>NW_004955406.1:16876688-16915215 GCF_000276665.1 Chinchilla lanigera
CGGGGGGCTGGGGGAGCCTGCTCGGCCGGCTCCGAGGGCCTGCTCGCCCCGCCCGTCCCCTGGGCCTCCCAGCGCCTAGAAACTCAGTCTGCAGTGTCTGTTATTTTGTTTTTGTTCTCTTCTCTTTAAAATAAAATTTTTAAAAAAGTATAGACGGACAAAGCAGAAAGGAGAAAGTCATCTTCAAGAACCCTGCCTGTGCCTGTAATTACTGTCTTTCAAAAGATAAGAGAGAAGATTGCCTACATAATAATAAGAGGGAGCTCCAGTGGCACAATTGACTAGTCCAAGGTACCTATCATAATAATGAGTGTATATATGCTGAGTATTTCCTATGTGCTAGACACCGTTTCAGGTGCTTTCACGGTAACTTAGTACTCAGAATAAGCCCACGTGAATGAGCAATGTAATTATTCCCATTTTACAGTTAGGACAGCTGAGCCACGTAGGGTGTAAGTATGCTGCCAATTGCCACATAGCTGGTGAAACAGTTAAGCTGAAGTTTTCACCCAATCTTCTTCAGTTTATATTCTCAATCACTATGCTATGCTGCTCTACAGAGAGAGAGAGAGAGAGAGAGAGAGAGAGAGAGAGAGAGAGAGATCAGTAAAGGACAAAAAAGAAAAAAGTTACTGGGAATTAAAACTACAGTTGCAGATGAAATGAAATATTGATTTCTACAAAATAAAGTTTCCTTCAGCTTTTTTATTTTAAAGAGAATAAAAACAATATCAAAATAACAACATACACAAAAACAAAACAACACAAAAGCAATAAAAATGGTATAGGGATTCAAAACAAAATAGTAGGAATTAACAGTGGTTATTACATTACACATTGTTATCTTCAGTGAAGTTGTTCAGATTACTAGATGTAAGAATCCAAGACAGGTCAAACCATTAATGAGCATAAAAAACATAAAAAAATAAACAGACAAATAAGTAAATAAAAAAATGAGCATAAAAAATAATATAAAAACAATGCAGAACTTCACTAAACAAGATGGTAGGAGCTCACCAATGGTTGTTATATTGCATATCGTTGTCTTCAAGTTACTTGTTCAGATTACCAAATATCAGCATGTAAAATCAGTCAAAAAAAGTAAATATTAACTGTTCCTTTCAATAAACTAATAAACATTAGCAGTACAATTATCCAACCTATCTGTCTATATCTATACATCTATATATCTATATATTTTCTCTTTCTTTCTTTTTCTCCTTTCCATCATCCCAGTTGTTCCTTCCCTTTGAGCAATTTCTTTCCCTTTCACAATATCTATTGTACCTTTTAGACTTTATTTACTTTTTTGGGTTCTTACATTAGGGAGACAATATGATGTTTACACACATGGGTCTGATTTATTTCACTTATGAGTAAGGTCTCAAGTTGCACCCATTTATCTTAAAAACCTCAAATTTTTTGTTTGTTTGTTTGTTTGTTTTCCGGTACCAGGAATCGAACTCATGACCTTCCACTTGCCAGGCAGGCGCTGTGCCACTGAGCTAAATCCCCAGCCCCTGAAAGCCTCAAGTTTATCTTTTTAAATAGCTGAGTAATATTCCATTGTGTAAAAATACCACATCTTTTTTATCCATTCCTCAGCTGATGGGCATTTGGGTTGTTTCCAAGATTTAGCTATGACAAACTGTGCTGCTATAAACATGGATGCACATATGTCACTGTGGTATGATGTTTTTAATTTTTCTGGGAAAATATCCAGTAGGAGAATAGCTGGGTTAAGTGGGACCTCATACCTGCAAAATAAAGTTGAAATATTTCAAAAAAATGAGGCAGAGAGGAAAATATATAAAAATAAAGAAAAATCACACCCCTGTGCAAAAATGTAGAGGATCAACCCAGAAAGTTCATTTAAAAATGTTGTAGAAAAAGGAAATGAGAATATGAAGGAGAGAAACATTGGAAAATCAAGTAGAGAAAATAAAGATTCAGATATGAAAGTTATTTAACATGTGTCTTCCACTCATGTACCCTTTTTGGAAACCTACTGGAAATCAGAGAGTAAATCAGCAAACAGCATCTAGAAAGTCAGAGGACCCAACACTAGAGTCAGGGACCCTGAGGACAGCACAGGGCCATCCCAGAGGACAGCTAAGAGCAGCCCTGGACAGCAGCCATTGACCAGCCACAGTGGGTCACGGCTCCAGGAGGGAGAAAGCCGAGACAGACGGAAACCGATAGACGACCCACTGTGGTGGGAACAAGTTGAAAGGAGATCTAGTTCAGAGGTTAGAGATAATTCCATGTGTCCTAACTGAAAATAAAATTTAGAAAAATTATTAAGTAAATTTTGGCCAAAGTATACAAGAAAAAAATCACAGTGCTCCCCATGGCTCATCAGCATAAGCATGTTATTTCTACCTTCAAAATAATGTAAACAGTAAGCTGAGTAGTGGGAAGAGATGGCCAAAGGGTACAGCATCTCACAGCTGGGTAAGGGGAATAGTTTTTACTTAAGATATGTTCCACAGCAAGATGAATATAATTATTAATAGTATACTTTATACTTCAAAATTGTTAAAAGAGTAAATTTCAAATATCTCACCACAAAGTGATCACATTTGAAACCAGATATATTACTTAGCTTGAATTATTCCCCATTGCACTCATAAATCATAATAGCACTTTGTACACCATGAATACTTAATGATTAGAAATTGTCAATTTATAACAAAATAAATTTTAAAAATTCAATCATAAAGAAGAAAGAAGAGGAGGAAGAAAAGAGAAAGGAAGAAAAGGAGGAAGAGTATTAGAGAAGGAATAAATAAAGGTAAAATAAAAAAAATAATGTAAACAATGCATATTAAGGAACTGTGAGAGCTGCAGTGGGAAAGTGGGGCTGACAGAAGTGTGTGTGTGTGTGTGTGTGTGTGTGTGTGTGTGTGATGGCAACCTGTATAGATGTGCATCTGGGGCCCAAATGCTAACATTTTATGGTAGAAAAAATCAATAGATCAGGCCTAAAATTAAAAAAAGCAGCAAGGTAAGCATGTTGTTTAGAATTACTGAGGTAACTACTAAAGAAATGATTAAAATAATTGAAAGCGATTGCCTCTGGGGAGTGATCACCAAGGGCTGGGGCAAGGGGCTGAAGATTTATTGTAAACCTCACAGAATGATTTAAATTTTTTGAATGATGTGTACCTTGTCAAAAATTAAAAGGTAAAGAAATGAAGAACTGTAATTGTTTTGGTGAAGGCAACAGCCAACACACACTAAAGAATCATTTTTGGCTGAACTAATCCAGCTCCTTAAGAAGGGAAGCTGCTTCCCAACCAGTTATAGAAGCTGCCACACTGCCTGTGCTGAAACCAAACCCTCAGCAGGCTGGAGCTTGTCTGGCCTGGTTGACCCCATTCCTGCCAGTCACAGTGCCAAGAAGACCACTTTAAAAGACGCCAGGGTCACAACAAGAAATACTGGGATGAAAAGGATTTCACTGTGTGTGAATTAGAATGAACCCAGCCGGCTTTCCTGAAAAACGGAGGGATGTTTTCATGCTAAGTAGGATTCTTTTTCCTTTAGTTGTTTCCCAGCAACTGCACGGTTAGGGAAGGAGGATGGAGGCTTTGGATGAGATAGGGAGGAGATAACCTCTCTCACTGGCCTGAACTCAGCAGTGTTGAATAGTTTTAATCTTAATCTTATAAATCAGTAAGTCAAACAGCAAAAAATTGAATCTCAATAATGGAACCAAACCCTATGGATAGATTTAAAGCAGCCAGAGAGGGTTACATACTGATGGAAAGACAGAGAATGTAAGTGGGCCAAGCACACTCCTGCATGCACATTGCCCACGCCCCAATAACTAGGGTGAATTAAAGGACCCAAGAATCAGCTAAGACACTGGCCTGTCTTAAATCCTGCATGGATACTGTTTCCTCTGGTGGTTACAATGTAGCCATAAGTTGCAACCAAAATGAAATCAGAGCTCCACTCCCCCTACCTCTGTCACAAGCCCTGATGGTTGTGTACTATGTATTGTTCCCCTCTGTTATGGTTTGTGTATGGATGCTCCCTCAAAGCCTCATGCAGTAATAGGGTAGTGCTTTTGGAGGCAGCTGAATCTAGAGTTTGTGACTGAGTCATTTTCTATTGCTGGGATTATGGGTGTGAGTGCTACACCCACCCTAGTGTGAGTAGCCTGCATACAATTAAGTAACAGAAGGAGTCTTCTCTCACACTCCTTCCCCTTTTGCTCTTATTGCTTTTGCTGTTTTCTGCCACCATGAACTGTTGCCCTCTGCCGTGTGCCACTCTGCCTTGGAGCCAGTGAAGTATGGACTGAAACCTCCACAAACTGTGAGCTAAATAAAATTTTTCCTTCCTTAATTTTGGGTGTCAGGTATTTTGTCTCAGCAATGAGAGAAAAGTAACTAAGACACCATCCCAAGAGAAAACTCAGTGAGGATTGTGGAATTTCTCCCATCAAGGGCACAGTCCTTTGTACCTGACTTACTATCGTATTTCTTCTTTCTTCACAGGCACTAATCTTGGCAACTGTTGTAGAGAGATCCCCTTCTCTGGCTTCATATTTCCAAATGAAAGAATCATTAATCCAGTGAGTTTCCTGGGGAGAAGAATACCTTCTTTTAGTGGTGAGTTCAGCTCAGAACTGGGAAGGAATTGAGTATATATGGACTAACCTATTGTTTTTTCTCTTTGGAGTAGCACCTTCCTCACTTTGTTCTCTGCTTGTTCATGTTGTAAATTTCAAATATAGGTCCCACTGGGGAGGCTGTTTTCTTCTAACTAGAGAGGGAAAATTTAATTCTGAGATGCATAAAAGTGGGGATTAAGGTGGAGTGTCAACTTAATTGACTTTGGGGATCCTCTGTGGGGATTGGTGAAACATACTTCTGGATGTATCTGTGTGAGTCAAAGATGCATGGCCATGACATCTACGTCTGGTCCTTTACCCATTTCTCTCTAGCACTGCTATTGTGCTCTGCTTTCCAGCCTCTATGAATAAGCACTTTTGCTTTGCCATGCCCTTCTATAATGTTTCTGCCTTGGAGCCTGTTGACCATGTACTGCATCCCTTGAACCACAAGCTAAATTAAAACTCTCTTCCTATAACTTATGAATTTTGAATATTGTGTCCCAGGGGCAAGAAAGTTGACTAATACAACTAGGAAGCTCACATATTCAGAGATCTACGCTATGTTCACTCATCTAGTTTTCTCCCCCCAGCAACAAAGCTACCATTGTGATCTCTAGCTGTTGTCCCCTTATCCTTAAATGTCTCATCCACATATGCCCACCAGCTTGCTTACTAATAGCTCCTACAACATACTGAGAAACTTCACCCTCTGGGGTCATCATAACAATCGCTTCACAGCTCTGCATGACAGGTTTCTCAATTTTTAGTGCCTAACTTATATGTGCTGCTCTTGGGGAGGTTTCCCAGACCATAGCATGTAGCGGGCCCATCTTTGCTATCTCCTCCCAATCATAACTATCTATTTGTTATCTTTTGGCACTATTCACAGTGTCTATTCTTGTCTCTTCTTTCATTTCTCATATTATACTGTGTAGAGTTTCCCTCTGCAATAAAAGCTTCATGGGAGCAAAGGCTTTATCTTGCTTTTTGTTGTGTCTTCAGAACCTACTGTAACGTCTTGCAGTAAGTTCCCAGTAAATATTATTGAGTGAATTGATGCAGTTAAAGTTTTGTATAAAGAGAGCCTGCTCAGGCTTTAAATCAGGGTATAGCTCTATTGCTAATATTGGTAAATAGCTCAACAAGCAATCCTCCTTCAAGAACTCCTTTATCTTCTATTTCATAAGCTCAGCAGTTGGCTTTTCTAGTCACAGTATGCTATTCTCACTGGGCCTTCTCATAACAACCTAGCAGATGTAACTGGTTCTTTCCAGTAGAACTTCTCCAACCTGTGACATGAATCCTCATTGCAAAGTATAATATGCTTATATTAGAACCCAGCTACCATTTTAATAATTACTTATTGTTTAAATGCATTAAAATCTATCTTTTCAGTTTTTTCTATTTTTCTCCATTTTCCCCATTTCCAATCTATATTTGGTTTTTCTTGTGTAATCCTCTGGTTCTGTGTCCCAAGAATATCTATATTGCTGCCCCCTAACTCCTCCAACTGGGAGATTAGTATTTCTCTGTCATGGTTTCATAGCATATTATATTTTAAAACTTAGTATCTTATACCTTTAAAGTTTTTAAGTAGTCATGAAGACACCACATAAAATCATGAAGACACTACATTTATATTTTACTGGAAATAATTCTCACCTACAGTTTAGGTGGCCTCCCTGGAGTTCTTATCCACACTTGTAGGAAAATTTTATGTTATCTCCTGAGGGACTTGTGAATTGAGCCCTGATACTGGAAGGCAGCAAGTAGGTCAAAGGCCTTCCTTTGGAGTCAAAAGTATTGATGATCCTCTGCCTTAGATTTTCCAGCTAGCACAGGGCAAGGGGCAAAATCAAATCTTGGGAGGTTTCATTCTCCTGAGATTTTGCATTCAGCCCAACTAAACTTGACCTATGGTGCTTAGGGAATCCAAATAATTGGGCTTTTGAAACTAGTGCAACAGGTCAAGTCTATGGAGTTTTTATCTATCATGATTCATTCTTCTACATGTATAGTATTGTCATGGGTTATGCAGTCATAAATGAACCACATATGTGATGTGGTCTCATAAGATTATAATGTAACTGAAATTTTTCTATTGCCTAGTGGTGATGTAATCATCATAATAACACAATTATTATGGTGATGTTAGTGTAAACAAGACTGCATTGCCTGTGGTATAAATGTATGCAGTACATAAGACTTGATAATGCCAATAAATGACCGTGTTACTAGTTATGTAGTTACTGTACTATATTTTAGCATTATTTTAAAGTGACTCCTTTACCAAGCAAAATTTCCTGTAAACAGTATGCCATTTACAGGAAGTTACATTGGTAATAGCCTCATATATCTCATGCTGACTACATCTCCTGATTATATCAAGAAATTACATTGAGTGTTTGACTGACACTTCCTAGGTTTGGTGTAACTATGCCCTATAAGGCTTTCCTAGTGAAATCACCTAACAATGAATTTCTGAGCCTGCATCTCTTTCATGTTAAGAAGTACTTTTCTATATATGTGAATAAGTGGAGTGAGTGTGTATACACACTTGTTTAAAAAGGCAAGATGCAAAAAACTTTTGAAAATAGAAAATTGCATATCCAGTGAAAATGGTGTTTCAAATTAAAATATACTTCACTTGAGGTGTTTTCTTTAATCTCTCCTTCCTCAGAGGATTGACAAAGGTACAGGCTGTGTCCACAGTAGTCTGCTGGACTTCAGGAAATTGTTATTTTTCCCCTCAATTGACTTGGGTAGATGTGAGAAGCCCCCCTCCCCGAATTTCCACACAACCCGAATTTCAGCCCCTGTCCAAATGATACCCCCTGCCCAAATGACACCCCCTGCCTGCCCAAAGGACCGCTCCTCCCTGTCTACCATGAGCCCCCTAGGGAGGGTCCACTCTGGTTCCCATAGCCTCCACCTTTGGGAATAGCCTCCCAGAGTGTGTTGCCGGGAGTCTGAGTCTGTGTGGGGAACGAAGTGGATCTGATCTGGAATATCAAGTGGATCTGATCTGGAATATTCCTCTTGACACATAGCTAGGCGTGTATGGTAGATCTAGAGTCCAAATACATGAAGTCCTAAACTACTAGTTGAGTTCATGTTCCACACCTGGAGAAAACATGTCACAAGACAAACATACTCTATTACCTTTCCCTATTTTCTTTAATTTTAATCTCTTAATCCTAGTATCTTGTGAAATGAGCATAGTTCTATTATGTCCAATATTACAGGCAATATAGCTATGATCGTATATATTATATATACATACATTAATATATGTATGTACATATTTGGATACATGTGGATATACACGTATTGAAAATATATTGAGAAATAAGATATATGGAGGAACAATCTTACAAGAAACGCCTTGGCTCAATAAAATGCTCCTATCATGAGTTTGACCTAAGAAAGCACTTGAAGTCCCCCATTTATTATGATTAGTTAAGTCCCCTGGCTATATATATTGTTAGGAAACTTTCTATGGTGAGAGACACAGGCTATGGAACCAATTTTTCTTTATTTTAAAGAGAAAAAAATAAAAATAAAAATAAAAATAAAACAATTTAAAACCGGGTTTGTGGGAGATTCACAATAATTAATACATTATATATTCTTGTCTTCCTCATAGTTATTCAGAGTACAAGACATAGGCATGATATCTTGTCCAAACAATATTAGCACAAAACTTTCTTTTCAATGAACTAAGAGAAACTAGCTGTATAGCTATCTTAATTATCTTGTGTGTAAATATATTCTTTTCTTTTTCTTTTTTTTTTCCTTTCCTCTTTCCCTCATCACAGTTTGTCTTTTCTTTTGAGCAGTTTCTTCCTAATTCACAATGTCTTTTGTACATTTTGGATCTTATTTATTCATTCAGTTTCTCACACTAGTGAGGCAATATGATGTTTACACATGTGAGTCTGATTTATTTCACTTCTGAGTATAGTCTCAAGTTGCATCCATTTATCTATAAAAGTCTCTAGTTTATCCTTCTTTATGGCTGAGTAGTACTCCATTATAAAAAAAAGCCACATCTATTTTATCCATTCTTTGGTTGATGGGCATTTGGGTTGTTTCCAAGATTTAGCTATTACAAATTGTGCTGCTATAAATATGAGTATACATATATCACTGTGGTATGATGTTTGTGATTATTCTGGGGAGATACTGACAAGGAGAATAGCTGGTTCCAGTGAGACCTCTAATCCTAGCTTTTTTATGGAATATCACACTGATTTCCACAACAGTTGCACCAGTGTATACTCCCACCAACAATGGAGAAGGGTTCCCTTTTCCCCACAGCCCTGGCAGCATTTGTTATTGGTTGATATTTTGATGAGAGCCACTTTTTCTGGGGTTAGATGGAGTCTCAGTGTTGTTTTAATTTGCATCTCTCGAATGACCAATAATGTTGAACATTTTTTCATACATTTACTTATCATTTTTATTTCTTCATCTGGGAAGTGTATGTTCATCTCAGATGCCCATTTTTGGATTGGATCTTTGAATCTGAGGAGTCTGAATTTTTCCATTCCTTGTATGTGGAGCACAATTTTTGAAAGGAGAGGGTATGTCTGATGATATGAGTAAGCTAATGCTGTCGCTAAAGGCAACCTGAGTCATTGATGGCAAATAAAGTATTGATCAGAAAGACAGAAACTTGAAGGGCTTCCAAAACAAAAAAAACGAGTGGCAGTGGCAACTACTGTAATTGCAGGGGAGGTGGTCTTGAAGCTCTGTTATATGCTTTTTTTTCTTTCTGTGTTACTCTAGCCTACAAGAGAGAAGACGGAAATTTCAGAGGAAATACAACTGAGACTCAGAGATTTAAAAGATAAATGCAATCTGTCCTACTAATTCAAAGAGAAGGTGAGTTTCTAGTAATAAATAGATGTATGAACAAGATTCAGGATCTCATCCTTCCCTGACCACTCAGCTTCATGAAATTCCCTAGAAGTGAGCATCTGAGCACCCCTACTGCTTCAAACACAACTTGGGTGAGCCATAGACTCCAGGAGTTCTCAGGATAGCCCCAGACCTCTTTCACTGAAATCCTGTGAAGAGAGGACCTCAGCCCAATAAATCCCCTTGACTTTGGTCCATGAATCATATCTTTACTATGAGATGGAGCTGGGATCCAGCATAAACAGAGATGGGAGAAGAAAGAAGACATTGGGCTTCTCCCGAGTCGGTACCCTGTCTCAAAATTCCCAACAGGGTGAGTAGATCAGTACCAACTTGGATGAAGGCAAAGAAGCCCTGAATCTCTGGTGTTCCCCAGAGAGGCTAGTGTAGTAAGAAGTCTCCAAAGCAATGTGCCAGAAGGATGGAGCTGCACCAAGTTGGAATTCGGAGTTCATAACAAAGGAAGGAGGCAATTTTAATCAAGGAATGAGGATAAGCTGAGAATTAGATTACCATAATTTGTGAGTAATGTTCTATAAGAGCTTGTTCCTTCTGATTAGGTGCATCATCAATAAATTAGAAGTTGATAGCATAAGTTTTCTATATAAAAATGGCAATAAATATGTGTTTATTTTCACCTAGGAAAAATTTCATAGGATGTAAGTACAGTACATTTGCTTTGCTATGATCCAGACACATAAGAGATCTAATATATATAGCGTACTGAATGAATAAGCTATCACCCCTTAATTTTACCTTCATGGGCTTCTTTACACACTGCCACCTACTGGTTGCATCCCTAATTGTAAGCAAAGCACCAAAAGAAAAGAAATTTGACAATTTTGGAGTATTAGTAAATATTATCAGGAAGGGGTTTGCTCTTTTCTTTGTACTATTCTTTTCATTGTCTCCATGTATGTGTATTTAACAAGGGATAAATTAACAATTGATTGTACAAATGCTTTTATTGTTCTCCTGAATTAGATGATTCAGGAAAACCCAAGAAAACCCATCTCCAAAGTTCTATACTGTTTTCTTACCCAGGAATTTATCTTCAACTTAGAGCACTTTTTCAGGTTTAATGTCCCTTGATTCACAAGTCACAGGAGAACTAATGACTTAACTGTCTAAACTTTTCACAGGAGTTTTAGAAAATTGTCACTCTCCAGTGTCAGATGAGTGTACAAGACCAGTGGGCATTCTGAGCCACCTCCTTACTGGCAGTGATGGACTCTGTTTCTAGCTAAGGAAAGAACATAGGGGGCTGACACAGGCTTTCTATTTCTTACTTTAATGCATACTATTTTCATTGTCTATAGAGAGCAGTCCCTAAGAAAACTAGTGACAAGATGAAGGTTCACTGGTTTCGCTTTTCTCTGACAGGTTCAAAAGTGCCATGCAGGTGGCCAATTAGACTTGGCTTCCTATTAATTGGTAGGAGGAAACTTTTTCTCCTGCTGTTCAGATATTCAGTCATTGGTGCCTTTAGCAGACATTGAGGTTTTGCAGAATTATCATTATTATATTTATCATTGCTTCAGCTAATGCTGTAGGCAATATCTCTGAGAAAGTGATGAAGGGATGATATCAATTAGAAGCCTCTCAGAATAAATGTCTTAAAATAGCCAGAAGCTTGAGATAAGTCTTGGTGGGGTGAAGTGTACATCCATTTATATAAATTCTCACTTAGGGAAGCTTTGGATCTGGGTAAATAACTTATTGCCTTTAAAGAGGTAGAGAAAGAACTGCAAATCATTTTGATGATCATAATTATCAAGATGTTCATCACTTCCCAAACTCTTACAGTGTGCAAATAGGATGCATTGTTTTACACATACTTGGTCAATTAATCCATAAAAAAGCAATGCTAAGAAAAGATTATTTTCTAAGTCCTGAGTGGGTAAGGAATTGGCCCAAATTTACAAGGTTTGTAAGTGGCAAAGCCACGAACCACTCTCAGTTTATGACTGGAAGGACTACAGCAAAGCAAGCTACAGGACAAAGGTGTAGACTCCCCTTCCAAGGCATTCCAGCCAACAGAACCAAAGACTAATGTGGTGAGGACAGACAGGTCTTACACTAAGGAGACAATAAAGGGAAGACATGAGAGATGTCTTTCTGAAACCTGGTAGTCTTTCCATGGAAGTCAGGGCAGAGTTTTTGATAGACCAGCCCCAGATGTGGTGTGGGATAAAAATATGAGAGTGAAGCAGAGGCTACACACAGCTTTTACAGCTTTTAACGCTATGATGGCTCTGTGATATGTCTCCTTGGTTAAATAAAATATGATTACCCAGAATTCCCTTTGTGGTGAGCCTTTGGGTAGGATAGGCTACAAGGGAGATTATTTAAAGAGGACTGGAAAGTCCAAGGAGATGGCAGCCACTGGGCAGTACACACACCTGCGCTCAGGTATTCAACACTCATCTAGGTGCTATTGGATGGGATTTTTTGGGTCCCAAATTAGCTGATTCTGAAGTAATAAAGAGAAAGCATATTGGATCGGCCTGGATAGATTAGGCAGAAGCACTTTAAAGGGGCAATACTTACCCTGAATATAAAAGACTTCAAGCAACAGAGAAGAAGGAAAACTATAAATATTTTTACAGTCTTGTTCCTCCACACTTACCTCATTTTCAAGAATCTGCTGACTCACCTCATTGTCATGAAGCAGCAGATGGAGGTACAATTTCTCTCCCTTCCCTCTGGATCTTTCCTTCATGGCTGGCTTCCAGGAGAACCTGGGGCTTGCATAGCACACATGTGTACGTGTGCATACTCACACACACACACATACACACACCTTCTGATGCTGGTCCTTAGGAGCATTCATGAAAACACAAGGGACAGCAGAACCACAGCGCATTTGAAAATGTTCCCCACCCATCAGCCAAGTAGTGTTATGTTAGGAACTGTCTCCAGAATAGGAAGGGCACTGGCTACTACAGCCAGGTAGGTAAAAGCTATGAAGAAGAGAGACTGCTTCCAATGAGGCAGCACTTTTTTTAAGTCCACTTGGGCTGCCATAACAAAATTCCACAGGCGAGGTGGCTTAAACAAATTGATTTCCTCACAGGGTGGAGGCTAGAAGCTCCTGATCAAGGTGCCAGCATGGGTGAGGCTTCTAATCCTGGCTTGCAGATGTCACCGTCTTGCTGTGTCTTCGTATAGGTTTTTGTCTGTGAGTGGAAACAGAGTGAAAGCTCGGGGGTCTTTTCCTCCTTAAAGGACACCAATAGTATGGTATAGAGCCCTATCCTTACAACCTCTTTTAATTTACCTCAGTAAAGCCTTGTTTCCAGTAAATTCATATTGGGCTAAAGGCATTGATCTATAAATTTTGGAGGTATGTATTTGGAGGTCCATACTACATAAGCAATAGGGAAAAAAAGAAAAATGTTTCCAGAAGTAGGAAGTTGATGGCTGGACCATTTCTACAGAGGGTGAGCAAGTGACTGACCAACGCTCTCCTGCTATTCAGGTAGCTACTGAAGCTTTGTACCTTTTTACCCAAACTTGCACCTGCCATCTGCTCTCAAGAACTATGTAGAGTCTCTTTGTCTTGTATTCACTGGATTATATGATCCTTGTCCTTTTGCTTTTTTTTTTTTTAAAAGAAAACTTTTCAAACAGATTTTATGAAATGATCACAAGAAAAATACTTCACAGCAAAGTATATCAAGTACTCTTGTCAGTCATAATCCTCGTGTTTCCACTGTGGTCTCCCTCAAGACTTCCCACACTCAAAGTTAATCTTTTCCCCCTCTACTATCCCACATAATTCAGGCCCTAACCTCAGGCTACTACTATTCATTCTAACATAAATTTATGGTTCTATCCCAGTAGCCCAAGTGACTTACAGAGGACACATAGTGATCCCCCTTACAGGAATTCTGGTGGGCCACGTCTTTCCCTGTCTTGCATCAAGAAGAACAGAATTGTTAAAGTTGTTTGATGTTCCTGCAGGGTCTGCACACCAGTCAGAACGGCGCCTTCAGGTGGAAGATGGGATGATTCCACCAGGGGACAAAGAAGAAGAGATAGGCTTAAAGTCAGCTAAGATAAAAGAGATATTTCCTACTGACCACAGCAAGCTGCTTAAGAAAGAAGACACACAGCAAACCTAGTGTCACTGCAGTTGCCTGCTCCTACTTGGCAAAGGGGAACATGCCCCGCCTTGACAGTCTGTTGGGACAGTTGGCCCCATGGAACACAGTGCTGCTCCCCTAAGCACCTCCTCCGCTGCTCATAAACATGGCTAATTTAACACACTATCAAATTAACAAGGGGACATGGTTTCATCCCAGCACTGGTGGCCTCCCATTCGTCAGCTCACTGCTGAGATGTGCCCTCCCTGTGCCCTTCCCTCATCTCATTACACAAGCGCCTCTTTGTGGAAATCACTGGCCAAGAATTGGTCCCTGTGGAACTCTTATGCTCGGTGCCTGAAAAATGTTTCACCTACTCAGTTAGGAGGGAGAGCAGAGAGTAGAGGGGTGATGTATGTGAGCGCCCTCTGCCAATGGCTAAGGCAATACAGGAGACCAGAGTACTGGAATCCACTCTACTGGTGACCTTCAGCAGTATGTCATTTTTCGTCTTGAAAATTCAATTTCTCTTTTGTAAAATTATGGTATTTAACTAGATACCTTCTAAATCCACTCTGGCTTAATAAAGACCATCATGATAATGATGATTTGATATTTATCACATGCCAAATACATACTAAGGCACCCTTCTAAGTCTTTTAACATGTCTAAGTCTTTTAACATTTATCTATTTATTCCTCACAAAGGCTCTATAGAAATATTCTCATCATCATCATCCCTATTTCTAAAATAAAAAATGAAATCAAATTAAGTAGTTTGTCCAAAGTTATATGTTAAAAGACAGATCTGGAATTTTTACCTGGCCTTCCCTCCAGTGTCTATATGCAGCTACTATCTACTAAGCTATATGGCTCACTACTAGCATGTTTAATGATGCGTTCTGTAAGAAATAAACACAAAAACCCCTGAGATTGCCAAACACAATGGGGAGCGATCAACTGTGGGTTTTGCAAATGGTGGTGGCAGATTTATCACAATCCATTTTTGTTCTTGTTCAGGTTTCTAAGGACCAGTATGGAAGAGCTGGCCCAGAGTTAGCACCAATGGGGCAAGAGACACGGGGAAGACTTTCCCAGGATGGAAGCCTTGATCTCAGCAGTTCATCACCTGGCAATGTTTTTCTTCCCACATGTTTGACAGATATTTATGTGGGCTGTGCCTAGAGAACAAAGCTTGAACTTGACCATCTCTGTCCATTAACTACCTGTGTGTACATGACCTTAGGAAGTCCATGGGAGGAGAATTGCTTCCACTTTCTACTTACTACTTCAGGATGGCTCAGAGCATCAGTTCCAGTGAGCTCCCATTTTTACCATGCCACAGCACATTCTCTACACCAGAAATGGTGTTCTTTTTTTCCTCATAACCCTAAACTCAGCCTTCCAGAATGGTCATCCGCACTGATTTCTCCTCTGATGTGTTATTATTAGCTCTGCCCAATTTTAGTGCTCTATTGTAAGCTTTGCCCTGCTGTTTTGTGACAGCCCATGTCTATGTGAGTTGTATTTTTACCACTAGGCACCTTGGTGAAAATAAGGCATAATTCTTTGGACTTCTGCAGCACTTGCATCCATGATGAACTGAGCTCATCCTGTTACCACCAGCATGACACTTGCTGAGCTGGGTTGGAAGAAGGAAGTGCACACAGGGTGCCTCTACTGAAGAAGAATCTCAGCATCCAGATATAGATCTGCTGGAGCCTGAGACTTGCATGTGGGCTCCCTGGGGCTTAACCCTGTACTCAGCATGTCCACCACTGACATTTCTCCATATCATGAACATCAACATAAGCCCCTCAACGACAAATATCCCCTGGAAAGGGAATCATAAACTACTACAGACAGCTGTTGATACCGTAATTCTGTTCAGCCTGATAGAAAGCCAAGCAGAAAACTAGATCTTCATAGTAATCATGCTCAGAGGTGAATAATGCCAGCCCTGAAGAGGGACAGTAAACGCCTAAGCAAGAACACAGAAAGTAAGGCAGGCAGGCTGAGGAAGACAGGAACACCACACAGGGATTGAAGGAACCATTGGAAAGTGTCTTGTTTTTTAGGCCAGCCTTCAAGGAATATGAATATGTTTCTATGAAAATATGTGTATAAGTACATTGGAGGTACCATTAAAAATAATACCCCATCAATTTACAATCTACGGAAGCCAAGGACTCCCCTTATGTTGCCCAGATCTAATTTGGCATTCTAGGCAGCTTCGAATAGGTGATTTTGACTGATAGCTTATTTTGAAGAAACTGGCTTTAAGTTATCCAGCTCTTTCTGTAGAAAGAGTGTAGTGATGGTTTTCAAACAGGATTTTCTGAGTTGGAAGCAGATTGAGCACGTTCAGGTCACAAGGCTTGCTGTGGCAGGTGGTGGAAGGACTGTCCTGCTCAGCGAAGTGAGTGTGCTCAACCCATGGCCAAGGCATGTGTGCATTTGCTCAAGGCAGGGTACAAGAGAAAGCCCTTCAATGCTTCCATCAGAATGCATGAGGGGGACCGCGAAACAAATATATATTCAGTTCCAAGCCAAGGTCCATCCCTGGCCAAGCATTTGTAAATCACATTTGCTTTTTGGCCATGGGGTAGAGGGCTTGGATATCTCTCTTGTCTTCCTGGGCCAGAGGAAGGTGTAGCCACTGATGTCCTTCCCAGGCATGAGTGCATATTTTTCTTTATAGATTTTATGCACTGATGGCCAAAATCCCTGAGTAATGAAATGATCCTTTAGGAACAAAGTGAGGCTCTTTTGTATGTGACATTTATGGACATCCAAAGGGCCTTTCCAGACAGAGTTGGTTGGCAAGGAATAGAGAGAGTGGTGCCATGTGCCATAAAATACCGTGTCTGTACATATTTTCTGCCTGTAGGCATCTACTCTACATGCCATTGGCACCTGAGCAGCTCTGTACTTTCGTCTCCACTGGGGTCCAGGTCTTTCTGCTGAGCTATTCCGTCTATGAAAGTTTCTTCTGGAGGGTGAGGAAGAATAAGTGTGTTGACCTCAATAGCTTCTTGGATGATTTCATATTTTTGTTGTCTGTTTCCAGTTCTTTTATTTTTTCTACAAAGCAAAATAAGAAGGTAGAATGAAAGTAAATAATTACAGATTAGTAATTCATTTTGTGGGCAGTTTCAAGATTTTGCATTTCATTGAACATAAAATCTAGCCCTCAGAACAGCCGTGAATGGGCGACATCAAAGAACAGGTGTTAGAAGGAGAGAAAGAACGCACAGCTGCTCATTTCATCCCTCATGCGTCCCAGGGGAGTTTATGAAGAGTTCAGTGATGCACAGCTACCACTTAATAATAATTACCTTGTGGAGGGGTGACACCCACTTGCCAAGTATGACAAGAATCAGTTCACACCTGTGAAGACAGAAGAATATGTAAATTTCAGGTCCCGATTGTAGAGCACGGTGACCTAGTCAATGACAGATGTTTCAGTCCAAGAATCAAGATTTCCTTGAAGTTTGATCACTTAGTGATAAGATTAAAAAAAAGTGATACCAGACAGCGAAGTACAAGGTGTGACTAAAGTATATGGCGAATGTTAGATTTTTTTTTAATTACAGTTAAAGCACATTCCCACTAATCCCCCTCAAAATACATTCACTTTAAACACACTTATCCCGTCATTCTTGCCAGTTTATGAAGCAACTTTGGAAGTGCTCTTTCGTGAGTGTCTTTATGAGGTGTGATTTTTTAAGAAGCAAATGCTGTTGCCAAACGCCATCTAACAGACAGGCAAACTTGTAAAAATATTACAATGTGTCCTCATCCACCTTATTCACCAAATCTGGCACTGTGCAACTTCTGGCTCTTCCCCAAAGCCAAAATTATCCTGAAAAAAAAAAAATCAGTTTGAATCAATTCAGGACATGGAGGCAACCACGACAATCTAATGAAGACACTCATGAAAGAGAACTCCCTGAACTGCTTCAGAAAGTGGAAAGAAGGGTAGGATAAGAGTGTTCAGAGTGACGGGGAATATTTTGAGGGGGATTAGTGGTAATATATCTTTTACTGTAGTAGCTTGTAAATTTTTGACATCTACCACATTTTTCAATTATACCTCATAGATGGAGATGTGAAGTCTGTAGCAAGGCTTCATGAGCCTGTGAGAAAATCACTATTCCAACAGCTTCTAGTCTGTGTATGCTGAAACATGCATGCATTAGAAGCTACTAGTTTCAGCCTACAAGGTTTTGAAATGATCACTGGAGACTAGCACAGAAATTCACAGCCACACCCCTTACACTCCAGGGTGTTAGAGTGCTGAAGACTCTAGTTGATTGTTAGGAGGAGAGCAATGTTTAAGCAGTTAGTCACAAAGATGTATAAGATTCAATAACCACTTAGAATGAAGTCTAAACTTCCAAGTTTATTAAGATCATAAAGGGTGCAGAATGTGAGGAGAGCAATTAATGTCAGATACAACACTCAAGGCTGTACAGAGCAGCTTCCTGTTACCCAAACAAAATTGACGGAAATGAGATACAGCTGCATGGTTCCCAAAGAATGTGACATATTTAAAGGCTGACTAGAATTCTTCATTAGTTGGAAATTCAAAGATTTAATATATGCTCATGTGAGAAAGAAGTGATTTATAAGCCAGAGTGATATTTTGCTAGGGAGTGAGAGAGGAGTCATTTTACTGTTTAGAACTTTTTCTAAGCCATGAAATCATGTTACTGATTTAGACAGATAATATGTCCAAAGCTTTTTTACCTCTATGCTTCAAAGCACTTCTGGTACTTCAATGGTTTTTACTGATCTACCAATGGCTAAAGAGGCAATGGTACAAACTGAAGCTAAATGGAAGACACATTCGTCTTTCTTCTGCTGTTTTGATCATTGTGTATAGCCTCATAACTGTAGTTTTCAAAAGTTTGCATTGGTGCTTTTCAGGTCTGTGTTGAGGGTATAAAGGAAGCTTTGTGGAAATTCCATGTTAGTGATGTTCTCTGGTAGGAATTTGTTTTCATATCCAAAGACTTGAACCAGATTTCCTTCACATGAACATTTGCTTTTTTTTTTGGTTGTTCATGTCTTCACTGTCTCCTTATCTAGTGCCATTGCAGCTGTAGATATTTGCACCTTAGAAAGAATTTTGCTCATTTGTTTTTTTAAATTTTTAAGAACTGTGTATTATGGATATTGTAGCATACAAAACTTTTAAAATGCAGACATTGGAGGAATAATAGCTATCTTTTACTTTACTGCTTTGTGGCAGGATTGTATCATAAGGAAATGAATCAAACAACTACCGGGAAATCACAAAAGCCATAATGAACTGAAGTGAAGAGGTTAACTTCCAGGCAGTATCTTTCTATTGTAAAGTGTTATTTGAGGGAATATTAAGGTTTTATTATAAATGCGATGTAAAGCATGAATATCTTTCCAAATGAACATTGTGTGAGCATTTTTGTTTATTTCAGGTAGAAAGTCTGTATTATTTGTTATTCATACTATTCATCCATGACACATTATCTTCTGTATCAAGTAGTCCAGTAGAAATATACCTGTTGTATTCTAATACAAAATCTAGCTACACTGCATCAATTTAACAAGTTTTTGAAAAATAAAACAGTTTCTCTACAGAACCAAGAAGTCTCTTAGCCAAGTGCTAGGAGAGGGACATCTTGTCAAAGTGACTTCACTGTATTCAAAGACCTCTGCTTCTTTCGGTTAACCTTGTCAAATCATCCAAACTGTTTCATTTTTTTCTAGGACATTTCTATGATCATTTTTATCATCAGAAAATGTACACATGAATCCTTTCCTTAAACCCAAACTGGAATTGCTTCCCAGGGATTTGGAGAAAGAAATAAAGTTGTTTTTGGAGAAGTGGGGGAGGATCAGAATTAAAGAAGGAAAAGACAGTTTCTTCATTTTCACTGAGACTGTCTCTCTTATAAGGGAAGAAAAAATATAGAAAGGTGGGAAAAATGAGATGTTATCTACCAACCTTTGTCCCAATGTAATAGGTAAATACACATCTTGGTTTAGCAATGGGCAAAAGAAATTGATCATTTTCATTGATTTGAAAATTTCAGGTTTTATATGCTTCAGAACTTTAGGGTAAGAGATTTTTTAAAAGCAAAATATAGGAAAACCTAAGAAGATTGAAAAGTATATATTTCCATTCTTAAGTGAAATCAATGTGAATCTTTCACACTATTTATTCAAAATGTGTCACCCTGCAGAAAATATATCTTTGGAACTTCTCCGTGATGTTATCCTCAGGGTCTGCAGCTCAAGAATGCCTCAGTCTAAAAGTGTTTCATAACTGTGGTACCAAGAGGACAGAATATTCAATCTGCAGTAGCATATTCTGAAGAAGGAATTTCTTTCAATTATAGGGGTTGTTTTTACACAAGGGATGATCATGGAATGCTCTCCACAACTAAAGAAAAGAAATGAAAAAAACTGAAGAAAGAAAAACTGTAGTGAGACACTAATAAGAACTTCTTAAAACTGTGAGGTTTGCTAGAAGTGAGAGAGAAAGAGCAGTATTTTCTAATCTCCCTTCTAGAATAATGTTTAGATTAGATGACACCAGTTGGTTGGTGGGTACTTAGGAGAGGTTTCACATCCATGTGAGGGAGCAATTAGCTCTTCCAACCAGCAAAACCTAAATTACACACACACATGAATCACCAACATTGATGTTAGGAAAAAAATAATATGGAAAGTTTGCTCAAAATATAGATTCCCATGGTGTACCTTGAGAGATGCTGATGTAGTAGATTTGGGGTGGTATCTGAAAATCTGTATTGCTTTTAAGACATGTCAGGGCTCACTAAGCTCAAATGCAGGGTTAAGGCCTCTGAGTTAGGAGCCAGGAGCCTGGGTTCCTTTCTTCACCTGTCACTAATTCTTTACACGTTCATCAAGTTACTGCTTTCTAACCTGAAAAAATCTGTATCAAACCTCCTCTGCTTACTTTACTTGGTCCTTCTAGGCTATGAGATAAAGAGATGGAGAAGGTTTTGTGAGGAGGAAAAGCATATTGCAAATCTGATTGCTATTCCATTTATCAGATCTTACATCCCTCATTAATCATTCTCCCAAATTAATCAGAGAAGCGCTCTCTTATCCCAGCTAATTTTTCATGTGGAATTTCAAACTCTCAGATATAATTACAAGTCTGCCCTATGTACCGAACAGTGGCACCTAGTTCAGTTACTTCCCACCTCTGTGATCTTGGACAAATTAGTCAAATGACCCGAGTGTCTTATTCTCATGTAAGAAGAGGGAATGCTTTTAGCTGTCTCCTTGGTTGTCATGAGCAAGGGATCTAGAAAGTTGTCGCCATCTTCCGTGAGCTTGGTTCTTCCCACCCACAAAACTCCCCCCTCCTCAGTCATGGCTTCCTTTTCCTACAATCAAAATGGTCTTCTTAGGATAGAGACTGAAGTCTCCATTGCAGTTGACAAAAACCAGGTTAGTAGAAATTTACCTAGAAGGAAAGGGGAGAAAAAAAGCTTTACTTTCCACAAAAGCTCAGCAGAGTTCTTATTAGAAGGAAACACCCAGAAGTAAGACAGCACTGCCTCTCCATGGGTGGGTAGTGAGGGCCACAGAATTCCCTCAGGGCTTCTGCAAATTCAGCTTCCTTGAACACTTGAGGCCCTTCAGCAAACTGAACATCTGAGATTTCCAGAGACTACTGTAATGATATAAAAAGCAGACAAAGGTAGGCTGAGTGGGGGCTTTTCCGGCCTGGGTTCTGGAACAGGTTTTGTATTTGTTGTTGCTAAGAAGAAACTCAGGGGAGGAGATGGCTTCTTGCAGCTGCCGGGGTCAGAGGGGAGAACAACTGGCCTGTGTGTAGGGTGAAGCTTTAAAAAATAAGGATACGGAACATTTCATCCATAAAATCTCTGTTATCAATAGAGAGCAGATAAGACAGGTGCCCTTGGGAATTCAAGTTTTCTTTTGCTTAGAAGTTCTTGTTGTTTAAAATGTATCAGTGGATCTGCAGCTGTAGTTCTCAAAGAGCATGCAACATCCAACTAGAAACTGCCAACTATTTCAGTTTTATTGCAGAGAAGCTCAACACAACAGGGAGTGCCCTTGAACCCCCAACAAGAGAGTGCCTTTGCAGAAGATGGTGGCATTGCCATCTGACAACTGGCTCTTCTTTTTTCTTTTTCAGTTAATTATTTTTAGTGCATATTAGTTGTACAGAAAGTGGGTTTCATTTTGCCGTATTCATGCAGGCATAAAACACACTAATGGTTCCATCCCTCCGTTACCCCTCTGCTCCTTCCCTCCTTCATAGCCTTCCTCTTCTCTAATAGTCTCACGAGGCCTTTTCTGATGTGACAGCGTGCTTTCCCTCTTCTCTTGCCGCTTCTGCCCCTGCGCAGCTCATTGCATGGCCTGCAGTTCTGTGTGCTCCGGGTAGGGGCGCTACACTGTCCCTGTTCCCACTCACCAAGCCAGTGCTTGCCTTTCAAATCCAACTTCCCACCTCATTTGCCTTCAGAGACCCTTTGTAGCTAACCTACTTCTCACCCTTCAAACTGGATAGGAACCTCTCCTCTCTGCTCCATCACAGCACGTAACTCCTGAATGTATTCATTTAATACACATTTTCTCTCCCAGTAAACTGAGATTTCCTGAACAAAGAAGTTATGTCCTATTCATCTCTATTCCCAGAGTTAGCCCATGTTCAAGAGAGGCTGTTGAGTGCTAACTGACCGATCGGATGGATGGACAGATGGATGGATGATTCCTTGCAAGCTGCTTCTCAAAAGTAAGATCTACTCGGGTACAACCATCTTCTCACAACCCTGCATATTGGGAGGCAATGCTATTATACCTTACATTTTCCTGCACCCGTGAGAATGGAGTGAGATGCTTTGCTGACAGATGATCCCTTGCATTTACCTGAGATACTCTGTGCCCATTTGTTGTCCACATCTATGGGAAGTAGCTGCCTTGACCATTCCTGAGATCTGTTTATACTAAATGGAGTCCCTCAAACTGAACAAAGACTAGCAGAGGAGGAGGGGCAGAGGGCGAGATCCTGCAGGAGCTGGTGACAAAGCCTAGCTTCTAGGTTTCAGCTTGGAAAGGGGGGAAAGGTTCTGGAAGGCAACCTAGCATCTGTGTGCAGTTTGCAAAATAGAAACTTTTAAATGGAAAGAGAAATTTTCTAGGAAAAGGAATCCTGCAGGAGATTGCAATGGGAGAAATTAAGAGAGGGCAAGTACAGGAGTTCATTTGAAGTTTAAAGGAGAGATAATTCACTAATCATGTCTTCAGAAAGTGTTCTCAGAGAAAATGGCTTGGGACCACTGCTTTTGGTTAAGGGGCTTGGGACTCCTTTACTAGTCTTTTCTCCCACTTGGTATTATACTTGTAGATATCCAACCAATATTTAATGTTCATTCATGGTACATTCAGCATTGTGCTAAGCCTTATGTGCCATATACAAAATGTAGGAGACACAGTTACGTATCCAAGTTGCTTACAGGCTTACAGAGGAAATAAGGCTCATTTGTGTGCATGCAAGCACGAAAAGAGCAGAACATAATACTAAACAGTGCAGTTTACAAAATGCTCCAGACACTAGCGCTTTGCTACATATTAGAATTTCTTGGAGAACTTTTAAAACATCTTGAGTCCAGGCCATACTTCTATGGAGTATGGCCATACTCATTGCCCAAATGAAATCAGAATCTGTAGGAGAAGGCTCAGACATCGGTTTACTTGAGTCCCAGGTGATTCCAATGTGCAGCCACATTTGAGCAACCATGCTCAAGAAAGGCATTAGCTCAAGCTGGAAAAATTTCTCAGTGGCCATTGAGCCCCTCTGCAACCTTGGACCAATCGATGGACATATTTGGTCTTGTATATTCCAGAGATTTCAGTAAGCCCTATGAGGACACTTCTATGGCCTCCAAATGCTTAGTATGATGGGCACATTGGAAGGTACTCCATAAGCAGGAATTTGTTGAAATGACTATAGGATTTATTTAGCAAGGCTGAAAACATTGGTATTAACAGTCATACTATTTATACAAAAGCGGTAATGTCAGTAATAATGGTTGTAGCAATTTAGACTCCAAGGTGTACAGTAGGGAGAGCCACAGGGCTCCAGTGTTTCACACAGTGGCTGCACATCACGGTGCTGCGCACAGTTGTTAGATTGGTAAGTGCCGCTGCGACGCCAAGCCAATAAGCCATATGGCAGAGTTGCCTAAAAGTGCAAGGGGTGTGAAAGAGAGGTGGGGCATCCAAGAAGTCTTGGAATAAAAGGAAAAAGAAGTCTGCGACAATGACAGGGCAAGGATGGGGGCGTGGCTGAGAGGACGGAGATGACTGGATGAGAAACACTGGATGGGCCAGAGTTCAAGTGGACGAGATGACAATAAGCATTTTGTTTTATGGCGATTCAGAACTCTTGGCACTGGGACAGAGGGGAGTGTACACTGGTCTGAAAGGGAGATGGTCAACCATAAGAATGTGAAGAATATAAAAGGAGTATAAAGTCCACCAAAGCCCTGTTTGAAAATCTGAAGGTTGCCACACTGCTTCTCTTTCCTGAAAAAGCCCAGGCAGGCAGCTCCCTCCGGGAGCCGCATGAACCCTAGTGCTCCACTGCCAGAAGCACAAGCTCATTCTACTCGTTGGTCTGGTCTGCAGTCCTAGCAAGCACGATCAAACTTTATGAGGCTTGTTACAAGCAAATTACATGGGAAAGTGCAAAGGATCTGAGGGAGGGAGTAGCAGCAGGGGGCTGAGAACACTGCCTAGGGAGAGGGGAGCTGGGTAGGGATGCGGGGCACAGCCCAGACTTGGAGTGCATTAGAGCCCATCACTGAGCAGCTGGCAGCTTCTGCCTCCAGGGCCCAATTTTCCAAGCAATGACTTGAGTGTTCACACCTGCACTGGCTGAGATGGAGGCCCTCCCTCCGCCAGAGTTAATGGAGCAGGCAGAACTCAGGAACACTTTTGGCCACAGCAATGCTTTCTCTTCTCCTTGGCCCCACCTTCTCTACTGGCAGAGCAGGTTCCTCTCCAGCTCTGTGCGAGCTTTTCCTTCCAGATCTTCTTGCTGCTGAGATGTACAGATGCCCAAGGCAAGACAGCCCCAGAGCGGACTGCTCAGAGGCAGAAAAGAATCCCAGCACTTTTCCCCCATAGTTGTAGGGTTGGATCTCACTTCAGTCCTCAACAGCTTCCTTCTCTTTTTTCTGATGTGCAGACCCCAAAATATTTGAGACTTGACATTTTTGTCCTATGCAATATAAACTTGAGTAATTTTCTGTCCTCCTTTTTTTTGGCTTGCCCTGGTACTTAGTGATGGAAATGAACTGGATATGGAATAACTGACTATCCCAGAAGCTGGGATTCCTATTGCTTGATGTAGTTCCTGCAGATAATAGGGAGGAAAGCCTTGTACAGATCGTTTGTCTTCACTCTTTCGCACTGCAGTTGCTACTGGGGAGTCTCCATAACTGGGATTCCTCACTCTTTATTGCTACATGCTTGTGTATGCACATGAATACCATCAGGTGAACACAGACCAACTCAAAATCTTGCTGAAAGAACCAAGTCAGAGGGCCCAAAGAAGCCTTCTGTATTGTGGTTTGATTTAGAAGAAGGATACATGGTGAGTTCAACGTGGGCAGAGGTTTTGATAGGTGTTTTGAACCAATCTGATGCAAAAGACCAAAGAAGAGAAGAGATGCTCCATGAAAGTTGTTACATAATTCCCCCCCCCACACCGCCTCCCCGCCCAGCACAGCCTGAGGTGGTTTAAACGTTGTTCCTATCCAATGGGAGTTCCTTAAGCTCCTGCACTGATGCTGGAAAAACATCCACTTAACAGGCTTGTCCAAACAATTCCCTTTTTAATTCAGACAGGATGAACTGCATAGGAGAAGCAGAGCCCCAAGGCTGTCCACCTTAATACCATCACTCCAGACAGGGCACAGAGCCTCCCGGCACATACTGAGCCCTACGGCAAACCTCCATGGTCTGCTGCAAAGCCTAATGGGGGAATGGTGCTTCTGGTCAGGTTACAGGAGAGGCAGCGAGCAAAGACTACCTTCCTGGATGCTTCTGTCCCTGCTCCTTCCTAACACCCACATAGCACGTGCAGGCAAACCCAACTCCATCTTCTTCCTTCACTACAATGCTCCTCCTGCACAAGCTCTTTCTCCGACGCCTACC
This sequence comes from Chinchilla lanigera, assembly GCF_000276665.1. Taxonomy (NCBI): domain Eukaryota; kingdom Metazoa; phylum Chordata; class Mammalia; order Rodentia; family Chinchillidae; genus Chinchilla; species Chinchilla lanigera. The sequence goes on from NW_004955406.1 coordinate 16,902,542, forward strand.
CACCTTCTTGCACACACGCTTGTTTACAATGGCTCTCTCAGAGTCCAACTTGCAGAAGAAACCAGATGCACACATTTGTCACACATTTGCACTCCCTCCCAGATCGCAGCTACACCCACAGCCTCTTTCTTTTTCTGTCCACGTTCTTTCCAAAGGCATTAATTTGCCATTTCCTCTCTCTGACCTTGAACGTACTTCCATCTTCCTTTCTCAAGACTTCCAAAAAAGAAAACACCTTTGCCTCCACCCTTTTCCCAGGTTTACCAGCATGGCTCGTATCTCTTTCCACCTCTCATAGCCTAATCTATGCCCCCCACCTTCCTGGCACTCACGGGAAGCTTCTTTATAAGGCAGTCTTATAACTATTTTATTGCTTCATCTCTCTTTCAACATATTCCTGTCCTTCCAACTGAACTAGATTCCCCTGAGTTAAAAACCTGACTTTGGATTATGTAACAAGTTCCTTGGGGAATACATGAGGATTCAGCCAGTTGCTGGAAAGTAAAGTAAACTAGCAAAATAATGTATACATATATACAATTTTAAAATGGCTAGTTCACACAGGAACCTAATTAAAGAAAGATCTAGTTGGTGGAAAGTATTGGGAATGAAGACAATTCTAGAGTGGCTAATGTTATTTCTTTTCCAACAATTATTTCCCAACTGCTAATAGGATTTTAAAAAATGCCACTGGGGAAAACAGGCATCTGAGAATTCCTAATACGTGCTTCATGAGGTAGAATGCTGTGTCACATACAGTAGATTCACTGCAAGTATAGGAAATGTACCCCACAAAAATAATTAATGAACTGGACTAATGATTTCATGTGAGATGAAGCATTCACTCTCATGAAGTTTAGTAACATTGCATATCACACTATGATTAAAACACATTCAATTATTCAAATATGGCTGTGCTATGCTTGGAAAATATGGAAATCATAGTAACACATTTCACACATATTTCCATATATAACTTTTTTCTATGATATTTCAAGAAGTTGGATATAGTCCCCATATGAATGCTCAGATGAAAGCTCATGTATGTGGAGTTCAACTTGTAGGACAGCTTCCAAAACAGAGCAGGAAGAGATGTATTAGAGCTGTGTAGATGGCTGAGGGGTTAAACTACTAAACCCAAATTTACACACTAACCTTTAAGACACTGTCTAGAGCGAGGGTCAGCAGGTAGTAAATCTTCCAATTAGGGTAGATAGTAAGTGCTTTTGACTTTGTGGGCCATATGGTCTCTGAAGCAATGTTCAGTCAGCCATGGCAGCATGAAAGGTGCCATAGACAATAACCAGTGGGTATCGCTGTCCCAATAAAACTTTATTTATGGGCACTAATTTAAATTTCATATAATTTTAGTATGGCACAAAATATTTTCTTTTGCTTTTGGAAGGGCATTTAAAATACAAAACTCACTCATCCCATGAACTATGTGAAAACCAACAGCTGGCTGAATTTGCTCGTGGACTGTCTTGGTTACTTTTCTCATTTCTGAGACAAAACACTTGTGCCAAAAGGTAGGAGGAAAGGTTTATCTTTGGCTCACAGTCTGTAGAGCTTTCAGTCCATAGCTGGCTGGCTCCAAGGTAAGGTGGCACGGCAGCGGGGTACTGCAGAGGAGAAACAGTCTAGGCAAGGCAGACAAAAGACAGCAAAGTGCTAAAGTAGCAGCAAGCAGCAGCAGCAGGGCCTGCCTTCATTCTGTTCCTTTCACCCCTTCCAGGCTACCTACCTTTTGGTAGGGGCACCCAGAGTGGGGCACCCTTCATCCCAGCATCACACTATTAATCCCAGCATCAAAAATTCAAGATCCAGCCAGGTTCAAAGAGCCCCACCTGCGAATGCAAGAGGCTCTAGGGAGACCTCTGGATACCAGCCATAACTGGATCATGGTATGCTAAGTTCTGATCGAGACTGTTTTATTGCAGTTACTATTGGTTCTTCCCTGGTCTGCCTTCTCTGTCTTCTTCCTCTCCTTTCTTCACCTCCCATCTTCTACCTGTCATCACCTCCAACAGTTTCTAAGGACTTACTGCATGAGAAATATACTCTCTTGTGGTGACGGAGTTCACAGCGTGTTTGTGTTGCTGCTGTTTACAATCAGGGTTTCTGTTACTTCCTCATGGAAATACCACTGAGAAAATGCCTTTCTGGACACCCTCATCAAAAAAGCCACCTCTTGTCCACAACAGAGGGCAAGATCTTTTTGCACCTGCATGAATACAAGGATCCTATCTGTGGGGAGTAAGAAGAGAGAAAAGCCTTCCTATAGTAAGCATCTTCATACTGGCCATGTTTTTCTATTTTTCTCACAATACATCTACAGTAAATTCTTTGGAAAATTTGTGGAGGAGTAAGAGTTTGCCAGTCATTTGAGCCTCTGAATAAAACATAGGTACTAACAGACACTTTCGTACCTCCACGCCAATTCCTTGCTGGGGTCTTCACGGTTTAACATTCACGCTGCAGTTGCATTGGGAGATGTTTTAGTCCATCGTGTGCTACTATAACAGAACACCTGAGACTGGAGTACATATGCTTTATAATCAAGAGAAATGCATTGGCTCATGCTACTAGAGGCTGAGAAGCCTAAGACTGTGGCACTGGCATCTGCTGAGGGCCTTTTTGCTGTCGTCATGTGACAGCAGGCAGAAAAGCAAGACTGCAAATGGGTGAATCTGCCCTAATGAACCCTTTTTATAATGGCATTAGTTCGTTCATGAGGGTGCTTATAACCTATTAGGCTCCTTCCTTCCAATGCTGTTGCACTGGGGATTCAGTTTTCAACACTTTTATCCTGGAGGACACCTTCAAATCACAGTGGGAGGTAAAAGGGAGGCAGGTGGGGGCTGGCTGCATCTTAGTTTCCAAGTTTCTCCTCCTACAAGCATAGAGATGGAACTGGCCATAGACCTCCAGGAGTGTTGAGTGTAAACATGGCATGGGGTAAAAAATCTGTCTTGGGCTGACCTACTTCTACAGGTTACAAGCATTTGCTAGAACTAAATGTTAGGTGAGGGGCCAGGCACAATGTTATAGTATCCCCAATTTACAGAGAGAGACACTGAGGTCCAAATTCAGGAAGCAATATGCCTACAGTCAGAATGTGAGATCCAGGTGAAGCAGAAAGTCAAAATGACTTCTCTGTACTCACCTTTTGCCTCTACTACAGGAGTCCTATGTGAGTATGTGCTACTTTATTAGTCTTCACTGGGCATTCTTGGGTTTGTATGGCCATAACTTTTGCCACATGCAATCATACCACCTAATTTAATGTCTCACTTTATTAATCACCCACTAGTACCTCTAAATCCTATGGGTGGAAAAATTAGCCTGGAACTAAAAGCAAACAACAGTAGGAAAATTATTAACAAGAAAACATTGCAAATAAAAAAGGTAAAGTCTTGCTCCTCTGGGGCTATCATTTCTTAAGTGACCTCATGCTCCCTGCAGAACGATCCAGACCAACAAAGAAGCTGATCAATAAGGGGAAATTTCCAGGAGCTGGTTAATGAATGCGTCCTTAGCATTTAAACTATCTATTCAGTCTAATCCCACTGCAATCCCACACGCTTCCTTCAACTAGTTATTTTTAAACAGTATTATTATAACTACTGTGATTGGGCTGTCATGAAGGACTGTACCAATTTCCAAATATCCCTTCTCCCTGTAAGCAAACAGGCAAAGCTTCCTTCCTTTGTCTGGAAAATTCATCCCTCCAGGGGTCTAGATTTCATGTCAGTATTAAGCAATTGGTCAAGTCTGTTAGAATTGTTGGACAAAAACCAACACCATACTACTCTGCACTACAATTGCAAAAAGGTCAGAATGGATTTACTAAAATCTTATATTTTGTGGGCAAAATGCAGTAATCAATGCAAAAGAATAAAACTGATAGCTAGAAAGGAATTGTGATCAGCCAGTGCCTAGTTACTATGAATCAATACAAACTAGTCATATGAAGAAAGCTGGGACTGCCGAGATACATCCTGGAGGACTCCCGTTGGAGTTTGTAATTATGTTCCTCTGAAGTATGAATTACCTATTAAGCAAGGGTTCTCAAATGTTTTATGAGCCAAACTATCAAAAGCCAACTGTTGACCTTGTGTTTTTTTCCTTTATAAAGAGACAAGACATATACTCAGTCCAGAAGTGCAATGTCTAGGACTCTGAGGAAGGAACTGGCTATACCCGCATCACAGCTTATCAGGTAAGGCCTGCAGTGAAGCTGACCAGAACTGTGCCTAAGCAACTCTTGAAAGAAATGGCAAGCTGAGTGTGGTGGCACAAGCCTGTAATCCCAGCACTCGGAAGGCTGAGGCTGGTGGATCTTTGTGAGTTTGAGGCCAGCCCCCGATACAAGTTGAGCCCAAAGCCAGCCTGACCTGCATAGTGAGACCATGTCTCAAACAGACAAGAAAAAAAAAAAAAAAGAAATGGAGCTTCTCAGATGAAAAAATACAAATGGCAAATAAATACATGAAAAAATGTTCAGCATCATTGGTCATTAGAGAAGTGCAAATTAAAACAACACAGATTTCATGTAACTACAGGAAGAATGGCTATTATCAAGAAATCAACCAATAACAAATGTTGGAGGGGCTGTGGGAGAATGGGAACCCTTCTCCACTGCTGGGAGTGCCAACCAGTGCAACCACCATGGAAATCAGTATGGAGATTCCTTAAAAAACTAGGATCAGAGGTCCCATTTGACCCAGCTATTCATCTTCTGGTTATCTTTCTGGAAGAATTAAAAACATCATACCACAGTTATATATGTGCACCCATGTGCAGCACAATCTGTAATAGCTAAATCTTGGAAACAACACAAATGCCCATTAGCCAAGGAATGGATAAAAAGATGTGGTCTTTTTACACAATGGAGTACTACTCAGCCATAAAGAATACACTTCAGACATTTATAGGTAAATAGATGCAACTTGAAACCATACTCATAAGTGAAATAAATCAGACTTACATGTGTAAACATCATATTGTCTCCCTGGTATGAGAAACTGAAAGTGTAAATAAGGTCTAAAATGTACAATAGAGATTGTGAAATGGGAAGAAGTTGTTCAAAAGGAAAAAGAAACTAGGATAGGGGAAAGGTGAAAGGAAGGAAGGGAAAAGGAAAAAATGCAAGCTAGTTATACCCCTAATGTCTCTCAGTTCATTGAAAAGGAAAGTTTGTGCTAATATTGACTGGAAAAATTTTTATACCCATATTTTGTACTCTGAGTAACTACTTAAAGACAATATGCAATCTATTAACTATTGTTATTCTGCTATTATATTGTTATGAAAATTTGTTTTCCTTCTTTGCCATAAAATAAAAAAATTAAAGAAATGATGCTTACATTTAAGTCCCAAAGGACAGTAACGCATATGCTTCTCATGCTGTTTCAATTGATTCTAACTTTTCAGAGCCAGTACTGAAAAAAATGTTGCAGTCAGGGCCATCCAGCACCCATGTCCCAGGAAGAATGCAGTACTGATTTCTGTCAATAGATGTACTTTCATGAATTCATGTATTCCCTCATTTGCAAACATTTAGTTAAACACCTTATCTATGCTGGGTTTTGTAATGGGGAAAGGGATGATCAAAAGAAGAAGACAGAGAAGAAGAAGGAGGAGGAGGAGGAGAGGAGAGGGAAAGAAGGGGAGTGGGGAGAGGAGAGGGGAGGAAGAAGAAGAAAAAGAAAAAGAAAAAGGATTCTTTGTATCCCTTAGCCTTCAGTCTCATAAAGAAATGGACATAAAAGTCGATAATTATAACACAATTGCATAATATCTATGAAAAAAGACACATAACTAAAAGAGTTATTATGTATAGCAAGCACACTAACTGACCTAGGGCCAGATTATTTACATTATTTATATGCAATAAAAAAAGAGTGAAAAAGAACCTGAAACATGCGCCTTCTTTTCCTGGGCAGATGAAGATAGAATTCTCGGAGAATATAATGTTTAAGGTTTCCAGAAAGACATGCAGGGCTGGCGATGTCTCAGGCAGAAGAGAGTGAACACACAGTTGTAGGAGACATAAGAAAGCATGGGGTACACAGGCAAATACTAGCAAATAACAGGCTTCCTGAGGACCTCAGCAGTACAAGGACCTCTCCTGAATAGCACCTCCTTCTAAGGAGATGACAGGTGATTCTGTAATCCCTTGCCCTGATTGTTTTTCTACATGGGAGGCATTGGGACCCCAGCCCACCATCCCTGTGTAACCTCTCCACACCTCTTTCCTTCCCTATATATTCTGCATTCTGCTTCCTGCCTTTTCACCTCACTCATGATCCATCCCTACAGGAGTGACAGATTGTACTATGGTTTTCCAGCCAGTAACCGGAGACAGACCAAACAGTGCTGCAGCAAGATTGGCCTCCTCTTACAATCTGGACCACAGCCAGCCAGGGGTAAACATGCTGCAAAGTCCAAGCATATTTCACTGCTGCTGTGTCTAACCCTCGCTCCTAGCTGTTTGCTATTTCTGCTGACTAGAAAAACAGCAATTTGAACTACAATATTTTGTGGTGGAAATTACACTAGATTAGAAGAAACAAGCCTAGCTGCCTCCGTGGATCTTCCACAGTGCTTCTGGCATATCTCTGGATCTCCCTGAACCCCAGGCTCCACATTGTTGGAATGCAAGGACTGGAGTCTTCCAGAGTCCTTTCCAGCTATCAGATTCTCTGTGCTATTGTTCCTCAGGGCGTACAATGGGTAGAATTTGTCACCATAATCATGGTTTGTCCAGACTCAAGGAAGAGAATTCTAGAACAAAAGCTGGCAAATGAGACTGCATGGGCCATACGTGGCCATAGAATGTTTTTGTATAGATGGAATATTAAGAATTATTTTTACCTTTTTAAGTAACACAAAGAATATGTGACAGAGACTACATGTGCTTCCTAAAGCTCAGTATATTTATTATCTGACCCTTTACAGGAAACCGTTGTTGACGCCTGATTTTGAGCCTGTTCAGATTGGAGGTCCTAGCTGTTTAACACTCTGCAGCAAAATAGTGTTTCCTAACTGTGTTCAGGCTCCGCGGCTGATTAAACATGTGTTTACATTCTCTCCATTGACAGGTGGGTCTGTGTCCTTTCCACTTCTCTCTGGCTGGGTTCTGTGCCTCATTTACCCTATAAAATGCTGGAGAAACAATATTAAACCAACTTTGGGGTTCTGGCCTTGAGAAATTGGTAGCTTTCTGTCTGGCAGCCTTGGTTGCACCCTAGGAAGGTGACAGGCTTTAAAGGAAAGCCACCTCGGGCCCTGGTAGATCAACTCATTTTTTACTGGATGCCACGAAGGGATCTCAGTCAGTAACCTACAGCACTGTCAGTCAAGCCCTGACCAAATTCATAGTCAGCAACATCTTGAAACAAAATGGTTCTTGTTTTGAATGTCTAAGTTTTGGGGGAGTTTTATTACAAGCAATAGATATTTGGACAGGATTAGAGTGTGAGTCTGGACAGGGTCAAGAATAGGGTCAAGTATATCCACTGTCTTGGGTGGTACCTTGAATCTGTACTTTAATAAGGTCTCCCTCCTGATTCACATTATCAGACAAGATTGGGAATGAATCTTCTTCCTGCCTCTGTCCTTGTAGCATGCCTTTCCAGGACATGATCAGGATTATGAAAGAAACTCCTGTCTTTTCCCCTGGTATGTACTGTGGAGTGCAGACACAGCCCTGATGTGCTCACAGTCTACTCCCTAATTACTCACCCCACCAAGTATGAAGCTGCTCCTTCTAAGAGACTACTACCCAAGATGCCATGGAGACTAGATTGATTGTGAGGTACTAGGGTTGGGTAGTATTGAAAGTCACATCCCTAACACCTAGCACAGCACAAAGTAGCTGATCAATATGTTTATGGGTAGAAAGCAGATAACACCTGCCATAAATCTATTCATCATGTATTCCATGCCAGCACGGAACTCAATGTTTTTGCCAGTTATTTTATTTAATCCTCACAGCAGTCCTAATGGGTAGATGTCATGAGCCTTATCTTAGAAATAGCAAAAGTGAAGTTCAAGGGATGAATCCACTTAAGGTAGCTGGCAGAAGAGCCCAGTGCTCTTAACCAAGCCACTGTACTTCGTCTCACGGGCGAGGCATCCAGAGTCCCTGCCTGTGAGGGGCTTCAAATCTGGGGCAGCCAGGATATAGCTGCACACCTGGAAACATTTTGCAGAGTAAATTATACAAGTGGTCCAGCTCTGTCAGCAGAGTGCTGTAGGGATTCCTGAAAATGATGTTGCAGCATAGCAAATAGCCACAAACTCAGTGGCCAAAAGGAAACCTAATTATTAACTCAAAGTTCTGTAGGTCCTAAGTCCAAGCATGCCATGGCTGGGTTCCTGCTTGAAGTTACCCAAGTCCAAAATCAGATTTGGGCCAGACTACTTCTTCATCTAGAGCATGGGGTCTTCTTCCAATCTTATGCAGTTGTGTCATAAGTCAGCTCTTTGTGGCTATAGGAATAAAGTCTTTGTTTGTTTGTTGGCTACAGCTGTGGGCTGTTACTGGGCCCTACAAATCTCCCACCCTCCTCATTCATGAGCTCCAACTTCAATGCCACTTACCAAGAGCCTCCCTGCAATCAAATCTCTCTCACTTCAAAATCTTTAGGAGTATTCCAGAAGGGCCCAGCTGATGAGGTCAGGCTCAGTCAAAATGCCTTTCCTAAACTCCACTGATGCCTCCTGTTAGCACCTGCAAGATCGCCCACAAGAGCACCTAGATGAGTGCGTGCCTGGATAACTGGGAGAAGGGGTGTGTACACCAGGGGTGCGGCTCTTGGGGACCATCTTAGAGTCTGCTTACCAAGAGAGCACAGAGGAGGAGTAAACTAGCAATCAGAATCTATGCCTTATTCTTGTCTTCTTACAGAGAAATTATCATTCTTTGTACTCAGAGGTCTCGGTAGAGAGACATCCATTCTGGAACCGAAGGCAGATGATTATACGATAATTTTTAATCTGGGAGTGGGTTTGGAAAGGAGAGAATGTAGGCCCATCAAACAATGACTCTGCATGTTAATGCACTGAACAAAGGAAGAGCGGCAGCAAATAGGGGTACCCCATGCTGGTTGCCCATCTCTCTCCTCTTAATAAGGTCTCTGTGGAGAGGATTCGCACCAGAGGGTATGAGCTGGGTAGGGTCTGGCTTTGCCTTTTCCCACAGCCCTGTGTTCTGCACAGAATGTGCTACTTTCACAGTTGAAGTTGATTACTGAATAATGAATTACCATTCCTCTTTTATTTTTCCAGCCCTCTTCAGAAATATGTTGCTACTTTTCTACTTACTGAGGCTCAAAATTGGAAAGGATAAAAAATACTTCTTTTAGCCACAGGGAAAAACACAGTCTTACCTAACAATTCCATTTTGTTTCTAAAAATGATAGTAGTAATTGTTTTAATTAATTCAATTTCTGATTCAAAGTTTATTTCTTCCTTGACTGGACAATAAATCTTTAACAAAGTAAAGCTTCAGTACATAATAACAGGAAGGGCCCCTTGGTCAGATCAAGAAGACTTTTGTCCTCTTGGAGCTGTGCATGCTCCTGCTGGGCAGGAACAGGGCATAAAAGGAGACCCTAAACACAGGCCTTCCACCTCAGAAGCATAGGACCATTCCTATGGCAGTCTAGAGCCATTCTCCAGAGTGCACTTTCCCCAGGGAGAGATGCTCTGTGCATCACAAGGTGTGGGAGTTGTGTCAGTGCAAAATTTATTTGCCTAGGAAAGAGGCCAGCTATAGGGGAACTACTGTGAAAAGAGGCCAGTGCACCAGGGAGATGGCCATGGATAAGAAAGAGCCAGGATCATGGGATTTACTGTGTGTATTAGGCTGGCCAAACAAGGTACCACAGGCAGGGACGAAATTTGTCTTTTCACTATTCCGGAGGTAAAATTCCAAGATGACAGGGTTGGTTCCTTCTGGGACCTCTGTCCTTGGTTTGCAGATGGCCACTTTCTCCTGAGCCCCACATCGTAGCCCCTCAGTCTGGGTGTTCTCTTCTTGGAAGGACACCAGCAACAGTGGGTCAGAGACCATCTCTTCTTTAAAAACCCTGCCTCCACATACAGTCACACTCTGAAGTACTGGGGCATACATACTCAACCCATGGTATGAATCAGGGAGGGGTGCACAGTTCAGCCCATAACAGTGGCCCACGCAGACAACCAGATTAGGAAGGAGTCAGTTGTGCAAGCAGACATGGTCTGAGGATGACTTCATGAAAACTGCCAGTGGCCAAGACCAGCCCTTAAGCTATTGGATTGGAAGAGCCTGAAGGAGGAGAGTTTCAAGGGCTTACTTTGTGATGTGGTTGCTTCTCCATTCTCTTTGCAGCTTGTTATGGCTTGTGTCTAGATGTCCCCCCAAAGCCTCCAGTGGTCATATGTGGGACTTTTACAGAGGTGGCTGAATCTAGAGTATGTGATGCTGGGATTAAGGGCGTGTGGTCACTAAATCAGTCCACTGATTGGTTTAGCACCACCCTAATACCAGTAGCCTAGATAGAGTATAAAAGGGGCAGAAAAAAGCTGCTGAGGTCTTCCTCTCTTATTGCTTTGCTCGCTTCTGCCCACCATGAACTCTTTTTCCCCTGCAGCTCCACCCTGTCTTGGAGCCAGCTGATTACGAACTGAAATCTCTACAAACTACGAGCTAAATAAATCTTTCCTTCCTTAACTTGTGGGTGTTGGGTATTTTGTCTCAGCAAAGAGAAAAGTAACTAAGACATAGTTGACCATAGTGCCTTTCATCAGCCAGCTCTACTACAGAAGTTTCAGGGTGCTTGTGAAAAGGTGTGTGTGTTTGTGTGTGTGTGTGTGTAAACAAAAGAACATGGTATGAGTGTGTTAAAGGGCATGAGGAGGTGTATGTGGTTATACGTAAGTGTGTATGTGTATGAGAACAAATATGTATGTGTGAGAGGTTGTGGGTACATGTGGGTGTGTAAGTGTATGAGAAAGCATGGGAGGGCATGTGTGAAGGAGAGTGTGTGTAAAGGAAAGCGAACATGTAAAGGTTTTGTGTATGAGTGTGGGTAAGATGCTGAAGGGAGATCACAACACAATCCAGGTCACACATTTGCAAGGGAATACTGAGGAACTCAGAGGTAGGATGAGGCAGCTATATCCTGAGGAAGCTTCAGGGGTTCATAGAGTAGGAACACAGCCAAGAAAGAAAAGCCTGTTACCCCAGAGACGGAAAGGACACACAGATATAGATGCTAATATAGATGCAGGTAAAGCTGCAAGAATCTGCCACTGAAATCAGTTTGCTTACAAAACCATGTCTTTTGTGTAAACATTACCTCAGACTCTTGCCCACAGCTTGTATGTTCTCATTAGTTCTTATCACTGGAGGGTCAAAACCAAAATTTTAAAATATTAACATGGAGTATTTAGATATTTTACTTTCTCTCAAGTTTATTTCTCTCCAGTGGATCCCTCTTTTCTCTTGTCCTGGAATTTTAAAAAAATCCCCCAGAGAAGGAAGCGCTTACGCATTTAAAAACCCATTTCCCACAGAGCCTCCCCCGCACGGCCGTTTTCTCCTTGGCACTTAACACTATGGAGAGTAGTATATGTTCTTACCTTTCTTCTGGCTTCTCAGCCACAATTTAAGTTCAGAAAGGGCAGAGGATTTTTGCTCATAGCTTTTCACTGTTATACAGAGTCTTAAATAGTGTCTATTACAGACTAGATTATTTGGAAATATTTGTTTGGTGAGTAAGTAATTTAATGAAAGCCGACCATGCTCCAGGCACTCTGCTAAGCACTGGAGAGAAGGAAATGAATGAAATCTAGAGCTTTTCTTCAACTCCCCAGTTGGTGGTAGGATCTGACCTGCATGCAAATGGTCAGAGTACAGGTATTTAAGAGCCAACAGCAGCCAGGCATGATGGTAAACACCTGCAATTACAGCACTCTGGGAGGCTGAGGCAGGAGGATAAGTCTGAGCCCCAGTTGAGCAACTAACTAGGTGACTGTCTTAGTTGTTTCTCTTGTTACCAAGACAAAACACCTGATACCCAAGGTTAAAGGAAGAAAGGTTTATTTAACTTACAGTTTGCAGAGGTTTTATTCCATAATCAGTTGGTTCCAAGGTAGGGTGGCTCATGACGCATAACAGTTCATGGCAGCAGAAGACAGAAAAAGCAGTAAGAAAGAGCAAGACAAGCCTCTTTCTGTCCTTTATATTGTATCCTGTCTACCAGGATTAGGGCAATGTCAGTCCAGTCAGTGGACTGATCCAGCAGTCACTCACTCTTAATCCCAGCAGCCTTAAGAACAGCGTTGTGCTATAAATCAATCACACACTCCAGATTCACCACCTCTGAAAAACCTTCAGACTGAATGAGGCTTTTGCGGGGGTGGGGGGAACATCTAGACATAAAGAATAACAGTGACCTAACAAGACCCTGTCTCAAGATAAAAAATGAAAATTGCTGGGGATGTAGCTCAGTGCAAAGGCCTTGGATTCAATCCCCAGTAAAAGAAAGACAGACAGAGAGACAGAGACAGAGACAGAGAGAGGGAGGGAGGAAGAAAGGAAGGAGAAGGAAAGGGAAGAGAAGGGAAGAGAATGGAGAAGAGGGGAGGGAAGGAAAGGGAGGGAATGGAGGGGAAGAGGA
>NW_004955406.1:16915411-17000852 GCF_000276665.1 Chinchilla lanigera
GAGGGAAGGGAGGGAAAGGGAAGGGAAGGGAAGGGAAGGGAAGGGAAGGGAAGGGAAGGGAACAGAAGGGAACGGAAGGGAAGGGAAGGGAAAAGCCCAACTGCACTCTAGAGGATTTAGGTGAGGGGAGGTTACCTTGCACTGGACTGGGCCTAGTGGTATACAATTTAGGGAAGACTTCATAGAAACCGTATGCTTGAGAATCTTTAAGGATGCATTGAGTTCATCAGGCAAGACAAGGTTTTGGGAGCCAAGGAAGGGGGCAGCCAGGAAAGAGCATGGCTACATGAAGGCAGAGATGAGTTAGGCACGCTCTGCAGCCCAGCTGGCTGGGTGGTGGAGGGAGAGCGGTGGGGAGGGGTCAACACTTAGATAAAGGACAAATGGAGGCAAGGCAGTGAGGGAGAGTGCAAGGGTCAGGAGGGATCTGCACTTGTGGCTTGAACAAATGGATTTATAGTGGCACCATTAACGGAGAATGGAAAAAATTTGGTTGGGGATATAGGGCATCATTTGAAATGGACACACTGTGTTGAAGAAATCATGACTCTTTAAGGAATAGTTTTGGTCCTCAGTCAGCAAAGGCCATCCCCAGCTGTAGCTGCTGGCACATCATTTCCTGCCTCAGGCGCCTGCAGGTCCTGGTACCCTTACTGCGACCCTGGCATCATCACATCCTGCCAAGGCAGCCAGGAGATACCCCAGGCTATTCGTTGACTTGAATTATCCATAGGTAAAGATTCAAAAGAAAGAAAATGCCTTTCACTCATTTTTATATTTTTTAAAGACTTCTTGATGCCGGATAAGAAAGTTCAGAAACACTGAAAAAATAACACAGAAATAAAAGCAGTGGTTTCACTTGTGAAAGACCCAGGCTCTTTCTCCCTCTTGCTTATTCAGCTGTCATTGTTGGAATGCAGGCTTCCAGGCAAGCGAGCGGGTAGCCCCTGGTGGCCTGAAAACAATGCTGGGGAGGTGCAGAGATGAGACAGCATCACTTCCTGCCTCTGCTCAGGGACTTGGGGAAGTGCAGTAATGAAGAGCCCTAGAGAAGTGGTGGGCGTGGGTGGCTTCCCTGAAGGGTGACCAGGGAGGCTCAGCCTTGACAACAACTGGGCACATGACATCTTTCTAAATCACAGGAGGCTCCCACTGAGAGAGAGACTGTCTTCTCAGATGGTCCATTACTGTGGGATTACAATTGCAGGAATTAGCCAGACCCCTTTTGAGAGGGACCAGATTGAAGACAATATGCTGCCTAGTTTTCCTAGTTCTCCTCCACTGCAAACAAGGCTCTGAAAATGCTTTGCAGAACAAAATCCTGAATCATGCAGGCGAGAGCTGTGTGTTACAGGAGGGAGGAGAGGCTGCTGCCTGGAAGGTGCGGGAGGATACTCCCAAACACAGCAGAAGGGCCCTGGGGCGCAGCAGCTCAAGGATGAAAGGCTCCGAAGCGGGAGGGTGGAAGTGTGTACAAAAGCTGGAGAGGGACTCTGAGGACTGAGGAGATGGAGGAAGGAGCAACCAGCATCATGGATCATCAGTGCCGCCATAACAGGTCCCAGAACATGGTAGATCTGTGCACTGGACGGGCACGGAAGAGCTCATGCGGACACGGCCGAGTCATGCTCCAACACCCCGGCCTTCCTTCTGGTGCTTAGATTATCAGCACGACAGAGGTGAGCAACAATCTCAGTCCCCTAACTCAGGGTCACAGAATCAAAACTCTGGGGGATTCAAGTCCTGTAGATGTGTGAACACAACAAGGTATAGGAAAGATCATTCGCCTGGATCCCATTATTGATAAGGACATAGAGACAGACAAATGGCCCTCTACCAGGAGGGAGTCTGCAGTGCATGGTGAGAGGACGACCAAAGTTAGCTGACACCGGTCTCACTGCCACAAGACAAGAGCATGAGGTGGCCGTAACCTGGAGGGCTTAAGGGTCACCCACCCCGCAGTGCATTGTCAGAATGGGAGACTGAGTGTCCAGTGGATGCTACCGCTAATTATCAAGAGATCAAGAAAATCTGTACTAATTTCTATAAGACGTTTGCTAATTTTTTGATATTCAAGTTATACAAATAAAATAGACAAGTTGCACTCATTTTGTGAGCAGTTAATTTAGAACCTTTGTTCTGGCCCAGTATTCTCTTTCTGTAAATGAGGCAGCAAGCCTGTAGAGAGGTGACTGGTCCTCTGTTGCACAAGGTATCTGGGCAAGCCTGCAGGTAGAGCCCCGCTCTCCCCACCCAGGCCTCCTGCCTTCCCCATTATTCCAGGCTGTTTCTCGGGATGCCTCAGCCTCAGACCTAGAATTTGTTTTGTCCTCTTATGCTGCCCCCTGGCTGCCACCAGCAACACTGCATTACTTCCCCAGGAAGTATCCTGTGAGCCACTCGTATTTCACCCAACAAAAACCTTCCTCCATTCTTCAGGACCCGTTTTAGATTAAACTTTGATACCCAATCACCTCTCCCTTACTGAATTATGTTAACATCTTAATCCTAGGAATTTAAGAATGCTATTCGATTTAGAAAAAGACTATTGGCATATGTAATGAATTGAGGATGCTGTGATGATCAGATCATTGTGCGTTATCTGGTGGGTTCTAAGTCCAACAACAATGTCCTTATAAAAGAGAGAGACATAAGATCACACGGGCAGAAGAGGAGGAAGCAGTGTAACCCTGGAAGCAGAGACTGGAGCAATGGGGCCACAAGATATGACAGCAGCCACCAGAAGCTGGAAGAGTTAAAGAATGGATTTCCCCTCAGGTCTCCAGCAAGGCACAACCTGGCCAATACCTGGAAAGAAACAGCTGTATGGTTTAACAACACCTAGTTTTTACTAGTTTGTTACAAAAAGCCACAAGAATCTAAAACAAAACCTTCTCTTAGCTGAGGACAGTAATTTCCTGTGACATTGATGATAATAATGACTGTCACTTGCTGGATACTTCACGGATACTAGGGCTATATGCATTCCCCAGCCTTCACTCCATTTCTTAGAATACAGGGTATCTCTACTCCTTCTCCTATCTCCTACTCTTCACCCTGTACACAAACAGAGAAACTGAGATAATGAGAATTCACACAGCTCCTAAGCAGTAGAGTCAATGTCTGAATCCACACTCTATTCTTACCCACTGGGAACTTTTCTAAGTAAGACTGTGCTACACAGTGATAAATTTCCATAGCTCCAAGGGCCGGCTTTTTTGGTGGGAGTTTCCATTATCATAACAGATCAGTGAAGACATGAATTTTTTTTTTTTGACAGTGACTAGGTTTCTAAGATTTACTATGTCATGCTAAATAATTCTGAATAATATTAGCAGAAAAGGTTGTGCTGGTGTATAACCTATATACCCTGGGTATAGGGTTTAGTGAGAGCTATCCAAATGCACATCACTTTCAGATGCAGGCAGTGCTGCATGGCGTCCTAAGGGAAGTCAGTATGAGGGAGACCCTGACTGTTCATGCACTTATACTTCTCCTTTCAGACCTCTGTGAACACCCACCACAAAGCCTGGAGAAACATAGCTGCACAAAAATAGAACAGAAGCAAATCATGGGTTGGCCAAAAATGGAATAAGCTTTATGAAGGGAAAGAGGTTCCTGGAATCTTATGAGGTTTAAGTAATTGGAAATACTTTGGGAAGCCGATTCTGATCCAGAGAAATAAAACCCAAGCACGGATGTTAAATATTAAGCTCGAGAACTAGGATAATGGGAGCTATTCTTTTTGAGTCTCAATTTACAAATCTGTAAAATGCAAGGGTAGAAATATTGTGTACTTATTATATAGAACAGTGTTTGGCATGTATATTGCTCTTAATGAATAATTATTATTAAATTATTATTGTTGTTGCTGTTAACTGTCCCTGAATCATTCTTTTGTTTTCATAAAAATTTTGGCTCAAAAATTCTCTAAGAGGTTAGCATAAAAACCACCCCATCACTAGTTTAATTTCTCTTTTTATAGTTATATAAAGAATTGCTATTCCACACCAGAAATTAGCACCCTTCTAAATTATCCTTTAAAATAACTTGTGAGAAAACATAAATTCAATCCATGTATAATATTCTTTCAATTGACTCAGAGATATGAAGGCAGACTTGCTAGAGGAAGAAAATCTATAAAAGCTGCATTCATTCATCTACCAGATATTTATGGAAGAACATCTCTCAAATCAATGCAAAGTGCAATAATTGCTCTAAGAGCTAGGGGTAAAATTCTGTGGAATTCTAAACAGAAAACACAGAAAAGTTAGTTAATTAAAAAATTAAGTGTGAATTCAGAAGAGGGAGAAATTGCCTTTCAATAAGATGTGAATTTGAGGGATGGAGGTGAATGATGGAGAGAAAAGCCCTGGCAAGGGGAGGCTCTGTGAAGGAGGAAGCTTTTGGGATGAATATCTTTAGGGAGAGGTCAGATTTTGGTGTGGAAAGCAAGACATTCTGATAAAAAGACTGAGTCAAAGTTCTAGAGGACGGTGGGAAGTGGCAAATGAGCCTGCTGTGCTTGGGCAAAGTGTATGTAAAAATATTTAATTTAAAATTGGAGAGTAGGGGCTGGGGATTTAGCTCAGTGGCAAAAGCACCTGCCTGGCAAGAGCAAGGTCGTGAGTTCGGTTCCCGGTACCGGAGAAAAACCAAAAAAAATAATAAAATAAAATAAATTTTAAAAAAATAAAATTGGAGAGTAGGTGATAGGTGCCTCAAATAAGCCTGAACATTGAGAACTTTATTTAGCAGAGAATTGATGGATAGTCTTACCATTCTTACATCCATAGTGGAAGAGAGCTAGCACCAGAAAGGGGTGTTTTGTAATTTAAGTGTACGGTCTATACTGGTGGCCAGTGCAGCAGAGAGACTAATTAGGAGGTCATTCAATACTCCTGGCTAGAAGGGAACAAATGATTAAGTGAGAAAGAGGAAGGGAATAGGATGAAAAAGGAGAAGCTAGTGGAGGGACAGTCAACTGATTAGATGGAATGGGCCCTGTGTATGTGTGTGTGTGTGTGTGTGTGTGTGTGTGTGTGTGTGTTTGCACGCACAAGCGTAGGGGTCAGTGATGACTCTAAGACTTTGGATCTAGATGCCGAAGAAAATCTTCTGGCAGTAATCCAAAGAAGGAATACAGAATGGAAGGTAAAGTTTTCTGGAGGAACTGATGTGCTTAGTCTAGGAGGCATGGAGAGATCTATCGTGCAAGGAAACAACAACAATAAAAAATCCTTGAGTGAGAAGAAGAGTTGGGCCTGGAGACTGAGAAGAATTGAGTTCTACAGCCTTGAGATTCCTAAGGAAGGACATAAAGAGAAGGAAAAGAATGAGTCAGGCTAGTCTCTTGAGAGCAATACCTACTTTCATGAAATTGGAAGCAATGTCACATGCAGAGGAGGGGCAATCTGAGCAGTAGGAAGAAAATAAAACTGGCTCAAGGTCTCTGTATTTACCAAGTTTTTCCAGAGAAGCAGAATCAGTATGAGATAGATATGGATGTGTAGACAGACATAGAGATAGAGATAGAGATAGAGATAGAGATAGAGATAGAGATAGATAGAGAGAGAGAGGCAGAGGTAGAGATAGAGATGACATAGAGATGATATAGGTATATACACATAGAAGATATAAGTACAGATAGAGATATGTGGGAGGGATTTATCAAGGAAATTCACTGACGTGATTCTGGAGGCTGAGGAGTCACACAGTATGCCATCTACAAGCTGGACAAACAGGGAGGCTGGCAACAAGATTCCACCCAAGTCCAAAGGTCTGAGAACCACAGTACTAACGGTGTCACTCTCAGTTAAAAGCTGAAGGCCTGAGAATCTGAAGGGGGTTAGTGCAAATTCTAGAGTTCAAAGACTAAAGAACCTGGAGTTTTGATGTCCAGAAGTAGAAGAAAATATTCCAGTTCCACAAGAGAGGAAGAATTCTTCTTTCATCAACCTTTTTGTCTACCCAGGCTCCCAGTGAATTGGATAACGCCCACATGAATTGGGTGAGGGCAGATCTTTCTGATTTGGTCCACTGATTTGAATCAATTTCTTCCAGAAATATCTTCTCAGACATATCCAGAAATAATGCTTTACAGCTATGGGGCTGTTCCTGAACTCAGTCAAACTGACACCAACAATGAACCATCACAGTCTTTGAAGTCTTTAAAAAGCAGGAAGGTAGAGACACATCACAGGTCAAGATCATTGAGCATGCCATTTCCCTGTTTAGAATGCCTACAACGTGCCCACGCCTTCCCACCTAACCAATTCCAATTCTCCCATGGATCTCATCTTAAATGGATTGCTCAAGTTATGTCTGAAGACAAGTTAGAAATATTTTCTATTATAGAGATTTTTACACCTCATTTTTGTTGCCTCCAGCTGTGTGTTTTCTGGGAGCTTGTTGATGGGTACTATGGATAATATTGAAGACATAAAAGAAGGGACTAGCTTTGTTTAGTATCAATGATGATATTTCATCTCAGACAAGGGAGGAAGACATTTAAGTTCAATATCTAGGATCCACAGATTTACAGGGCTTCAAAAATCTTTGGGAGCTAAAATAAATAAGTAAATCTCTAAAATATAGAAAGAGAAAAAAACTAGAAAAACAAAAATAATAAATGTTTACATGTCTAAGAAGGTTATTATTCTGAATAGTCAACCATAATTCAAATGAAGTCATCCATAATCAAGTATAAATTTAGTTTAATGTGGGAAGTGGGTACATTAAATATGTACATAATATACAAACATGCTTTACATGGTTTGAAGCAACACATCTAACAGTATAGGTATTCAGAATATGAGAAGACTTAAAATCATTCTTAAAGACCATCTTGGGAATTTTGAGGAGGAGAAGCAGTAAGAAGAAATGTACACTTTAAAGGATCTTTGTGCTAGCTACTTTATATCACATATATCACTGAAATAAAGGTGCGGGGTTAAGGGAAAGACCGAGCAGTTCATCCTATATAAATGTTTTCTTCCTTAAGCTTTAGTATTATCTTTAACTCATCTTTGTTTCCTTTGCAGTAAGGACAGGCATCAGTTGGTCTACCAATCATGTCCTTCACCTTGAGGAGCAAATGGTGGTCATCTCCTATCCTAGCAGTGCAGTGAGCTCAGCCCAAATCTCACACATAAGTACTTAATTCTTATAAAAATCTTAACTTACTAATAAATAGGTGCAGAAGAAACAAATTGTGGACATTTTATGAAGGATAATTATGATTTCAGGAATAAGATACTATTTGTCAGACAATGAAATGTTCCTGGGTTGCAATTTCAAGCATATAGCAAATCTATACACTTGATGTTGTTGTCTTTATAAAATGCGTTAGCAAAGGAACAGCAATATGGCTGCTGAAAGGCACAATGCCTAGATAAAGCCCTAAGGGGATTTCAGGGAGTGAAGCAATCAGAACATGAGCAATGTCTTTCCCCTAAAACATTTTTCAGTGAAGTTTTTTATTAAGTTCAGATTTAAAAATTATTAAAAAAGAAGCTACGTGCACAAAATATAATCTCATTTATGAAAATGACAGCCAGAATCTTACTTCAGACCCAATTTGCACTGTGTGGCAGTTGTTTGTGGATACTGAGCCATATTAGGATATTCTCGCTAAAATTACCACAGTCTGCAGGGAAAAATTTCTCAAGTATCCCATTGGTGCAACATAGTCCTTTAAAAGTTAATGTTCAATTTTCTAACATATATCTAGATTTCCCTGATAATAAATGAATAAAATTATTATACACAACTGTTAGATAGAAATATTAAAGGTAGTCAGACAGGGCTGCAGAGTTAATATGGAGGACAAAAACACATTACAGTGTGGCTAGAGGTGCATCTGTTGAAGGTCAGGCCTCAAGATAAAGATGCAATGACCAAGTCTACATGCTTTTCCCAGGGATAAGCAATACATTGAAAATTGTACTATAATTGGTGTCACTTGGCCCAATAAAGTTAGACATCAGTCACCCGGGTGGGTGACCAGGACCACCTGATCCATCCCTTCAGTCTTTGTTCTTTCCATGTACACTTAATACATGACCTGCTTCCCTATTGGATTAATATTACCTATGCAGCTATACTTATAATTTTATTGGTCGATCATAATTTTGACCTACATTGTACCCACCTCATGATTTTGCTCTATAAAACTTCCTGTGAGAAGTGGTCTTATTGGCAACCCACTTTGGGTCCCCTCCTGTCTATCTCTCTCAATAAATTTTTCCTACTCTTAACTGCCATTGTTCCTTAGAATTTATTCTTTGATTTTGGGGTACAGTATATGAACTCGGCATGTCTGATATCTAGCAGGTTGGGAGATATATTATTCCCCCTATATCAACATAGGCATCATACATAATTAAGTGTATGTAAATTTAAACTGTACACATTTCAATATAATTATGGTATGATAATTTTGTACTACATGTCTGACATTATATAAATTTCTTTTCATGTTCATCTTTCTCTCTGGTTATTTAAAATGAAAAAGCTCACTGGTGTTTTATTAAATTGTTTCTAAGAAGAGAAAAGCAGAAGCAACTGCCTTTCCTGGCAATCAACTGCTTTTGCATTATTTTCAAATGTTCATCATGAAATTGCATTTAAGAAAAGAAGTTACAGGGGTGGGTGGATGAATATTACAAGAATTTAAGTGAAGAAGCAAAGATAAACTCAGAACCCAGTGATCATTTCATGGAACAAATAGAAGGTAAAGTTTGATTTTTTTCAAATTATCAAGCATTATCTCAGCATCACGCGCTTTTCTGGATATATCCACATGGATATAGTGCCTGCACCTTAGATTCTGTCCCTTACATGAAGCCACACCAAAGAATCAAGACTACACGTCAATCTTTGCTAAGGGCCTCAGAGTTGGCAGAGGGGCAGCAATCATGCAGACTGACAGGAAGAGTAAGGCTGGCAGTAAGTAATTTCCCCATCTGCATTTTAATGGTCCTGTCTGCTGACTTCCATTTGGCAGAACTTCTATTAACAATCAACAGGCTATGGATAAGGTACTTGCTGAGCTTTTTAAACTTTTAAAACTACTTAGAGCCACTTACACATTTGGGGAAAATTACATTTGCAGAGACCAAGCTATTACATTCGTTGGATGAATATGCTTTTTAAGAATCGCATGTTAATGAGATCAGGTAAAATTTGGTCATTTGAATAACGGACAGGGCTCTGCAATGCTGGGACCCTGCATACAAAAGGAAATTCTTAATTGGGTCATGATTTGCATAATTGGTTCTCCGCTTCACTCTGACCATAAAATTCTCCAGACCTTGGGGAATGTCCACATGTCAATCAGCATGATGTTGCACCTTGCCCCTTCTTTTGGCCTGTGACACTCCCGTGGTGGAGGGGTGAGCCCAGTGTGTGAGTAATTTTCCCTGATGTTTAGTAGGGCATAGATATACTGCATTAGAAGCATTACTTCCCAGTCTTTGAGTATGCTCACTTAGAGAAAGTGTATGGTGAGGAGCCCAAAGAGCGGATAAAGCAAGAGTTAAGAGAACGATTTTTCTAAGCCTTGTGACAAACTAGTTGTACGATACTAATTAATCATGTCACATCTCCAGCCCTCAGAACATCCCCATGTACAGTGGTCAAAGGAACCAGAGTAAGGGCCTTGGTCAAATTAGCCAAAACCCTCTTTCCTACCACTCCATACACTACCACCTCACTAGCCCAAGGACACTCAGACAATTACCTCAGTGTTTCACGTCCTTTGTGCCTCAGACCTTTGCCTTGGAGTGGTAATAAATATTAAAGTCAGAAATTTCCGGCTCCAAAGAACAAACAAATTAACACTACCCTGAAGCGACTTGGCCTATGATTGCTGGGTTGGGAAGTGAAGTAGAGAGGGGTTCTCTACAGTTCATTTGGGGGACTCAGATGTTACATCTTCAGCACTAAATAAATGGAAGACCCCAAGGGATTCCAAGGAAGAGTAGAAATCTTTATAGAAGAAGATGGATTTGGCCCTGGGATCCCAATTTGCTGTGATTTCAAACATTATTTGAGCCCTCGGGACAAAGGAAGTGATACATTGTGACTGTCAGAAAAGAAAAAGAGAGATTCCATTTTCTTATCCATTTCTTCTTTCTGAGCAGAGGTGGAGTACAGATTGCTAATTTCAGACTGGGCTAATGAGGAAAATAATGTAAAAATTTTAAAAAGTAAACTCAGTTAATTGGATGATTATAACAAAGTAGAAATGTGACCATGGACACAGTGGAGAAAGGGTGGTCACCATGGTGATGCCAGCGCTTAGCTTCAGCAACTTTTTGTGATTTTGTTATGACAGCACATGCGCACAACGCATGTAAGGATTATAAAGAGAGATTAAGTTAGCAAACACATTGATGTGCACCTCAGTGACAGGAATGAAGTGCAAGTGGTCAACAATCAAGTATGTTCGAGCAACTTTTGTAACTTTATACCCTGACACCATATTACCAAGGCAGCAGTAAAGCACAGTTTCCGGAGGCAAATTCACATCAACGCCAAGAGATAGGGGAAGTTAGGTAGATAGAGCACAGGTAAATAGGTAATTTAAGGTAAGCTAAAAGTCAGGACCCATGTGAATTCGCATACCAGAATGCAGTATCAGGACCTAGTAAAATGCAGGAGACAAAGAATAGTCCTTAACCAAAAAGAGACCTTGGAGGAAGTAAAATGCAAAAAATGAAGCAGTCTGCACTCTGGACATCGAAGGCCTACTTGCAGCAAGGAATATTTCTGCTTTTTGTCATCTACACTGTTCCCCAAAACTGTATAAACGGCCAACGGGCCTAAACATCTATGGTGTCCACCTTATGAACACCCCTCTCCAACCAGTGGAGAGCTTTTTATTTATTCTTTCTAATAAACTCGCATCTGGCCATTCCCCACTGCTTGCTGCTTTGTTGGCTTTATTCTTCATTGCCCCTAAACAAGGACCCTAGAGCTACAGGGATCCGGTTACAATACCCGATAGACTTGAGTGAATTGCCACTTAACTTTATTTTTAAGCTTCAATTTCTTTTTCACTATAAAATGAGAATTAATGTCAATGTCTACCCCATAGGTTGTGAGGATTTAATGAAGTAACATACAGAAAGCACTCAGTTCTAGTAAACTTCGGTAAGAGCTCAATTATAGTGAGCTTATCCAAGGTTTCTCTTTCCATAGCTCTATTTACCTATGGTCAACTGAAGTCTGAAAATATTAAATAGAAAATTCCAGAAATAAGCAATAAATTTTACATTGCATGCTCCTCTGAGCAGCATGATGAAATCTCTCACCATCCCACTCCTTCTCACGCAGAACACAAATCATCCCTTGTCCAGCTTGTCCACACCACGGAGGCACCTCTCATTAGTCACTTGCTAGTTGTCATGGTTATCAGATCAGTTGTTGTGGCAATAGCAGGGCCTGTGTTTAAATAACTCTTATTTTTCTTCATAAGGGCCCAAGGCACATGATTAGATTAGTGATCAAAGGTGGTACCAGGGCAAACCATGGAAAAACTCTGGTACTGTGTGGCACTGCTGCTGGACATAGAGAAAACTCAATACTGCATTTATCAGGTTCAGTACTATCCACAGTTCAAGGTCTTGGGATGTATTCCATATGAATAAGGAGGGATCACTGTAAGGCTCTAGTCAGACCTGGCTCTCCCGGATCCCAACCTGCTTGCCAGAAGAAGCACTGCTCTAAACTCAGCTCAGCCCCACAGCTGTCATGAGCAAACACAGGATGTCCTAAAGAAGACAAGATGGGACAAAAAATCTTACAGGTCCTGGGGCTTCTGGACACATGCGGAGCCACCTGAAAATTTACACTGGACTTTCAAGGACTTTGCCTACTGGCAAAATAGCCAGAGAACTTTGACCACAGATGTTTGTTAAAATCTTCGCACCTAATGTCCCTTCCATCCTTCCATTCCTATGAAAGGGACACACTTCTCTTTGTTCTCTACAGACGGTCCTTTAGTTTTCTGTCTGCCTGCACTAGGCACAATAAATTCCACACCATGTTGCATTTACACAAGCCTCGTGATCTCAGCTGGTCTCCCCACCTCTTGCCATGTGTCCCAATTACTACCTGGGCATGGTGGCAAACACCTGTAATCCCAGCATTTGGGGAGGCTAAGGCAAGAGAATCACAAGTTTGAGCCTAGCCCAGGTAACTTAGTGATTAGCAAGACCCTGTCTCAAAATAAAAAATAAAAAAGGTTGAGGATATAGCCCAGTGCAAAGGTCCTGGGATCAATTTCTAGTATCACTACCATCACCAGAAAAAAAGTGTGATTACTGGATTTATAGTGATCCTGACTGCTATTATCTAAATACATAGCAAAGGATCAAGTCAAGCTATTGGCAATATGAGTGGGTTAGGTAAATTCTTGTACTTCCTAACCTAGAGTCATAGACATATAGTGGAACATAAAAGTTGGTTAATGTTATTTTGTAATAGCTTTAACATATGCATTCAGAGCTCTTTTGTGCTAAGGTACAATAATTTTCTGTTCTTTACAGCCTGTGATACATTTTGGCAAATGAGCATTAAGTTTAAAGTTTAACATTGCCAGAACATCTAATGAAAGCATGATGTTTATCAGTCCTAGACCTTGGGTGAGTCTCTTCCGAGACAAGGTGGTCCCAGCCTGCATCAGCTCTCCTAGCATCTTCTTATGGTGTCCAGTGGTCCCCAAGGAAGAAAGAAGAGGATGAAAGCTTCGGCTCAGTCCACTGGGACTCATATGTAACCCAGGAAAAAGAGACAGAGGACAGAGCCTTGTGCTTCCTTCCAGAAAGAAGGACTGGGGGCTGCTCCTGTCCAGCACAGGGTTATGAAATCAACATATTGATCAACCAATACCAAGAGCAGAAAAGTTGAAGGGGAAGCTTTATAGCTTAAGTATCTCACAAGGGGAAGACTTATTAGAAGTTAAGAATGTTTTGAAAATTATAAATACATTCAGGTCATTATTTATGTCAGAGATCAGGATTTCTTAAAGTTATATGAGCAGTTAATGGGCTACTGTGTGATTTATCCCTGTGTTGTCACTAAATTAGAGAATCGGAGGTGGGTGTGTGCATCTCCTTACATATAATGGAGGGCAAAATAGTTTCAGTTATTTTTGCATTTATTATTGTTGCTGTTATTTCATCAACAGCCCATGAATTATTTGTAATGAATTATCAAAGCACTAAAGATACCAGGTTTCCTCTTTTCCACGTGGTATTTGAGTATAGAAGACTTCATATTTTGGTGAAAACTTTAAAAAAATATTTTATTCTGCTTTAATTTTGCCTTCTCCACTCCTAAAGGAGGTGAGAAGGTTGAGGCTGGTGAATGTGCTGAGGAGGTTGGAACAGTGGAGTGGTGGAAGCGATCCTTCCCTGTCCCTTCCCATCACTGGGGGAAGGAGCTCTAGGAAGTAAATCAAATCACACCACCCCTCCTATTCCTTTGTCCTTTTATATGCAGCAGCCTAAATTAGCTTTAAGTTCCCTGAGGGTAGGAATCAGGTCTATTTTCAAACTGTGTTCAGGATCTAGCACCTTGCTTAATCAATGTTAAATAGTAACAGTGCATTTTAATTGGCCTACTTTCAGAGCATCAGATTAAATTATTCTGCTAATTAATTGGTTGATCTCATATTTCACTTATATTGTCAGGTTATTATTTTTCCCTTTAGGGCTCAAGACACCACTGACAGTTCAAATACTTCTTCATTAATTACTCAGTCTTAGATTTTGCATAATTTTCTTATAATTATTTTGATATCATATTTATTGAGCACCAGCATGCATTAGGAGAAATTAAAGACAAAGAATTAGCTGCAACTCTTTTCACTAATAGGCACATTGTTTGCTGCTCAAAATCCAGTGGAAGGTGTGCTCGGCTTGCCAGAGCAACGCCTTCAATTAGGTTTAATTGGTCAGGCATTAAACGAGTTTCATGTAAGTGATCAATAAGCATTTTATAACATTGGATCAAGCTTCTTTTTCAGGAGCCAAACTTTCCTGTTAATTGACTCATCCTTTCTTCCCTAGATAACTGTGATATATAACTAAACTAATCACTATGTTTTAAGAGAAAAATACTCAAACTGGTAGTTTTGAAGAAAATAGAAAGCAAGAAAGAAAAGGGTTTGGAAATTGGCACAGGTCTAATAGTTAAAGGATATGTGAGTACTTTGCCTGGAAAACAGAAGATGGGGTGAGACCTAAGCTCTCCATGCGTGTATTGAAACAGGTATACAAACATAAAGTGGGTTAATTTCATGTAACAGGACAAAAGCCAATGACAGAGAAAAATATGCACAATATGAGAAAAATCTAAACAAACTCTTAAAATGTATATTGTTAAAAATATATACACTCAAGAAGAATAGGATGCTAGATTTTTTAATTTCCCAGATAATTATGAATACCTACTCTGAAAAACACAATTATAAGCAGAAGGGAAAAATATCACACAAACTAATGGCTGATAATGGTTAATAAGAAGCTTAGTTTTAAAAGAAGTGTGTGTGTGTGTGTGTGTTGTTGGAATATAAGCCAGGGCCTTAAAAATGTTAGGCAAGAACTGTGCCTCTGAGCTACATCCTTAGTCGCTAAAAGTTTAGTTTTTAGTGAGTGTTTTGGTGTGTGTGGGTGTGTAGGTGTGTGTTTGTGTGGGTGTGTAGGGTCTAGTAGTTGGGGCAGGAACAGAAAAAAGAAATCAGTGCCAGGTGTGGTGACTCTCACTTGTAATCCCAGCAGTAGGGAGACTGAGGCAGGAGGATTGCTGTGAGTTTGAGGCCAGTCTGGGTTACATAGTGAGTTCAAGGCCAGCTTCAAATACATAGCAAAACTCTGTCTCAAAAAAAGAAAAAAAAAAAGAAAAAAGAAATCAAGAAACTGCCTCCTGGGCATTGATAAATGCCAGGCTGTGATGCCATGGAAGTGAGGGCTGGGAAATGGTTGGAGATTAAAAATGTCAGGGATTTATGGAGGAAGGTGGAGAGTTAAAATTTTAATCTAAGTGTAGAGGAGTCTTTGGAGGATGTTACACAAAGAAGACATAATCTGATTTGCATTTTTAAAAGATCATTCT
The DNA here is from genome assembly GCF_000276665.1 of Chinchilla lanigera. Taxonomy (NCBI): domain Eukaryota; kingdom Metazoa; phylum Chordata; class Mammalia; order Rodentia; family Chinchillidae; genus Chinchilla; species Chinchilla lanigera. The sequence continues at coordinate 16,930,535 of NW_004955406.1, forward strand.
GTCTTTTGTGTGGAGAATGGATTACAGAAGAGAAACAGAATGGAAGCAAGGAGACCAGCTAGGAGATGATTAAAGTAAGGCAGGTGGGAGACATGGGTGGATAAATTCAGGGAATGTTCTGGAAACAGAGTTGTTGCCAGATAAGTAATGAGGGCTGAAAGAGTAAGCGAGAGGTGGAGATGACCTTAAGGGATGCGTGAAACAGGGATTCTTGCTTTCAGTGAATGATTGGTGGTAGCAGTTTCTAAAGGCCCTTTCTACTCTAAGGTTGTGTTATATATGATAAACTTTGGTCGTGGCATCTCTATATCTTCCATCTAATTTCTGCTGATACCAGAAGCATTCCTGTGAGCCCTGCATTGATTATGAGACTGAACATGAACACAGCATCTTCAAAGCCAGGGATGATCTATTGCTTTCTTCATTACTGTATGCTCAGAGCCTAGTACACTGTACAGCAGCAAACAACCTGAATCTAATGAAGATTTGCTGATGGGGTGAATATAAAGGTGAAGAAAAACCATAATTGTATCGTCATTAAACCCACCTTGCATTTGCTATAATATATGAGTTGTAGTTGATAACAACACAAACAATAAGCATATGTAGTGATTGAACTTTGGCAGTTGAAAGAAGTAAGAACATTTATTTTTTTCAAACTTATGAATCTTGGAGGTGTCATTTCTTGTACAGTTATGCCAACTGTATTAATCACTTTCCCATTGCTAAGACAAAATACCTGACACCTAAAACTTTAAAGAGGAGTGGTTTATTTTGGATCATGGTTTCAGTGGGTTCAGTCCATAATTGTCTGACCCCAAGGCAGGAAATCTTGGTATGGTAAAAGGGTGGAAGAATTTTGCTCACCATATGGTAGCCAGGAAGGGGTGGAGAGAACAGAGAGAGAGCGAGAGAGAGAGGAGGAAGAGGAGAAAAATACTCCCTTCTAGTTCACTCCCTCACTCACCCACCTCCTTCAATCAAGATACACCTCCTAACAGCTCATTCAAATATGAAGTCATCAATGCATCAGCCCACCAATGCACAGTACCCCTATGATCAAAGCATCTTCCAAAAGCCCTACCTCTGAATACATGAGACTTCGAGAGACATTTGAGATCCAAACCATACCACCAAGTCTTCCTAATTAAGAACAAAGAAAAAACAATCCAGTGTAAATAAAACCACTTAAATAGTATGCCTGTGCTTTAAGGACATATGTGATGCACAGTGCACCAGGGAAGACTTTTGCCAAATTGCATTGTTTACCACAAGGCTTTGTTCTGAGGAGGCCCTGCCCTCAGTAAACATCAGTGGATTCATGATATCTAAGTTCAATTAAAATGAGGAAAATATACCAGATGCGGCTGCCCTGTCCACACTAAAAAGATATTCAGGAGGGGCTATGAAGTCCCCTGTTCGTGTGATTCTCATGAAGGGAGTGCTCTATCATATCAAAGTCTTTACTTGCTTGCTTATTAGTCATTCATGAACAGTTATTCCCTGCTTTAAAGAGCTTTTTCAAATATCTAACTACTCCCTGGGCTCCAAAAACTCAGCACTGGCTTTTCTATAGGTTTTCGGTGCTTAGTCTGTCTTTCTTTCTTTCTCTTCCTGTCACTCACTGAACTGTTTCCTTTGAGTCACTCCATCCACAAAGTTTATTCACTACTCTTGTATCATGAAGTAGAGGGAAAGACAGTGACAACCAAACTGTAAACTTCATTCTCAGCAAAAAGTAACTGTTGCCAAGGCAACAGAGCAAGACAGTCCCTGCATCCAACCATCACAGTGTGAAGTGAGTTTCAGATGATGAGAGGGCATAGGGGCAAGGAGACCCTTCTAGAGAAAGCTGACATAATAAGGGAGCCAATGAGTTGCCATACCAAGCGATGTTTCTCTCTCTCTCAATGAAGAGAAGAGCTTGCAAAAAACAAGCAGGTTTGGTAAACTCAATGGGATCACACAGGGTTCTGTTCAATTAGTCCGACCGCAGGTAAATCCGAATCATTGTTCGTCTGTGTGAAGCACAGGAGAGACTTTTGGGTGAGGAGACACAAGGAAAAGCGATACGGGACAAAACATTTCTGAATCACTGTGTACACTATAAATAGGAGTGAGCGCCCTTATTTGTCCAGTGCCTTTTGTGCAGGAACCTGTATGTATAGCACAGACATTGCCTCCCCAGGCTTCCCAACACCCCTGTGAGCTGAGGGCCAGGACAGGGATTATTTTACAGATGGGAAAACTGGCACTCAGAAGCAGCATATGTGCTAAGGCCCCTCCAGAAGGCAGCAGCTCAGTCAGAAACAGGATGCAGGTAAAAATAACAACAATAACTTCTTTCCTTTCTTTATTGCTTTTTAATATCTTCTCTGCTAGATCAAGATCTAGTTCACAGAACTACTTTAAAGAGTCAAAATCTTCTGTTTTTTCAACAATGAGCTTGTACATTCAGAATATAGTTGTCGCAGCCCCAGCCATTGTGGACTGGGGCGAGGGTCAGGGTGGGCTTGGATACAGCCTTTATCAAGTAAACATGCACTACAGAAGCCCTGCCACCACTTTTGAATTCACTTTCGTGGTTTAGTGGGAGTACTTTCAGAAGATTTATTTTGGTAACTATTAAGCGGATTCTCTATCTGGGAATCTTGACCAATCAAACAATTGCTTATTGATTCCCTATTATGTTCAGATCCACTACCACAAACAACTAACAAATGCTGCCGGATAAAACTACCATGTATCTATCACAACGCTTTCCACAGAGGAAGTATAGGAAACGTAGTGCACAATAAATGAATGAACATAAAATGAAACTAAGCTACCACAGATGGTGGTGGAAGAGAGAGTAATAGTTCTGAGTAAAGCAGGGCAGGAAGACCTGAAATTGTGGGGAGCCTTGTCCGAGGAGGGAGTTCTTGAACCTTCTTGTTAGAGGTTAGGTTTGTGAAAGGAAGGAAATGATGCCAGTCTCAGATAAATTAGACCTTGGTACATATCATTTCACAGTAGACCTTCATTTGTGCTTCAGAGACAGAACTCAGCATGCTTTATCTTAACAGTCCTTTGCCTCTGAACTGCAGTTCTTTCATTAGGCTAAGTCCTTCTTAGGACATTGTGTTCATGGGTTTATCCCCAGTGCCTAGCCCTATGCCATGTGCACAGGAAGTGGTCATTCAATGTATAATGAAGGAATGGACCAAGGAACAAATAAATGCCCTGAACGATCAGAACAGTACCATGATACCGTCTAATGCTGTCTTACATTCAGCAAGAATTCAGAGTTGATGATAAGTAATTGAAACCTCTAAGTTCTCACCAAGCAGAGAAGGCAAGATTTTGGGAGGTTTCAGTCTAGGCTCCTCTACTTATTCCTTGCAGCATCGGGAAAAGCTCCAAGTCTGCTTCCTCATTCATAAAATATAGATGAAATAATTACATTTATCCAAGTAGTTTTTATAAGGATCAAATTAAATAATGCATGCAAAAACACTTTGCAAAGTGTAAAGCAGTGTACAAATCTCAGTCATTATTGCCATCAGTAGTATAATTTAGCATATCATTAATTTATATCATCTATTACATACTTTTCTCATCAAAATGCTATTGTAAATGATAGGCAAACTAAGGCGTAACAGCTTCTTCTTAAGCTAAATAAGGTAAGGTAATTGAAGTTAAGCAGTTTCTTCCAACGTCCACTAGCTAGAAATGGAGCCTTGTATCAGGCTTTGAGCCTGTGCTCCTTCCACAAGTCTCCAAAAGACCCCTTCGGAGTTTATCTTTCTTTATAGCTGAGTAATTTGAGGCTTTTATAGTTAAATGGTCACAACTAGAGACCACACTGATAAGTGAAATTAATCAGACCTGCACGTATAAGCATCATATTGTCTCACTAGTGTAAGACCTGAAAGAGTGAATAAAAGCTAGGAGGTATGATAGACATTGTGAAACGAAAGGAAAATGCTCAAAAGTAAAGGTCAACTGGGATGTGGGAAAAGAAAAGGGAAAGAAGGGGAAATTATGTAATGATGTATATACAGGATAGCTAACATAACTGTGCTACTGTCTTCTATTCCTCTACAGAAAGGAACAGCTAATGACGACTTGTTTGATCAATCATGTATGTCTCTGTTTTCTTGAGAAACCACTTTGAAGATATCAATAAGTAATACAACAACCATTGTTAATTTCCTACAACTATGTCTGTAACTCTGTTTTGTTTGTATTGTTCTTATGTTATTTTGTAAATGGATGTCTGTTTGTTAATATGTTTTCCTTCTTTTATTTCTTATAATAAAAAAATAGAAAATTTACCAAAAAAACACCCAAAAACGACCCCTTAGGAGATTTGTTTAGCCAGATGAAAACTCCATGGTTGTCTTTCCACATGCTCTGTCCTCGTTACTCAGCCTCACCACAAGGGCAGAATGGGGAACATTTCTCTAGTTGCTATCTCTAGCAACTAGAACATTTCTCAGTGCTATCTCTATCCTCAGTCAAGGCCAGATGCCACTTCTTTCCCTGATGACTGTCGCAGCCCTTGGCTAGCCTCCCAGCTCAGCTCCGCCTCTTGGTCCAGTCTGGATTCTGTAGTTAAATCACCCTCCTGAGGCATCAGGCAAGCAGGTGACTGCCCCTTTCAGACATTTCAACATGCTTCAGTTCCTAAAAGCCCCATTCGTGGAGTGTGAGCCGCATAACGCGTTCCTTCCTTCTCTGGCAGGGCGGCCAAGTTAGGTGGGGATGCAATTGTCTTGGAGTCATCATTGTATTTTCCAGCTCTTTGCATAGTAGCAAGCCAACCCTAGATCCTCAATACAAATTCATTAAATTAAAGAAAGAAATATGAACTCTGCCCAGGGGCTACCCTTCCAACATCTTCTCAGTTGTTATACATGAGCTCATGAATCATAGCTCAGCCTTACACCCAGGGATGCAGGCGGTATTTCTACTGCTGAGCAGTCATTCATGATGCTTACCTCTTTCTCTCTTGTCCACTGGCAGCCCCTCTGATTTACCACCTCACTTACCCACCCTAACTTGGTAGCAAGAGTCCTGTTACCCACATCACTCTTTACCACACCCTTAGACTCCTGTTTCCCTTTTTTTTTCTTAAAACAGAGTCTTCAGGCTGGCTCTGAACTCATTTTATAGCCCAGACTGGCCTCAAAATCATGATTATCTTCCTTTCTCAACCTCCTGAGTCCTGGGATTACAGACAAGCTGCACCATACCTGGCTTGTACTCCTCTTTGTAATACACACAATTCGTTGCCCATTCTCAGACAGAACCACTCTTAACCTTCTTCAAAGTGAGGTCTGCCTACCACGCAGAACAGTGCCCAACATGCACTTCAGCACAAGCCTTGCCGGATGCCCTGCTGTTTCTTCTCCCACACAGTCTGCTAGCAAATGGGATCCTCTTCAGCAGCGACAGGAACTGAGTGTCAGTGTCAGTCAGCTTTCCATCAGCGCAGAGAAAAGTCTGAGAAAATTAACTGATAGAAAAGATTTATTTTGGCTCTTCGTTTTAGCAGTTTTTGTCTACGATTGGGCAGCCCCTCTTTCTCATAGAGCCCTTGTGGGGGTGATAAATGACAACGACAGACACTCACCTCATGGCCAGGAAGCAAAGAGAGAAAGAGGAAGGAGCCAGGGTCCCACAGTGCCCTTCAAGAGCACATCTCCGGTGACCTGAGGATTTCCTACAAGGCCCCTCTTCCTGAAGATTCCACCATCTGCTAGTAAAACCACCCTGGGGATCAAGTGTTTAATACATGGACTTTTGGGAGACATTCAATATTCAAATATGGCAGTGCCTGTTATATTAAGATAGATACTTAGATAGACCTTAGTATTCGGTATTCAAGGGCCTACACGGTGTGTAATCTTAGTCCCTGCCTTCTGGGACCTTACTATTATGTAGTTAGTTATAAAAGAAATCTGTATAAAATAGTAATATGACTTACAAGGTTCTTATGCCTCTAGGCATTTATCTCCTTCCTTTTGTGTGACCTACTTATGCAGTTTGAGTTAGTTGTCCACTGGTTGATTTCATGATTATGTCTCCTTTTGCTGCACTTGTTAGTGAAGGGTTCTTCAAGTGTGCCACTTATGCTCACAGACATTTCTCTACATAATTCCAAGATATCCACACCAGAACTTAATCTGGAGGGTTGAAGTAATTAAGACTGCTTTCTATTATGCAAAGGTTGCTATCTGCAGTGGCATTTAGGCAATTTAGTTTGGCTAAAAGAGGTTATCTGGCCTACCTACCATTGACACACGTACACATGCATGCGGTGGAGGGGGGAAGAGAGGAGAAAGGAGAGGAGGGTTTGAGCTTATTTAGAATCATAGCACCACCTTTTCTATAGTAATATTAATAAACCCATACAAAGTTCCTTGTGGTCAAGGCCCCCTCACACCTTTTTTTTCAATATTTACTTTTATTTGTACATGTTTGCAGTATATAATGATCCCTCATCTTAACACGACACGATGAGGGAGGAATGTGCATGACCCAGGTATCTACAGTAAATAAAACCTTCCCGGACACTCGCACCTCACGAGTTGCACAGTGCTGCCATAGTACCTTAATAAATCATTCTGCTCATTTCTTTCTAAATACCTCCAGAATTTGCAGTCTCTTCAATGCTTTTAGCATGTAGCATATACGTTGATTTATTCATTGTGAACAGGACACTGGTCAAAGTTGCTGCTGTTCAATAGCTTACTGAGTAATGAAAGGAACAGAAAAACAGGAAATTTTACAGTAAAAAGGTTTCAGTGAAATCTAGTGAGCAGGTTAGTTAACCTGGGAAGGGCAGATTCTTTTGAGAAAGTAACCTTAAAGTTTGACTAAAGAATGGAGGTTTTAGTGAGACTAAAGAGGGAGAAAGAGGAGAAAGGTCTGCAGAGGTAAGGGTCTTGTGCACCACATTATTATTTTATGCATAATTCTTTTTCTTTGTGCCGGTAATAGAACTCAGGAGTTTGCTTTTGCCACTCAGGTGCTGTGCAGCTGAGCTATATCCCTTGCATATGCATAATTCTTACATCACCAAGTGCTTTGTAATGTCCTTAAAGTCAAAGACTAAAACTCACACACCATGTAGCTTCCTTAGCCTCAACACCAAGCTCTTTGTATAATGGAAATTCATAAACTACTGACTGCTACTAAAGAGAACTCCATTTTGATGTGCTGCAGTTGTCAAGCTCTGAAGAAAAATGGTGGCTTGCAAGTGGGACATCTCACTAGTCCACTGGCTTAGTTGACAGGAAGGTGGTGCTACTGTGCACATAAGAGGGTACTCAATCATTCTGCTTGTCCTTGCATAGTCTAGTAAAGAATTAAACCTCTCCATCCTCAACTATACTTCGTACACTGTGGATTTCATGAGATTGGAAGGTATTGAGGGCCAGGAAACTTCGCCCAGTCAGAAAGTGTAGATGATGACACCTGAGGCCAGGTACAGCACTGTGAGATCAGAAGCACCTAGAGAAGTGTAAAACCCTGTCTATAATCTCCTTTGCTATAGACATTTTCTCTTCATTCTCATGCTAAGGGACAAAGATGGGTGATGTTCGCATTCAGAAAGGCTCCTCCTATGACCCTCCCATGATGACCTCAGAGAAGGTGCTCAGTGAGGAGAAAAAAGATGCATATAAGATAGCAGAGTCCTCTGCTCTCCACTCAACCCACCTGGCTTTCTCCCAAGATCAGGTCAAAAGAACTGCCAGGAGCCATCTGCCTTCCATTCTCAACCTTCCCAGAGCACGCCACTGGACGATTTATTCACAGGCCAATGATGTAAACTTTGGAGTTTACATGCGTTTTCCAAAAATGAATGGCTAAAGTGAGTTGTAAATAACCAATGCTCAGCAAGTAAAGCATGCATTCTAAATAGTGGGAGTTTGGCTCTTAGAAGACTCTTTCAGTAAGTCTCCTATAGCAAGATATTTTCTAAAATCATCTTCAACAAAACTAAGAAATCTATTGAAAAAAGTGCAATATAGATAGATGATAGTTAGACTATACATAGATAGATAGATAGATAAATAGATAGATAGATAAATGATAGATAGAGACGCAGAAAGAGAGACACATACATAGAGAGAAAGAGAGAGAGAGACAAAAGAGAGGACATCCTTGTCACATGCAGTCATTTCTCTCTTGGCCCCACACAGTGTTTCTGGAAATGACTTCCTTAGTTCCCACATGTCCCTGGAGCTTGGCTAAGGTTACATTTTCCCAGTCTCTTCTCTAGGACATCCATCCACTCTATAAGAGTCTAGAGTCTGGCATTTGTGGCTGGGCACTGCAGGCAGAAAGCTGCCTATTTGCTATCAATCCTTTGACCATTCTGGCTTGTACCAACAACCCTGATATAAAAACTTACCAGTAGCTCCACTGGGCCAAGAACATATCCCTGAATAGCCTGATTTGGATCTCCCTAAGTCTTATCTGCCACAGACTAGTTGTTGTTTCTCCCTTTATTCTCTGCCATTGCTGTTCCCCTTTACCTCTAGAGACTGGCTCAGCTTCTCTCATTATCTCATGATGACCTTTTGGTCACTGACTAAGCTCAACATCTTCTGATTCCCTGCTACACACCTTGATGTCCCCATGATATTGATCTTAGTGCTTCATAATGCTAGACATGACAGCTATTGTTTCTTTTAGGGATGGCTTTCTAATTCCAACCAGCCATCTCAGAGCATTAGTCAAAAAGAACATCAGGGGAGAGTGTGTTCGATTCCACATGCACGCATCCCGCATGCTAGAGGAGCCAAGCAGACCACATGCTGCATGGAGGGAGGCAGAGTGCAGGCCCAGCCACTTCCTAAGATCATGATACTGTGCAGCAGGAAAATCCCTCATATTCCCCTTGTTCTTTTGCTCCAAGTAGTTCTTTAAGAATGTGAAGATAGTGCCATGGGAGGACTATATCCTGGCATTATTAAGGCAGAAAAATCCAGGAAAATGGGGGTTTTTCTCTTTTTTATTTTTAACATCGAGGCAATATCCATTCAGAGTTATTGTGGCTGACATTTCTTCCAGTCTTTTCACCAGAATAATGAATTTTCAGATATCAAATGAAGGCTCCCTGAGTAATGCGCAGGAGAAGGAGCACATCTGTGATACAGTAAGTGACAACGCGGGCTGAATTTCACGTTGCTTAAAACGCAGAACATGCCATTCTAACAGCACAGCAGCTCCCAGACCTGGGTGTGGAAATGGTGCTGGGAGAGAACAGCATCTAGACTGTGCCATCTCTCTCTCTCTCTCTCTCTCTCTCTCTCTCTCTCTCTCTCTCTCTCTCTTGATAAACTAAACTTGTAGATAGAACAACTAATTAGGTTCCATGTACTGGATCCTGAGGGATTTTGGGGGTGGGGGGTTGGTCCAAAGCTAGAGATTGCAAAGTGCAATTTAATACAGATAAATGTGGAGTGTAGCCTTATAGTAAGAAATCCACGGAGAAAACCCAGTGTGCGAGAGCCAAATGCTCCACCAAGGAGCCAGGAAATGCATGCAACTGCTTTACTAGCCAGGACTGGGAAGCATCCTCTTGATAAATGCTGACCTCCTCTGGACATTTAGGTCAAGGTGGGAGAAGGAGTGTCTTCTGTTCTTTAATCCCAGTGCTGTTTATTTCCCTTGGGGCTGGATTAGTGTTCTTTCAAAGAAAGATCCAGAAAAACAGTAATCAGTGTGTCAGGTTATCAATTGAGGGCTTGAAGCTTTTACAATTCAACAGAAAGCAGTCACCCAAGGGAGGACTTAATGGATACAGCCTCTTCTAAAATCCTCAGATTTTCCATTTACCCAGCAGCACCAATGCCCAGCTCTCGGGCTAAACACATACTCAGGTATTGGAAGGCACACACTGCTGCTCTGTGAGGAGCTTATTTGAGGTACAATTAAATCCAAGTCCATTTATTCATGTGAGGTTGGTACCCATGAAACTGACACATAAGTCAGGGTGTTTTGACAGCAGCTACATTTTTCTCCAGCCACTATGTCCCTTGGTGACTCCTTGGTGACTGAGGAACCCAACTCCTCAGATACATTTTTGCAAAGTCTGTGATTTTTTTTGTAGATCAAGGCCACTGACTTTTTGTACTCTTGACATTCAGCTTGGTCCTGTCTCCGAGTTCTGTTCATAGAATTTCCCTGAATCTCCTCTTTCCTGGATGTGTGAACAATCAATGACTCTCCTACCTCTGTGTGCTCAGGCTCTCAACCTTCATCGTCTGCCACCATGGCTGACTTCTTATGCCTGAACTTACAGTCTTTCTAAAACAGCCCCCTATGAGTCTTTTTCTGTGGAAAATCTCTGTTGGAAGCACTAAATGAGGTTTTATACTTCTCCTTATACGTCCAGGAACATGTTCTTTCCACATACAGGAATTTTCCACCAGCCAAAAGCAGAAATAAATCGGATACTCTCTTCTCACCCCAAATATATGAATAATGCTATTTCTTTTAACCCAAGAGTAGTGAAGGACAGAGTGGGGACTGGGGCCATGAAGGTAATTTGGGGTTGGAGAGACTCACTGAAGATGATAAAATGGTGAAATTTAGAAGCAAAACAAATTAAAGTCTATGACAATGGAGTAAAATGTTCCAGTTGCGTGAACATTAAGTTAAACTCCCCATTTTGCCTGCCAGTGTCCATAATAAGTCACACTGATGAGGAGTTTAAGTAGAGCAAGAAATAGAATCAAGAAAGCAAAAATTTTCAGGTTCCCATAAGCTAAACAAGATCTTTTCAAGAAACTTCCCACTGAAATACAGTAAGAGAAGAATGTTATTTTCTAAAAGGAAAGAAAAGAAAAGCCATGCAATTTAATTTATTTTAATGGGTAGGCGTTCCAGTAGGGTTGTTGTGCAGGGTAGAGGCATTTACTGTATTTTGCAATGGAAGTATTAAGAAAAGAGTCCACAGGAGAGCTGTGGATGTTACCATGAATGCATCGTTCTTGAAGGAGCCATTAGAAAGCATAGCCTATGGAGGTTGGAGATGGATCCCTGTGTTCTTCTAGTGGTTCTGCTTCTGGACAGTGTGATGCAGACTTAAGATGTACACAGCGATGGGCTGTGAAACTGCATTTTAGATATCTCGGGGCTTCAGTACTGCTGCTCACTTTAAGTCATTCTCCAAAAGGCCACCCTAGACAATTATCTGCTCTTGTGCAACACCCTACAGGTATTCCAGAAAATGTGGCAGAGCCAGGCTCCTTGTTATGGGATATGAAGTATCATCCAGAGATTCATGTGTCAAAGGCTTAATACCCAATGCAGCAATGCTCAGAGGTAGGTCCGAGAGCGATAATTGGATCACGAGGGTTTTGATTTTATCAGTGATAAGTTCCTAACTGAATGACCTTATTAGAAAGTGGGGCCCAGTTGGAGGAAGTAGATCACTGGTGCATGCCTTTGAAGGATATATCCTGTCCCCAGCATTTTCTCCTTGCTACAGCTCTTTCTCTGCTTTCTGGTTGCTGTGCAATGAGCATCTTTACTACATCCTTCCACTATAATATTTCTACCTCAGAGCCAACTAAACATGGACTGATACCTCTGCAGTCATGAGCCAAAATAATCCTTTCTCCTTTGAATTGTTTATGTTGGATATTTGGTCACAGAGATGTGGAGAATCTCTGCGACTGGTGACAGAACTGCAAAGCTAGAGGAAAGCTTACTTCACTAATCCTTATAATTCAATTCTTATCAATTCTCATGTCAACAAAATGTTTTTCTTCAAACTATAAAAGTAACATATGCTCATTTAAAAAGACATAAAAATAAAATAATTTATAACATATTGCTGAGTTTTAAATTTCTGTTAAGCTTTTTTGGAGGGAAGGATAGTAAATATGTATATAGATAAACATAGGTGCATAAACATATATGTGGATATATGCATGTTTTGTATATATAGCTTGTATATGCATCTTAAATGCACAGAATGGAGATTATAAGTTTAGATTTTAACAATAGCTATATTATATGAATTTTTTCATGTCTAGAAAATCCTGCAAAAATAATTATTTCAAAAAATATTGTGTTTGGCATGAGAGTGTATAATGGTAATCACAGTTCTTGGGGCCAGGCAGGAGGACTGAAAATTTAAATTCATCTTGGGAATGATAGTGAAGCCCTGGCTCAAAATAAAAAATAAAAAAGGGCTGAGGATGTAGCCCAGTATGAAGGCCTGAGTTCAATATGAAGCATTCAAAATTAAAAGTTAAAAAAAAAACATGATGATGTAACTTAAAATTCACTAATATAAAATTAACCATTTTAAAATGAACAATTCATTGACACTTAGAAAATTCACAGTGTGGCACAATGACCACCTCTATTTAGATTCAAAATTTTCTGTAACTTCATGGTAAAATTCCATACACATTAAGCAGTGTTTGCTCACACTAACATCTGGAAAACACTCATTTGTATTCTGGATTTATATATTCTGGAGATTTTATATAAATGAAATCATACAATATGTGGCCTATTTGTGTCTGACTTCTTTCACTTAGCATGTCTTTGAGACTAATTTTCATTGCAGCATATATCAGTACTTTGTTCTTTTTATATCTAAAACATTACACCATGTGTATAATTGTATATCCAGATTTTAAAGTGAAACCTTTCAAATTTTGTCCATTCAATATGATGTTGGTTGTTGATTTGTCATAGATAGCTTTTACCAGATTGAGATAAAGACCATGTATTCCAATTTTCGGTAGGATTTTTTTTTTTTTTAAATCATGAATGAGTGTTAGTGTTTGTCAAATGCTTTTCCTGCATCTATTGAGATGATCATATGGTTTTTGTCCTTGGCTCTGTTGATATGGTGTATTACATTATTGATTTGCATATGTTGAACCATCCCTGGGTCCCTGAGATGACTCCCACTTGGTCATGGTATATAATCTTCTGGATGATTTGCTGCATTCTGTTTGCAAGTATCTTATTGAGGATTTCTGCATCTGTGTTCATAGGGAGATTGGACTGAAGTCCTCTTTATGATTGGATCTTTCTCTGGTTTCGATATTAGGGTACAGCTTGCTTCTAGAATGAATTTGGTCACTTCCCTTTCAATTACATTAAAGAATTTGAGAAATAACAGCATTAGGTCTTCTCTTAATTACTTGTAGAATTCAGCAGTAAGTTTGTCAGGGCCTAGGCTCTTCTTGTTGGTAGATTTTTAATTATATTTTCAATTTTATTGACTGATTTGGTTTATTTAGAATTTTTAGATCTTGATTCAGATTTGGTAATTTATTTGTATCTAGGAATCTGTCCATTTCTTCTGTGTTTTGCATCTTATTAGAATACAGGTTCTTGAATTAGGTATTAATGACCTTCTGGATTTCTGCAGGGTCTGTTTTGATTTCATCCTTTTTATTCCTAATTGCATGGATTTGAGTCTTTTCTTGATAAGATTGGTGAAGGGCTTGTTACTTTTATTTAATCTTTCAAACAACCAACTCTTTGATTCATTAATTCTTTGTATTGTTTTATTAGTCTCCATTTCATTAATTTCTGTTATGATCTTTATAATTTCGTCCTTTTACAAGCTTTGGTCTTGATGCTGTTTTCTTTTTCTAGAAGCTTGATGTTCAGTATAGGTTGTTTATTTGAGCTCACTCTGTTTTTTTGATATGAGAATTCACTGTTATAAATTTCCTTTGTAGAACTGTTTTCATTTCATTCCATAAGTTTCAGTATATTTTACTGGCATTATCATTTGATTGTAGAAACTGTCTAATTTCTTCTTAAATTTCATTCGTTGTTCAGAAGGGTGTTATTTAATTTCCATGTGTTAAAGAAGTTTCACTCTAAAATAAATGTCCACTATCACCACTGTTATTCAATATAGTTCTAAAAATATCAGCCACAACTATTAGACAAGAGAAAGAAATAAAAGAAATAAGGATAGGAGAGAAAGAAGTTAAATTATCATTATTTACGGATGACATGGTACTAGACATAGAAGCCCCCCAAAGCTCCATCAAAAAAATTCCAGATTTAATTACCAAATTTAGTAGCATATCCAGATACAAAATCAACACTCAAAAAAAATAGCATTCCTATACACAAATAGCATACTCATTGTGATAGAAATTAAGGGAACACCTTTCACAGTAGCATCCCCCAAAACAGAAATACATAAGAAGCAATCTAACAGAGGAAGCAAAAGACCTTTACACTGAAGACTACAGCACTCTGGAAAAGGAGATTCAAGAGGATATCACAAAATGAAAACATATCCCTTGTTCTTGGGTATGAAGATCCAATATAGTGAAAATGGCCATACTCTAAAATTGTTATACAGATTTAGTACAACCCTAATCAAAATACCAAGAGCATATCTCACAGAATTAGAGAAAATAATCCTAAAATTAATTTGAAACCAGAAGAGACCTAGTATAGAAAAGCAATCATAGGCAACAAAGGCAAGGCAAGAGGCATCATAATCTCTTACTTGAAATTATATTACAAAACAACTGGATAAAAAAAAAAACAGCATGGTACTGGTAAATAAACCAGACCTGAAGATCAGTGGAATAGATTATTGAGGATCAATAATGGAATAGATTAGAAGATGCAGATACAACTCCAAACATACTCAATCACATTATCTTTGACAAAGGATCCAAATACCTTCACTGAGTAAAGATAGTTTCTTTAATAAATGGTACTGGAAAAACTGGATATCTATATTCTGAAGATCAAAACTTAGATCAATATCCTTCATCATGAACTGAACTAAAACTGAAGTGGATCAAATATGTAAATATTAAAACAGAAACACTAAATCTCCTGGGGTATAGAACAGATAGAGCCCTTGAAGACATTGACATAGGCAAAGACTTTATGAATAAAACCCAACCACATAGGAAATATCACGAAGAATCAACAACTGAGATCATATCTTATTAAAAAGCTTTTGCACAGCAAAAGAAACCACCAACAGAATGGAGACACACCCACAGCATGGAAAAAAATTTGTCAGATGTTCATCACAAAGGACTAATATATAGAATATATAAAGAACTCAAAAAATCAGACGACCCAACTATAAAGACCATCTTGGTTACTTGTTTATCATTGCTGAGACAAAACATCCAATGCCCCAAATGAACAAAGGACAGGTTTATGTAGCTCACAGTTTGTGGAAGTTTCAGTCCAAAATCGGCCAGCTCCAATGCAGGGTGGAATGGTAAACGGGCAACAGTTCACTACAGCAAAAGACAGCAAAAGCAACAAGAGCAAAAAGGGCAGAGAACAAGCTTCTTTTCCTCTCTTATATTGTATGCAGGCTACTCACCCTCAGGTGGGTGTAGCATCCACACCATCTCCCTTCCCTCCTCTTGCACAGGTTTGGGATGTTTACTAAGTGAGGACCCTTGCCCCCTGTTGAGTCACTTAAACTTCTAAACTTCTGAGGTTGACACAATGAACAACATCTTAGAGCAGTAAGGGCATGTGCTCTACACCTTGGGATGTAGAGTATTTAAGCTTCTAGAGTTCTCGCAATGACACAGTGTATCAACTATTACAAAAGCCCAATCCAAAAATGGGCATCTGAGATGAACAGACACTTCACAAATGAAGAAGTAGAAATGGAAAATAAATGTACAAAAAATGTTCAACCTCACTGGTCATTTGAGAAATGCAAATTAATACAACATCGAGATTCTATCTCACCCCAGGAAGAATAGTTATTATCAAGAAATCTACCAAAAATGAATGCTGTTGGGCTGTGGAGAAAAAGAAATCCCTCTCCACTACTGGTGGAAGTGTAGACTGCAACTACTGTGGAGAACAGTGTGGCAATTCTTCAAAAAACTATGACTAGAAGTTGCATTTGACCCAGCTATTCCCTTTCTTAGTAGCTTCCTGAAAGAATTAAAAGCATCATACCACATCAATCTATGTACACCCATGTTTATGGCAGCACAGTTTATAATAGCTAAATCTTGGAAACAACCCAAATGTCTATCAACTGATGAATGGATGAAGATGTGTTTTTTTAATACAATGGAATACTACTTTGCCATAAAGAAGGATAAACTCAAGACATTTCCAGCTAAATGGATGGAACTTGAGACTATACTGCTAAATAAAATAAATTGGACACATGTTTAAATACCATATTGTTTCTGGGGTGTGAGAAACCAAAAGTGTTAATAAAGACCAAAATATATAATAGATATTGGGGAGTGGGAAGAAAATGTTCAAATGGGAAGGGGAACAGGGGGGGGGGGGGGAAGAAAGGAAGGAAGGGACCAGAAAAATAGAAAATAGAAGTTAAAAATGGAAACAAAGCTTTGTAAATTAGCAGGAGAAGAGGGTTGAAAGGAGAGGAGGGTAATGGGGGGAAAAAGAAGCAAGCTATATATCACATACAGGTACACGTTATCTATGATGAATGTTATTATTATGTATATCTAAAATGTACCAATAGAAACACACAAACAAAAATTATTTATCCACTCACCCACTGATGGACATTTGGGCTGTTTCCACTTTTTGGCCATTGTGAACAGTGTTGCTAAGGACATGTGTGTACATGTTCTTGTTTGAGTGTCAGTTTTCAACTTGTTTGAATGTGTAACTACAGAGGAATTGTAGAATCGTATGACAATTTTATGTTTAAATTTTTGAGGAATCATAAAACTGCCTTCCACAGCTGCTGTATCATTTTATATCATTACCAGTGATACACAAGGGTTTGGATATCTCCACAACTTCACCAGCACTTGTTAATTTTTGTTTGTCTTTTCATTACAACTATCCATCACTTTCTACTACAGTGTGTGTGAGCTGGTATCTCATTGTGATAAAACAGTGATTTTTAAAAGTGCTTATGTGTGTGATTAATCTGTTGCTCCCATACTGTATTAACTAATCTCTGTTGTAAGCATTCAGAGTGTTTTGAAATTAATCATGTGATGAAATATAGGATATATAAATTTTAAATTAAATCTCAATTTTTCATAGCAAAAGTGCCTAAAAGCATGTATCTGACTTTTTCAGGCAAAGATGCTGAGTTAACAAGAGCTGACTATAGAGCTCAGGTTGTCTAAACCTGAGCCAGTGGTTTCCTTTGATTTTTTTTTATGAGATTGGGTCAGTGTTTTAGATGTTAGACGTGTAGAAGAACAAATGAAAATCAACAAAACCCGCTGCAATTCTTATTTCCGAGTCTGATGCTCTGGGGGATCAATGATTTCCAAAGTCACTTCTAGTACTATTTTCACTCTTTCTATTTTACCTTAAATGGAAAAGGGACTATAAAACCTGATGTGTTCACATGTACTGTTATACACTGGGTACTATCAACACCTTTACACCTTTACAGGTATAGCCATCGATAGCCTCCCATAACTCCATCAATTTTGCATGTGGTAAATGTCTGGGAGAGATGGGTTCAAATACATCACACTAGGTCAGTGGCCCTCTGGTGACACTGTTTGTCCACCTCCATGGTACTCTGTACCTGGGTAGGAGAATGACAAGCAGATTTGTGCTGTCATTGTTAGACCTCTATTTAAGTGGCATTTGCAATGAGGTTTGAGCTAGTATGAGAGTGAGATCCAATGACACATTTGGAAATTTTTAGTGAGAGCCCAAAAAGAAATATATCCAACCACATACAGTGCATAAAACTACAGTCTGTTTCCCCTCTAATTGGTAATAAATGTAAATGTTTAGTTATGCCTGGCTTGGGAGCTATGAACAACACATCTGTCTGACTGCTTTTTCAGTCTTCACAAGGACTGCAGCATTTATACCATCTGTAGCCTGTGGAGGAAGAGACAGGGAAAGAATGAAGCAGAAATTTAGAGGGTGGATATTACTAGAAGTGGATAGGGAATTGATTTATTCAACAAATATTTATTGAGTACCTCTCATGGCCTGGGTACCCAAGGAGGAGGCCATTGAGTTTGAGGGAGATAATAAATCTCCCCCCCACCTAAATTCTAAATCAATTGATGGGGTGGAGATGTCAGGCAAACAGAGATATAAATGTCAAATTTATTATTGAAAACAAATGCTAGAGAAAGAGGGTTAGGGTGTAGTAATAATGGATTTTTCTGAGTGAAGTCCAGTATTAAACAGGTCCCTCTGCACAGACAAAGACAGCTCTCAAGGATTGCAGAGGGGCAGAACACAGAGTACTTTGCTGGAAACATGGGTAGGAACAGACTAGCAGGCTTTCTGCAGGTCAGCAGGGCCCACACAGGAGGAAGAGAAGAAGAGGTTGCTCTGGCTACAGTCCAGTCTTCCTCCTAAACTTAGATGAGTAGGTGTGCAAGGGAGAGGAGCCAGGGCATACACACACATGCTATTCACCTCAGCTCTCCTAAAGGTTAGGGTCACCTGGAAGCTTTAGCAAAACCTACACTCAGTCCTCACACTCACAGATTCAAATTCCATTGAACTGAGATTGGGTATGGACACGGGTGTTCCTTGTTTTTTAAAATTTCCATCCAGAGTTGAGAATCAATATCCTACTAGAGCATGAGAGAAAAGGAGCCCTCACACTAAGCCACACATGCCAGCAGACACAATGATAAAGTGTCTAGAGATAGTTTCTACCTTCTAGGATCTCTCACCCTCCAGAAAGAGAAGGCATCCAAGTAGCCTCAGTGCTGCTTGCTGAGTGCCGTAAACACTCAGGACTTCTCAGGACCGTGGGTGGCTGGGGTCAAAAGATCAACCTGGAAGCTGTAGAAGAGACAATAAGAGAGGTAGATGACTGATAGGCCCACTGATGTGCCCCTTTTGAGGTTACAGTAGATCAAGATAGAGTATCAAATAAAAAAGAAGCAAGGTATCTAGGAACATGGATTGTGCATTCATTAGCATCCTTCAGGGCTCAGCCTGAAGATGACAAACTTGCTCCTTGGAAGTAGCCTGTGTATGGTCTGCCTTGGCCTGTGTGGGCTGTGCTGGGGCCATGGTGAGGCACAGAGAAGCTCTAGCTCCTTCTCTGTGCAGAGGGTCTGAAGAGGGTTAAATCTGAAGTGCACTGCCTGGTGCCCGGCACAGATGACAGGTGCTGCCCCTGCTCTTTCTCCAAGAAGCTTTGGAAGGTTTTTACGCCTTTCCTTGGCTTCCTTGGATTGACAGTTTTGCTGAAATTGTACAGGTATTTTATTGTGCTTTCTGGTTTAATCATCAATAACTGGTAAGGATAATAGAAATGCTGAGGATTCCGGAACATCACATCTTAATGTGTTGTATTGATAACCAGACAAAACTAGGATTCAGTACCAAATGCTTCAGCCCGTTTTGTGCTGTTATAACAAAACACTCCAGCTTAACTTTTATTGAAATCCTGGGTAGTGTCTAAAGAAGGGAGGTTTCCTAATCTCACAGTTATGGAGGCAAGCAAGTCCAAGACTGGAAGAACGTGCTGGTGAGGGCCTCATGCTGTACCATACCATGAAAGGTGACAGTACAGGTGAGAGTGTTGGTGAGAGCAGTAAGCAGGTGTGAGCAAAAGAAAGGAGGGAACAAGAGAAGCCAGCAATGGAACAGCAACCCACTCTCATAATAACTAATCCAGTCAGACAGGCGCGAGCACTGCATCAATCCATTCATGAGGTTGGAACTCCCTGACCTAATTCATTAGTGAAGGTCCCACCACTTCTCAGAATGAGGACTAGGTTCCCAACACTTGAATTTGGGGGAACAAATTTTATTAAAACAGTAGCAGCAGGGCTGGGGATTTAGCTCAGCAGCAAAGCGCCTGCCTGGCAAGCGCAAGGTCGTGAGTTCAATTCCTGGTACTGGAAGAAAACCAAAAAACAAAACAAAACAAAAAAAATAAAGCAGTAGCAGCAAATAAGTGTTTTTCATTTTGTTTACTCTTCATATTTATCCTGTAAACTATGTTTCATCATCCCATTTTACAAATAAGAAATGGAGCCTAGGGTAAGTTCATACATTTTCTAATGTCAGCTTCTAAGTAGCAGAGGAAGGATGGAAACCAAGGGATTCTGGTTACACATCAGGTTCTGTTTTCCTGACACTACAGAAAGAACGCAGTGCTTCTCACTGTTAGATACAAGGAGGAAAAGAAAGGTTCGAGTCCTCGAGAGGCACATGCTTGCAAGTTACCTCTAACGTGCATGAAACAGGGATAAACTAGTTTGAGAATTCTTGCTATGCTTTATTATGCATAACAGCCACTGTTTGTCTTTTATAAATGTGGGAAAATCCGTTACTTGAAAGCAAGAGTAAATTAACACACCCAGCAAATTTACTTTTCAGAAGGTCTATAAGGTACCCCCACAGAATGTAGAGAAATGAGAACTTTCAAACTCAGAATCACTTTTTTCCCCAGTTTTATTACATGTCATGTCTCTTAGATCAGCATCTGCATTGTACATTTTATGTGCCTGCAGATTATCTACTGAAATTCTGTGAAGAATATTGGCCATAAATTCCTTAAATCTGCACTTGTACCTTGCATTTGATAGGTACTTTTTGCCAAATGAATGAATGAGTGTTCAAAAAGATCGGTACTGTTGAATGCAAAGGGTAATAGGGACACTGCGTGTGACTTAGGGTGTATTATTGGAGAATGACAGCCTCTCAGTGCTGGAGTCTGACGGGAGAGGAGGAAGCAGAGAAGAGAAGAAAGGTGTCTTCATTTCTCCAGGGGCCGGTGACAGTATATTTTGCTGTGATTGTAAATACTGGATGGTTTACTCATCTTAATTTCAAATTGTGCCTTTATTTTGATTCAGTTAGACATTGCATAGTAGCATTCACACGATATCATTTGTCTTCCTACCCTTCCTAGAGGTCCTATCTTGGCAGCACTTCCAGCTGACTTGCAATTACCTTCACTTGCTTTTTAAAGAGGCGTTTGACAAGGAGATTCACTTAAAGAGAAAGAAGTGGTCACTACCTATTTTTTCATAACTAACGGCAACAAAAGTAGCGTCTCATATGTGCCTCTCCCCACTCAGCAGGCTCAATTCCATTCCATAGACATTTATGGAGAGGTCATACCCTGCATGGGCTGTGCAAGGACTCTAGCAGTTTCAAGGATGACTAAGTTTTGTTTCCAGGTGGAAACACTATAGTGGGGGCCAGTAGCTGCACATAAATAACACAGCACAGCGGATTCTGTTTACTGTCTGCAGCTGTTACATCATAGGAAGTTTCATTACCTTGGATACCTATCTTACAATCCATCTTATTTAATATGGGTTTAGCCACAGGTGAAACATTGAAAGGTAGTATATAATTGCAGTACTAGCCGTAGGAAGTCCCCTGCATCCTACCATTGGCCTCTGAGAAATCATACCAGAGGTGTTTCTGAACCCAGGGCTTAAAACACCTGCATTCTGAAGGGAAGGGGATTACATACTCATTCATTTGTAATGTAGGGAATTCTCATGCTATTGTAGCTCTGGGAGCTCTATACTTAGATTTGTTTCAGCTTCCTAAAGGGTCTTTCAGATTAACAAACGTTTAGGGAACATGTGTTGCCCACCTATCTGGGTGTTAGTGGGGCGGTGTGAAGATAAATATGAGTTACTTCCTGTCTTTAGAAGCTTGCAGCTTTCTGGGGGGTGCTGAAAGAACAAGTAATTTCCATAAATAACATTGGATCATTGCACAGGAAGTCACACCGGCTACTCCCCTAGGAGAAAGACGGGTTTATACACCAGGCAGAAGGTTCAGAAAGGTGCTTATAGAAGTCACTGTTCCCTGGGGCCTTAAAGGTGAGGTAGTTACAAGGCTACAGGGAAGAGGTTGTGAAGGTCTGAATTAGGGCTGTGAAAATAAGGTGAGGAAAAGGGTGAAAAGGCAGACTTGGAAGCTATTTGGAGATGACTGTTGAGGAAGAAGTCTAAAATGATGGCGTTCTGGGGCTGGGATAACAGACAAATTGGGCATGATTTACAGGCGCTGGGTATAACAGAGAAGTTCTGGGGTAGGAGTTCAATTTGAGAACTCAGGGTACATGTGGGACAACTAAGGAAGATGTCAAATAGAAAACTGAGTGTACACGTAATGGCAAGCTAGGGACATAAATACAAGTAGAAACCTTATCTTCTGGTTCAGCCCTCTTAGATCAGAGCCAGGGAGGGAATAAGCAAGAAAGTAAATAATACATGTTTAGGACTGTTTGCTTGAGGGTCATGGGGGAGAACTACTTGCTCTAGGAAACAAGAGTACAGACAATCTTTCAAGATTTTCTATGCCTTAAATTCTGCATTACAGAGAAACACTTCAAACCAAGATAGGAGTTGGCTCCAGTTGGTTAATCTCAGCCTGAAAGCACTTTTTCACTCCCTATTTTTGTGTCATTTAGGTTGTTTTTAGATACCAATGGAACTAACTGACAGAATCTGCTCTTGGAGTTTATTCAGGATTAGGTGATCTGGCGAGTAAAGAATCTGGGAATCCTTCCATACAAGGATTAACTTAAATACTTGCGGATAGCCAGGAGAAAGATCTCTCCCAGGCACTCTCTCTCTCTCTCTCTCTCTCTCTCTCTCTCTCTCTCTCTCTCTCCCTCACACACTCACACACACACACAAACACACACCCCAGGGTGTATAAGGATTTATTCCATATATTTAAAAGACTATCATACAGAAGAAATAATAGACTTATTGAACATAAGTCCATCAGCTTAATGAGTGGAAATTATATGTAGAGAGAATTTACCTTTACTCAGTGAATACCTCTTAAATACCCACATTTAGTAGCTTTTGTTCCAGGTAAAGAAATCTAATAAGGGACAAGATAGATAAGGCCCCTATTCTCCCAGAGTTCATATTCTAGTGATGGGGAGACAGATAATCAACAAGATAAATGGCTTTATGTACTAAAGAGTGCTTGAGAAAAGGAGCGTAGCACAAACAGTGTACAACTAAGACAGAGGGACAGAAGGATGGGGTGGGGAGTTCCTTAGCTTGGGGGCTAGGAAGGACCTTCTGAGGAGGAGCTATGTGGAGATCGGAACACCGAGAAGAAATCAATCTTAGGAAGAGCTTTCTGGACAAAGAAATAATAGAGTGAAGAGGCCAAGACTCAGGACACAGGCTGGGCTTTTAGGATAAGGAAGCAGGCCAGTGTGGCTGAAGGCAAGGGAATGGGGGAAATAGTGACAGGTTGAGTGGGACAGAAGGCAGAGGAAGAGAGGACCTCTTGAAGTTTTAGTCCAAGTGTGATGGAAAACTATTTTGTACATTTTGAACAAGCAGGACTTGTTCAGGCAGTAAATTATCTAAATTGTACTTTTATAAGATCACTGTGGCCATAGGGTATAGAATGAAGTATGGGGAAGTTTACACTTTGGCAGAATCCCAGGAGACAAAGGATAGCAGCTTGGAGCAAAGTGGTAATGTTATAAACAGAAAAAAAAAAAAAATAGAGAGAAACACTTTATAAATAAAATGGCAGGACGTGTTGATAGTTAAGATAATGGGGGGAAATAAGAAAAAGGGGGAATTAAGAATGACTCTGGTTTTGGCTTAAATGCTCAGTTGTATAGTGTTGCCATTTATCAGGATAGGGAAAGATTGGGAGGAGCTGGTTGTGGGCAATAGATAGGGTTAAGGATTATATCTTGGGTATGTTATGTTGAAATACCTTCATATCATATAGAAAATTAGACACAAAAGTCTGGAGCTCAGCAGAGAGTCATAACTACAGCAATAAAAGATTGAGAATCATCAACACATCAATGGGACAAGTGCTATCAGACTAGAGATGGGAAGAAATAGAAAGGAGACCTCAGAACTGAAGCTTGGAAGTTTTAATAGGTAGACATGAGTTAGAAGAATCAGAGACAGTAAAAGGGGAAGGCCAGTGAAACAGAACAAAAACCAGACCAAATGGCAGAATGCAAACCACAAGGAAAAGTGTTTAAAGAAGAGAAAGTTGTTCCTTTAAGGAAAATTCTGACAAGAGGAAAGGGGATATAATGTTCCGCGTCTCTCCTCTATTGGGCGATGAAAACAACTAACTCTACCAGCAGTTAAAGGTCACTGGGCCAGGGTTCAGTATGAAGAAGGGACAGGTAGACACTTATCCGCAGCTTAAAGCTTGGTCTCTGGACACCTCTGTTATAGATGCTATTGTGCTCTTGAAGAACACTTTGCCTAGGGCCAGTGCTTCCTTTTTTCTCAGGTCTTTATAGATGCTTTTCTGGAATGCTGTCATCTGCCTTGAGTCAAATTTTTGCCATCAGATCTCACAAATAAGCCCAACCTGGTCCTCTGCTGAGCACCTTTCCTTTACCTAAGCAGACTATCACTATCCAGTTGTGGTTAGGTCCCTATTCAACTATGTCCTTGACTCCCTTGTCCATTCATCTTTTATTAAAGCCATGATCATTCCTGATTAGAGACCAACTCTCAGAACAACACCCTTGTGTCTTTTATAATTACAGCCTTTATCTTTGACCAGCACCGCAGATCTTTCTAGATTCCAACACATAGTTGCATCTGGTCTGGGCCAACTCACAGCACCAGAACCAACTTATGATAATCATGACTGTCTAAGGTTAATGAATGCCCAAGTAATTAGTCATGAATGTCCAAAGCCCTACAACAAAAACACCTGCCCCATGAGGATGTGGTGTGGGGTGGATGGCCTCTGAGAACATCCAAGATTCTGAAGCATTTTTCAACTACAATAGGAACAAATGAAGTCCAGGTTTCTTTTTAGGGGAGCACTTAGAAAGAAGTCATTTAATGAAATACAACTGTATTTCTTTTTCTTTAGCATATGACCATTCTCATTCTGAAATTCTGTTTTTATATTTTTCTCATATGCTTTATTTTAGGTTGAAGGAGCTCTTACTTTGTTGACAAGCTATTTTGCTCTAGGCTAGCATATTGCTACTCAGGCATAATTCCAAATGGCAAGATTATACAGCAGAGTTTATAGTTTGTCTGGTCGAAGCAGACCTCCTCATATTTTCTTGCACACAGTAGGCATTTGGCAAATATTTAACAATTGCCCTGTGCCCTTTAAAAAGGTGGTTTCTTTGGCAAAGCAAGTGGTTTGCGTTGCTGCTCACTGTCAGGGTGGGAAAAGGCACTTTGTGAACCACCCTGTCTGCTTACCCCCTCAATCTATTCTCCTAATGTCAACCTGACAGGTTGATGTTTTCCTATTTGTAAAAGAATGTTGACAAAAATTGTAAAAAAAATATACTTATGGGCCTTCTGAGACTATTTCAACACCTTACTGATAAATGGCATTAACTTCCTAGGCAGGAATGTGAGCTAGGGGCATGCATGCCACGTGACCTTGCTGTACATGCTCATCCTCCGGTCGCTGGCACAGCAATGCAGATTTGTAAGGGCTCAGTGAGAAAGGACTGTGTCTAACACAAAAGCCATACAGTGGTAGTCCGCATATTTGTGCTGTTGGCCCTGCCAAGGACTTTTAAAATGTTTCAAAGCCATGCATTCCCTCGTCCTCTGTCTTCTCTACTATATTACTCCTGACCCGCTTCATTCATTTTTGCCACCTGCCAGGCTTTCGGACGCTTTTAAATGTGGAAACTCAATGTAAAATATCATAGAATAGGAAATATGGTAGTGCTTGTAAATCATCATACACAAGTTTTATTTGGACTATAACGGTGTAAACACCACAAAGTTTTAAGATAGAAACAAACGTAACTATAACCAGTTTACTGAACAAGCTGGAATCAGAAAAGAGCAAGCAGAAATCAGCTTTATTCTCTCCCACACTGCCTGGTGTCTCTCATATTCCTCTGTGAAACTGTTTTCCTCCACCACTGGATGACTTGGTCTTAGCATTATTTTTTCCCACTACACTCCAGGATTCATGAAAAATCTGGCTTTTAATGTAGTTAGAAAGTCAAATCGAGATTTATATCAAAGCACCCATATCTCACCTGGTTTAAATGCCCACACTGCTCCGCCCTGTCCCACACTCAGCCCCACATCCTGTAACACAGAGGGAAGATGCCATTGGTTTCCTTGATCACTTTTGGTCCACATGTACATTTTTCTTCTACTGTCTCTTCCCGGTGTCTACATGTCCCCGGGCACCTCTTGGGCTGAGTTCAGAAGACTGATTAGAGGGAAGTCTCCAGTCTCCTTTGCTCTGTGTTGGTAAGTGCCATAGGGGCCTCCTGTGTTTCAGAAGCCTAAGGTCAACTGTTTCCTCTATGGGTTGCATTGTGAATCTTCACCTGTGCACCAGTAGAGGCTTCCCTGACGTGACAAATGCCTTTCCAGTTACTTTCATAGTTTCTTGTCATCTTCTGGATTCTGGACCATCAGCGCAGACTTTTGTTCTTGGGGTACCTCATCTCTCCAGACTGTCCTATTGGGAAAATTCCTTTCCAGAATTCCTGAGACTACATATCTTTAGTGAGCTTTACATATAGCTCACAGTAAAACAAAAACAGAAACAAAAAAGGTGGTCCCTAGTGACTCTGGAAGTGCACCTCATTCCCCAAGGAAGGTCTGTCTGTGCGGCTGCTAGCAGCCACTCCACAAGCCTTTTATCTGCTGGCCTTTTCAGGAACTGTCAGGTAGGCAGCCGCCTCTGAATTCCCCAGTGTCCAGGTGATAAATATCAAGCCCTTTTTTAGTGGCTTGAAGTGGGGGTAAAGCACCCCAGGTTGGTTGTGAATGTCAAGATGAACAGCAAACCAACCACCCCCAATGATGACGATGACCAGGAAGCTCACTGACAACCAGCCTTTTTCATGCATTTTTGGCCTTCTCTGACATTGCCTGGAGTTAATTAAAGGGCCAAGGGGCAAGACAGGCTTTCACCCATCTCTTTCCAAGCCCTGTATAGGTGATGCTGTCCTCATTTCAGAACACAAGGATGCCCCTGTCTATTGTTCTCAGCTTTGCGGCCTCAACGATGAAATAGAAAAAACAAATACTCTTTATATCCTGAGATCCATAAAATAAAAGCTGTCCTACCAAGGGCCAATCAATCTTTGCTTCTGTTTGGCAGCCTGTCCTCTAGTGGCTTTTAAAGGCCACCTCTTCTAGCTTCCCCTCGCTATCTCTCTCACTCTGCTGAAACAGTCCCGTTGGGACCAGAGGAGTTCTGTAATCTCCCATCTTAAAAAGAAAAAGAAATGGGTAAGATCTCCCTTGACCCCTCATACTTCTCTAGCTATTGAAACATTTTCTGCTCCTCTTCACAGTCAAACTTCCTAAAAGGTTTTTCTGCACAAGCTGTCTCCACTCTTTGCATCTCCAATTTACTCTGCAGCCGGCCTCGCCCGACTTCCGTCGCCATTACTCAAGTGAAACTACTCTTGTCAAAGTTAACAACCTCCTCGGTGTCGAATGCAATCGACACTATTCCTTCCTCATCTCTCCAAGTGTTTCTCCAGCACTCCACCCAGCTGACAAACTTTTACTACAATCGCTTTCAAGTTTCATCAGCAAGATGCTACATATTTTTTTTTTCCCTTGAGACAGGATCTCACTATGTAGTTCAGCCTGCCCTTGAACTCACTATGTGGCCCAGGATGGCCTCTACCTCACAGAGATCCTCCTGCTCCAGCCTCCCAAGGCTGGTACTATAGGCATGTGCCCCCACGTCCAGCTATACCACACTATTTTAATTTCCTCTCATCTCCTCTTTCTCTTAGTTTCCCTGCAGCCCTCTTTCCCTAACTGACCCAAACACTGGACTCCACAGAGCCTCAGTTTCAGTCATTCCTGGGTGACATCTCCATTCCCAAGCTCCACACATCCGTTCCAATGTATCCTACTGTAGTGCCTGGCTCAGACCTTTCCTCCCCCACCTTTATATATTCAACATTTGTATTCTACTTAACATGCTGTGTCATAGCCATTTGCCACTAAAGTATTCAAAGCAGAAGTAAGTTTTCCTCTCAAAGATATTTCTCACAACCTTCTTCATCTCCGAAAATGACAATACCCTTCCTGCCTGTCACAAAAGCCAGAAATGGAGGACGCATCCTTATTTTTCCTTTTACCCCAATGCCACGACACAGTCACGCACTTCTTAAGGGTCTGTGGTGTATCTCCTCCTAGAGGACTTCACTCTGTCCTTTGCCTGTTCCTCCTGATTGTACTTCCAAAGCGTAGCTGTAACCAGGCTCCTCTTTCCTTTCACTCGCTACCACCTTCTTTTAACCTTCCACCAGCTCCACTGAGATGCATCCCCTGCCTTTCACTGACCTCCTGTTGTCACACTGACCCTCACTTCACATCCCATTCATTTTCTGCTCTGCTTCCAGGGCAATTTCAAAGTGTGATAACTTTACTGTAACCGAAAATAGTTCAAGTGTTTGGTAACTGTAAAAAAAAAATTGCAACAACCCGGTAATCCCTGGCTAACCAGTCACTGCCTTCTTTTCAGTGTCAAAAATGGCTACCATACCTCCTCACTCACTGCTCTAGCTGTGTAGATCTTGCATCCCTACGAACCAGCCAATTTCTTTCCTGCCTCAGGGCCTTTGCACTTGCTATCCACTGTACTGTGTGTCATGCTTATTCTCATCCTTCAGGCTGCAGTATAAGGTCATCTCTTCAGAGATGTTGCCTCAGATCCCACTACATGAATTGATGTCCCCCTTTCTTTTTCTATCTATTGTTTTCCTTTACAGCTGTCCATATAGTTTATGATTATTTGTTCACTATTTAATGTTGATGACTCCCACTGGACTATAAGTTCCATGGGGGAAGATCATGTGTCTAGTTTGCTCTTTGAGGCAGCCTTAACACTTCTGATTGACAAGATGCAAGCAAGAAGGATAAATTACATGAGTGAATAGGTGAATTTGGTCAAAGCTCGTGAAAGACATTACACTGACCAGTCCCTCTTCTGCCTGTAGTGTATTTGGACATTATTACTGAGGGAAACAGAGAAATGTGCTGGACTATTGGAACTATTCATCCATTCTGCAAGTATTTAAGGAATGTTTATTCACCGAACACCGTTTTCCTCAGTGGAGATGCAGTTAGCAGAGTGTAAAGTTAATGTCTTCATAGAGCTTTTATTCTCATGGGGGAAATAAAACACAATATATTGAACAAGTAAAGAGATGATATACAGTCAGACCATGAGAAATAGGCAGAAAAATAAAGGCATAAGAGAGGAGACAGAGTCAGTTATGAAGGCTTTTACACAGGGTGGTTGTGCAGAAATCATCTCTGAAAAGGCATTTGTGGGCAGAGGTTCAGGGGAAGAGTGTTTCTGATGGAAGGGAAGCAGAGGGAAGGACCCTGAGTGGGAAAGAGTTGGGAAAGTGGACTAATAGAAGATTAAAGACAACAAGAGAGATGTCAGATAAGAATAAGAGATAATGAGGTTGGAGAGGTGGTCAGGGCTCCACAATAGGCTCTTTTACAGGATGTGATTAGATGTTAGAATTTAATTCTGAATGTGATAGGGAATTTGTAGGCCTTACAGTGGGAATATAGCATGACTTCACTGACATTTTTGACAGAGTCTCTCTGGCAGCTCTGTGCAAATCGGCTAGAGGAAACTGGAAATTGGCAGACGAGTTAAGAAGCCGTTGTAGACATGGAGAAAAATGTGCAGATGGAGGCTGTCCTTTGAAGGCAGAATCAGGACAACCTGTCAGCACACAGGTTATATGCGCAAGGTAAGATTCAAACAAGGTGCTGCATTTGGTTGAGCAAATGCTTGCCATTTACTGAGAGGAGGACATCTGGCAGAGGACCTGTCAAGGGTGGCTGTGTGTATTTGTTGGCTTCTCTGTTGCTGGATATAGTACCCAACACAACTTAAAGTAGGGGTTTATTTGACTCATGGTTTCATGGGAGTTGCTTCATGGTCCTCTGGCTCCAAGGCAAGAACATCATGCAGAAGGACATGGTGGAGCAAAGTTGCTTAGTTGCAGCCTGAAACAGAGCAAGGAAAGAGTGCCAGAGAGGAAGTGGCTGGGAACCAGACATAGAGCCCAAGGTCATGCCTCCAGCTCCATGACCCACACAGACACACCCAGAAGTGTTTTACTAATCCCTCCGGAGCCAATCAAGTTGACAATTAAGCTTAACTGTCACATGAAGAATGAAGAGTTTTAATTTGTCCACGTTATGTTTGAACAGTATTGAAAACTGAAATAAATTGGTTTGATAATACACAACTTTTAGGTTTACTGTGGTACAATGATAGCCATGGAAATAATTGAAATGTGTGAATCAATTGCTGCCCGCCCAAACTCATTACCAAGTTATAATGAAAGCAAGACTCAGATCAGATTTTATAAAATGTGCAGAGATAATATCATTAACAAGTAGGTACAGGGCAATTTATAAACCTGCTGTTTTGGTTTCTGTCTGGATGTCCCCCCAAAGCCTCATGCAATCATGAGGTGGGCTTCTCAAGTTTAAGATTGATCCATGGTTCCGTGTTGGGATTATGGATGTGAGTGCTACACCTGCCCTGGGGTGGGTAGTTTGCATACAGTGTAAGGGAGGGAAAGAAGCTGCTTGCCACTGATCCTCCCCTTTTGTTCTTGCTGCTTTTGCTGTTTTCCACTGCCATGAACTGTTGCCCTCTGCCATGTGCCACTCTGCCTTGGAGCCAGCCCAGTATGGACTGAAACCTCCACAAACTGAGCTAAATAAACCTTTCCTTCCTTAATTTTTGGCATCAAGTATTTCATCTCAGCAACAAGAGGAAAGTAACCATGACACCTGCTCTGTAAGCTTACTATAGTCTCAATCCCCATCAATCCAGGTGTGCCAAACACTGCACTGAATAAGGAGTTTGCTCAGCAGGAGATAATATCCCAAAGTAGTGTCAGATCTGCAAAAGTCCTTTGTCCCAGTGGCTTGAAACAGGTACTATGCTTCAGGTACTATGCCTAAAAGTGCGGTCATGGCCCTTGTGAGATTCTTACAACCTGTTTTTGTACGAGCAAGAAATATCCCCAAAACATTTTAACCAATCCCTATATCTTGATTACCTCTAATTCAACCTATGAAAGCCCATTTCTAACATCCATTATGCTGATTAACAAGCCACTAATTTCACAAATGAAAACCTAGTTTTGACTTCAGTATGCTAATTAGTAAAATTTCTGGTGTTGATCAGAGTTAAAGATAGCTGAAGTGCTTGTAGTAGCTGCCTCTGGAGGAAGGCCTTGCTGTAACGAAGCCAGCTGTGGTGCGAATTCATGATTAGAGGACTGCCTGTAGCTTAAAGCAGTTAATACTTGTGTTTGGATCTCTCTCTCTCTCTCTCTCTCTCTCTTTCTCTCTCTCTTTCTTCTCTCTGTTCCTGTCTCTGTCTCTCTCCTCTCTCTCTTTCTCTTGCTTTCTCTGTATGTGTGTGTAACAGTACTCTAAAACAGATGACAAGCTATATCATGCATTGCCTAGTAGACATTCACAAGGAGGCTGGATCCTGGATACACAAATATGCTCAGGACCCCAGGAGGACATTTTGAGTCCTCTGAATATGAATGAGTTTTACCGCCAAGGAACAAGATGAGCTAGCTCATCAGGGGAATAAACATGAGAAGGAATGATGCCCAAGTACTGAGTTCTGGGACACTCCAAATTTAGGAGCCAATTAAAGGAAGAGAATGTTGCTAAGGAGATAAAGAAGTGGCCAGTTACATTAGCATATGACCACAAAACTGTGAAAGAAGAAATTTGAGCCACCTGTGGTGATGCATGCCTGTAACCCCAGCAACCGGGAGGCTGAGGCAGGAGGAGTGCTGTGAATTCAAGGCTATCTGGAACTACATAGCAAGACCCTGTCTCAAAAAAGAAAAAAAAAAAATTGAAAAAGAAAGAATGTCCAAATGTGTCAGTTGTTTTGAGAAACCGAGAAATGAGAATGGAACAATAAACACTGCATTTACCGATGACACTCACTAGTATCTGAGTAAAGGGGGGTACCATACAACAGTGACACCAATGAGGAAACCTCACTGGGTGGGCTGAGCAGAGACCTGGAGGTGAGAAGCCACCACAGTTTGCATAACTCATCAGTCTCCTATCTGCACAAAGAAAATGAGACATGAAATGGTAGCTTAAAAGTGCAAGGGGGCTAGGGAGTATTTGGTTTTGATGTTATTTTTGCTACATGAGATATCATAGCCAGTTTGAGCTGGCAGGAATGATCCATTAGAGGAGAGAAAAAGGACAGCATATTCCCTCCTGATGCTGTGCAGTGGGAGGGCACAGCTGCCATCTACGCTTCCTACCCCGGCTAGCAAATTTCTTGCCATCAAGCTAAATCCTCGTGCTAGAGCAGAGATGACGGGATCTCTTAATGATCCATTGGGATATAAAAACAATTCCCAGAAGAATGAAATTCTAAAATAAAAGACCACCAAGGAAAATACACCTCAACCCTTGCATCTCTGAGTCATGGGGTACAAGTGGATTCTCCTCTGTTACCTGTTGGCAGGGAGTTCTGCCTGACAGACGTTCTCATGGGGCCAACCTGTACATCCTACACTCATCCTAAGCACTGCTTCCTTCAGCCCCCACAAGTACAGAAACAACCTCTGTATCAGAAACAACCTCTGCATCAAAGTGAGGAGAAGCAACAGCCAGTCATGAGCCAGGAAAAGGACCACAAGTACAGAGGATCCTCTGCTTCTTTTCTCCGGATCATGGGTCTCAGGTTAGTGACTCACAAACTGCGCAAAGCATGAACACTGCAGACCTGGACTGGATCAGAAGTAAGGAGGCCTGATGAGATTCTTTACTTCCCTGTTTACTCCACTTACTCCTGAGGGCCTGGCACTCCGGCTGGGGGTAGTTCTGTGCACGGCCAGCCTCCCTTTCATTGCTGAGGCTTCTCTCCCACTCAGTCACCACGGTTCATCCCTAGGTTTCAGTAACCCCAGTGAGGGACATTAAGAAAAAAAATATGGCCTCACAAAGGCCTGTTTTATGTCCTTGGCTCTGCATACATACTCAGCTTGAGTTAGCCAGCAACTTTCACCTGAAACTTTGCAATCCTTTTCTTGTTGCTGGCACTCCATTCTTCATACTCCAGTTTACTAAAGGACTGGAAGAAACTTATCCCTGCGTTCCCTGCTGTCAACTCAGAATGGCCACTTGTATACTGCCTGTAGTCTGAAAATGCGTACCCTACGCAGTGTGTGTTGTGTTCCTAGACTGCCCCCACTTCTTTAAACACCCATGGTACTTTCCACTTTGCCCCCATGGGGCACACACCACAAGAATCAAATGTGTTAGGTCCTTAGGCAAAAGTACAAGCTGTTTCCTCCCCTGGAAATATACTGTGCCCCTGCTCTGTCTGGTGAGCTCTCATTAACTCACCAACAACCAGCTTGAATGTTCCTGTCCTTCTGAATCCCACTGTTATGGGCAAAGAAAAGTTTATTTCAGGATGAGGGTCTTCTTTAGCCAAAACACATCCTGATAACCCCTTCCTATACAATGTCCCAGGTGAATGTCATGTGGAATAGGTCTACGACCTGAACTGACTGAAGAGAAGAATTTTTTCTTCCTGGTTTAAGTAGAAATTCTTTTCTTTCTTTCCCACTAGATGCAGACAAGGAAGTCCATTGCTCAACATGCTCCTAATCCTCAGCCTGAAATCATTAGGGAAGCTGAGGTTACCTTCAACCCATAAAAAGGGGAGAGCTGAGAGAAAAGCAGAGAAATAGAACTGGGGCCCTAGCTGCACTGTAGCGTCTACTTACCATGTCTTGAGCATAGTGTTTTGTGAGATAATAAATGTCCTTATTGCTTAGATCAGTTTGACTGGGTTTTCTGGCACTTGCAGCTGAATGCCTCTCCTCTGATGCACCCACTCTCCACTGAGTAGAGAGCATTCCTCTTCGTTCACTCCCACAGGACTCTGTCATGGATATTTACACATTCACATCTGTCTGTCCACACAGGCTGTGAAGTCATCAGGACCCGTGTATCTTTACTGACCTGCACAGTTCCTGCACCGGGGGGTGCAGAAAGTATACCAAAATCAATGGGTGAGTCTCTTGGTAATTCCCAAACTGCAATCCACTGAAAAACATATTATTAAGAAGAAGATGACAAATAAGTAGGAGAAAGAAAAGCCTACTCAAACACAACAAGCCTAGTAACGAATGGGATATCAGTGTTTAGGGATTAATTAGTATCTTCAAATTTCATTTTCTATTATGCTCCCACTTTCAACAGGGACAAGAAATTGTAGCAAAATTAAAGCAAGTGAAGCCATCTCAGAGCTTATATAGAGTCCAAATTTCTTTCAGTTTCAATTCTCATCTTTATCATTTACCAGCAATTTGACCTTGACAAATTCTCAGAGCTTCATTTTTCTTCTCTGTATTATGGGGGTGATAATATCTCACAGGGTTGCTGGAGGCTTGAACAGAGTTAAACTTACTTCCTGTCATAGTGCTCAGGTCAGAATAAATGATGAAGAGCACTCAGGGAGGTGTAAGAGATAAGTGGTTTTATGTAATTTCATTTGTTTTAATTGAGAAAGGTGTCCTCTTAAGAGAGACACTCTCCACTGTCATCCTCCTACAGCTATGACCCTTGATTTCCCTCTCCACTAGGGTCTGAGCTGAGCCTAGATACAGCTGTGGAGATGAAGGCAAGACCTCTTTTGAATTGTGACAGGAGCATTATAGTTTTCTAGTTAAAAAAATACACTGGAATTGTACAAGTAGAAAGATCTGGTAGGAAACAAAGGGTTCTATTCACTAGATGCCTGTGTCCTTGCTGGGGCAGCTGTTTCCCAGCCTTGGATTCAGTGAAATGGGTATTGTTGTCCCATTTTACAAATAAGGACTGCTAAACTTAGAGATTATAAGAACTTACCAAAAGCCACACAACTAGGCAGAGACAGAGCTTCTAATCCAGTCCACTTGATTCCATACCTAGGGTGGGGCAGAGAGAGCCAGGCAAGGAGAATAGGGTTCTAGTGCAGCAAAGTAGAATCCTGGAAGATGACATGACCCAGCCAGAGTGCTTGCATTATTTCCCTGTCCTAAGTGAAACTAACCCATTAGCAATTTAGTTTATTCCCTGCAGTTGGTGCAACACAATTCCATGACAACATGCATTGAGGCCAATCCACAGGAGGATCAGAAGAGATGAAGTAGGACTCTCACAAATCATGTTCTTTACATGAAAATAGATCAGGCATCCAGACGAGGTGACTGAAAATAGCCTGAGGGAGTGAGAGACAGAACATGTGAAACAGAGAGAAGTAGGCTGAAATACCTGTTCTGTAGCGAAGAAAGGGCAATGTGCAGAGAGAGAGGAGCATACAAGAGAGGAGACGGAATGATGTTTTCTCAGGAACTGTTAAACCATTCATTCCGCTCCCCAGGCAAAATCATTCCCCCAAAGACAAGGCATTTTAAATTTTGTCACCTTAGTTAAAGCACGACTTCCCTAGTAGCATACCTGACTTCTAGGAGCATCTGCTCTCTGAAAGAAACAATAAATAAATAAATAAATACTTAGGTGAATGAATAGATAGGTAACACTTTCCCCCAGGTTTGGAATTAATGCATCCTTCTTACATCAAATTTGAAAAGTACAGAAATGCATAATAAAGAAAATCACTGAACTTATCACATAATGCACCCATTATTAGCAGTTTTATCTGTTGATTTTCTGATTCATACATATAAGGATATATATATACACACACACACACACACACACACACACGTATATGCTATTTATGATGTTTTCAAAGTAACACACAGAAACAGAATCCCGCAATTTTTAAACCAAGGTACATTGCTGGGTCTCTTGAAATCTCCAGAATTATTATACCTGTGTTCTCATTGAGCTTAGATTCCTGTAGTTTTAGAATTTGAGTTTTCATTTCTGTTTTCTCTCCTGCATTATGGAATGTTTTAAAAATATTTATTAAAACCACATATCTCTCCATTTGCCACATGATTCTCATTTCTGTCTCTACCTCTTAAATAAATTGTCTTCGTGGGCTGATGTCATTTCATCTCTAATTCATTACTGTTCTAAAATTAGTCATACATGTATGTATAATTATACAATGCATATATGTATTCTAAGTACTGTGTATATTTATATGTGTAGTAAATAAATACTATGACGCTTATTTTAAATTTTTACCTTTTATTCCGTGCAGGTCCACAAACAGGGCCCGATGAGCATTATCTGTGGGCTTTGTCTCTGGATTCATTCAGTTTCTCCAGAGAAGACTACCTATCTTTCTTCCCAGACTGGCCGGAGTTCTGGAGGTGAATGGGAAACAAAGGTTGATGTACTTTTCTAAGCACTTAATTTTACTTTTCCCCTTTGCTTTAACACTCTTTTCTTTGGAACCATCATGGGATTGCAGAGAAAATCTTGAGGTTCTAACTGCTTTTCGCTGAAATTTCCATGCACTCCTCTCGTTTTCAGTTTGTTCTCTCAGGGTTGCTGTGGTAGTGCTATACAGTGAAGTTCTGTCTCCCCAGAATTCATACCCCAATGTGGTTGTATTCAGAGGTGGTGGCCTTTTAAAGGTGATAGATCGGGGTTGGGGATTTAGCTCAGCGGCAAAGCGCCTGCCTGGCAAGCGCAAGGTCATGAGTTCGGTTCCCGGTACTGGAGAAAAAACAAAAACAAAAAACAAAAAACAAAAAAAAAGTGATAGATCATAATGGTAGAGCCCTGGTGAATTAGGTTAGTGTCTTCATAAAAGGCACCCTAGGATGCACACTTATTTCTTCCATGATGTGAAGGAATGGCCAGAGCACCTCATCTATGAGACAGAGAGAGCCTCTGTCAGATGTTGAGTATACTAACACCTCCATTTAGGACTCCGAGGCCTTCAGAACTGTAAGCAATAAATTTCTGTTGCATATAATCCTTGTAGTCTACAGTATTTTTTAAATAGCAATCCAAGCTAGAGTGTGTTAATGGAAATAATTCTTTACTCCTCTCTTCACCTGTGCTTTTTGTCATTTGACATTTTAGCTCCTCTCACTATTCTCTCAGCCCCTGAATTGAGAACTGTACCCAATGTTGTTTATTAAACTTCATACCTTTGCTTGCATTCTCAGATCTCCTCTGTGCTTCAGGGTGTGATACCTAACAAATAGCATTCAGGTTTGCTTAAAAGCCAGTTTCCACTTTGATCCTGCTCCCTGGAGGCACCACCATGAGTATTCTGACTCCCTAAGAAGTTGTCAGGTTCAGACTATGTACTGTGCTAAGGTGCTGAGGTAATATATCCAGAAGATTCATCACCTAGGCCGTTCTGAAATTGATGTGTTTCTTGCAGCTAGTGACCTCCTCAGTCAATGTTTTGAGATGCTAGACTTGCTATTTGGTACTGGATGCATTGGGGGAAGAATTGGCAGCCACATTGTGCATCCTGATAACACTGAGGCTTTTGCCTAATTCTGGTGCCTTTTGGAAAACTCCCATCACTGTCAACAATTAATCATTGGACGAGAAACCAAACACGCCATGTAGGATGCCTCCTTCTCTTCAGGGGTCATTGAAGAAGGCTAGAGAGTGAGGCTGAAATTTTTCATTAGCATTTTCTCAACCCCTGGGCTATAGCTTCAAATGCTGCTGACTAGGATGTACTTCTCAGACTGAAGAATATGTACCTCCTGGCTGTTGTTACAAATGTACTTTCCTATATGCCTCAGGTGAAAATGACCTGCTGCTGGGGGTATTCAATTGACCATCTTCCTATGCCTCTTAAAGCAGTGCCATTGGCTTACTCACAACTCGCATTATTGAAATGGTGTAAATTTCTGACAGTGGATCATGGTAAATACACACTACCTTTTGGAATCAGAAGGTAGATTGGGAATTAAGGATTAACGTGTTTAAGGCCTTTCTCTTTCAAGGCAGCAGGCAAGCTCCATGGAAACTGGCTATAGCCCAGGGCTTCAGTCAATCAACGCTAGTCAACCAGAAGGCTTGGATGCTGGGAACCTGATCAAATCATGAGAGGGTCTGGTGCTTTTCCAACCAAGAAAGCTGATGGAGGAAATCTTGCCAGTAAATCATCATGTCATACAGTTGTAACTCCAAGTCTCATATCTCAGTTTCTTGTTCACATCAGTCCTGGAACTGGTGCTTTATTAACCATTAACATGGAGTTGGCAGAATAGGGCTAGAGCTAAGTCCTACTACTGGGATACTACTGAATCAAAGCACTGGTAATGCCAGGTTGAGGGCTGATGCTTTCTTAGTCAGACAGCTTAAAAGTATCACAGTTCCAGAGCTGTAGTCCAGCATCTGTGCCTGCTAACTTCTGGGCCTTGACCTGTAATGTAACAAGCAGTAAGGGCCCTAAACGCACACTAAAGTGCCTGCTTCTTAAAGTTTTCGCTGGACTGTTAAGCCAAGCGTATGTGCTGACTTGCTGGTTGTCCTCTTTTGCGTGGTACTCAGGACTCAGTTCTGGTATTTTGCTCTTCCCTATTCTCTCCCTTGATAGGATCACCAGTTTTGCTGGTTTAAATGTCATCCATATGCTGCTGGTTCTCAGATACATATTGTTCTTGCACCTTTGACTTCTATGACCTCGGGAATTACATCTCAACTCTCACTTCCATCTCTACCTGAATGTCAGACGGATATATCAAACTCGTTATGGCCCAGACTAGAACACTCTGTTTTCCTCCACTGGTGCTGTCCTTTTCTTGTCATTCCCCCCGCCACAAGGATGCCATCGTTCCTCACCCAGAACACAGATTCTTCTTCCTCTATCCTGGCACAATGCTGCCCCATTCTCTCATGGAAAATAAAATATCTTTCAAAAATGTGAAGAAAATCATTTTATGGCACTGCTTATTGTTTTAATAACTGTACAAATGCCAAATTCACATGGCATGGAAGGTCCCCAGCCACCGTCCTGATGACAGTGGCTAGTCCTTTAAGACTCACTTAAAATAATCTCATTTTTGGAGTATCTGTCCATTACGTTATTATATAATCTAAAGTCAGTCTTTATGTAATCTTTATATAATTATATAATCTTTATATAATTTTTATTCTTTAAATGCCTTTACAACATTTAATTACTTAATTTGCTTCTTTAAGTGATTGTTTTGTGAGCTCTACAAGTGCAACTACCATATCTGTTTTGTTCATCACCATTTTCCCAGGTTTGGGACAAAAGGCAGTACATAATAAATGCTCAATACCTATTTTGGACTAAAATAATAAACACATTTTCAATATGTGATTCCTGAGCATGTCCTCACAGTATTACTTAATTGTCTTTTAAGTACTTGTCAAGATTTTTTATCTCATATGATGACTGTTTTTTAGCAAAGAATCATATGTTTAATCACAAAGGAGAATTGAATAAGTCTTCAATCC
This sequence comes from Chinchilla lanigera, assembly GCF_000276665.1. Lineage (NCBI taxonomy): Eukaryota > Metazoa > Chordata > Mammalia > Rodentia > Chinchillidae > Chinchilla > Chinchilla lanigera. The sequence continues at coordinate 16,969,879 of NW_004955406.1, forward strand.
AATATGTTTGTGAACATATAGATGCTAGGATACTGGTAGATTATCTACCCATCTGAGATTTACCTTTTAATTCAATACAAATAAAAAGTACTATGTATCTCAGGTCTTTGGATTTCTTGAAAATAGTTAAATACATAAATATCAAATTCAACAGCCTGAATTTTTGCTGTAACACTAAAGTGTACTCATTTTGTGTTTTTTGTATATCACACATGAATATCTGATCTATGTGTCTATAGTCTTATCATTAAAAATCACACCTTTTTAAAAAATAAATAAATAAATATCAAATTCATTCAAGCAAGGGTTTCTGCATAAAGTTTTGCTTAAAGATTTGCATTTTCATAATTATTTCCCCATGTTAGTATTTAAAATTCCTTATTCAATGGGAGAATGTCCTCAATTAAGATTTTTTAAAAAAGAGTTGTCTGTGGTATTTACTAATCTTTTACTTATATAAAAAGGCTTTGAATAACTGTTGATTGAGTGTAAATTTGGTGAAAAAATCCTTTCTTTCATGACTACTGGAAGTCCAGATGTTGCTCCATTGTCATCTAGCATTTCTTAGAGAAGGGAATAAAAAATAATCTGACATGAATCTAACATTAATACCATCATATATAAGCTCTCATATTTTTATTCATTTTGTAGGAAGTACTTACAGTATTACTTTTTCATTTTAATAACTCAAAAATTATGCCTGACTACATCTAGGTGTAGGTATCATTTTATTAATTCTATCTCTGAATAAAGGTAATTTTGATCATCTCAATGTGAGCCCTTTTCTTAAATCAAGAAATATTTTGTGGCAAGACATGGTGACAAATGCCTGTAATCCCAGCACTCAGGACGCCATAACAGGAGGATCACCAGGAGTTTGAGGCCAGCCTGGGCTCCATAGGAGAGTTCAGAGCCAGCTTGTACTACAGAGTGAGACTGTTTTTCTAAAAAAGAAAGAAAGAAAGAGAGAAAGAAAGAGAGAAAGAAAGAAGAAAGAAAGAAAGAAAGAAAGAAAGAAAGAAAGAAAGAAAGAAAGAAAGAGAAAGAAAAAAGAAAGAAAGGCAGAAAGAGATTTTCTGTATCCTTCTTAATTTAATCCAGTTTAGATTGGAACATTAATCAAAAGCACTTTTATCTATCTGGTAAGCTTTTGTCCCATTCCTTCTGTATAGTCTTCTTTTTCATTTTTTCCCTATTCCCTCTTCATTTTTGAGGAGCTTCTCACATTACTCTTGCCAATTGTGATTCACTCTCTTCTCAGCAGCAATTCTGTTCCCAAATGCCGCTGATGTAACATCAAATTCTTCCACAGGAAGCCCTGATTTAAAGCTGCTAGACTCATACTACCCCCCCCCTACAATTTTATATGTCTTTGCAAGATCACATTAATCATCTAAACTAGTATTAAAGAGTATTGAATGACTGTGAAGGATCTACCAACCCTGTTATCACCTCGCCAAGTCAGTGATTGCACTTGGTTAGCAATGAGGTGGGTCCTGCAGCACACTTGAGCTGTGGGAATCTTGTTCACATAAGCTCTCCAGTGAGGCACTTACTGAATGAGAAGAGCAAAGGATGAGCAGAGGAGAGCTAGATGATGAGCATTTCCTCTAAGGGGGGTCAGATAGAGAAATGCACTGCCTCTGAGAGATCCTGGCCCTGCAGCTGACCAGAAGGTACCTGTGACTGCCCATAGCCTCATGCCAAAGATCACAGTTTGAGGAATGAAGCAAGGACTGGATTCCAGCCTTCCAGGAAGGCAAGAAGAAAGAAGGGAGGGAGGAAGAAAGTGGAGCAGGGAAAGAAACTCAAGTATAATATAATTAAAATATTGCTATCAGGCTAAACTGGAACTCCTCTCATAGATACCTGTATTATAAGCAGGGAGAAATTGTCAAGCTACTAGAACCAGCATCAGCATATAAAGTTTTTCCAGGAGCTGAATCTGATCAGTATTTGTGTCCCTCATCTCTAGTCAAGTGCAGAGTGCTGAACAGTCAAAAATGCTTCCTGAATGGGAAAATCTGTGTTGAATCCAGTAGCAAGAGACCCGGGGAATAAGTAAAACAGGACTTTCTCAGTACTCCTGACACTGTACAGCTTCCACGAGGCGCCCCATGCCCATCCCTCCAAAGTTGATCTATCTTGGTGCTCTAGTCAGATTGCACACAGTTCCTTTAGGACTTCTATTTTAATATCTTCCTGTATATCTGTTCTCCTTAGGTTATGAGTTTGTAATCTGTGTGTCTTCAGCACCTAGACACTAAAAATGAGGGCTTCTCAGTCTTTAATAAATTAGTCAACAAATAGAAGGAATTAGAGGAAGGGAGAGAAGAAAGGAGGGAGAGAGGGAAGAAGTGAGGGATACAGAAGGGAAGGATAGAGGGAAAGAAGGAAAAAGGGAGGGAAGAAAGGAAAAAGGAAGGAAGGGAAGCTTCCTATTCTAACCATATAAATTTGAAGTTAGCAGAGCCCTGAGAATCGAGATGTGGTGTTGGGGGTACAGCAGTCAAATGTGGGAACCCTTCTCCAAAGTCCATGACAATGAAAACCACTCTGTTCAGTTGGAATCAACTTTGTTTTGTAATAATCCCCCCCATTAAAAGCTTAAAACAAGCACGGACATTCACTTATCAGACAAGTCTGTGGGTTGACTGATTTAGACGTGGGCTTAGCAACACTGATTCATCTTGGCTCGACTCCCTCAAATATCTGTGGCCAGCAGTGTGTCACGGACATCAGCTGAGTCAGGCTAGGGGTAGGTGTACTCCATGCACCTCTCATCTTCATCCTGGGACTAGTAAGATAGCCCCACTTTGTCGTCTCATGATAATGGCAGAAGTACAAACACACACCAATCATGCAAGCATTTTCAAAGCTCTGCTTGAGTTACATCTACCAATATCCCACTGACCAAAGAGGTAGTGCACTGAGACTATTGTTTACTTGCATTAATCTAACTGATTAATATAATGAAGAGGCTCTTCATTCCTGTGGTAGCAAACAGTTGTTTTAAAAGCACATCCCAGGCAAACCACTGTGTGTTACAGAAATAAACACTTCTTTTGTGGGGGTACTTCCAGGCTTTCCTAGACATTCTAATCACCAATCACAAAGTTAATTTTCTTTCCTGAAACCAGAAGTGGTAATACGTGGTCAAAATGTATGATGGATCAAGATATTACCCTACTTTCATGCTAACAAGCTAGTTTACCATAATTTCATGGATACTGACAAAAGACATTGGATTCCTGGGTCAGAAACAAAGAATATTTTATTATTCACAGTGTTAGCAACAGCCAAAGATTCCTATTTTTATATCAGTTCCCTGAGCCAAACTCCCAAAAGGTAATACTTCAAGGGTCAAATAACACCTGACTTCTCAGTGTGTTTTGTTAGAGAGGAAAGTCAGCTTAGTGAATCTAAACATTATATGTATAATGCTTGCCTTCACTATGCAGAAGGACATTAGCTCTGTCTTCCAAGGTTGTTAGCAAAACAAGTGTCACTGAAAAAATGGCCAAAAATAGGAGCCGTCGGTACCTTTTCTTAAAAGGCCAGTGGATGTAAGAGCTCTATGGAAAACTCTATCCCAGAAATATAAATTGATCTTCACCCTTACCTATATGCTAGTCTTGGCCAGACCCAGGATTCATGCAGGGCTTTAATTTGGGTCTTGAGTACCAACACTACAGTGGACCCAGTCTCACACATGGATAGAATAGTATGGAGTGAATACCAGTCAACCTCCAGGCTGTCACCCCTGCTTGCTAAATGTGCTTGAGTCCATGCTGTCACTGACTAGCTGGATGGTTGGCACAAGGCCTATCTTTAATCTCAGTCATCCCATGTATGAATTAAATGACAGGGTCTGCAGTATGCTCCTCTAAAATCCTCTTTTCACCAGCCTATTTTACCCAGCATCAGTGAGTGTCAGACAGTGCTGCTGTTTGGAGAACTGTCCTTGGATAAACAGAAGCCAACTCATCCAAGACACCAAGTCATGCCTATCCACACTCTGGAGTCAACTGATGTCCCAGAAAACCTGTGCAATCAGGTTGAGACCAAATGCTTACTTAGCTCTTTCTCCTGTCCTATCCTACTTCCCTTGTTCCATTTCTTGTGAGAAGATCCTTGTTATGCTTCACATACATTCAGTTCCTTGACTTGGGCTCTACTTTTAGGAACCTAATTTAGAGCAGAGAGAAATATCTGCCCCAGAGAGTCCTGATCAAGCATAATTAGATATAGTTCAAATGAAAGGAGTCATAATAATTTTCTTACCATTTTTGACTCTAGCTTCTAGGTACTGTGTCCTAACTCTCCCAGTCTGTCTAGCTGTTCTTCCTATCTAAGACAACCTCTGGTCAGCTAATTCCACAGGCCTAAGAGTGTTCCAGACCCCTACCTCCTATTTAGCTGGTTAGTGTCTTTTCAGGGGAGCTCCATTCTCTTCCTATTATATTCTGCAGTGACCTAAGCCATTATAATTGTAGACCATCCGGAGAAGGCATATAGTCTCCAACAAAGCCATATGACTTATGAGCTCATGCATGTGCATATGTGTGTGTGTGTGTGTGTGAGAGAGAGAGAGAGAGAGACAGAGAGAGAGAGACAGAGACAAGGAGAGAGAGAGAGACAGACAGACTAAAATATCTAAAACATACTCTTTCATAGTGGTGCTTATAACCTAAAGTAATAATTAATTTCTCCAACTGTACGAGCCTGGGAATGATGCCAGGAAGAACAATTATTCACTAGGATTGCTCTTAGCTTCCAGATCACTGAAGTTACCTGCTGTTTCTCCAACTTACACAGGAATATATGCAGAAGCATACCAGCAATGCCCCCGGCAATGCCAGTGCCCGGAAAGCTGCCTGCCACCTTCACTTGTACTTATGCTGCCATTAACGCCGGGCTGCTGCTTCTGGGTGATCAGATCCTACTTCAGTTGCATGGAGTCAGCCGCTTCTTAACCTCTGCAGTTGGCTGCTTGGGCACAAAAGCCAAACTGGACACTTCTTAAAAAATCTTTCAGTCATTTTTATAATTCTTTAATTTCTGTTTCCAGCACCCCTCTGAACTCCAAAATGAATTCATATGTCCTTCCTTTTCAATTCATATGTCTGTCCTCAGAACTCATTTTGACGACCACCTTTCTATTTAGAAACCAGAAATTGCTTTCTGCCCTCCCCCACCTGCTTCCAGTCAGCTACTTCCCTTGAGTTCAATCAGCGCCTGGGCTAAGGTTATATCTGGTTTTTTTTTTTTTCCCTTGACATTTTGGCCATCTAAACAGAGAATATTCTGGACACAATGTACCATACCCTTCAAAATGATATTCTGATTGGCAGCATTTGTTATTAGTATAGAAGCCATATCCCTGGAGTCAAAGTAGCCGGAGGTGAGTCATGAAAGTCCGGCTCGCATCAGCAATTCCTTCCTGCCCACACAGCCCCCACCTGTGCAGCCAGAGCTGTGCCCCATCTTCTCTAGTGAGAAAAGGCAGAAAAAAGGCATAAGTAGCTAGGTAATATGGGCTAGGTTCATCACGGAAGTCTCAAATTAAGCACAGGTAAAATGCCATAAAAATGGTCATGGAATCCCATCCCATCCATCCTAATCTATGGCTTCTCCACTGAATCACAGGAAGGATAGAAGCGAGGGAAGTATGGAAGCTAGCCCCCAGAATGCAAATGCTTCTATGAGGAGTGCTCTCTGCTTCAATGAAGCCGCATCTGCAAATCGGGAGACCTGTTGGCACTGATTCATTTCCAAAGAGAAGAAATTGGTGCACAATCAGTGCTTAGAATCATCTTCACTCCCAAGGCCTCAGAGGGAATCAGGGACATGGCAAAGAGACAGGCGTAGATGCTGCTGGAGATCGTCCTCATTTAGAGCACCCGAATCCCTTGGAACACCAGCACATCTAGCTGCTTCTCTGAATTTTGTTTCTCAAAACTCTAAAAATTTTACTCTTTTGACAGGTCTTGCAATAGCAAGTTTTGAAAGCCCCCTGTCCTCTCCATGCCCATTCTATAAATATTCATGACAATTCACAAATGGTCAGTGATGGATAGATATATAGACTGTTCTGTGCAAACGAACACAGCGACAAAGGTTTCAGAATCTAGTTCTGATAGTTAAGGAACAGGAGGAAAAGTAAAGCAATCCGCCTCCACATCTGGTAACAAGGCAAGGAGCTGTCACTCTGAAGCTGCCTCAGAGACATCAACACATAGTGAAAAGGCTTTTCTTTTAATCTCATTTCAGTTCGGTGCATGAGCATAACTAATACTCAAATTAAGGCATCTATTTATACCACCAGAAAAAAGGCATTTGTCCACATCATCCTGAAAACTACAATGGATTATGCTATACTGATGAGACTGTAATAATGAAAGGTGTGAGTTTGTAAAACCCAGAAAGTAGAGTAAGAATGTGTTTATCTGCCACTGTCTAGGAGAAAATCACATTGTAAATGCTGAACAAAGGATTATAACCTGCTCTAGGGGGAAGCAAGGACAGTGTGTGCACATTCTCTGCTAGGCTGCACATTTCCTAGGTAATTTCACCCCCCTGTATGCAAGATGACTTATATACATACAAACCTATGCTGATGTGCATATGGCGATGACTCTCAAGACTAGTGGACACTGTGTCTTGGATGTCCCATAGACATCTCACAGTCCTTAGATCTACAACTGATCTCAGTGCCTCCTCAATAGCCACAACTTGAAGCTCCTTCTGTCTTGATCCTCTCTCTCTCAAGTGCGACCACCAACCCATTAATTCTTAACTCTATTAATTTTTCTCCTGCAATATGGGTAAACTGATCCCTCTCTCTTCTTCTCCAATGCTACTGACTGAATTTACACCAGTCAGTCTATCTTATGAGTTATTTCAATAACCTTCTATTCTCCCTGCTTCCAACCTTGTATCCTTCAGTTTATTTTTCTTCAAACTTCTCCTTCCACTTCCCAAATGACTTTTGAAATCACAAATACAACAATCTGTTTGTCCTGGGATAAGTGATTTTGCCTTCAAATTTACACCTAGACTCTAACATGGTCCCTTAGCCCACCCATCCAGCCTCACGTCGTATCACTCTCTTCCTTGCACTCTAATTTCTACTGCAGCATGCAATGCCCTGGGGAGGGTGCACAGTCTTACGTCACCACCTCCCCTGGCTCTTCCTCTCCCCTGTTCCATAACTGGATCTCATTCATCTTTCAGGTCTCCCAATATCACCTGGTTTGGACCATTGCCTCTTAATATTATTTAGTATCATATTTCACATATGGTGAAGATTTTCTCTGGGAAGGCTAAGCTCTTGGAGATCAGCAATGTCTTACTTGTGTAGTACATCATAGCAGTTCAATAGAAAATCCTCAGTTTTAAAATTCTGGTCTTTTGTAGAGTGGGTAACATTTCTTGCAAAACTTTTCAACCCTGTTTTTAGTCTGAAGTACTTGAAATGGCTACTTCCATTATTTTGTAGAGGGAAAAAAATCTAGACTGAAGGGCATAGCATCCCTAATACTAATAATGCATATTTTTCATTGTAAAAATGGTTGAAATCTGAGGTATCCATCAAATGCCATAATGATTCTCTCATCATATGTCAGTTCTAAGATTAGTCTCCCTGAGAGTAACTATAGATGGTGAGAGGTTAAAATGTCAAAGGGTAAGATACACTCTGAATGCTTGTGAGGCCCCCCAACTGATGTGAGTCACGTGACCTTGCCAGGATTGCTTTTATTGGCCTGAGGAACCTCAGGTGGCCGGAATCATCACAAAGGATGCAACAATAGAGCAAGCTCTGCCTAACATCAAGCGGTGAGGGACCCGGTGGCTGTGGGCTGAGTGAGGCACCAGAATCGCAGAACCTTCTGCCTTCACCCCTATGAAAGCTGTTCAAGTTTACATTTGATTCCTACTGACACAAACAGAACCTCAAAATAAATTTCTCTCACAGAAGTTCAGTCAGTGGGAGTCTATCATGGACAAAGGAAGCCATCTGTCTTTTCCACACACACTTATTCTTATGAAATGTTAAATGTCCTCTCAGCATTTGGCCTTTTATGCCTCGGCAAAAAAAGGCAGATTAGCCTTTCTAGATCTGATCCTGGGCACCTAGAAAAAGCATGGAGAAAAAAATCAGTCACTAAAATGACGAAAACAAAAAAGATAATAACTTTAAATGTAGCAAATTACCTTTCCCTACCAATGCCGAGGGTTGGGCAGGGCTTGTGGATGCAGGAAGACAAGGCCAAAAGTTTCCAGCTCTGATTTCTGGAGTGAGCAAAAGAAAAATTCCAACAGTGAGGGTCACTCAACATTAGAATGATTTGCTCAGAATGAAGACTGCAATATTTTATTCTGAGGAACCACAGTGAGATAGGACAGCAAGTCTGCCTGAGAAGCCAGCTGTCCACTTATCCAAAGGCAGGAGAATGGACACTGCGGTTCTTACTTTCTCATCTGGACCTACAATCCATAAATCTTCCTAATAAAATATAGTTGGATTTACCAAGTGATTTATATTCATTTTTCCTTCTGAGTTCAAAATGTCATTGGTAAGTGGCTCACCCAGGGTCTCAGTTTTCTGCTGGAATGAGACTTTTCTTCATTTGCAGCAGTGCCAGGTGGCTGTCCTGTGGAACTTGAATGAGGCCTACAATAAGATAATAAGAGCCTAAAACAGAATTATAAATTGGGAGAATGTACCTGGAGTGGCCATTTCTCCCAACACTGGCTAAAAGTACATAGTGTGAAGCTTAGCCAATCTGTAATAATCTGCAATAATAAAAACAACAACAGCAATAATAATAATGTACCTGTTGCTAAAAGTTTATTAATGAGATTTTGGAAAGTGGGCAGAACCAAACACAAAAGACAAAAGGAAAATCAATGAAAATCACCCCAACTTATAGCAGGAGAAAGGGTAATGTGAGATTCTTCTACTTTTGGGAGAAAACAAAGAGATATGTTAGAGAACGTCCTACTGAGTGAAAGTCTGATACATTCATTTTAAAGTGTCACAGAGGCGCTGTAAAAAGAAAAATGAAAAACAAATTTCTTTGAAGTAGGAGGAGCTCACTATGTGTTTATGGATGTCTGACCGTGATGACTAGTATCCTACAGAAAGTGAAATCATTAATAGATTTAAACTCAGAACTGTATGCTTAATATTGCATGTATTTATTTGGATACCCTTACATCTGTTTGGTAAGTACTGGCAATGAGGCACAGTATCACCAGAAAAATATCAAATATCCTACTGTTATGAATGCATTAGTTTAAAACATAAATTAGAGGTTAAAATATGTGTATGTAACAGTGCCTGTGAAACATTATACCTCACTGGTACGGGGATGATTCATTTCAATAAATCCTTAAGTTTGGAACAAATAGCTTCCATTTCTTTTTGAGGACAAGATTCTCAAAGTACTTCTCTACTATTATTGGTTAATTATTGCAGAACCAAATTAGGAAGGAAAAGGAAAGAACTCATTCTAGTTTTAACTGAATAAAAAAGACAGTAGACTTGAAATCACTGGCTTCATTTTGACGATCAGTAAATGGAACGATGAAGAGGAGGGGGCAATTCTGTTGCACAAATTCCTCTGCCACCTTCTCCCATCTCCACAGGCATTCAGTAAGTCCTTAAAGAGCACCAGGGATTCTCACATCCTGGACACATTCTCTGGTAAAAAGTCATGGCCCAACTTTAGAGGACTTTGCCCTTTCTTATATTCTGTACTGTTCTATAACGGCTGAAAAACTCATCATCACATATTGGCTAAATACAATCTAGGGATGCAGTACTGAGGAAGACCATGCAGCAGTTATAAATAACAACAAAATTCAAGTATATTGACATGTAAAAAAAAAACCTCTGAGACATATTACTGAGGGAGAAAAGAAAATTATAATATGATATACACACTATGACATTGTTAATGTAAAAACACAAACAACAGTATATCTTTCTGCCCATAACCAGTTTATTGAAAAGTCTGATTCACTGAGATACAAATACAGAGGTGATTTTTTTTCTCTCAATCCCTGTCTTTAGCCACGTTGACTTTCACATTCCAAACCTTGAATGATATGTGGGGCAGGTCCCATAGCATTCTGGTCACTGTCTCATAGAAAACACTCCAGCTTAGCTCTATTCATTATCCCAGTTTAAGATGTCAGCCTCACGCACTTCCTTCTCACCTGGTTCAGCCTGACCCCAACTAAAAGACTAGGAGGAAAGCAGGGAAGCTGCACTGCTCTTTTGCATCTTCTCTCTGTCTCTGTCTCTGTCTCTTTCTCTCTCCTCTCTTCATCCCTCCATCCCATTATTCTTCCCTTCCTCCCTCCTCTGCCCTGTACTGTGGTACAGAGCTTGGAATTGGAGCCTTGGTGCCTTTAGAACACTCTCCTTGCTGACTATGGCCTTTGATGCCACTATATTGGTAGAAGATGCCCTTTCTTGGGAACCTCAAGTGAGTTCTTCCTATAATGGTGAAAAGCTCTGATTTGATTTATTCTGATGCATCTCAGTAGTGGATCAGAACTCCATTCTCTTGAGGACAGGACCTCCTCTCCTGGAAGTCTGCCATCTTGGCCAACTAGTGGTAAGAATGTTCAAACTTCCTTTCTCTGTATGCATTTGAGAGGTTCAGAGGACTTTATTCTCTCCAAACCAAGTCACATGTAGCTGCTTTATTTTTACCCTCACTATCCAATTCTATTTTTATCCTGCTAAAATGGGTGCTAAGTGAAGATCAGCAAGTCTACTCTCTAAGCAGATGTCCAATTAATGAAATAAAAGTCACTCTCCTTTTTCCCCAGACTCTCTAAAAATATAAAAGGGGGTTTATTGGAGCCTTCCTTCCTGGTGTGGTTGAGGATCAAGCTAAAGCACCTCTTCTCATTCCCTGTGATGTTTGAGAGGACTGCACAGCTGCGTAACCCCTCATCCTCCTATTACATACAAAAACAAGGATATAAACAAACCCGATCGGCAGTGTTCGTCTCCTCTGGGGAGGGGCATAGGATGATGAGTGGTAGTAAATGGGCTTTGTTGTTCATTGCCTGGGCTCTTACAAAGAGAGTGTTTTCACATAGTTCCTCCATGAATTCACTATACTGGCCGGACCCTAGAGATATCACATGCTTTTTAATCAAGGCCACTAATTTTGGAGACCTCCAGACTGTGATGAGCATTGTTGATGCTGCGCTGATAAAGTTTTCCCAAAGTTTGATTAGGGAATTGTACTTTTTCCAAGAGTATAATTGGCAAGTAATTGGAGCCACAGAATGCAGTACAGATTCCCTTTACCCACGTTGCTAATGGGACACAGACTATAAGTCAATGTTCCTTTCCATGTCCCACCTGCTACAAGTCTGTGTGATCATCTGCTAAACTCTGACTAATGAGAGCGGTAGAAACCCTGCAGGGTGGAAGGGACAGTCTGACAACAGCTCACAGAGGGAGAAGATGTGGTGCTGAGCAGCACGTGGAGTTACAACTTGTCAGGTCCTCCTGACAACCATTTAGAGGACAGGGAGGGTGCTTAGGCACCAAGCAGGAGGCCTGGCATGCTCCTCTCCTAGTTGTTATTCTGCACATCCAGCTAAAAGTAGGTCCAGAAGAGCCTCTTTCGGCAAAGAGGTGAGATGGTATAGCATATCACCAGCCTCTACCAGGGTGGCAATGGGCCTCTGAAAACATGATTCTTACATCTTTGCCAATACTTAAGAATCTCAATGGGTATCTGGAAAAGAGGACTCTGCCACCTTTAGCAAGTTTCCCTGACATCAGACAGAGGATTCAAAAGTGACATAAAAGAGGGAAATTGGAAGGTTTCAGCTATAACACAAGTGCTGTGATTTTGATTTAAGGCAAGTTTACCCTAGGGAGTATGGTGCTCTGAAAAGTGTTCCAAAGTTTTCTCCATGGTATTGTCCTTCGGTATCAAATCACAGAATTGTGGCCTTCTTGTTTTTGAAGTGAAAATATATGCTTCTTCACTCTTAGATCATCACCTGGGTTTGAATTATGATACTTCTTTGGTCAGCGGCTTACACACTTTGATGCTGAAAGGGAATTGTGGAGATCCTTCAGTGCAGCTATTTCACTGTGAAAAGTAGGGACACAGAAACAGCTGCCCAAGGGCTCATTGCGCTGTACCCAAGGGTGCAGCATTGGAGTCCAGCTCTTCTGACTCCCCCATGTATACCTTTCACCCCATAATTCCACCGCTAGTAATGCAAAGAAGTAGTTCTTAAAGGTATAATTTACTTAAAAATTATTGTTCTTCAATATCAGTACTAATGGTAGAAAATAATAATGATCATCACAGATACTTTCACCTACAAAATCGTATCTGATCATAAAGGTGATAAAAACAGCACAACCATTACTAGGCCCATTTTATAAATGTGGCCACTGAGTTCAGATAGATTATACAGTTTGCCTAAAGCATGCAGAAACTGTCAGTTTTGATTCTTAGTTTAGCTCTGTTTCCATATCATCAGTCACAAGTCTTTGTGGTTTCCACCAATTTTTAACATCATAATTGACTACTTTACACCTGAACTTGATGTTTTATTCATCTCCATATGGAAAACCACACATCAACCATGTGTTTATTTTTGGATATGTCTGTTAGAGTTTTGTTGTGAGACTATGGATATTGAAATTAACAGCCAGAAGCCACACTGACTCAAAGACGTACAGTCTGAGCCTGATTTCCATTTCCTTATCTTAGACTGAATGCCTTTGGGGAAAGTTTTCAGTTGCGCAGATGGAAGGATACAAGAGAGTGTGGTCAGTGTCTTACAGGTGGGTGTTTTAGTGCCTCTACTCCTGCTTCTCCCCCAGGGGCTTCTGCCTCCCTCCAGTTTCCTGAACCCCACCCCTACACCCCTCTAATACACACACACAAAGGGACCCTCAGCCGCTCTGTGAAGTCAAATGAGCTAGCTGCACTAGGCAGGCCCTGACACAGGGCCTCCACGTTCTTACCTTGAACACACACCACAGGGCCTTATTAATTTCTGTCACAGGCGGGGTGGGGGGGAATTGGTCAGTGAAATCTAAATGGGCTTTTCCTATTTATTGATACAATTTCATGGCAAGAGCAATTTTCAGAGCTTATTTTCCACTCCATTGAATTCCATGTTACTGCAAATGAATATATTCCTCGGTCAGTGCAATGGCAAAACACAGTTGTAAGTGCTTTATGCTTCATTTGGATAAAGAGTTCAGGATATTACCAAATAGAAAAGGAAGTTAAGGGCCATATTTCATTAGAAAGCTGTCTCCCCTGTTAATAAAACCTGATGTTTGTGGTAGATGTGTAAAAAACCGTAGCAAGGACTTGCATCTCTGGCTGCTGTTCAATAAGACAGCACAGTGGTTCCGAACACCACCCGAGGAGAACACTGCTCTTCCACTCAAACCAATGTCTACACACCAGCCCAGGAAGCAGAAAGAAACTGATTGTGGGTTGTGTATTGGATGTTTCATAGGAAATTGAAAATACCACCCTCTGGCCAAGGTATGTTTTTCTTCAGATACTTGTCCTGCCACCATTAATAATTAAAGGAAGGCAGATGCTAACACGGCGAAGTACAGACATCAACAGGTCAGGCCTGCTGTAGGCTTATGTACTTTGGCTTTAAAAATGGTTCAGTGAGATATCATGCCTCATGGTGGCTCACTCTACACTGCAGGGTATATTTTTATTTTTCCTCTCTTTTCCCTCCTTTTACTCAGCCCGAATTCACTCTGCAGATCCCATTTTTCCCCTACTCTTTTGTTCAGTTCTTATCTTTAATAAATGTGAAACTTTGTGACTGTCAGAAAAATGATTCCATGGATGGACTTCCTGTAGTCTATCTGTTCGCTGGGTATAGGAAGAGCTAACGCTCTCTTATTTTTCAAATGGGTTAACTCGAGAGCAGTCAGAAAACTCAGACTTTTATAAAAACTAGGTCACTCTAAAGTACAAGTGCCCCAGCATCACCAACCAAGAATGAGGAGAGAGGGCCCCTGTGCCTGCAGGCTCACTATCTGGTCCTTTCTGCATCTGCATCTGTCTAGAGAACCATCCACATCATAATGATCTCCACCACATATAACTAGCTCATTTCTTTTCAGTTGAGAAACAGTGAGAGTTAATGGATTTCACAAGTACTACTAAAAACATTCAACAAATCCAGTATGTAGATCCTAGTTTTATCAGTTACATGGCAGATAAATTACATCCTACATTTCAGTCTCATTAAATTCCCCAGAAACTTCTAAGTCCATATCAAGAATTCTATCATTTACCTAATTCCTTCTCATCACCTTATTTTTAGGCATATTCATGGGTGCTGCCCTACCTTTGATCTCCCCATTTCTTATCTTGGAGATGAGGTTTTACCCCAACTTCTACTTCTAATCCTCTTGATGCCACATGTCATCAAACTCAGTTTTGTGTTACAAAAGAACGTCTGAGGCCTCCGCAGAAAAGGAACACTTATAGACTCAGGTTTCATTTGTTTATCAGCCTTTTCTGCTCATGCCAAGCAGGGCCTTTCAAAGTAGGCAGGAGGCAGACACTCACTGAGCCAGGATCAATGGTCAGGGCAACGAACATTGCCATGATGGTTCTAAGCCCTCAAGAACTCTTTTCCAACCTGTGAAGTCTCAGTTTTGCCTCTCTCTTTGTGTTTGGCCTGACTCCTGCCATCAGATTTCATGTGTACTGAAGCCGACTGAGTAGTGAGGTCTGATTTGGTCATGGCCTTGCCCTGCTTTCTGTTCAACTGACCTACTGAACACTAAGCCTGACTTTCTAACTCAGTCTCTAGGCCTTGGCTATGCATCCTGCATGTCCAGCTCTCACACACACGGACCTCAGAGCGAAACCTGCCTCTGCCACAAATTTTCTAAGCATCCTGAGCCTTCTTTTCCTCATTTATAAGATGCATGTAATAATACCCATCTTATAAAGTTGTTGAAAAGGCATGGCTAAAGATGTTCAATACTTAATAGGGGCCCAATGAACCTTTTCCCCCTTCTTCTCCTTTTACCTGCATATTCTACCCAGGGTTTGTAGCTAGGTGAAGTCTAGATTTGGAGCTGACACCTACAATCTAGAAAACTTTTTATACAACTGAAGTAGCTTGTTATTATGTGTTCCTTGAGTTTTAGTAAGAAGCATTTAAAAAGTCCAAAGTGACATTTTTCAATAAATCTTTAAGAATAAAATTTTTCTATTGCTTATAATCATAACTGTATCAAAACAAACAAAGAAAGCCTTCCTTGCAGTTACCTTAGATGAGTTACCATCGGGTCTCACACATAGCTACTACCTAGCATGTGTCTCCTTGTCTCTTTCCCCAGTTAACCTCACATAGGATTTTCTCTTTCTTTCTTAACTCAACCTGTGTTCTTTTATCATTTAAAGTGGGTAAAGTGAAAGTAAGATCTTCAAGGAAGAATTCTAGATATTACTTCTTGGTCTTCAGCCAGAAAGACCTGTTTTTGACTTTTAAGTACTTTTCTCAGTGTTCATGAATTCATTATTAGATTTTAAAGCAGACATTTATTGACCACACACCATGTATTAGTCACTCAGCTATGAGCCAGACACCTAGTGTCCTTGACTTGGAGGCTCTGTGGGAGACCAAGAAGTAAAAGAGAACTTTAATGCTATTAAACAATTGTGCTAGGATAGAAAAAATGACTCTTTGAAGTAGGCATATAGTGAACTCTCTGGTGTCAGGTAAAACCCAGAGTCACCACACACGGGGTATTTGTGTATATTACCGATCATCAACTTAGGTGATAAATCCAACTTTGTCCCAAAGAATCATAATGTATTGGAATGCAAAATGAGAACATGACATTCATGAGAGTGTCATGAATATTATATTGCACGGTGATGGTGGCATGGAGCTTGGACCACTGGGGACTATCAGAATCAATAAAGAAACAGCGAATATAGAAGTGGATCAATTTTCTCTCATCAAAGCTGAGCAAGATCAGTCAATTATCACAGACAAATACCAGAAAATTATTCTACTGCTTAGAAATTAGACCACTTTTGAGTGAAAGCAAAGGAGCAAAAATTCCTAAACTATCTAAAAAAGAAAAAACCCCAGGGAAAGTGGTAGAAGTCATTGTATTTAGTTTAAATACATAATATTAAAACATTTCCAGTTGATGGAACTTGAGATTTAAGAACTAAGGTAAATTCAGATATGAGGAAGTAGAGAAAGTTCTAATTGCAGACCAGAGTATGTAATCATGAAAGCCATGACACCCACCTAAGAACAACCTTTTCCTACAGTTATAGACTGAGCTTCTTGGAAGAATGATTTCGTCCCGTTCATCTTCTGAGGAGTAGATGGAAAATGGATCTGAAGAATAAGCTAGATGATATTTGAGGGTTTTTCCTCTTTATCTGCCTTATAAACTTTTAGAGTATTTGTTACCTCATCTGCAAACTATACATCAAGTAAACTACCACCTCTCAAGGATGTTATCAAGATTTAATTAAATAATGTGTGAAAAATGTCTGGCACTCACAGGCTCAATTAATGCTTTCTTTTTTTCTTCCCTCTATTTCCTGTTTTGCCTTGCACACAGAAAAAAATATAGCCACAGCAGATACTCAGAAAACATGTGGCATATTTTTCTTGCCATTTCCCTGCCTGTAATAACTCTTCTCACTGTCACACCTAGCGTGATAATGGAACAACACCTTCTTCCTATCTCCCAGAACATTTTCAGGTAACCTTAATTAGACTGAGTTTTACAAAGTTGTAAATGTTATTATCCCCATGTTGCGGTAGGGAAACCAAGGCACAGGATGGATCCCTAGCATCCTCAGAGTGAGACAGCTACTCAGAAGATGGAATCAAGTTGTTGCTACCTCCAGAAATAACCACTTTCCTCTCCTGACTATGTTTATCCAATTTCCTCTTTTTTTTCCAGGAATCAAAGTCAGGACCTCGTGCTTGCCCAGCAGCCACTGTGTCACTGAGCTATATCTCCTGCCCAGTTCCTCTAATTCCAAGTTCACCTTTTTTTCTGCTACAACCACATGCATTCATTCACACAGATAGTTTTTCTTCTCATAAATTCTTCACTAGGTTTGAGGTAGCTTTGACAAGGCAAAACTATAAGGTGCCAAAGGAAGAACTTCATGATTCTGGGCTCTACAAAGCATATTGGCTTACAGCCATCTTTTCAAATGTCTGCTAAATCAGCTGGTAAGTTCTTAGGGAGAACCAGTATTAAGTGTTGAGTTCTGAGAGATTCTGGAACTACATCTGAAGATCTTGAGCCATAAAGACAGATGTGATATTGAAATTAGCCTAATCAGTGCATACAGTTCCCCTTGACTTCTATTTTCCCATGGAAGATGAGATACCAGTTCAGGTGCCATAATGTGATGGGGTTTAGCTGACCAACTCAAGGGCTGACAGAAGAAAATCCAAAGGCAGCATCCTTCTTGAGCAAAAACTCATGTGACTCTTCTCATCCAAAAGATAATAATCACCAGTGTTTTCTGCTGCACTTTATTGAATATCAAAATAAGGGTCTTTTGTCCACCAAATCTGAGCTTTCCAATAAAATGAAAGTTAATTTTATAGAGCTTTTTCTCTACAATATCCCAGGTGTCTAGCACAAGGTCTGGCACATTGTAGATTCTCAATAAATATTCATTGAATTAATAATTAAATTAACTTCCCTTGTCAGTCTGAAAACTCTGACTCAAAACCATTCATCCTCTTCTTGCTGATACATTTTGGCTAGAGAAGGGAAAAGAAATGACATAGATCGACGGTTATATTGTACCAAGCACAGTGTTTCCTATGAATGTCTTAGTCTGTTTTCTGCTGCTTTAACAAAATGCCTAAGACTGGGTAAATTTTTAAATAATAGATGGTTGTTTGGCTCATAGTTCATGAAACCAGGCTCGCAGTTCACACAGTTGTGTAGCACCAGTATCTGATGAGAATCTTGCTACACCGTAACATGCCATCACATAGAGAGCCAAAACAAGCATGCTAGTTTGGGTTTCTCTTCGTCCTGCCCTATTACTATTCCTCCTCCTCTCCCTCCTCTTTTGCCTCTCCTTCCTTCTTCTTCTTCCTCTCTCTTCCCTTCCCTTCCTACTTCTTCTTTTTCTTGTCCCACTTATTCTCCTTCTTCTCCACCCTGGGAATTAAGCCTCAGTGTCATTGCATTAATATTGTAGTGTCCAAGCCCTTAGCAACATTTCCTCATTTTCTCTCCAAAATCCACTTCTATTGGATATCTACTAGGATCAGCCCATGACTTTCAAAGACTAGCCAGTCCCCATTACCAGGATGGAGGATATCCCAGAAGCAGTTCACCATGTTCTAGACATTTATCTCTAGCATAATAACCCTGACAAAATTTTGATTGGTTTGAATTCTATAAGTCCTGGTCCTTTCAAGTACAGACTAACTGGTGACCTGGTCATACTCTTCGGCTCCTTAGAGTAATAATAATTTGGAATATTACTACATTTTAGATGGTGAACTATATGTTTTTTTTTTTTTAAGGAAAACTTACACAGTTGTTGATTGCACCAACTTCTATCACTTCTGATGGTTACTCAGAAAAAACCTTAGGTACATTCCTCCCAGTGAGTCAGTCTACTAACCTAGCCAAATTCTCTTTTGTTCCATTATACTGATTTCAACTTTTTTTTTTGTCTTTTTGAGACAAGGTCTCGCTATGCAGTTCAGGCTGTCCATCATGATCATTCTTCTCAAAGTCACTATATACTCACACTGAACGATTCATATTTAAAGGAACTTCAGAGAGTCAGTGATACAGCTTAGCCTACTGGCACAGTATACCATAAAGTGGCTTAGACTGTGAATCAGACAGAGTAGCTAAATTTCCCAAAGCGTAAAGCATGGGATGTGTAATCTTCTGGGAAATAAGAAAAGACCAGAGTCAGGCATATAAGAACTAAAGTGTGCAAAAATTTCCCTTCATTTTCCTTGTTAATTCATCTCTGCACATATCATACCTGTCCCCTCCCCTCCAAGCAAAAAAAAAATAATTCTTAATTAAGAGAATGAAATTTAATTTTTCTGGTGACCCATCATGTGAGTACCATTAATAATGACTTTAGTTTTTAATTGTCAAATAATACAATGAACAGCTTTTTACATTAAATTCTCAAGGGTAATCTCAAGACTTACCTGAATTACACTGTGAATATGCCCCCAAATTTTTCCTTGCATAGATGTTGCTTTTTGAAACCTAGATCATGGACCAATAGGTAGCACCTCTGCAATTAACCTAAACTGGAAGGCTTTCCTAGAACATATCAGAACAGCATTTCCCTCTAAGCTATTTTGGTATCAGGGTCATACATTGAGGGAGGCATTCTTTTTCATGTCCAGAACAGCTGGAACAAGGGATAGGCATTCCATGCCCCAATTGTTCTAGGAGTCTCGAAGCCTCACTTTCTCTTTGCTTCCTCCTCCCTCAGTCAACATCACTCCCCACCCTACCAATCCAAGGCAATGCAGTGAAATAAAAACATTCTAGGATGGCAAAAAAGACCTTTGAAGGCTCACAAATGCCATCTTAACTCCAGGAATCATATATGTTGTAATCAAGTGAATCACAGCTTCAAAAAAACTTGAGGATGGTTACTCAGAAAAAACCTTAGGTACATTCCTCCCAGTGAGTAAGTTTACTAACCTAGCCAAATTCTCTTTTTTTCCATTATATTGATTTCAACCCTTTTTTTTTTTTTTTTTGTCTTTTTGAGACAGGGTCTCGCTGTGCAGTTCAGGCTGGCCATGAGCTCACTTTGTATCCAGCCTGGTCTCAAACTCACAATGATCTTCTTGCCTCAGCCTCCTGAGTGCTGGGATTACAGGGGTGCACCACCACACCTGGTCTGATTTCAACCTTAAAAAGACACCATATCTGTGTCTAAGTAACCACATGACCTTGGACAAGCCATATTTCTCTGGGTCTTCATTTCTACCTGTGCAATGAGGACATAGTGGATTGCTAGACTAGACAGATGATGATCTTAGACTTCTGTCACTCGAGCACACTGCAGTTCTAAAGACAAATTGATTATTTGATTTTTATTGATTCATGAATTGTTATCTATTAATATAAGGCAAAGATACAAAGGCTTTTAATTTCTAGCAAAACATGTCTATACATGCCAAAGTAACCCCATATCAGGGTTCATATTCCCAGAGTGAGAGAGGTTTGAGTGAAGACTTTGTATATTTTATTGAGAAGTAAGTGGGATTCTTTAAAAATAAAGTAATACATTTGTCGAGTGGTGATTTATGGGGCTAGATAAAGGAGATATTGGGGCAGATGTTCTAAAAGCAAGCTTGTAATCGTCCATGGTTGCCATGAATCAACAAGATACCTATATTTACAGCGTAGTGCTCACCACTGACATCCATCCAACCTGTTGGAAGCAGATGCACGCAGTTGTTATCCTGAGGATCAGATCAAGGACAGTGATAAGTAGCACTGACTTGGGTCAGTATCATCAATTCTAACTAAAACATAAGCACTAGGTCAATTTAACAAGCACATCGACCAACCCAGCACAATGTCTGAACAGAGGGATTCAATTCTATTGAGAGAAGCTAGAGATTTTTCCTGAAGCTTTGCTGAGCTTTACAAGAGATGGTTTATGGGAAAAGGGTGATTCAGCTGTGCTGAATGCACAAGTTCATGTTATAATGAATACAGGACTTTTGTACCTTACACATTCCTGAGGTTGCTTACATAAGTTTGGAAAAATTAGAGGGTTCATTGAGTTAGTATCAAGAATTATGAAAGTACTTTAACCCAGAGAAGAAAGCATAGATATGCCCACTGCTATTCTTAAGTCTAGACTATATCACTACAGTGGTCCCTAGTGTGCTTTTTGGCATTCCTTTTAATTTGCCGCCAGTTGTAATGAGATAGCCACGGTTTATAATACAGTAAATGTATCATTAAATGCAGATGATATGCTATTCCTGTAGTACAATTCAAAACTCTAGGTTGACGCTACATAATGCCATGACCACCTCGAACATAGGTTTGTTTGAGGAATTAAAATCCATAATTAAATGCTCACATATAGAGATTCATGCTATTAATTGGTGTTGATTCAAAAATTTTGCATTTAGAGCACCTTTTATTTGTTGGTTTATTTAACAAATATTTGCTGAATGCCTACTATGTGTTGGGCTCTTTCTAAGCCCTGGTGTATGTTATAATATATGCCTATGTGAATCTTATATTCTAAAGGATAGAGAGACAGTAAACAGATATAAATAAACAAAAGATATATATCAGGATAACTTCTATACAGGACGTGTATCAGTCTGTGCTCATTAGAGAAACAGATTTAATACAAGATATACACATATATAAGAATTAACAAGATTGGCTTACAATGGCTGCCCACAGGTTTAGGTATGGAAGAGTGCAAAAGGTCTGTCTGTGTACTGGGGAGCCGAAGGATCCAGTCAAAGGCCCGGAGTGCACTGTAGTGACCCATGCGAGTCTGTATCAGGAGGCCCAAGGGTCTCCAATGGAATGTTGAAGGGTCTGCACTATAAACTAGGAGATGAGATGACCTCCAAGGTGAAGCTAAAGCCTGGAGCTCCTCTGAAGAAACAGAACGGATCCTTCCTTCTTCATTTCCCTTTTATACCATTCTGGGGACAATCCTTCCTAGGGTGGGTCTTTCACACCCAGAACTATGCTGGATCAATCTAGTTGGGCATTTATTACTCAAGTAGGCACAATTAATCAACTATCACTGGAAGAAAGCAAGGAGATATTATAGAAATGGGGGAAAAGCAGCCTTTCTGGAAAGTGAAGTTCCTCATTAGAGTGACTGGAGTTCATCAGGTCTCTGCTGCCAATATAAGTTAAAAGATCAGGCCTGGGATATAGTCATCTGTACTGGAGAGGCAGCATGGTAGCTACAGTTGTGGATTAAAAAACTTAGGTTCAATTATTGACTTTGCCAATTAGTAACTGTGTGATTTTGGGCGAGTCATCTGCTCCAATTTTAGTTATTTCTATCATGGTGTTAATGAGCAGCAAATAAATATGAAATTACACGCAAATGTTAGTTGTGCTATTATTAGGGCAACTCTAGGAAGTTCATGTCTTCTCTTAACACCCTCAAGATGCCTGCTAGAAAGACATTTTGATCTTTTCCTTCTGACTTTCTAAGTAAAATGCCCTAACTGTAAATTTTGCTTTTTGGTAAAATATGACCTCTGACATATTGTGTGCAAATTTCAGTTAGCAAGCAAGAGAGGCATCTTAAGTGCTCTGCACATTAGGAGTTGGAAACATGTTTATTAGCCGGTTTGAGGTCTCAGTGGTGACTTCCCTTCAGTGTTCAAGTTACATAAGGAAATAATCAGTAAATAGAAAGATTGCCTCATTATGCAAAGTAAAATACAATCTGCCATAGAAAGGAGAATCATGCCGAGAAGCTTGCTGAACAGACTCTGCCTCCAATTAAGCTCCGATTACAGAGCTGTTCTTTAGTTGAAAATCCATTCCCGAGAATGGCTTAGACTTCCAGGGACATGGTCAACATGATAATAATAATGATATCGTGCTGTTTCTTCAATTTCTTTTCCTAAAGAGCAGAAAGTGCCATCCCCACATTTTCTTGGCTTTTATCCTCAAACTCAGTTTTGAGAATGAGGGGAAGAGGTTCTTTCACTAAACTTCTAGATAGAAACTGTGTGTGTGTTGGGAGGGGGGATCCTAAAGGGTTTGCCTGGGGAACCAGATTAGAAATTAAGCCAGAGTACAGGTGTTCTACACAAGTATTACTGGTTGGTATCAGTGAGGACCAATGAGAGTTATAAATAACAGAGAAGCTGGCTTGGCCTCTGAGACAACAAATTTGTCAGTAGATAAACAGTGCCCAAATAAACACTGAGAAAGTACAAAAATTAGCTAAATTCTGGGCCATCTAAAAGCTATCTCATAAATATTATCATTATGCCTTGGCACCTAAAAGAAGACAAAAGATATACAGTATGTTATAAATATGAAAGTGAGTTCCCTGCCACTATGAAAAGAAGTGTTGCCTACCTTGAAATAAAAAAGAAAAAAAATTTAAAAAAGAGCTGAGAATATAACTCGGTGAGAAGACCCTGGGTTCATTCTCCACTACCACACAACAAAAAATATTGCCAATTAAATTTTGACACATCGCTCTTTTTACATTGATTATAAAACACATATTGACTTTAGTGATGTTAAAATGTGAGAAAGCAGTGTGTTTAGAATCACTGAGTTACAGTGTGTTGACTGATTGATTTGTTATGTTTAACACATCCTTAAAAAGGCACATGGGAAGCAGGAAGTCTCAGAAGAATGTGTAGCTAATTTGATAAGAAAGTTTGCCTGTCTGCTCTCTGAGGAAAAACAAGGGTTCTTCAGAAAAACAGAAGTTTGAGGAAAGATAAAAAAACAGCCTCGAAAATAATACAGGATGTATGGAAGGAATACAACACAGACCGCCTCGCTGAATCCTGTAAAGTCAGAATGAGTGGAAGTTCTCATAAACTTAGAGGAAGAATTTTCAGAACAAGAGAAAGGATGTGTTATTTCACCCAGCGGGGAGTCCACATAAGGAACTCATTATTTCAGAGCCAGTACAGACTAAAAAAAAGAAAATTTGGTACAAAAAGGATCTTAGATAAATTCATGGATGATAGAACCATAATGGAGTCCATCCTCTTTACACTTAAATACTCATTAAGTCATCACATCAGCTTTTTCCTTCTGTGCTAAATAACAGTGCTTCCTCTAGCTTTCCCTAGAAGTTTCTATTTTCCAATCCTTCAATTTTATCTGTCCTTAAAAAATAAGTAAACCCTGTTTCTCTCTTTTTAATGAGTCCTTGCAAACATTATCATGGAAAGTTCGTGTACAACCATGTTCCAAGTCACTACCAGAGTTTAAAGCTCATTGAGGACGTAGACGTATTATTTTTTCTTTGAAGTATTGTAGCATACAGCATGGTGCCTGTGAGGATGATGAATGAATGATTGAATATGTTTAACTTCAGATATCTGGAATTATTATTATTACCTGAGTCACCTAGATAACCCCGTGCTGCAAGTGGCTTTTTTATTGTGTGTTTGATGGCAGAGTCTGAGGAGCAGATGGCAAGATAAATGTTGGTTAACATGAACAGGGATTTGGATCTGTTGCTAAAACCCCTGAATCTCCAAGTTAGATTATAATCCCTATCACTATGGATTCTGAGGGCTCCTTGGGATTTAGGTGATTAGTCTAAGCCTAGTAATAGGCAAGTACCTGTTCTTGCTACAAAACTCAGGATAAAAGAGCAGGTTAGAAGTGTAAGTAGAAAGGTTAAGCAGGCAAGCTAAAGTGGCTTTGTGTGTGTGTGTGTGTGCATGCATGTGCATGTGTGTGCATGCATATTTTAGTTTGGGAAGGGGTAAGAGGGATGTGTCTTCTCTCTGGAAAAATTTCATTAAGAAAGTGCTTCTTTGCATGATATGATGTCTTCAGCTGTCCATGGGACTTAGCAGACCGCCTTCCAGGTATGAGAGAACTCAGTTGTCTCCACAGCCAGTAATCTTAGCTCGGAAAGAACAAGTAGCTCTTCAAGGTTATGAAACACATATTCCACAGGGTGAGATTGGAACGAGACTATTAGGAGTAGTCTGAGATGTCAAGAGGTTAAAGACACTCAGAGAAAATAGACACAGAAGATGTGCTTTGCTTCCGCTTACAGCAGAGAGGGTTCCCACTCTTGCTCATGGACATGAAACACTGATGAAAGTTCTCTCAGTTAAAAAGACAATCACTAACTATAAATCATCTTTGGTGACTCGGACTAAAATCACCCAACAAACCTGATTCTGTAGCAGCAGAGCCCAGAAAGAGTCTCAGTAATGTCATTTAGGAAACACATAAGGAAACCAGAACAGTTAATGTGAACTCAAGGATCATGTTCCTCCTTATTCAGCAGTCTAGATTCTTGCTGATGGGGAAATACTAAGGCAAAACATTCTCTCCCTCTATGTACATATATATGTATATGTGTGTATTTATTTCTTCATAACAGTTTTGAAACATTCTTTTGAGACGTTTTACAACCTCACTTTAACAACAAAAGCTCCTATATGAACATTTGTATTTTCCCCAATGACCTGAGTTAGCACTCATAATTGTGTTCTTTATATATTGTATTTATGGAAATGACACCGTGTGAGACCAAAATGCTTTATGGCTGGTAATCTGTGTCTTGTTACATAGGATTTATGAGACAAGAGGGGCACTGGCCTTGAGCCTGATGTGGACATTTTATGCATTTTCCCTTCTTCCTTGTTAGGGAGTTGAGGATTCATCTTACTTTGTATTATTTATTGATTTTTTTTCCTTCTGCAGTATTTGCTACTTATTAAATATAGATGGATACTATTTAAGTGTGTTTTGTGATATGCGTATCTGTGCATATGTGTCTCTGTGTCCCTGTGTTTGCATGAAGGTCTCATGTCTACATGTCAGTGTGGTTGGGACTGCTTGGAACCACACAAAGGAAAAATCCTAGTGACAGACCAAAAAAAAAACTCATTGCCTCTAAATACTCATCCCATCTGCTGTGTGCCCGAAGGATCGGTGTTCTTCAGGAAACACCTCCCGCTGTTTGCACATGCCACATTTGTGGTTCTTGAGCCTTCCCACTCAGTAATTACCATGTATTTTCACAAAAATTTTGCCTCCACTCTTCTTCATTGATCATTTTCATTTCTAAATCATCTGTATCTCCCAATGGGTGATGACAGACTACTTAGTGTCCTGGAGCTTCTGGACAAAGCTCTGGTCTTCTCCTAGGATGAGAAGTGGCTAAGACTCAGTCTAGTGATCCAAAGCCTGAAACTATTTAAGATATATAGCTTTATAGAACATCCTTTTCATTTAGTTTGGATACTAGGGGAAGAGACAGAGACATGCAGAGACCTGTTGGGATCCAGGATCTATCTACTTACTCTGACCATTTTTGCAGGGACAAAAACAAACTTCCTGCTCTGTGCAAAGGACTGTGTAATTTTCACACAGTTTATCACTAAGGTAAGGCAACATGGCATGTTTCAGCTTCCCGTTTCTGCATCAGTGTATTGTCATCTTCTTGTAAAAGATGAGGAAACTAAAATGCAGAGAATTTAAATGGCTGGCCCTGGAGCAATCCTGAAGAACAGAGGGAGAGTGGGGGTTAAGTCTCAGTTAAATATAACATTTGAAAGGATGCCGAGGGATACGATATCCAGGGGCAAATACCCACAGAGATCGCAGCTGTCTGTTACTAACCTGGGCATCGGAAAGGTTTTGGGGCCTCATCAGTAGCGACCTCAGTGACCTTATAAGTAGCGTCAACAATAAGGGTAAGGGGCTGGGGATTTAGCTCAGCGGCACAGCGCCTGCCTGGCAAGTGCGAGGTCATGAGTTTGATTCCTGGTACCGAAAAAAAAAAAAAAACAAAAACAGTAAGGGTAAGGGTAATTTCTTCCTCTTAGAGGCTAATTAAACTATTCAATGTGATAATATATGTTGAGCTCTAAGCAGAGTTTACTCTTATTTCACATTTTATTATTTCCACAAAGAACTTTTGAAAATTCCACACTGTCCCAGGTATCACAAGGTTAATTTTGGTAAAGTGTGTAGAGTTTACAGATTAGCCAGAAGGAAATGAGAGGCAATTTTTACATGATAAATAAGCTTAATATAAGGTTCTTATGAGCTAAAATTTTTAATAAAAAGGAAATAGAAAATCACCAAATCAATTTTTACCTCGGGCAACCAAAAATTAAAGAAATATGTTTAATTATATTTGTAACCTTCTGTATTTTAAAGGGTACTGGGGTCTAGCCTTCCTTGCATACCCTCACAAAATTAACTAACCATGGAGTTGTTCTGCATTCCCAGAAGTGGTGATTGAAATATTATCCTCTGCTTTTATAAAGTTTTCTTCCTCTGATCTACCCCATGCAACATTGTAACCTTAAAATTTGGCATAACCATTTTCACAGAAAGTCTAAGGAAACTTCTAGGAAAGTAAGGACCAAATGAATCATCCCTTAGCTTTAAATCATACATCAGTTAAGTTTTGCTACATAATCAAATCCCTTAAAATGTAAGAGATTCGGAAACAGAGCTATGTATTTATTTAACCCATGATTCCGCTAAGTTATTCTTTCAGTGTAGGCTGGGATGGGTGCAGTTTCTCTCAGCTATGATTGGCACATTATATTCAGTTGGATTATCTATTAACATCTCTCTAGTCTCTCAATTTCTGCAAAAGCCAAATTAAACGTTCACTTAATGTTTTTTGAATTGAGTGGGTGAAGTCATCCACACTTTGCTCTCTTTCAACATTGCATGGCTCAGGGATCTCTCTTGCAGAGTTGGAAAGTAATACATTTATTTCCCCAGCAAATTCTCAGCACACCTTATCTTTGAAGTTGATCCAGTATGTTCTATCCCCCAGTCAGACACACACACCCTTATCTGCCCTCCCTAAATGCTGTACTAATTTAATCACACATCTTCTCCCAAACAGCCCTTTCTCTTCTTTTAAAACTCCTGTTCTCTCAGTGCTCTGAGAAAAAGTGACTGGCCTTTTGATGGGAGAAACTACAAAGTCACATTGCAAGGGCAGGGATATTGGGGGGTGGCATTTTTTAATGATCAACCACAAGACATGATGTGTACTGTACCATGCTGATAACTAGGTAGGATAGAAATGCTGCTGTTGAAGAGAGAGGGGCACCTTTTTTTCTAATACCCTTCTTTCTATTAAAAATGATCCTGGATGTCAGTAATTCTCAACCTAAAATAGATGCCTCAGCCTCAGTCAAACAGCCTTTAAGCTCTTTAGAATGCTTTTATCACAGACTGGAGAAGTGACAGACATGCTCCTAAGAGGAAATCCCAAGACCAAAATATCACCTGTCTCTTTCGACAGACGATGCCATGCATGTTGGGAGGGGGGACATAAGCTAGAGAAGATGACCCAATGGAGAAGGCTGCTGGGGGTCACCACTCACTGCTCTGACAGAAAGCATGTAGGGAACCTGGGGTCTTGCAAAGAATGTGAGAAATTTGGAGACCTCCATTCTGTGAAAATTTGATTTAAATGAGCTCCATTAGAGTAAATAATGGATTGAACGTGACTGATGGTGGGATTGGTCATCTATTTAACTGAATGGAGCTGGAAATAACACCAGCTTCCCCTACCAGAACTGGAAAGTAGACAGACCATTAGCAGACATCTACAGTCCCAGTGGGGGGAAAGAAAGGTTAAATAGAAGTGGGGAGGTACCAAACTCAAATTATCTGTGCTTTTCAGGTTCTGAGAGGCATTCTGACTTATTGTACTTGTATTTCCCAGACTGGGACACAGAGCTCTGTGCTTTCATCTTCTGCAGAGTCCATTAACTCCATTCCCTTCTCTTTGTCCTCATGGGCAGGTCAATACCTGAGTTCATGCTCTATTTCTGTTGCTCAGACTGTTCCTGAGCCTCTTGCTTCCGAGTCTAACCCCTTCCTATCAGTTCCACCCTTTTTCTAAAATACAACTCCGAGGCTGGGGATTTAGCTCAGTGGCAAAAGCGCCTGCCTGGCAAGCGCAAGGTCGTGAGTTCGGTTCCCGGTACCGGAGAAAAACCAAAAAAAAAAAAAAAAAACAACAAAAAAAATAAAATACAACTCCAACCATGTCATTGTCACCCTGTTTTCTTATGGGTTTCACATAGCTCTCCATCAAGTTCAGATATTCTGGCTATGTTGTTCCTTATTTCTTTGTTCTCCCTACCTCTACACATGTCTCTCTTCCCCCAACCCCACTCCCCAACACATACCTTTAAAACAGTTTTTGCAAACTACTCGTGGTTCCTTAAAATGCCACTTTAGATTTCCAAGCCCTTGCACATATTGTTCCTTCTTCCAGGAAAATGCTCTCTCCTCCCCCACGTCATCTAAGACTTACTCATCCTTCTAAATTCAGCTCAAGCATCACCTCTTCCAAGAAACCTTTCTCAAGCTTCCTAATATAATATAAAATGCTCCTTCCCTGTGCTTCTTTATGGCCTTGCTATCTCTTTTGTCACGCTGTGCTGAAATGAGTGCTCTGCTAGCCTGGCTCTGCTGCAACTCTGTAAGAATGTGTTTTATCCAACACTCCCAGTGTCAAGCACAAAGTGAAAGCTGGCTGAGTGTTTTTTAATGAATGAATGGTGTATAGATGCATACCTGAAGTTATCTGCTATTGTTTTTTTTTTGGACTCTGTATGGTTCAATGCTGTCAGGAACTACAAAGCAATTTATTGTCACTGGAAGTTCCTCACCAGTTTCTCTATTCCTTATATTTATCCAATACTTTCAGCTTCCTAATTAGATACAGTATGACTGACCTACCCTTGACAAATAAATCATGTAATTTCTCCCAAGTTATCCCTTCCTTCGTTCCCTTTAAAACTTCCAGAGTTTCAATGCTTTAAGAGAGGAGAAATCAACATATAATATTATTTGCAACTATGTGGAAACAGCTGAAAATGATAACTCCCTATAATTACAAAGCAGTTTAAAGTTTGAGAAACTTCCACCTTCATTGCCTATATCTTTCTAACAGCCACTATGAGGCAGGCCACAGAGGCATTCTCATCTCATGTTGTCCCTACGAAAATCAGTTCATGTAGTTCTGCAAATTTGCCAGAATCATATAAGCAATAAATAGTGGAATATCAACTCAGATTCTTTTTTTTCATTTTTTCTATTTCATTTTTCAAAAGATTATGCTTAGATGGAAAAGGTAAACCTGAAATCTAAAGGCAAAGCTTTACTAGTTGTGGATATGGAATGTAGGCAAAAGGATTCTCTAAATCCACCAAGGACTTGGTGCGTCTCTTCCACACACAAACGGCTGACCAGGGTTGGTTAGAGATAACGTAGGAACAGACTCTAGGTTCTTTCATTTCAGATGCAATGTCTGTGGAATACAGAAAGTTCTTTGCAGAATATGTTGATAAACATCTTGACTGATACACTAAGGATCTCCCTGTGCTCATCAAAAACAGCTTCTGCCCACAAAGAGACTGCTCTCAGCACCTGCCTCCAAGCGCATGGCATAGTGGCCTTCCTTGTAGGTATGTCAGTGGGCCACACTGCCCCTTAGGGCAATTGTATGTGCAACCTGACTTGGAATATAGAATAACCATGTGTGAGGTGGAGGAAGGAAAGCAAACATAGTTGGGGGCAACTGAAAGTCTCTAAGAAAATGCATTCCAAGAAGCTCCAGACTATGACCATTGGCCCTGTGCCAAAAGACTGTGACAGTATAGATTATCACCCATGTCTCTGTGAGCTCCCTGAGAGTGGGGAATGTGGTGGATCCTTTCTCGGGCACCCACACCACCTCCTTACACCATTCTTCACCACCCCAGCCAGTATCTGAAGCTGCACTTAGTACCTCTAGTCATTTACTTATTCCTTATCTTGCTCACTCTCTTCTTCGTTCATTCCTTTCATTCTGGAAAGGAATTTAAGCCATTTCTATGAACTATTTTTCTAAAAATTGAGGTGGGATGATTTTCTAATTGTGGGATCTGACACCATTATAGGTATTACATCCCTGAATGAAAAGGTAGGGCTTACTACTAACAGGTCCTGTGTTTATTGTTCATGTACTTGCTTGCTTATAATTTCCCTAGACTCCGTTGGTGATTACATTCTCAGGAAAGCAGACCTTGAGATAGAGTTTAGTGCACAGAATGCTTATTAAGAAACCAGTGAGGGGGGGCTGGGGATTTAGCTCAGTGGCAAAGCGCCTGCCTGGCAAGCGCAAGGTCGTGAGTTCGGTTCCCGGTACCGGAGAAAAACCAAA
>NW_004955406.1:17001777-17034017 GCF_000276665.1 Chinchilla lanigera
TCAGCGGCAAAAGCGCCTGCCTGGCAAGCGCAAGGTCGTGAGTTCGGTTCCCGGTACCAGAGAAAAACCAAAAAAAAAAAAAAAACAAAAACAACTGTATCATTTTACATTGCTCAATACAAGGTAGCGGGATTCCAGTTCTTCTGTACCCTTATCGTGTTTATCGCAGTCGTTGATATCTCATTACGGTTTTGATTTGGCATTTCTCCAATAACTAAAAAATAGGTTGAGCACCATTTCATATGTTTACTGACCATTCATTTGTCTTCTTTAGGGAAATTTCCACTCAAATTCTTTGCTTATGTTTAAATTATGGGGTTTTGTTTTGTTTTGTTTTTTTCCGGTATCCGGAATCGAACTCACCACGTTGCGCTTGCCAGGCAGGCGCTGTGCCGCTGAGCTAGATCCCCAGCCCCTGCTTAGGTTTAAATTATACTATTTTCCTTTTTAACTGGTGAATTGTAAAAGTTCTTTATATTTTTCTGTATACTAGATCCTTAACAGTTGTATGACTTACATTGCTTTTCATATTCTATGGATTGTCTTTTCATTTTGTTCATACTGTCCTTTCAAGCAAAGACTTTTTAAAATTTTGGTGGATTCAAATTTATCTACTACGTTTTATCTTTTCAAGCTTTTGTTCTGGTGTCATACCTAAGAAACCATTGTTAATTCCCAAGTCTTGAAATTTTACACCCATGTTTCCATCTAAGAGTTTTATAGTTTTAACTCATGCATTGAACTATTTCTTCCACTTTGACATAATTTTTGTATTAAGGTAAATCTTGTTTCATAGAGTAAGCTAGGAAATGTCCCTTCCTCGTTTGTTTATTTTTTAAAGAGGTTGTGAAAGTTTTGTGCTAATTCTTCTTTAAACATTTGTTAGAATTCACCAGTAAAGCCATGTTAATCTGAGTTATTTATTTATTTATTTATTTATTTATTTATTTATTTATTTTTGGTACCAGGAATAGAACTCAGGACCTTGAGCTTACCAGGCAGGCAAATCTGAGCTTTTATGTAGACATTTCTAAATCCAATCCATATTTTCATTTTCTTCTTTTTTATTAGTACATGTTTGCAGTAGATGATGTTTACATTCATCTTACAGAGTACATACATGTACTTCCCAAATTGTGATTCTTTTTATTCCTGTTCCTTAACTTGCATCTATCTAAAACCTTACCCTTTTCATCAGACTGTGTACAACTGTCCATACTACTCACTTTTAGTCCACTTTTACTTCTAGAAAGTTAGTGATGATTCTTGTATTGTTCTTACCTTGATTTGTCATCACTCTTCCTCACTTCATCCGTATAATGAAAGAATTATCTGTTTTATTGTTCAAAGAACAAACTTTCTATTTTCCCTTTTGTACTTTAATTTTTTCTGCTCTATTTTTTTGTTATTTCATTTCCTTCTTCTGTTTGTTTTAAGTTTGCTCTTCTTTCTCTAGCTTTTAAAGACATAAAGTTAATCTTTATTTAATATGTTTGTTTCTAATATAGGCCTTTAGAATTAACAATTTCCTTCTAACTTCTGTTTTGGCTGCATGTCAAGGTGTTGGTATGTTGTGTTTCTGTCTTTTCTTGTTTCCCTGGCTCACTGGTTAAGAGTTATGTATATTTGAGAATTTATGTATATTTGAGAATTTCTGGGCTGGGGATATAGCTCAGCAGCATAAGTGCTTGCCTAGCAAGCCTGAAGTCATGAGTTCGATTCCTGGTACAAAAAAAAAAAAAAAAAAAAGAGAGAAAGAAAGAGAATTTCCCCATTTCACTTCTGTCACCAATTTTTAAATTTCATTCTATTGTAGTTGAAAACATACTTTGTTTTATTTCTATTTTTTTTTTTAAATTCATTGAGGCTTGCTTTGTGTTCTAATATATGCTCTCCTGGAGAATGCTCAGATGTATTTAAGAATAGTGGAAATTTTACTGTTAAATGTAAATGTTTTGTGGAGTATAAATGCTATAGAGGTTTAGTTGGAACATAGTCTTATTGAAGTCTTCTGCTTTTTGTTGTTGTTGTTGTTTGTGTTGTCTTTTTGAGACAGGGTCTCTCTATGCAGTTCAGGCTGGCCTTGAACTTACTTTGTAACCCAGGCTGGTCTTGAATTCACAGAGATCCCCCTGCCTCAGCCTCCTGAGTGCTGAGATTAGAGGCATGTGTCACTATGCCCAGCTGAAGTCTTCTGCTTTTCTTGAACTTGCAGTTAATTATTTTAATCATTATTAAAACTGAGGAATTAAAGCCTCCAAGTATTATTGTTGAGTGGTCTATTTCTATCTTCAGTTTTGTCATTTGTTGCTTCCTGTATTTTGGCACTCTGTTGTTAGGTTCATAAATGTTTATAATTGCTGTTAGGCTCATGTATTTTTAACACTATTTCATTTTCTTCATGTATTATATATATTTTTATTGTTAAAAAGACATTGACTTCCAGGGTCCTGCAAGTGCCAGCTGTGACTCTGACGGTACGTGTCTTCCTGAATGTTCACCCTACGCATCTCGCCACCTCATTTCAGTCCTGGCTGTGGTTATTGCAGTAACTACAATTGACCTGACAACCACAACTAATACTATTCATCTCTCTACCCATTCTAGAGTCCTTTCATCCTCAGGTAGACTCTCTGCTGTTCCCAGCAGCTTATTTGATGATGTGACATAGATTCTCATCCCTCTCATCCTGAGAGGTTTAAACTCCTTATCAAATGCCCATCTCATACTAAGTTTTCTGTATTTGTCCATTTACTATCACAGCTAGGCAACATAGAACTAAGAGCTCTAATAGATCACCTGAATGCCAAATAGTAATAGTAACTTCTCTCTTGGATAAGAGTCAGCTATGCCTGCCGTGATCGTGCTTCTGCTTGTCTATTGC
This sequence comes from Chinchilla lanigera, assembly GCF_000276665.1. Classification (NCBI taxonomy): domain Eukaryota; kingdom Metazoa; phylum Chordata; class Mammalia; order Rodentia; family Chinchillidae; genus Chinchilla; species Chinchilla lanigera. Next base: position 17,004,662 of record NW_004955406.1, read on the forward strand.
TAGCTGGACACAAAGGACTTGAAGTCCCCAGATGATAGCCACAATTTGTAGTTCAATGGAACTTTTGCTGTATCATTTGTTGAAAGTATTTCCCACTGTAGAACAAAGATCTCTAAACCTGCAGATCCCAGAAGCACAAAATCAAATGGGTCATTGGGAACAAAGATAACTGGGGAACTCCTGCTTCTGCCTCTTTATTTTCAAACTCATATGTTCTTACTAATAGAGTCAAAATACAATATGAGGGTCTTGGTCACTTCATAATGGGTACTCTGCTCAGATAAGATATTATATAAGCTGTTATACCAATGGACCAAACATTGTAAAACCTCTGACAGTGGTGTTGGACAAAGTCCTACAAACAGGAGTATCTTCTAAGATAGAATGAGCAAAATATAGTCATCTTTACATTGAGTGTCCAGCTGGTCTTCTTAAGGGATAGGGCCATACTGGGGTCTAAACACTGACTTTCCTTGTGTGCAGTTAGATATTCAATGGTGGCAGTAGCTAGATCTGTTTTGACAAGTAGGATTGTGTACATAAATTTCAAGCTCATACATGGCCTTCGTCTCTTCCACCATGACTTTTTCACAGTGTGATCATACGACTTTCATAACCAATAGTAGAAATTGGTTGATACCAATAGGCCAAGTTACCTTTGTCTGCTTAGTTATTAAGAGTTTATTTTATGATGAGTATTCTCTGATGGGTATTCATGTATGATAAGAGACTTTGATGTTTATTCATATATTTCAACCTCACATTGTCTTGGTCTCTGTTTTCAGATATTTTTTTCTTTCAGATTCCTAATCAGTCATCCATGTCTTTCTTCTGTTCAAGAATCCACATAACTTCCAACCTTGGGCCAATACCAGATATGTCTGTGTCAGCCTGAAGTTCTGTCATTAGAAGATTTTTCTTATCAGTCTTTCAATCCTAACCCTAAATGACCATGCACCGCACTGTTAAACATCAGCATATATCCAAATAAAGAGCTAACCCATTCCTAAACCAAGATTAAGTATTTTCTCCTGCCATTAACTAATTATGAGGAGATTGCCTAAGCTATATATATGCATTGAGAGACAACTCCAGTGCAACAGTGGCAGGCATCAGGGGATTTGACTGCTCTTACATGCTGCTTCTATATGCCTTTTGTCCTTATTTTACTTGGTCACAGACCTTCAATGTGTACCTATATTTTATAATGAATTATTGCTTGGGCCTCCCAATATTACATTTTGATAGATCTAACCAAGTCAAGATCATGATGAGAAATTTTAGAGGGATGATCACTTGGTTTTTCATAATATCTGTCTTTGTTCTAGCTCTATTAGAACCCAATAGCATACTTTGTGTTGTTTTTCAAAAGAAATATAATTCTTCACCATAGATAGCATGGCCTTGCTGCAAAACCCAGTCATACTTCCTTTTGGAGCTTGCCATAAACTGCAGGCCATATGAAGAGGCTCTTATCTATACTCACCACTTACGACTACAATACCATGAGATCTAATGTATTACATGACCTAAGTACATCCTGCTTGTCCCATAGCTAGGTCTGCTATAAAGTTCCTTTCTGCTCTTAGCCCCAAGCACAGCTTCTAGTCTTTTGTATCATCTGATGTATAGTGTAAAGCAGTATCTCCATGGGTGAAATGATCTGTTTCCAGTATCTGAAAGACCTATGGGCCTTGTTCTTTCTTCAGTGTGATGGAAGAAACAAGAGGCAATAATTTGCATTTACTTTGAGGGAATGTTCTAGAATGCCATGAGACTCTTACAAGTTTTACTAATGTTGCAGGCTTCCAGATATCAATAGAAGGCACCCCTACCCTCTTAAGAGCATGCACCTAATCAAGGCCTCAGCATACCAGTCATTTTCATTTATCTATCTTTATTAGCATGATATCTTGATTTATTATATCAATGTGTTTATCTTTGCGATATCCAAATCTCTTTGGGCTAGATTATGATACAAACAAGAATTAAGAGAGCCCTAGAAGAGGAAATGCAAATACATATTGTTGTCCAATCAAGAGAATGCAAATTGTTTCTATTCCTCTTTTCCATTTGCCAAATCAATGGCCACATTCCATTTACATAAGGCCATGCTAACCTTTAGCAAGAAATACTTCACCTGATATGGTAGATACAATAAGAATTATTACAATTTTGTTGAATGTGTGCAGAATGTCTGGCTTTTCTGTAGAAAAATGGATATATAAGGCAAAGACTGGCCATGCCAGCCCCCATTCCTTTAGATCCATATCAGTAGCATTAACACCTGTTTTCCCCAATTCTGGAATGCAATAGCATTTAATATTACTGAATACTTAATACCTTGTCCCAACGTAGAAAGTTTAGGCATTTGCACTTGATTTTCCTAAGTATGACAGGTATATTTTATCTTTTATACCACAGACCAAAATGTAGCAATTGAATCATTTATCAAGTATTTCCAACTCACTTAGACTTCTAGGGATTGAGCAAGTCACCCAGGGTGATCACAAAACCCAATGACCCTCCAGGCTGAAGTATGTCGCAGTGCATAATTTATTCGAGTCCCATGGAGCTCCATCTTAACAAAGAAAACACCGAAACAAGTCACGTCATTGAGTATCAACTTTGAATCCAGCGATGTGCCAAATAGTTCTTGAAATATCTGGATATTTCTGTTTCACAGTGTCACTGAGTAGGCCATTATATATCCCTTTGGGTAAGGATCTGAGGGATCATTACTGTGAGTCTTTGCCAGGGTGTAGAATCTTCTCAGAAGCCTTATCTCCTGTTCAACCAGTCAGTTCACAGTCAAAAATGATCTCAAGATCAGAAAATTCACAAAGGGAAATAATTTTTAGGGGCATGACTTCCCCAGCCTCCTGATGATCCACCTTTGCTGACTTACTTCTTATGATAGAGGTTGAGTAATACCTTTGATGTATGCACATCTCTTTAGTCCCTAGGGATGGCAGTCAGTTAACAATTCACAACTCTGCGCAGCTCACATCTTCTTGGCTGCCATTCCATGCTTGCTGCTCTTTATGGAAATTATATCCATTTAACTATCAGGTGCTGGCCTTGATTGTTTTGGTGGCCTAATCACTTCACTGCCATCAGTGACCTTTGTTTTCTTTTTTTTTTTGGTTTTTCTCCGGTACCGGGAACTGAACTCACGACCTTGCGCTTGCCAGGCAGGCGCTTTTGCCACAGAGCTAAATCCCCAGCCCCTACCTTTGTTCTGTTATGGTTTTGCTACTATCATCCCTAGCCTGTGAAAAGAGCCATCACTGAACTTCTTGACTCTGGTGACCCTATCATCAAGGTTTTCCTTATGAGTAAATTATATATCCTCTGCTCTTCCCATAGAATATAATCCTTAACTGGATTTTTTGGTTTTTCATAGTACTGTATATATCTTATTTGACTTTCTTCCTTCTCTGTATTTTTTTATGAATTTCCTCCAGCTTATCCAATAAAAATTCTGGCACTTCATCCTCATTCAGTGACCTACTGCTTTTTCACACTTCTAGGAGACATTTTTTTAATGAGTTTGCCATATATCTGAGATCTCTGCCACAGTATTAAATCCTATATCTCAGAAGAATACTGCATTAAGTCAATAAAATCTCCCTTACCCAACAGTATACTTTGGCTCCCTTAATTGTGTGCCACCAGCATCCAGTCCCACGTATCCTCCCCTAATTCCTCCTAGTACATCTTACAGATCCTTTTAGATGTAGTCACTTTTCTTCCTGTTCAGGACCAGTATACTTGTGGCTGCTAAACACAGGTGATTCACCCAAAGGCAAGATGGGGTAGATACTGAGGGAACCATGCACTGTTTCTTTAGGAAAGAATAGGGTAAATAGGGATGAGTATGCCCCTTCTACAGACTCCAAGGATTTGTAAGCTGGAAATTTAAGACTGGTAGAGGTATCAGGCTAAATGTTCCCATTGTATGTGTTGGTATAAATTTCTTTCCTGATCTTAGCATAGCATATCTGTCTTTCTCGGAAGTTTAACATTCTTTGGAGTTCAGTTATTTCATGATTAAGTCCTGATTTAGTGCCATAGCTTCTCTGTCCTCCCATTGTGAGATGAAAACCTCTCTGTGGTCTACTAAAATGGTCTTCTGAGTTGCACACTTGGTTTTGCAATTGTTGTTAATCATCCTCTTTTCTTATGCACAGATCAGCAGACGGTTTCTATGCAGAGTAATAGAGTAAACATTTCAATCTTTTGTGGCCAGAAGGTCTCTGTTGCAACTATTCAACTAGTCTTTGTAGTGCAAAAGCACCTGTGAACAATATGAGAGGAATGGATATAGCTGTGTTGTAATCAAACTTTATTTTTTAAAAAAAGCAGTGGGCATAATTTGATCCACGAGCCATAATTTGCTGAAAACCTGGTCTAGTATAACAGCTGGATTCAGCAATAGCTAATCAATTTCATTTTCCTTTTACAATTTCTCCTCTATTTCTCACCTGATATCATTATCATCTAGTATATTACTTTCCATTAATATACCATGCAACCTTAGTGAAAGTTGATAGTTGAGTTTTGATAGTTGAGTTTTCACCTATACCAGGAACTATCTGAGCTTTGCTAGCAGTAAGGTCCTCATTGCCAAATGGGTAGTATGTCTTCTAGCTCCAAAATTGATCTTAACACCTGCTCTTCTGGACCACTCCTCCACTCACTGTTGTCAGCTGAGTTCCTCAGGAAACAGACTGAGATGGAGGTTAGTATGAAGGATATTGAAAGGAAGTACTTTTGGGGAGGAAAAGAAGCATGATTAGGCAGTGGAAGAAATTCAGTTGCGGTGAGAACCTGAACAACAGCCTCAGCCAATTGCACAGGAAGTTCTGAGGCTAAGATGTCCCAACAGTGTTCCTACACCGGGCTGAAGTACAGTACCTGAGCCTTTCTTCTCTACCTCAATCAGTCTTTAGATGTAGGTCACCTTTGAAAGGTGTAGCCTTGGACAAGATGCTTTCTACAGTTGATCCAAGCCATAAATGGGCTCAGAGCTGAAGACTCCCTGTACAGGGAACTTCCGACAGCTGGGACAGCAAGTACTTCTTTGAAGAAGGACTGGGTAGTGCATTTCTAAGTCTACCACAGCCGTGGAAGCTTGGCCTTCTTACCCACCAATCTCCTCTTCCTGCTTCGCTCATCTGTGTTGGTCCTTCACCACCCATGTGGTCTTTATCCTGCCTATTTACCAATTGTGAAGATAGCACATTCCATGTCACCCTTCACAAGGCCCACACACCATGTGCCTTTCTTTCTTTGCTGACTGGCACTCAAGTCTTTCATGTCGCTTTCACCACTGATTTTCTACTGCTCTCAGAATCAAAGCTTTTCTTTTAATGCTGGGTTGCAGCCTTCTCACCAGGGACCCCTCTGTTGTCATTCCTTTTGTGTTGTTGAGCACGGCGAGTCAGTAAACACCTCTGGAAGGCGCTGAACAGTATTTATGTGTACCTTCAAAAAACAAATAATTACAGACTTATTGGGAAAAAATCAACAGATGAATAAATTCAAAACTTCTGTGTAATTGTTCAGACAGCTGACAAATGGTCTCCTGGTGAGTGGCACCAGCAGAGTCATCCAGAGGTAAGTAGGTTGAACACAGCCCAAGCTGATTTGTCCAGTGCCCTGGGGCAAGCCTTTCCTGCTCTATTTCCCCCTCCTGTCAGCCCATCTGTATGCAGAGAAACAGAGTTCTTCACCTCCACATCTATCCCCTGGAGGATTCATGACCATTAAAGATGTACATTCCTTTGAAGAGATAGTAAGCAAGCAATATTATTTCCAAGATATGGAAAAAATAGTAGAGGGAGAAGGAAGACATATTTGATACAAAACTGTAGAAGGTAGTTGAGTTTCAAATATGTAAGGAGAAAAACAGTAAAATGAAAAATGAAGTGAAGGAAATTGAATGAATAAGAACTAACACAATACCAAGAAGGACATTCAAAAGGAATTCAAGAGGAGGAAAAATAGAGGAAGAGGAAGAGGAAGAGGAAGGAGGAAGAGAAGGAGGAGGGAGAGAAGGAGTAGAAGGAGAAGAAGGAGGAGAAGGAAGAGCAAGAGGTGGAGGAGCAAGGGAAGAAGAGGAGGCAGGGGGAGGAGGAGGAGGAGAAAGAAGAGGAGAAAAGAAGAAAGGAGGAAAAGGTGTCAGATTAGTCCAGTGTGAACACTGAACTTCCGGCACAGCAAGCAGCACATTCCCTGTAACAGACCACATCACACTGGGACTGAGCCCAGAGCTCATCACAGAAGGGAAATTGGCCAGCTAGAAAGTGAAGGTAGATAAACAGGCCCAGAACTCAGACAGGATTTCCTCAACCACAACACTTCCCTGAACCTTTTTTAATTTGTCAAATACAGCTACTTGGCTGAAATGTAATTCTCCTCAGAGATCAGAATAATAACCTGAAATATATATTTTTTTTATTTTACAGAGAAAAAAAACTAACAAAACAATAATAATGAAGATAAAAACAAAAACAACAAAAGCAATACATGACCCCAAAACAAAATAACAGGAATTAACAATGGTTGCTACATTATACACTGTTATCTTCAATGAAGTCTGTGCAACCATTTTGAAGATACCATTATGTAATATAACAATCACTGTTAATATTCTATCACCTTGTTTTAAAATTCTGTGTCATTTTTATTATTTTCTATGCTGTTTTGTTTATGAATTTGTTTTTGTTATTTTGGGTTTTTTTTCTTTTCTCTTTAAAATGAAAAACAAAATTTATATGTATATAGAAGGATAGCTAGGATAAGTGTATTGCTGTCTTCTGTGGTCTGTTGAAAGGAAGAGTTAATAACCTGAAATATTATAAAAATTAGGAAAAATATCCAACTTCTAACCCATTGAGCCAAGAGATGGTCCGTGAAGCTCTGGGTCAGGTTCCCTGGTCTCCCTGCCCACTCACGCACCATCTGAGCTTCTGTTGGGAAACTCAACTACTATCAGATATCTTTCTTAAGGTCAGGAGGAAGTTGTGCATTACTTTTAGCAGCAGAATTAGTACTCAAGAAATACCATAAGAAATTTAAGATAATGAGAATTATTTTTTAAATATAGCTTTATTGTGCTCCATTACCCTGCTAGCACTAAAGCACACTTCTTAAATAGGCCTTGTAAACATAGATCATAAAAGCAAAGATCCAATAGAAGCAGACATTTAAGCATCCACCTGCTGTACACATCAGTCACCAAGGACCTCTGAACATGGACAGTAGGAACAAGCAATCAATTATATGGGAAGCATACTCCCAGTCAATCTCTTTCACCTTTGGCAATAATTATTTCCCATCTCAGCATTTGCCATCTTCTTCTCTTTCTTCTTGTATAATAGTTTTTAGTCCTCCAGGGTGCATTCATTGCTTTGATCCAGAGGACAGAATTAAATTTGGTTTTATATAAAATCTCTCATATCTGTAGCTTGGATTGTCAGAAAAAGCAACACTGATAAACAATGATGAGCAGAATAAAGGTGCTTTTTTTTGGTTTTTAGAGACAAGGTTTAGCTATTTACTCTTGCTGCCTTAAATTTGCTATGTAGGCCAGGCTGACCTCCAACTCATAATCCTCCTGCCTCAACTTTTGGGCTCCTGAGCAGCAGCTTTGTAGGTGCATACCATCGTTCCCAAAGCCCCACTTCTCCACATTTGCTTGGGTAGAGAAGCCTACCTAGTCTGTTGCCAGATGCAGGGGAGCTGCACATACCTTCAGAAGATACATATTGACCTTGAACAATCCTAAGAGCAAGGAAATTGAATATCCGTGAAATGTATGTATCATCACTCTATGCCTGACCACTCTGTTTTTCTGAGTCTTTTTTTAATTTGCTCATACAACTAATATTTATTGAGTGTCTATCACATATTGAGCAGTGTTCCATTGCTAGGAGTACAGCAGTAAACAGCAAAGTCAAGGGCCCTACTCTCAGTACTAATAGTAATCATTGTGAATATGTAATTGTCATTGAATACCAACACAGGAAGGAAACTTACAGATCATCTCACCATCTAAGAATATCTCTAATAAAAGTAATTGTAATAATTGAAGAAATGTATAATTAAAGTAATTACATGAGTTAAATAAGAAAGGAAGAAGGGTCAGAGATTTTAATGGCATGATATAGATTTAATTAGATAAGGCATCCTCTTTACACTAATCTCATCCTAACATGAGCTTGTCAGTCATAAACCTTGCCACATTCATTATCCCTTCTATGGAAAATTGCCCACAGACTTCTCCTGAGGGAACTAATGCTGGGTTGCCTCATAAATAAGGAGTGGTTACTGACTGGACAATAGAAATCTGACACAAACCTGGTCAGTTTATATGCTGGTCCCCAGACATCTAATAGTCTGTAAAAGGAAAGCTCCATACAATATAGACAGTACAATTAGCCAGTACTTTTCTCTAGATATAGAAGAGGGAGAAAATGATAGAATATCTCACTAATAAGGGCATTAAATATATGAACTTGTAGATATCAATACAGCCAATGAAGTAGGTACCACCATTAGCAGTATTATACAGAGGAAGAAACTAAGGTATGTAGATGTTAAATAACCAGCACTGTAATAAGGAATGTAGTTAGTACCACATAGTTTAACTCCAGAATCTGTGCTCTTAGTCACATTGAGTCCACAAATAATGGGAGGAGAAATGAGAAGACACTGCAAGAAGCACTTATAGGAAGCAGCAGAGTTGTGTAAATAGTGTCAGAGGGCAGAACTATAGATTCGTGTACCCATGGGGCCAAGAAAGATGACACTAATGCTCAGTGCTATTTGGAAACATAGGCAATAGATGTTCCCAGATTCCCACAAGAATTCTGTCTTCTCTATTGCCATTCGCTCTCTTTTAAGAAATTTTTGCCATTCAGAGAACTTGACCATGTTTCCTGCAGCCCAGGTACCTAACGTTCCTTTATAACTACACATTCTTTATACATGAAGTTCTAGAATTCCAAGATTTATAAGTTGTATCTTTTGCAACATCATTTCTTCTTAAAAAAAACCTCTGTCTCTTCCTGTCTCTCTCATACACACACACACACATACAGAGTGACTCAGTTGTATGAGAACCCCTAAGAATGAAGGCATCTGGGATCAGCTAACTACCTAGGGCTCCATTTCTCCTGTGCTCTCCACATACAGGTTTCCTGACTGGAATCCTACCAAATGAACCTGGAAATCGTTCTGTCAGAAAATTTCCAGCCCAGAATGCCATGCTTCCCATGTCTGTCATGCCTGGACACAGACCAAGAGGGAAGTCCTCTGGACATCACTCTGCTCTTCATCTCACTTTCTCATGATGCTTGGCCCACCCCATGTCTTCCCCAAGACTCCTGCTTTGCTTCTATCTTTCTCATACTTTTGATGGTGACCTCTGAAGTTCTTACTCCAGTGATGCTCCTCCCTCGCCGTATAAATCAGGCTAATTAAATGGTAACTATGTCTTCATCATCTTTTTTTCTACTTTCAGGGCTTGTTTTGCTCCTAATTTTACACACCCTGCCCACATTTATAACCTTCTTAAAGTCCTTTCAAAAACTCTTTCAGACTCTATTCATTTACAGAGGCCCCTGATTAATAACTACTCTTTCTATTTTAATAAAATTAAGTTGTTTAGGTAAAGAAAACCTTGGGAAATTAGAACTTCATTTGCATTAGAAGTAGGGAGGATTTGGGGAGTATGGAAGTAACTCAAAGAAAATCATCTCCTTTACTTGCCACAATATGGCTGCAGTGTCAGAGATGGGTGGAAATTTTATGACTTACTCTAAGGGAATATGAAAAGCATTTCTTGTACACAGGTCCAGCGCATGCTTACACACCACCCTTGATTAGAATAATAATATACCCCATCTATATATTAGTTCGGTGGTGATATTAAAATCTCCTTAGGCAATAAAATGGTATTATTAGCAGGAAGAATAAAAACATGCAAATAATAATCCTTGAAGAAAAAAAATGCAGTAAAACATTTGTCCTTCAAATTTTCCTTGATTTTTCTTTCTTAGTAAAGAGAACACTGCCAAGTTTGAAGCTTACAGATTTAGACATTTCTGAGTTACACAATCAAAATAAAGAGATTGAAGTAGTTTCTTTGAGAGAGGGACTTGAAGGGAAAAAGTCTATGTGGTCTAACTTTGAGGCAGACAAACTAGTAGAATTGTATCAGTTCAAATTTTCAAAAAAAGACTAAAGGAGAAAAAAATCTTCACTTCATGATGTCATGAAACTGGCCATTTCTAGGCTAGATCTTTTTGTGATGAGGAAAGTGAATGTCCCGAAATGTCATAGGAGAAATGGCAGCTATTCACAGTTATTCATGCAGTGGATTTCTCTATTGCTCATTAGGGACCATGACTCCAGCTGACTCCAGCAATAATCACTCATATAAACACACTGGTTTCTAGGGAATAATGTTTATGAGATCTTCAGTAGGATCTTCAAATTAACTCCTGGATACAGGTATCATTAAGTTCATTTTATGATAAGGAAGCACAGGCTCACCAAAATTAATGACTTGCCTATTGGCACATGAATGCTAATTGGCACAACCAATCGTGGAAATTCAAGATCTTCTATCTTCAAATCCTGGCCCCATTTGATTAGGTTATAAAACAAGGATGGTCCAACCAATTAGGCTAAGTCACTGAACCACCCAAGAAAGATACTGTTCTGCAACTTTCTACCACCATATCCTTGATTATAAAATTGAAGTAGATTTGGGATTATTAGAAATTAATAAGAAAACTAAAGAATTTATCTCAATGGTAGTATAACTCCTCTTAGTTTACTCTATTGCCAGATAAGGCAGAGGGAACCCTAGCTTTCAAATGGAATTTGGTATCCAAAGACTGATTTTCTGTAACAGCTCTTAATTTTCATATAAACCTGATGAATCCTAGAATGTTGCATTTGATTATCAATCAGATGTTAATTTCCAACCACGCACTCATCATTACTCCTAGTCCTGGGGTTATGAAGGAGAATAAAAGGTATCCTGGTCCAAGATTACTTCCAAGTGTTTCAGGAAAATGAAAGAACTATTGCATAATACATGTATAATAAAACAGAATGAATAAGACACAGAGAAAAGAACAAACACTGCAAGGGCAGTTAGAGAAATCTTCACAGAGGTGATATTTGAGGATATTACTTGAAAGAAAACTGGGAATAAAAGAGAGGGAGGTGCATTCTAGAAGTGAGCTCTTTTATATTATTTTGAATCCTATTCAGGGCCAGGCCTGGGTGTCATGATATTAGATTGGCTTCAGATTTATTAGTTACATAAGTTTGGACTAAAGTCCTAAATTTTAAAGACCCAGCCTTTGTTTTTACCTATAGAAGGATTGTGGATTTTATTAAAATCCATTTTTAAAAGAATGAGAACTCTCATTTTATAAAAAGATCATGTGTCTTTGTAGGTCAAAAATTGAAAATATAATCTAAATAATTATTACTACAAACACAAAAGCTAAAAAGATCTGTGCCTGGAGTAGTTCCAAAGAATAAAGTTTTCTCAGAGGAAAAACAGAATTTAAAAATATGCATTATCTTACCATCATGTTAGAAACTGTGAGAGAAAGAAAGAAAAGCTTTCCTTCAGTGATCTTAGAGGCCTACCTTAGAGGACACCCACTGAGATGTGGAAGCAAAATTCTGGAGGCCCGTATACAGACCTAGAAAAAAAGTGATGCTTGTAAGTGAAGGGTTCATAAAGAAGTAGTTAGAAAAGGGAAGGGTTTGTTGTTGTTTTTCTTGTTGTTGTTGTTCTAGGTACAAAAGGATTGTGTTGCTCCAAAGACATCCCACAAAGCAAAAGATTCAGAGACTAGCCAGCAACCTGTGGTCTCTCCTCTAGGGAAACACTGGACCAGGGAAACCATTCTTTCTCACACTGAAGATAGTTTATAATTCTAACAGCAATTGGGGAGCCGGTTCTTGAAAACTGGGATAGCAATACAAAATGCTTCTGAATGAAAAGCTGGACAACCTTCTTGAAGATCAGCACAAAAGACAGACTTACTGGGGTGAGTTTCAAGGTATCTCAGTTATTGCAGATAAAACGAAGTGTGATATTGGTTAATGTTTAGCAACACACTCTTTGGACAAATAATAATGTTACTTGTAGCATGTGATAGTTTCTATTATATGAATACTCCTTTCATGGCTGACTTCAAGTTTTCGGTGAAATGTCACCAGACATGGAGTTGGAAGAGACGTGCACAGTCAGCTCCTATTCTCCAGCTCCAGCCGCCATCCTAGGGCTGCCGTTATTGGAGAATGCTCAAAGTTTGTGAAATTTAGCCTTTAAGGGAATGTGAGGAAAAAATAAACCATCCTAATGGGTACCTAGGGAAGACAGTAAGAGGCTGAGTACTGCCCTGACTTAGTCATCCATCTGCTGCCAAACCATTCTCTGGTGAGATTTACCAGCTCAATATTTGGAAGTCAAAGATTTGTTTGATCAGTATGTGATTTTGTTGACCAGAATCTGCTGACTTTTCATGTCTCATGGTAAGGGATCCCCACAAGAAAAAAAAAAAAAAAAACATATAGGCACGATTTTTTAAAAGCCTAATATCAGAGATTGGGGTGTCATACCAACACGCTCATATGCCTGATGTCAGCATCAGGTTTTGGCTGATAACTGTGCTCTACCGTTGGCTAAATATTTGAATATTATTCTGTCCTAAGCAAGAAATTAAGAAATTAAAAGGAAGAAAGTACTTAGTCCACCAAATACTGTTGGCCTTACAGGTCATGGTAGAGAAGGAAAGAACTAACTAAAGAAGAAGGTAAAATTACCAAAATGCTGAGCCTTTCTGAAAGTCATAGGAGAACTAGCAAGGAAAATGGAACACTAGCGGCATGGACTACTATTACAGAAAATGTTACTCAAGGCTGGTAACATGCGAAAGCAAATGGAAGATAAGAATCTTATGGCAAATGTGCTAATGGGTCCAGATTTCAAAATATCAACTACAAATTCAGTTCAAGAGTCTTCCAAGAGTAATGCTCTGAGTGAAAGGAATGTCAGAGCAATGGTAAAAGCCTTCTTAAAAGACTTCCAAGATTATATAATGCCACTAGAAAAGGCTTGCCAAGGCCATGAAGGCACAAGGAATGACAAATACCTGCATACAAAGTCCGCAAAGAGGCTGCATCTCAAAGCAGAACCTATGTTAACTTCACTCTCAGGCAGCAGAAATGAGCGTTTTAATGGGAAAGCGTAAGCTAAGAGGTTTTGAATATGAAAGATGAGTAAAAAGGAGGTCTCAAACAAATTGATGCTTGGCTCTGCCACCATTCTGTGTCTAAATCTAGAAGAACCATGTCTCTTTGAGAAGGTGGATTGCATGTATTTTTTAGTTTCTCTTCAGCTCTGATAAATAATGGCCTTCATGACCCTTTCATGTGAGGTTTTACCCCAGGTGACTTTAAGCACGTAATCTATGGCATAAACTAACTGATCCTGGCCAAGTTGTGGCCACGATGTTTTCTTCTTTTTATTCTACATTCATTCAGATATGACTAAATCTCAACTACTCTCTTTGATGACGACAAGCATGTTCTGTACACTTAGTCTCTACTCCCTGGCAGTATGCATCTGCATATTGGATGCCCTTGGTGAAGACATATTCTTAGTTCAGTTCTCTAGGAATACTGATGAGATCTAAGATGCTACCAGATTAGCCTTTTTCAAATGAGAGCCCATAAAGAATTAGATCTAATAAAGACTTAATGCCCTATAGCTGGAGCTAGCAAACATTTTATTGAAAGGCCAGATAGTGTATTTTAGGTTTCCTAAACCATACAGTCCCCTTTTCAGCTGTGCAACTCTACTGCTGCACCATGAATGCTGCTATATGGCACTGTATGCAAATTCTAGTTTTAAAGCTACAACAAAATTTCATTTATAAAAGCAGGCTGGATTTGCCTGCTGATAATAATTTGTTGACCCTTCCACTAATAATGCATGTATAGTGTATAACAATTTAGCTACTCTTCCACAAATCTAGAATGATATTGGTTATGTAGGAGACTCAGGAGAACTGAGAAAATAACGTTCGAAACCACTCTTTGTGTTCTGTGTTTCAGACAAGGTACCTAGGTTGAGAAAGGCTTACCAAGGTAGATAGCTTGGCTCAGTAGTCCTACTCAGACTTCAAAATGTATTAGGGGATGGGAGTTGTCCTCTTTCCAGTCCCTTCAGCACCTGCACATAAATCTAATCCATGTGTTCTGGCTGCACTAATCTTCAGTTTAGAATTCAGTGTCTCCTTAAGGTCCTTTAAAAGTATTCAGTCCTCGCTACCAACAAAACCTGGTATCCACAATACATAGAGACGTCTTACATAGGACAGGAAGATTTCTTAAATGTTCCCATGAAGCATGTCTGTACCTCAGCTTTCCTTCTTGGCCATACCAAAACTGGAGGTTTCTCTACATTTCATTGTACAACTGCTCTTTTGCCTGCCACTTGACTGCTGGATCTTTCCTTGCCCTAGAAACTTTGACTTTCTTTCTCTGTTACACAAAGCCATTCCGCTTGGCTCCGGGGATGCACCTTTCACTTCATGTAACCAAATCTAACCTAGACTTCAGAAAAACCAAAGCCTTGCTCTTCACAATATTAACCCTGCTTAGAATTAGCCTGAGTTACAGATGGCAAAAAAGCCTTCTTGTTGTAGTTGTTAAGAGCTCTAAAATTGTGTGTGGGGGGAACAAACCACATACTTTTTGTTAGTATATATTGAACTTTTTGTTAGTATATATTTATAATACATAATGATTACATTAATCTTGGAGAACTGATACACATACATATTGTACCTTGATCATTTTTATCCCCGCACCACCTCACACTTCACTCTCCTTCCTTTCCCAGAGTCTCTTTCCATCTCTAACTCTTCCTTATTCATGTGATCTACAAGTAACACTGCTTGCCCTTGGGAGCTAAGGTGTATATACCACTGATAGTGTAGGATATCCTGACTCTTGGACTAATCTCACTGTGCTAGAAAAGGCCCAATGCACAAAATGTATGACCAAGGTTGATATTGTTGGAGGGAGAAGGTAGGCAGGGAATACTGATGGGTCTAGAAAGGAGAACAAGAATGCCAGGTGAGTAGCCAAACACACAATGATATTAAAAAGCATGAGAAAGCTGTGAGAATAAGCACATAAACATGTATTAATGATCAAATGACATGATTATATATCAAGTCTAAAATTGTCTGAAAGAGTGTATTGGACTAAATCTGGTTGCTATACCTTTATAGGATAGTTCAAAGGTTAGTAAACCTCTTGCCAGAACAAATTTGCAATTGGCTTAATGACAAATAAGATGATTTTTTGTGTACAGCATTTGATCGTGTCGTCAGTGCCTTCTGCTGACACCAGCTTTGCTTCTTCAGGTCGAAGAGTCTCTCTATTAACATCCCATGTTCAGTAGAACTCTGTCCCTGGCACAGTGGGATAGGGTATGATCTTTAGGGTCTAGCAATGAAGCCCACATCTGCAAGCTTTAGAGACAACTTTAGAATCAGGAATGGCAATTAACTTTCATTCTGCATCCTAACATGCTGGGGGGTTTTCGTTTGTCTGTTTGTTTGTTTCTGGTACCGGGAATTGAACTCACAACGTTGTGCTTGCCAGGCAGGTGCTGTGCCGCTGAGCTAAATCCCCAGCCCCTTGCATCCTAACATGAATTGGTTTATAGTGACTACTTAGATTCTATGTTTAGAGGGAATCTGAGTTCACATTTGAAAAGCAAGAGTTTTGTCTTCTTGATATTCTTGTTGGTCTTCTAATACTAACAAGGATTTTTAAGGGAGACTGTTGTAGAATAATGAAAAGGCAACCATTTTGGGAAGAGAGAAGCCCAGGTTTGACTGTTAACTATTCCACTTACCTGTATGCTTTGGGAGGAATCTTTAGAAGTTTCTCTAAGCCCAGATGTCCTTATGTGTGGAAAGGGAACAATGGCACTTACTCCTTGGAGTTGCAAGAAAATATCTGACACATGTTAAAATCTAGCAAAAGCCTGAAATATGGTTAGTAACTCAAGCTACTCTATTTCTCCTTCCTATCTTGAAAAAGACCATGCTTTCTCATGCAAATATTTTGGCTATATCAGCTGGCATAAAATCAATGGGTAGAAGTATGACTAGAGGACTGTAGATCTTTTCTTTCTGGCACAGAATTTCATGGAGACCAATGTGACTGTCAACAAGTTTGTCTCTCTTTGAGGGACACAAAATTGAGAAGCAAGGACTTGAAGTGAATGAAAATGTAATTTAATACACAATCAAATAAAAATTCCATAGCTTTAGAATCAGAAAATATTCTTGGAATGGACTCTTTTCAGAGCCATAAATTTAACCAACTGAATTCTTTAAGTATCCGCCTTGTCAACCTTCTGAAATGAAGGTTGATTAGGTTCAATGGGAAATCTGCATTTCATCATGAAAATGGAACATAACGTCCTTGGCTCAGTCTCCACAGGAGCAGCAATTTGGGGCACTATGTGCAAAGCATGAGGTAAAAACACAGGTAGAAAATTTATTTCAGGCATGACAAACAGGAGGCATACATATGCATAGCCCAAGAAGCATGAAAAGATGCAGCTCCTATTCTCCTAGTGCAGGCCCTGCAAGAGGAAAGCCTCAGAGGGGCTCATCCAGTCTTTACTTTACAAATATTTCTTTATGAGAACAGAGACACTGCAAGAAAAGGAGACATTTTAAATGAGGTGAGCTTATGTGTTTAAATACTAAGGGGAGGAAGAAATTCAATTATCAAGAGGTAAATGTGACAAAGTACAGTAAGTCTTCATGAAAGAAACCAAACCCCACTGGATGTTTCTCAAATCCTCATTTCTATTGAGAGAGTTTATTTCACAACACAAGAGAACCTGACTATCTAATAACCTGAACAAATAAAAAAGCAAAGTAGAAGAAAAAGTATGCGTATTATGCTTCTCATCCTTAAAACAACAGTCAGTCGTGCACTAGATTTCACAGGTTAATTAAGGAGTCTGTTAGAAACGAGGTGAAAGCTGGCATGCTCCCAATTCTGGCTGTTACTAGACAAGACATAGACATAACTGATGTTTCTCCAATGCAACCAAGATGCATCACTTAATCCAGAGAAAACGCATTATCTTTAACAGGCTTAAAGTCATATTGGAGGCCAAAATGTTGCCAATGATTTCGGATCAAGTAAGAGGCCTCTGAAAAGCTGAGTAAGCCATTTGGCTGATGGAACAGTTAACGTTGAAGGAACAGTTCAATGGGCTGACACCGGTTGAGAGAATCATTTAGTCAAGTTCATGACATACTCTTCCTCAATCCTGCACCTTTAAATCAAGTTGACCCTCTCATGGAGCAAGTGGCTTCTGGCCAGTTAACATGAGAGGTACAAGGAGCCGGCTCTTTGCAATTATTCTGGCCCTCACCTCCTCCACAGAAATAATGACCCTTTGGAGTACTAGAGTAAAGTGCAGCAAGCAGGAAATCTAACTCCATGCAATACGTGCTAAAAAGCACTCGATATGCATCTGGTGCTGCGCTTGGTGTTACAGGTACACTCGACACTGTGGAGACACAGGTTAATGAAACATATTTTGCCTGCAGAGAGTTCACCACTGAGTGAGGAAAACAGATGATACACAAATAGTTATACTGTGAATGGTAAAATGGTATAAACCAACACGTGAAAGGACAGGTCTAGTCCTGAATCAAGAAAGTGAAGCGGAGGTTGGAGAAAATGATGGAGAAATGGTGAGCCTTAAACAATGATGAAAAGTTTGTTCTGTGGACTGAAGAGTATACTCCACAGACAATGTGCAGAGGGTAACTACACATGGCACAGCTACAGAAGCACAGTTAAGAGCTGGCTCCAGAGTGGCTCTATGGAGAGGTGTTCTAACTCAGATTTTGACTCATTTGGACATAGGGGAGGTATTAATGTCTTTCCAGTACCCTGTAAAATCCCTGCTCCTAGAATCCCACCCAGCTGAGACTGCAATCCTAGGAAACCACAATCAGTGATGCTAACATCCTGTATCCTTTATGTCTTCCTCAGATGAGATTTCATTGGCTTTAATTTTGAACGAATATTTTCTTTCAGCACATATTTATTGGGCATCTATGTATGCCAACGTGGTGGATGGCACTGAGAAATACTGTCATTCAGAGGGATAAGCATAGGCTAAAAGTAGAAGACTGAAACTATACTATCTGAATCTCAAGTTTGCTTCCAGTCTCATCAGTTGTGTAATTTTAGAAGAAGGACTTCTTTTTTAAAAGAATTAGACAAGTCTGAAGATAATACTGATATTTCCTTGCAGCGTGGCTCTGAGGATTAAAGAACACAGACACAGATGATACTTAGAGTATTTCCTGGCATAACCATGTGGCAGTTAATGCTGGCTGTCATCCTCATCTTTGGACACCCAAGTACTGCACACAGTGACTTCTATTACACATGGGAGCGCATCTTTTATTTCATTCACCCATCCCTCACCCACCCATATTATACAATATAAGTATCATCCTTCCCACAAAACTCCAGGGAGCCTCCTCAAGACTTTTAAAGAGCTCTTCTCGTTGAGCAGACTTCTCCTAGGGAAACATATTCATTCCTCCCAGAACAATGAGACCTCAAAACCTAAACAATCCTCACTGGCTTCATCCCACGCTTATATTTCTGTGGACAGACACCACATGCTATTCACACCACTTCTGAAACTCACTTATTTCAACATAAAATAAGCAAGTTCCCAGTGAATCCCAGCAGCAAGGGTAATAAGGATGGGGTTCTTCAGAGGTCTGCAGTTCCTGGAGTGGTACTGACCAAGGTCTAAGATCAGTGGAGTCATGTGTTTTTCACAGTTAACACATTTAGCAGGGGATACGGAATAGGAAGT
This sequence comes from Chinchilla lanigera, assembly GCF_000276665.1. NCBI lineage: Eukaryota > Metazoa > Chordata > Mammalia > Rodentia > Chinchillidae > Chinchilla > Chinchilla lanigera. Next base: position 17,023,656 of record NW_004955406.1, read on the forward strand.
CATGTCCGTGCTTGGCATGAAGCACAGGAGAGGAGGGAGGGGAAGTGAGTTTGAGGACACAGTGAAGAAAGGGTCAACCAGTTCCATGGGGTCCAGTATTTGTGTCAGAGTTTCAGTCTAAAGAAAAGTAAAAATCTGAGAATTAACTTTAAAGTGAGAGACTTCTCTGATTTCTGAGTCTGAGTGATTCAGAAGAGCCTGAACATGGCTGAAAGGAAGAGGGAGGAGGGAGAGGAAGATCAAAGCAACTATTATTGTCAACAAATAATGGAGAAAATCAGTACAGGCTGCATAATGTCTGAAAATCTGTGCCAGGATCTATAGCAGGATGCCACCTGCAAGCTGGTCACCATGACATTCTGAGAACAAAGCCAAAGGGAGGCGTTCATGGTAACCAGCAGCTGCAGGGCGCTGGGATGTGGCAACCTGGGTGGAAAGTAACTAGTGTCGTCAACGAGCCATCATGCACAGCCTGCCTCTGAGGGTGGCCAGTGTCCCACAGACAATGAATGATTTAGCCCCAGCCTCCTGATTAACTAATGAGAAATTGGAATGTAAGACCAGGGAAACAGAGACAGAAAAAGGATGTACTAATAAAGGAATGGCTTGAAAAGAAAAACCTGAACAGTCTTAGATGAGTAATTTCTTTTCCCTGCCACAATGTAGTCCTGTCTAAAGGAAGTGAACTGTGTATTTTATTCTTCTTGCCATTATCAGAAGTAAGGGCACAACCCTGATCCCAAGTGCTTAGAGACATGAAAAAACAGGCTAGGGAAAGCGTTTTCCGATAGTATTCCAATGCTTTCCTCATCCCAAAGAACCCTAATCTGGAGGTACTAAAACAAAGAAGTCTAAAGAGATGTTTTGCTGTATTCCTCCTGGGCCAATCTACCCCAACTACACAACACACTGCCACCAGCTCTGGGAAGCACTCCAGGTCTCCAAAACCCTTCCTGGCAAGAAAAATCCTTGGCAATCTCTGCCCTCACAGACAGCAATGTAACTTCCTATTCCTAACTTAAATTCTCAAATTCTTTGAAAATGAAGCTATTTCTAAGAAGATGTGACATTTCAAGCAAAGGGCCACTTAGACCTCAGTAGAAGGATTTACAAGCAGGCTTTAATATAGCAATAGCCTTTGCTCAATAAATAACTCGCTAAGTGAATCTGTAATAAGTTGATGTGTTAAAAACCAAGGAGAAGAAATAATAATACCCAGGATAGATAAAATACAGGACTATTTTAAAAGAAAGCATCACACACAAAATAAACTAGATGGCATCAAAGGAGCAGGTCAGAATTCCAGTTGCACACGATATGCCTGTTTTTCAGAGAGGGTGGAGACTAAGAGAGAGCGGATAAGAGAAGAGGCAGCGAAAGGTGGCACTCACAGGTAGTTCTGACTATGATGGATGTCCCGCGCTGTATCCTCACTCGTGTAGAAAATTAGAATGAAATTGCTCCAGATATTGGCCCATCTGAGTTCCTTCTTGGGCCTGTCCCCTACACCCCTGCTTTTCCTCCTGGGATCCCTCCCAGCCAGTGTGTAGGTCTCATTAGTCAAAATTCCATTGGGAAGAAAGTAAGAGCATTTCTTCCCTCACCTCCTCTCCTTCTCTTCCCCTACTTTCCTGCCATTCCTCCCTCTTTCCTCCAATAGAGGCAACAAACTAATTCTAAGGATTTTTCACTTAGTGACTTGAGGGAAAATTCATTTCTTTTGATGCTTCGGGTTATTTTTCCAGAGGTTCAAAGGCAACAGCAACAGTTACTGTGGCTCCAACTCTGTCAACTTGGTCTGACCAGCTCTCCACCTCTCCAGGGGTCTCCTCCACTCCCTCGCACACACAGGTTGCTTTGTACCAAGCAGGATTTATTTAATGACTCTACCTCTCCACTTAATCAGTGTGCTACCACTTTAGCAGCTCTTACAGATTTCAGTTACCATCCCCAAGAGATGGAGCAACCGAGCATCTGCATCCTTCCTAAAAGCCACACTGTGTCCAAACCAGCACCCTCAAAACCATTTTCATAAGACGCCACCAGGAAGAAGTAAGGTAAAATGTTGTAACATCATCTAAGTTCTAAGGAGTTATGCATAGAATGACATTCACTACACTCACATTTATTTTTTTATAATCTCTCCTGATACAATTCATAAAAATCCAAAGTTCATTGTAAATTTTGGAGCATATGCAAATTTAAAAGTCTTTACTGGCTACCATCTTGTTTCCATTTGGAAGCCTGAAGTACCCACCCAAACAGACTTAAAATGCAATTATATTTATCAAAGTTGCCACAGAATACCCATGACAACCAAAAAATAAAGGAAAATCCTCTAGCAATGAACTTGAGGCAAAGATCTCATTCTGTATACTTATTCTATGTACCAATATCCAATCAGCTACATGTAAGTTTGATTTGGTATTTTACTTCAGGCGATATTTTCTTTTTAAAGAAATCCTAAATCTTATAACATGAAAGTAGAAAAAGTGAGATACAAGACTTTCAACCTCACCACTTAAAAACAAGCAATGTGTTTGCAGCAGGGATTTGCCCCCAAGAAACCAAAAGGATAGTTAAAGATATCTCTTCTCTTCCCAACCCCATATCTCCTTGTACTTAACTTCCCAAACACTCCAGCTTTCTTCTTCATAAGTTCAAATCCAGACAATATGATTCCATCCAGTGGGGATGCAGTGTCAGCAGAGATCTCTGGAACAAATAGACTTCAATCAGTTTAAACTTCTTGGATTAAACCCAACAACTTGAATTGCAGGAGGGAGTGTGTGGATGCAGTGACAAACCGTGGAAGTACAATTCTCCCTGGGCTGGGCAGGTAGAAATGCCACTGGAAAGATCAAACGTGTCTCCTGTGAACTTTATTTTTAATGTGAAGACCCATCTGTGCAGGAAGACGCTTGCTGAAACATGATCTAAACTTACTTCAAGAAGAAAAAAGTACATGCCTGGAATGGAAATCAAGAGCTCTCTTTCCCAAGGGAGACCGCTGGACCCCATGGAAGGTGAGTCCTTTGAGCTGTGTGGGAGCCAGCCTTGGAGTGGCATGCGAGGTAGGTGTTCTCTGTCTCATGGTGAGCTCTCCTGTTTTCACTCAGCCCAGACTTCCTGTGGTGCTCCCTCCAGCCTTCCCAGCCCGCTCCCCAAGAGGGCTTTGTTCTACCCACTGCTTCTTGCTGCGCTCTCCAGCTTCTGCCACCAAACAGGTCCTCCTATTGTCAAGCCAGAGTCTTTTTTAGACTCATGCTTGCCTCCTCCACACCTCCTTCTGTTCTTTTCATTGTATTGATCACCTTTGTGAGTTTCCCCCCCTCCCCAAATATCTGACAGAGGCAGGGAAGTCATCCTACCCAACTCTTTCATCTTTCTTTTCCCCCATGATAACCATAAGGCCCTTTTCATTTTAAGAGTTTACTGTTAATAACTACAGAAAGAGAAAACAGCCCCAAACTAGCAGTGACAATAAATACAGTGAAGTTACAAACCTGAAGAAATCCTTCAAAATTTCTACAGCATTGGTCTCCAGGCTATACTTATCATTCCCCTTTAAGGTGGTAACTGCAACTACACTTGATTTCTGTTCCTTTTTTTTATTTCAAAAGTTGGCAAACACTAAACCCTCCATCAGCCAACACACACATGGACAGCCCTTTTGTTCAGGCATGGTCACATTCATCCCTAAGGAATGGCCACACTAAGTAGTTTTAATTTCTCCTGACCCCTACCTCATGTAAAATGGGCCCTTTGACCATGAGTATTTCAATACACATTTCATCTATGCCTAAATTCCCATTTTAATACTAATTAAATAGAGTTACTAAGCTTATTTATACCAAGAGGCTAATACCTCTTACTAGATTACCTACCTACAGATATGTGCATTTACAAAATTCTGGAGAAGAAGAGAAACAGAAGGGATGAAGGAATGACACTCAAGTGGGAGAACATTGGCCAAAAGAGCCACAGGTGAGAATGAAACTGACTAATATACTTGCATTGCAAGTGTCTGGGATGCAAAATCCTAGCTCAGCTATCTCTGCTCACTGCTAGAGGGTTTAAATATTAATGTAGATTGTCATTAAGAGCTGTTCCAGCACCAAGATTAGAAGAATCTAGGCTTTAAAAAGGAATCTAAGTCCCAATAGTTGTGGACTGTGTTTAAATAGACTTGTGAGAAGCCAAATGAAAGAGCTGCCATCTGGTGATCAGTCTTGCAGCCAGTTAGGGTACAAGGGGGACCCACAACTTGCTCAGCACTGTTCTAGGCACTCCGTAGCATCAGACAATATTTTTGCCCTTTGTGAGCCTGAGGATTCATGAGTCATAAATATAAAACCAGTGCTTGGCTGTACATGGGGATATTGAGAAGCAGAGGTGCAGACAATCAAAAGCAGCAGATCATCTGCTCATCAAGAGCTGAAAATGATATGTGCCCTGCTCCCTACCCTGCCTGTGGGAAGCAAAAGAAAAGTGGAAAAAGCAGCACCAGGCAACACAAGCAGAAAAAAAGATGTATTAGACAATCATTTGCATCACAGGGACTGTCACAGCAAATGAGTATGAGGGAATCTTTTGTATGCCTAATTGTGTGTGTTGGTTAAAAGATATAACTGCTTAGTATATGTCAGTTGCATTGAGACTGTTAAAAATTCAGCTGGTGGTGTCACTTATTTAGAGAAAGCCTGAGGGAAAGAATGACAATAATCATCAAAACCACAACACAATGACAAACAAAAGTGGAGGTTTCTGATTATGGGCTATCATAACTTCTCCAATTTTTTCACTTGGCATTTTATGGTTTATAAATTTATTACAGGACTTGGTTAAACAACACCTGTCACCTTGATGTCTCAGGCCATTTCAGACAGAAAGAGTTGACTCTAGGTCACCGCAAGAATTCCCTTGACTCAAAAGTACTATTATTGGGCTGGGGATGTAGCTCAGTGGTAGAGTGCTTGCCTAGCATGCACAAGGCTCTGAGTTCAATCCCCAGTATCACAAAAAAGTACTATTATTCACACCCAGGGACCCTCGGGCTCAAAAAGGACTTGCTGTGTCCACTCCCTCTCTGTGTAGGAACCACCTAAGAACAAAAGAAGAGAAGTGAGGTCTGGATTTAGTCTCCTTCTCCCAGAGCCCTGGCCCCTGTCGTGCTCTCTGGCTGTTCCTTCTTCCCTAGACGTAAAGGAGGTCTATTACCCAATGTTGTGGCTCTGTAGCTCACTTATTAAGTGTTTGCAACTCCATCAATCTCTGAGTTGAACTGAACAAAGAAGAGTTGCTAAAATCCCAGAATCATGCATTGGAAACCTGATTCATCTGCTCCTCATGCTGAGATCTCAGATCTGATTCAGTCCTTTGACTTTTCCCATGGTAGGATACATTTTCTGACTTGCTAGGACTCTTTCTCAAGGGAATGAAGGGAGACTTTGCTGTCACCTCCCTTCTTTGTGTTCTCCAAAATTCCCTCCTCAGTGCCTCCCATGTGACTTAGGAGACTTCATGAAAACAGAACCCTGTAACTTGCCACAGCATCACAGAATTCCTGAGGTAACTATGCAGATTAGACCCCTCTATGATCCTGGGCGACTTTAATTTAAGGCAACATGCTAATTAAGTACTAAAATGAGCGGTATAGGCAGCAAGTACAAAGGGAGTTCAGAGTAGGGGGAAAGTTCATGTCCTTCTCTGTTCAGTTTATAAGGAAGGCCAAAGAATTTTACATTTTGTCCTTGAATCCTTCCCTTACTCCCTTTTTAAACGCAACACCATCAGTACCCCAATTTGTATACCACACTCTTTCTTTGCAATGAAATGTGAATGGGAATCCTAGGAGGTCTTCAGCGATGACAACATTTTCAATCCAATCCCCAACACTGGACCACTGACATGGAATTCATTTGTCTGGCAAGCATGCAATGAGCACCTACTATATGTCAGCATGGTGCTCTACTCAGGGAGTATAGAAATGAATAAGATGCACTCACTCTGTGCATGAAACCTATAGTAGGAGGAAAGGGTGATGAGGTGTCGGCAAATCACTGAGGCTCAGGGTGAGAAGCGCTCAACAGCAGGATGCACAGGCTGCTGGGGTGGCAGAGGAGGGAGCAAACACTGAACACTGGCAAGAGGCAGCAGCAGCACCCTGCCTACTTCAGGTGCAGCAAGTGATGTTCTCCCACAGCATTTAAACTCCTGAACCCAGAAACCCTTCTGGGAACTTGAAACAGAGGATCAAAGTAGCAGAGGTTGAACACATACACATACACATAAACTTGATGTACAAGTCGGGGTAAGAAGATGTCAGACTTTTTAAAAGAAAAGCTCAAGTGAGATTAGTGTGTAGTGATAAAACATAAAACATTTTTCAAATGCTCTATAGTCAATAAAAGGCACATTCTGGTAAGCAACTGTACTGAAGGGATGCGTCATAAATGCTAATCAGATACACTTTTTATAAGGTTTTTATTCTCCCATTGTCATATGAGGTAAAACTTCGCATCATGATGATTTCAAGTTTTTTTAGGGCATGAAAGCAACAAGGAGGTGGATGTCACAATTAAGCCAGATCTTTCCTTCTATCTCTGCTCTTAGGAATTCTTCTAGGTTCCTAGGAAGCTATGTAGCATCTTGTAGTTGGGATGGAGTCTGGTACTTGATATTTGCCTGATTTTCTCTGACATCTGCTGTGATGGATGCTGTTTCACATAGTCTGGAGAGAATTCTATTCATATCCTTCTAATTCCTTATAGACTCAGAGACCACTTTAGATCCACAAGTCCTTTTTACTAATGTCTCTTGTACCTGTGGAAAAATTCCATGTTTTCCCAAAGGTCCTTCAAGGGTGCAGAAACTCTGGAGAGTCAAATACGTCGGATCTTCCTTTGTATTGGGCCCCGATGCTGCTGCTTCATATGGATAAGCTATAAAAACAGATTAATTTATATACAAACATTTTTTGTAAATTTTTTTAAGATAAGATTTACCTATGCTGCCTCAACTGGCCTCAAATTCCTAGGGTAAATTGATTCTCTTGCTTCAACTTCTTAAGGACTACATATGTGCACCACCACACCTGGATTTTTTTTTTACATACTTGAATTTGTGGACTTAGAATTTGTAGCTTCTACGTGCTATTTTGCTTAAGTGAATTTTTAAAGGCCTACAGTAGGACCCTGAAGGTTCTGACCAATTTTATATAGGGTCCTGGCCCCTTATGCAAGTCCCACACATCAGAAGGATTAAGGCTCCAAGTTTTAGAAGCCCAACTACCAGTTGAACTTTTGACATCTACTTCTCCCCTTCCCTCTTTCCCCAAAAGACAGTGCAGATGAGGTGAAGGAGATGAGAAATGGGAGCTCATTCTGAGGGTAGGGAGCAGAGTCTGGCCTTCATATCACCTGCTTGTAGAAGTGCAGCATGAATGCAGTAGTTTTTATACTCCTTTATTTTAAAAAATCAGTTGGGCAGAATGGAAAAACACTGCAAGAAATGAGCAATCCTATAAATCCCTTTTGGGGACACTTGTTCTGCTGCTTTCTGCCTTAGAGCTACTGCTGACTGGGGAGAAAAGGGCATCATTAGCTCAGAGCTCTTGGTAATGGTGCTTCCTCACCAGCCCATTGCTGTGTGCTGTCCTTTGCAGCTCCGCCCCTAGCAAATGCTCCCTTCCCCTGCTGTGTGCCCACCAGAGCCCCAACTCATCCTCCAGCCTTCTCAGAGAAAGTTGAAGAATCAGGAATTCTGTAGCCTCCCCCTTGGTCATACCTCTTCCCTTCTGCACCCCAGGTCCCAGGGCTTCTCAACTGCTCCCTGCAGGGGCATAGGAAGCTCATGCAGGATCATATTGGATTAGGCTCCCCTGCAGCTGAACCCAAACAGAGTTGAGCCTTACGATCCAGGGCTTGGTATTTGGAGTCAGACTTTCAGTGAATTTGAATTTAAAAACCTCAGTCTCCAACTACTAAGCAGCAGTTTCATTACCTCAAAAGCCAGGATATTCTTGGCCAGCTGTACTTTCTTGAGGTATAGTGAGGATTACATTAAATTTCATTAATGAAGAAAACAAAAATACATTGTCTATAAAATAATGTTTAAATAGATGTTATGGCATGTTTCAGCGTTAAATCTGAATAGTGTCCTCTCTACCCTTAAACTACAGTGAGTGAAAAATATGTCATTAGTTTAAAGATATATTAATCTCTCCTAAAATAACTATTCACAGTTGGGATAAGTAAGGGGTTTAGGGAAAACAAAGACTGACTTGAATGTTTTCTCTTTATCCAAATGTAAATGAAATGGTTGCAAGCTCGTTAACTTTAATATTAGCAACTTGCTTACCTCTGAATTTTCTTATTCCATCCAGAACAGGAAAATAAAATGTTGATGAATTTTGCAAGGAAAGAATCCATTTCATAAGCATAGGCCAGTCAATGTTGAGAGTATAAAGAAAATTTAAAATCGGGTCAAGTTGACCTCCAGAGAACTCAAATCTGCAATAGTTTGGATAAGTGTCCCTCAAGGGCCTGTGTTTTAAGGCTTGAATTCAAGTCTGTGGCTCTAATGGAACCATTAATAGGTAGAGCTCAGTAGAAGGCATTAGGTCACTGAGGGCGCCCCCTTGGAGGGGATGTTGGGGCTGCAGTCTCTTCTCTCTGTTTCCTGGCCACTATGATAGGAACAGGTTCCCTCCAGCAGACACTCTTCTCATAATGTACTGTGTTGCCACAGCCCAAAGTAACAGGGCAAAGCAACCATGGCCTAAAAAAAGGAGCCAAAGTATGCCTTTTCCCTGATGAAGTTGATAATCTCAAGTATTTTGTTCCAGTGATGGAAAGTTGACCAACATAGATACATACTGCAAATACGATTAATACAGTGGATAAATGGCATCACACTTATTAACTATCATACAAGGGGATTCAGGGAATGATCAATTACTACACCTAGGGATAAATGAAGGAAGAATAAATACAAACAGGTGGCTTTAACGCTGACATTTTTCAGGGTATGTATTAGTTTACCCAGCTGACCAACAGAGAACAAACATTCTTGGAAGCATGAACCACAAAGAAAGTCATAGGGATATGATGACATCACTATGGCTTGGGGAACAGTGGTTAAAGCCAAGGATATATGAGACAGAATGACTGTTAGGATGTAGAGAAGCAGACTGGAGCCTCATACAGGAAGATACCTCTGAGCCAGGCTGAGTAACACCATTTTTATTGTGTGAAATCATCAATGATTTTAATTAGGGCAATGAATTGATTAGAGGGAGGACAGGTTTAAGAGGCAAATAAACCATCAGAAGGGAAGCTATTGGAATAGTAGAGGCGAGAAGAGATGAGAGGGCAAAAAACATTTTTTGACTTAGTCTAGATTCAGCAAAAGAATACTCTCCTTCCCCAAAAAAATAATTGATTGAAAATATTTATCAGTGAAATAACTTCAAATATAGATTGAATCATATGAAATTGCCATTTTTGTAGGTCAACAATGGTTGAGCATCAGCAGTTTCATACAGTTCAATCAATCTAATATAAAGGGACTGGCCATAAGCTAGGCTGAATTTAGGAGAGGTACAAGAAGCACATATCTCTGGAAAATTAAATTTCTAGCACCAAGGACCATATCTGTGTAACTTGCTTTATATATTACCTACAACAGAATTGCCTATAGCTAGATTCTTAATGCTCTGATAAGGGGGGAAATCTGCCAAATACATTGCTTAGTATTTTGCTGTTTCTTTTGTCCCCCCTTTGCTGTTTGCTTATTTAGACAAGTGTGTTATAGAAAAAAGAAAAAATATCAGTGAAGGTAGAATAAGGAGGAAAAGGTACTGGGAGATTCAAGGTGGTGGGAAGGAGGGAGAAATAGAGAAACAGGGCAGAGTTTGCTCACTGCAACCAGAGACAAGAGTTACACTGTGGAAATAGATTGCTGGAGGAAATTTAGAGGATCTCTCTGGACCTCTGATAGAGAAGAAGGCAAAGCTCGTGGAGAGCCATGGTGGGGAGCAGCCGATGGAGAAGGAAGAGGAATTGGGAAGATTTGGGGGAAGTGTCTTTCCTACCACCGATGCACGTAGCTTGAAATCAGCTTGAATCATCATACCCCACATTACCTTTCCACCACAAATCCATCTGCTGTTTTGTACACATCTTATTCTGAAAAGACAGATCCATTGTTTAATTTTCTCTTCAGGTTCACAATATATAGAATTAATTTCTCTGGCTCCAGTTATATCTCACCTTTTCCTTATTTCTTCTTTCTATTCGAAATCATGAATTCTCTCTCTCTCTTTCTCTCTCTCTCTCTCTCTCTCTCTCTCTCTCTCTC
>NW_004955406.1:17034117-17058076 GCF_000276665.1 Chinchilla lanigera
CTCTCCCTCTCTCTCTCTCTCTCTCCCTCCCTATCTCTCTCTCTCCCTCTCTCTTTCTACTCTTATGACTGTATACACACACACACATACACACACACACTGTATATACAGTTCTTCTTGACTGAAAATTAACATTAAACTGTTCTATTCAAGGATCCAAGACTCAGCAATCACACCCTAAGAAGTGATAAGTTGCAATTTCCACCATGTGTTGCTACCCAGAGCAGGGGAAGGAGGGAGCAGACTCTGAAAAGGCAGAATGCAAGCAGGTCTGGAAATGTCGAGGTTCTGTTCCGACACTCCCCCTCCCCTCCCCGTGCCATAAGGCCTGCGGCACCTGTTCACAGAATAAACTGACACACAGAGCACACCCTCTTGGCTCTCTCCTGGAACCAGACCCATTCACAACCAGCAGAGAGAACAAGTGGTCTCAGATCAAGAGGAAATTTTGAACAGCTAACAGATGGCTTGGTTTCAGGGTCAGGTCCTATTGTTTTAATTCCTCTCTGTTCCACCGAGATCTACCACCAAGAGTGGTTCTCAGGAGCCATCATGACCAACATTTACAAGAGTAGAAGCATTGTGGAAGAGGCTATACTGAGTATCACTGGTGAGGAGCCTCGTGGTAGCCTGCAGCTCTGCAGTTAGAGAAGAGAGTCTCTTGTTCCAATACCGTAAAGAGGCGCTGTTAGATTAGTAGGTTGCAAAACTATCCACAATACTTTGTAGCTCCTCCTATAAAAAGAGATCTGTTTCTCTAACTCTTGAATCTGGCTGGCCTTATGCTTGCTTTGACTAGCAATGCAGCCTGAGTTCTGATGCTGGACTGCAGGAAGCCTTGCAGCTTCTTTTCTTACTGGGCTGAAATCACCACCATCTAAACAGGTCAGCTAACCTGCTGGGTGACAAGAGACATGTCGCCTTCCACCTCAGCCAGCAACCAGCTGACTGCCAGGCAGTGTGAAGGAAGCACTGCCTGACAGGTGAATCTGCATGCATAAATGTGGCCTGTTGAAGCAGCGGGAATTCTCAAGAGCTGACCCTAGCCCACTTGTGAACTAAGCACCAATAGGTAGTTTGTTAACCTGCAGAAATGAACAGAAAGGTAGCTGAGAATGCACATAATAAAAATATTTAGAATCTCTACAGAAGTGTAGCATCTAGAAAAATATTTTTTTAATCTTCCAAGAAATAATAATGGGTTCCCTAGTTTAGCTATCTTCTGCAGAAATATTTCTAAAAGATATTATGCATTTTTCCATTCCTTTAGAAAAATAAATAGAGCACAATTTAACCTTTCCTCAGAGTTATAAAGTGAAATAAAATGCGCACCCTGTGCTGGAGTCACATGGTGACGTCAAGGTGCTAGTGAGTTCCATAAAGAGCTTGCAGAATGGTTTGAGTGATTGCTCAGCCTATAAGATGGCACCTATGATTTTCTATTATTCTACTTTTTATCTTTACAAAATGTTGTAAGTTTTAACAATTTCAGAAAAAAAGGAATGATGACCTGTGTTTCACAATTCTTATCACTGATTTGATAGTCTATCATACTTCAAATAGTTAACAGTGTCTCTCTTATTTCACTTTAGGAAAATTTAGGGTAGATGCTGGAAGAAGTGACTTAGAGTGAGGTTAGTAACTCAGTGACTGAAAACTTTAAAGTTGCTGAGTTTTTCAAAATTATGTGAAAAAATATAACTTAAGACTGACCTTAGAAGACTTATCACCATTAAAGAAATTAAATAAGTAACTGAAATATTTCCACAAAATATTGGAAAAATTAATCCAGCAGTCCATAAAAATATGATGTCATATACAGGTCAATTTTATTCCGGGAATGGAATAGTAGCTTAACTACAGAACACTTAAAACATTCATATGCTAATTACTCTAATTTGTTCATTATACAATGTATACATGTGTTAAAATATTACACTGTACCTCCTAACATGTACAGTTATTAGGTATCAATTAAAAATAAAATGAAACAAAAAACAAAAAATATTAAAGCAATGCAACCACACAGTATGTCCACAGATGCAGAAATGAGCTTTTGATACTATACAATATCTAACTGTAAAAACAAACTTGAATTAGAAAGAAATTTTATGTCTCATAATAGCCAGCTATCCCATTCTACATTTTAACATGGGAAATATTTGAAACTCCTTTTTAACCTGGTAAAAGGATACCACCACATGTAATTATATTCAACATTTTATAGAATTTCTAGCCAGTGCAATAAACCAAGGGAAAATATTTGACTTGGAGAAGGTGCAAACCTATCATTCTTCAAAGATTATGCAGTTGTCTGCAAACCAATCTATCGTAATACAGGTGAAACGTCAGAATTTTGAAAATTTAACAGACTTGCTAAATGTTTAAATAACATACAAAACAATGTGATTTCTACACAGCAGCAGCAATTAATTTTTAAAAGCCTTTTAAAAGATATCTTTCAGCTTCCTGCCTCGTAGGCTCCCGGAGGAAAGGCCCCTGGCACATGGGGAGCCACGGCAGGGAGTGCTGGTCTTCTGACTGGCGGCTCACTCCCTGCCTCGTAGGCCCCCGGAGGGAGCGCCCCCGGCGCACGGGGAGTCATGCGGCCAAGAGCACTGTGGTGTGCCGGCCTTCAGGCCTGCCGCCACTGCTCAATTGAGAACTATCATGACACAGAGAAACAATGACACAATTGGGCCACCATGCACCGGCTGCAGATGCCTACCCACAGATGTGTGTGAATCATTCAAACATGGAAAAACCCCTGGGAATACATTCCATACAATGGGCCACTCTTGCTCCTGCCATTGAGAACCAGAAAGGGCCAGAGTCAGTGGAGGAGAAGCTGCTGAACAAGGACTCTGAGAACATGAGAATGCAGACTAAGCCCAAGGAGTCAGAGGTACTGAGGATTGGGGTCATGAGAGCCGCTGGGAAGCTGTAAACCAGGAGGACCTTGCACAATACCTGCAGAGACTCCCTGGAAGCCCTTCTTCCCCTGACAGTACAGGCTGTGGTAGAGCTCCGGAGAAGTCTGCAGCAGGATTCCTTCTGCCTGTGCTGACAGTTGGGGAGAGGACACTAACTAGTCGTGGAGTCCCAGTGCAATGGGAGGCTGGAGAGAAAATGCTACAAAAGAATGGCTTTCGCCCCAGAGGGCTCACTTGACTTTTGACAACCCTTAGGCTGTAACTACTTGTTAGATCCTTCTTGTGTATCTCTGTCTTCCTGAGAAACCACTTCGAAGATACCACCATGTATTACAGCAGTCATTGATATTTTCCTACTGATCTATCCATAACTCTATAATGTTTGTATTGTTCCTATCCTATTTCATAAATGGATCCATGTTTATTATTATGTGTTTCCTACAACAACCATTGAGAATTATTGAATGATTATTCAATAGGTCACTCATGTATAGTTCTATTTATATTCTTTAGAAGCCACTTTGAAGATACCTAAGTATAGTACAACAACTATTGATAATCTCCTACCTCTTTTGTCTGTAACTCACTATTATTTGTCTATTTGTTTTCCTGAGAAACTATCTTGTAGATAATAATATGCAAAACAATAACCATTGATAATTTCCTACCACTTTGTCTGTAATTTGGTAAGCCCCCCCATTATTATGTTATCCTTCTCTTACTCTTTAAAATAAAAAAAATTTTAAAAAAATAAAAGATATCTTTCTATCCAGCAAAGAATGAAAGAAATGGAGATATTACTTATGGAGAAAATTGTAAATTGTACTGAGAAACATTAAAGAAGACCTAAATAAATAAATGTGTGTGTGTGTGTGTGTGTGTGCATGTGTACATGCATGCATACACACACAATCGTATGCATGCACACAAATGTGCATGTGCCCTTGGTTAGGAGCCTCAGTATTATAAACATATAATTAATATTTATATCTGGTACACTTCCAAGTAAAGATGATAAAGCATTTTGAAGTTCTCAGCAAGCTTATTCTAAAATCCTTATGAAAGAACAACAGTTAAAGAATAGTCAGAACTCTTCTGTAGAAGAAAAAAATATAAATATCAAGCTGTGCTTAAAAGCTATGTAATAAAATAAAAGTGTATTGGTGTTGAAATTGATCATTCAACCAAAAATCCATAGTAAAGAACTCAGAAGTAGACATATAGGGAAGTTTTGTGTATAATCGACATGTCATGCAAAACAATGTGGAAAGCATGGATGATTCAAAAGATATAGATTGTTTTCTTTAGGATTACAAAGATATGGGCATAGTTTTCTAAAACTAAACTTTGTTCCATACGTCATGTCAAATATAAAGTGAATTACAGACAAAAGCTCCACATTTAAGCATTTTAAAATATGAAAGTATATGTTTGTAACTTAGGCTAAACATGAGTTTCTTAAGCAAAATGAAAAGAACACTAAATATGTGAAAAATATCAATATAATTACAACATAATTAATAACTTCTATTTCAAATAAATCACAAAGGCATAAAAATACAACACAAATGAGAGAGTATGAGAATATTACATGTATAGATGATAAAATATTAGTATGAAGCTATGAAAGAACCAAAATCAATAACCTGTATAAACAATAACCAAATAGAAAAGTGGCAAAAAAAAAAACCATAAATAGGATAAACTTGAAGGATAAATGTGAAAGATACTCCATATCATTAGAAATTCTAGAAATAAATAAATCACGCTTATCCCCTCTATAGTGCAAAACCCACTTAACCTGGCAAGCACAAGTGACAGTAAGGCCCACTAATGAGTTCCATAAAGACCTCTTATCCCCCACCAGCAGAGGTAAAAGTGTGCACTCACTTTTGTGTTAATTTGTTAATATCCTCAAACTCTATGATATGACAATTTTACCTTTGCTGTGTTTCCCCTGGAGAAACCTTTGCAATTATATAATGATGCATGAGAAAATATTTAGTATCATACCATTTTGCATGGTATCAAAATTTTATACATATTTTGTCTTTTTGAGACAGGGTCTCGCTATGCAATTCAGGCTGACCTTGAGCCTACTTTGTAGCCCAGGCTGGCCTTGAACTCACAACCATCCTCCTGCCTCAGCCTCCCAAGTGCTGGGATTACAGGCATGTACCACCATGCCCGGACTCAAAATTATATTTTAAATACTGTATTGTTTGTGTTTTCTGACACTGAGATTAACTCAGAGGATTATTTTGCTTATTTTCAGATTTTCAGTTCCACTCCAAAGACAGAATTACTGGGTAGCTGAATTTCAGAGCAACAGGGTCAAACTAGAATTATTCTTCAGAGTATAGCAATTTTAAGAAACAAAATGTTCAAATCAATAGTCACAAGGGAACGAATGTTTAAAAATCTCTTTTGCTTTTGAATGCTAAATGCAAATGCCAATTGGACCATGAGAAATACAAAATAGCAGTTTCTACCTCATCTCCCTTAAGCCAATATACTTACTTTATTTTAAGAGTTGGGATGATAATGATAATAAAATTAGCAATAGCAACTCCCAATTTTAGCTCTAACATGCGAAAAACTGGAAAGTTGTTGCACCTCCTCTAACAAGAAAAAGCTTGATGAATTGAAAAATCGACGGCTTTTTTTTGTACCCATTACAGATCTGAGTTTTCAAGGCAAACTGCCACCTCTCAACCTGGTTAGCAGACTCATTCAGAGGGACACACTCAATATCTATTTACATGGAACAGAAGCTACTGGAGTGACAAACTGGTAGGAACACTTAAATGTGCTTTCGGTGAAGTTTTGGTAGCTGAGTGTAGAGCACAAGAGTGAGAAAATCAAAATGGTTCTCCACATGTCCATGGGCACATCCCCAAGCATCCCACCAGGTTCTCACAGTGAAAAGCCAAGCAGGTCTTGAGACTTTCTGAGTGGTGGTGGGAGGGAACCACACTCCAAGGAAAAAGGATTCACCGGAACCTTAGTCAAGCTGAAAGATCATTTCTTACTCTAACCTGTCCTTTCCTTCCTGCCTCACATATGATAGAATACTCTGTCTCCCCTGTACCCAATCACCACACCCACAGAGATCTGAAATCTTCCGATATTGTACTTCAGAAATGAAGATTAAATAAAATCATTTTACACAGAAAATAAAACTGAGAAAATTTGTGCTCCATACACTGGCTGTGTAAGAAACTTTCAGAGTTCTTCAAGAAGAGAAATTATATAGTAAAAAAAATACTTCAATATGCACAACACAACGAAGAGCACCAGAGGGGGAAAAAAAATGAAATAAATAAAATAAATGATAATAAATAAGTGGAGATAAAATATTTTATTTTTCATTCTTAATTGCATTAAAAGTCAACTGTTCTAAGCAATACTAACAATATATTGGGTGCTTAATACTAACAATATATTGGTCATAATGGATGAGAAGGAACAATTAGGAATCCTCTGCTACAAAGGTACAGCATTATCACTGAAAAGACATAGTGTTATTTGAAAGTAGACTTAATTTAGTTAAAAATGCGTTTTGTAAAACTTAAGTCAATCACAATTTTAAAAAAAGAATAGGCATGCTAAAAGGTAAAATGGAACCATTTCAAATGTTTAATAAAAGTACAAAAGCAGATAAAGAGAAAAAATATGAATAAATGCATCTTATAGAAAATAGTTATAAATACTGCAGATATTAACCCAACTATACCAATAATCCAAGAAAGTAGGGTAATAGTAAATGTGGATGCACTTAATGAAAGTGCCAAACCATGATGCAAGTGAAAGGAAAGCAGGCAAATCCACTGTTGTATTTGAAAACTTTAATGCCCAGTTTTCAACAATTGAGAGACAAGCAAGCAGGTAATCATTATGAATATAATTGTTAAACACTATAAATCAACTTTATAATCAGTGTTTAAAGAATAATACATCCAAAAACAGAGCATACCTACTTCCCACATTACAAGAGGGATATTTATCAAGATAGATCACTTTCTGGGTCATAAGACATACATTAAAAATCTAGAATAGGACTCATGCAAGGTATGTTTTCAGATTATGATGGAATTAAACTAGAAATTCACAGAAAAATAACTTTAAAAATCCCTAAATATAGAAAATAAACAACACAACTCCTATGTATCACATAGGTCGAAGAGAAAACTCAAGATTAATTTGAAAAGTTTATGTAAAAATGAAAGTTCAACTTGTCAAAGTCTGAGATGCAGAGAAAACAGTGTTTAGAGGGAAATTCATAACTATAAATGTACCTATGTATCCAAAAAGAAAAATATTTGAAATCAGTAACCTGAGTTTCTATCCTAAATGTAGAGAAAGATTAACTCAAGCCAAAGCAAGCAGAGGGAAGTAAATAATAAAAGTGACAGTAGAAACCAATAATATTGAAAACAAGAAAAATAGCGACACTGGGGCTGGGGATTTAGCTCAGCAGCAAAGCGCCTGCCTGGCAAGCACAAGGTCGTGAGTTCGGTTCCCGGTACCGGAGAAAAACCAAAAAAAAAAAAAAAGAAAAAGAAAAATAGCGACACTAAGACTGGTTCTAATTTATCTAAGTCAGATGTGAGTGAAACTGTGTACTCACCTTCATCTGAGAACCCGGAAAACATTAGAAAGAAGAGTACAAAGGGCATAGGTTAGGAGGTACATTTTTTTCCTTGCAAGATGAAGAAGGAGGAAGAAGAGCAGGGGAAGGAAGAAGAGGAGGAAAAAAAGAGGAAGGAAGAATAAGAGAAGGAAAGCAGGAAGAGGAGGAGGAGAAAGAAAAGAAAGAGGAAGGAGTCACTATTCCCAGGCAATTTTGAAGTCCAGACAGGAAAACCCACTCAGTTTCAAGTTCTGAGAACAATTCTCTGTGGTTCTTAGCCTTGCCCATGGGATCTCTCTGAGCTGGTGGTCCTGTCTTTGAGTTATACGTCCATTTTCATGAAAGTTAGCATGCATTTGCAGCAGAGTACTTTTGTCAGGCAACTTCTTGTCTGTAGAATTTGGAGGTCCCTCCATCTTTCATTTGTACTGCATCTGTCCCTTTCAGTGCAAAGTAGCAGGATTTCTGAGACAGATAAGAAGCACCCAACTCTCCCTTTTTCCTTATGTGGCTGGAGTTGGGTGTGCTTTGGCCAACAGCCATCATGCTCCTTCCCTCTCTCCTCCCTTCACTTCCCCTGGGTTCCCTCCGCAAGATGGACAGGGATGACTTGCCTCTGTGTCCTCCTTAGTTACTTAGTGGCTACTCTCCAGGCCATTCTCAAAGGAGGTGCAACTGCATCACACCAACACTATAGACTCTGAAGAAAGCTGGGAAACTGCCCTTAACCTTGGTAGATATCGGGGAGGAATGTAGGCTCATGATTAACAGCCGCAACCCCTCCAAACCCCAATGCTCTGTGATAAACATGGCTAGCCTCTCTGAAGAGTCCAGTTTCAGCCCCACTATTTTTCAAAGAAAAGTGATAGCCATCAATCAAATTTGCAAGGACAGATGGATTGTTCTGGACACTGGGCACTCACTTGAGCCAATTGCGGGTCAGCACTTGGGCCAGTCTCAGGCCTGTAGATGCTATGTAAGCAGCACTCTCCTTTTCATACTGCTCTGGTTAGGCTAGGAGGGCTCCCTCAGTTGTGCTGCCCACCATGGGCTGCTGCACAGGTCCTGTTAAAGTAAAGCTTCCCCTAGTGGTCCTGAAAATCTGCTTGTGATTTTTAAACTAATTTTACTGGTACAGTTTAGATATACATAATGATAACATCCATCATAGGGAATTTGTTCCTCTACATGATGTATCCTGCTTCTCCTTTTTTTCCCTGTTCCTCCCCTCCTTTCAACCCCTCTTCCCCTCTTTTTCCTTTTGTGATTTATTTCTTGGGTAGTATTGCTTCAAATGATTCTGTCCTTATCATGAATAATGTGTACAAAGTGATTATTTTAAAAGAAATAGCAACAAACACTAGGGATTGTTGGCCCAGAAGAGTTCCACAGATCAGCAGCCGGTAAAGCAACAGAGAGCAGCAATGGCAGAGTCAACCAAAGCATCCAGCACAAGCCAGTGTCCAACAGCTGCAGCTGGCAGCAGCAGAGACCAGGAGGTGGCTGTGTCAACCACCAGTATTTAACATTATCTGGCATCATCTGGTGGCATCAGGGTCACTAACAGAGTTGCACTTTGTTGATTCCTGATTTCTATCTGAATCAAGTAAGAGAACCCTCAACTGATTGGCAACATTTGTACTGACAGAAGCAAGAGGATCCTTCACCAATCTTTGCTGGATAATCCATTTTTATTCCTGGCTTCTGCTGAGATGGTTGAAGAGATCATGAGTCACATGACTAATCTCTTCAAAGAGCTCTCTATGTGACTGGATACTGACCTTGAGGAACACAAGCGCACGGTTATCCAGCCATACCCTTAGCTTTCTCTCCAGAGCACAGTCTTCTGACAGTGATTCGCCTACTTTTTCTAATCTGAACTGGCTGAGAACTTCCCATATTGTCACATACTGGCTCCTTATTGCTTGTCAATTTGTCCCTCAACTTATCTCTTTCCTCTCATGTTTGTTGTAAGCAGCAAGAAGAGACTAGGTCACATTTTCAATACTTTCTTTGGAAATGTCTTTAATAAAATATCTAATTTAATTATTTATAAGTTTATCTTTCCACATAATTAAGGGACATGGTTCAGCAAGTGTCCCCCATTATAGGACAAGGAGCCCCTTCCTCCAATGTCTAAAAACTTGCTTCCCCTATTCATCTGAACTGCGCTGACAGTGATGTTAACACTCATATTTAGAGCAATAGTCTTTTTATAATGGCTCAGGTAATCTCTAAGACCACCTATATTTTTCTAAAATAGTATTCACTTTTTTTTGACTCTTCACTAGCAGAATCTGTAACACACGTCTTTCTACTAAAAATCTGTTCGAGGAAATGTAAGCAGCAAGTTACATCATCTTTACTTCTGAATTGCATCACCCTTACATCCAGCCGCTGCCCATTGCCCAATTGCAAGCTCACTTCTCATTTTAGGGACTTGTTAAAGCAGCACCAACTCCCAGGAACTAAATCCATATTAATTTCTTATTGTTGTTGTAACAAATGAACACAAACTTAGTGGTTAAAACAACACAAATGTGTTATTCTAAAGTTTAAGTGTTAGGAGTATAAAATAGTTCTCAGTGGGCTTTGGGTCAGTAGGGCCACCCATAGTCATTTCAGAAGGCACTTTCTACCTCCAAAATCACTGATGACTTGTGCAGTCATCTTATGCCACATCTCTCTTGCCTCTTCCACATGATTACATTAGGTCTGCTCAAATAATTCGGTATAATCATCCCGGCCTAAAGTCAGTGGACTAGCAACTCTTACTCGAAATGCCACATCCGCTCCTCTTCTCTGTGTAATATAACAGACTCACAAGTTCCAAAGGTTAGGATGTGGGCATTTTGGAGGCTATTATTCTACTGACTATAAAGAAAATTTAGAAAAGAAAGTCTGAGAAGCTCTCACAGACAGGAGGAGGCTAAGAAGGTACGATAACTAAATATATCCTGACATCCTACGTGGGATTATGGAACAGAAAAAAAATTAGGTAAAAGCTAATGTGAATAAACTAGGGACATCAATTGATAATAATGTAACAGTTTTTCATCAGTTGTAACAAAAGTGCTACCTTAATGTGTATATTTATATTAAAAATGGGGGAAGTGCATACACGGTATATGGGAATTCTCTGTCTTTTTGCCAGGCAATGCCAACAATATGGATCCATCTCAATGCTATGAGATACACAATAATTTAGAAAGCTCTTTCTGGAAAAAGGGACAACTTGGGGAATATGCTTTTGGCAGTAGGAAAATAAAAACACCTTTGGACTTTAACCTATTTACCAAAAAAAAAATGAAACTTGAATTCCAGTGAAGGGTTCAATGGGTTGTGTCAAATGTTTTATTTTTTACAGGAGTGTGTGTTTGTGTAATGAGAGAGAGAAGGGAGGGAAGCAGAGAGAGAGAGAGAGGGAGGGAGACCTGGATTTACTTTCATGGGGAGCCAAGGGAATGAAAAAGTATGAGAGCCATATGTGTTTAGGAGTGAAGCCAGTTGTGTGAAACAAATCTACAAGTCGAGTTTACATTGACTCTAATAAGAGGAGCCTAACAGTTTGAGGCTGACTAAAGTCCTAACCACAAAAGATAACTAAAGCAGCCTCAGCCTGTGCCCCATGCCCTGCTGCCTGTGACTCGCCTATGGAACTCATGCTTAAGGATCCCATTCTAACATCAGTTACTCCACAATACCATCCCCACCCACCCTTACCTGTTTTCTCTTGAGATATCACCATTTCTGATACCTATCTATTACTACTCAGAGCATTGCATTTGAGTTTTTATGTTTATCTTTGTTTTAAAGTCTACTTCCCCATCACCACATCCACCCCTGAATCCTATCACCATGAAAATTTAGGGCAGCAATTTTGTTCAGTTCAACAATGAAAATTACAGCTTCAACACCTTGTACAGTGCCTGGAATATGGGATATGCTTAAAGAAGCAATGTGAATGTCAGGAAAGCAGAGAGGGTGGTAAAGAGAAAGAGCTAAAGAAAGTGAAAGAGTTTCTAAGAGACTTCTACAGACTCAAATAGAAGCAACCTTATTAAAGTTCAATAAACTTCATGTTGTCCTTACTTTTGTTCATAATCTGCAAGAGCCTGAAGTAGTTTTGCTTCTGTTTTGAAACATTCTACCACCTTCAGCTCTATTCCTCCCAGCCAATCTCTCCGCATGTTTGAGGGCCTATTTCCACTGAGACTTTTCATATCCTCTCACTTCCCTCAAGTCAGCCCTCCAGCGGCAGCCAGTTACTTGAGAAGTGCAAGCTCACAGTGATTTATATTCCAGCCACCTTCTGGAAGGGGCTGCGGTCTAGCTGCACATTTGTATATTCATAGAGCCATACTCTCAACACCACAGCCTCCTGACAGCTGCAGATGGCAAAGCCATTTTTCATAGGATATGTGTGACGGGGAGAGGGACAGACTTACCCATCACTTGGAGGAGACAACAGCTTTGTAGCAAAGAAGAAAGAGCCAGGAGTGATAGAGAATTTAAAACTGAGTGAAGAGCACATAATATCTATTCATTCTATTGACATCCACTTAAAGCTACTGTACAATTTCAATTCACCATTATCAATTACTATTAGACATGCACACAGACAGAATTCAGAGTATTCCAAACACCCTGGCTTTCTCTCCTCTCTCCTCTCCTCTCTGCCCTCTCTCCTCCCTCCTCTTTCCTCCTTGTCCTCTCTCCCTATCCTCCTCTTCGTCAAAGAACTCACAAGGATCCTAACCCTGTCTCTGCCTAATTTAGCCAACTTTTCTCTGGCAATGGGACCTCTGATTAGCAAACCACAGAGCATTAAATTAAACCACAAAGTTGTGGAAATACCTCAGGACCTGGAAAGGACTAAGAGCATTGCATTGTTCATAGAGCCCTTAATTTCTCTCTTAGGAGATTTCTTAAGCAGACTAAGGGCTCTTGGAGATAAAAGAGTCAAGGTTACCTGCAGCTAGGTTAAGGAGTTGATTGACCATTAATGAAGGTGTAGAGGGTCTTGGAAGCACTTGACAGGAAAGGAGAGGGGCTGCCTAGATGCTATGGGGAGAACGGGTACTAACTGAAAATAACCCACAATCTTGAGCCTAGAGGCAACATTTGTCTTTTTCTCCACTCCAATTCAAAAACAATGAGGGAAGAAAAAAGCACTAAAACAGATGGGAATAAAAACGTGATGTTTATTACCAATAAAATTAGTTTTGGATGGTATGCTTTATATATCTATAGGTAAGTCTACTATATAATATTGAATCTCAGCTGTAACATCCCAAGTGTGGAAAGTTCTGGCTCCCTGCAGGCTTCTTTAGGGGAATGAGAAGTAGACCTATTTCAGCTGACCAGAAGACAGGCTCTTTGAAGAAGGGTCAGTTTCTCAAAGGAGGAGAACAGACTGAATGAAGCAGATCTGTGTGTGCACCAGATTCAGATTCACAAATCATTTAGGTCACCACATCTCAGTAAGGAAGAAAAAAGTCCAGGAGTATAACATTAGTGACCCTTCCTTAACATGAAAGCAGGCATAAGGATTAGAAACAGACATTTCTTCCCTCTATAGTCTTGATCCAGTCAAGAAAGCAGAAATGATTTCAAGTGTTCCCAGTAGAAAGACTTATTATATTTATATATAGTAGACTCAAGCAGACTAGGATTCTTGAACACATAGTAGCAGATTTCTCCTCTAAAGGGGAGGACAAAAGGGGTTATAATGAAAAGGGGTTAGAATGACCTTGAATTGCACTAGGTCTGTTCAGCACATGACTCCTATCACTGAGCAACATGAAATGATGCACATGAAGGGTGATTTCTTTGTCAAAGTTTTGTGGTGAGGCTGAACACTGAGGCGGTAGAAGAAAGCTAGGAAAATGTAAACTCCACCTCTTGGCCCCAAGGCAGGAGACAATGAATGCCATGTGCTTTGAAGGACCTGAAAGTAAAAAGTGCTTTGTAGAGGTAGCCTTATTCCCACTTAGCAAAGAATGGAAAAGAGTTTTTCATTTATCATGACATGAGGTTTTTAGAATGCACAGTAGAAAATTGAAAATGAGAATCCTGGAAGAAGGCTCGTCAGAGAAACAAAACAAAAACGGAGGGTGGAACATAGATATGAGTGTGTTTAGATTCTACACAAGATAGGAGTGGGGAGGCTGGTCCACCTTGATCCTAAGCAACAAGTGAATGCTTGCTGCAAAGTGGCTCCACTGAAGGAAAATCTAAATCATCTTTGTCAAGGTGGCTTGGTAGTAAAGATAGAAAGCCTATCTACTATTTTACAGAAAGAGCTCAGAGAAAAACTTTCAAACCAAGAAGGCAAAAGGAAAGCAAGGGTCTCAGGAACTACAGAAATTAAAAAGTAACATATTTTGTCTTACGTGTCTCTCCAACACGTATTCTCATGCCCAGGTTTCCCCATCAATTCTGCTTTATTTTTCTCTCTGGGGAGATAAGTTTTATTTGTGCTGGCATGTACGAGGAAGATGTCTTCAGGGTTACCATTTCTATGTGACTTCCTTGTTTTCATGTAGAATAACTTCCAACAATATTCTCTATATAATAACTTCAAATTATCACTAAGAGATAATCATCCTGGCTATTTTAGAATCAAGAATGCACTCAGATTTCAGTGACCTGTGCCTTAGAAGACGAAAGTCCTTCAACAAGGGCATGAGTTCTCAGAGAAGAAAGCATGGGCTAGAGAAACATCTACAAAGTCCCTGCAATAAGACAATCAAAGAGAAACAGGGACCCCAGGACAAGAAAGATGCAGGAAAAGCCAAGTAAAGATCTGAGGTCACAGAGCCAACCTAGTTCATTATTTCTAAAACTAAGGGCCAATTTATCCATCTTCTCTGACTAGGTTTGTCCTGACTCACATCAGAGAAGTTGAGTGAAAGTGGGGCATAGGTAAGGTAGCTCTTGAAGCTGAATCAGGTAACTCTAAATTTAAATTTTTCTTCTTTGTGTTAGCCTGGGTTTTTACTAAGTTTATAATCTCTTTCTTGACCTTATTTATTAGGAGTTAGTTAGTCAGTTAGTTAGTTAAGTTGGTTGGGTTTTATCTCTCTGAAAAAAAGTCTTGGTTTTTCACTCAAGCTGTGTGTATTTTTCCAGGTTTATAATGTATTCTACTTTAAGGCCATTAAGCAAGACCTTTACTGTACTCTAGGTATGGCAGGACCCCTCCTTTCTGTTTCAGCAGATGAAAGAATTACTGTTCATTGCCATACCGGCCTTGTAGTACATGTTTTGCTTTGAGTGTTTTCTGCAGGCAGTCTTGTGTTTGATGCTCATGCTCTGGAGCAGTGATTGGAACCCTGTATCACTCTTGAATGTAGTCATTTCTGCATTCTCCTTACGCCATGTGCATGTTAATTTATATTTATTTGCTTTTTCAAACTGATGGATAAGATCCTGTGTTTATTGTGTACAGCGTGATGTCTGAAGTGTATATACAATATGGAAGGGCTAACCTAGTTAGTTAGCACCTGCATTATCTCACATAGCTATCATTTTCATGGTATGAACACTTTACATCTACTTTCACAGTATGTTTCAAAAATTTAATGTATTAACTTAAGTCACTATGTTGTATAAAAGATCCTTGGATTATTCTAATCAAATATCTAATTTGCACCTACCTTAATTTTTGCATCCTTTGACCAATGTATCCTTCACAGCCCACCGATCTCTTGTACATGACCACCCCATTCTATTGTCCTTCTACAAGGAAAACTTTTTTAGATGGTCCATGTGTGAGATCATGTGGTATTTATCTTTCTGTAGCTGGATTATTTCACTTAATATAATACATTCTAAATTCATCCATATTATCATAAATGATAAGGTTTCCTTTGTATACACTTCTGTTTTTATACCAGTATCATGATGCTTTGATTAGAATAACTTTATTATTTTTATACTAGATTTGGAAGTCAGGTAATGTGATGCCTTGGCTTTGTTCTTCTGACTCAAGACAGTTTTGGCTACATGGAGTCATTTGTGATTTCATACAAATTCAGGATATTTTTCTGTTTCTGTGATGAATGCCATTGATATTTTGATAAGGATTGTATTAAATCTGTATATCAGCTGGATATATGGACACTTTAACAATATTAATTCTTGCAATCCATAGGAACATGATATCTTTCCATTTGTTTGTGTCTTCTTAAATTTCTTTTATCAGTGTTTTATAATTCAGAATATAGAAACCTTTCATCTCTTTGATTAAATTTATTTCTAAGTATTTTGGCTTTTGGTAGCTATCATAAATTTAACAGATTTCATGATTTCTCCTTCAGATAATTCACCATTAGTATATAGAAATAGTACTGAGTTTTACATGTTGATTTTGTGTCCTGCAACTTTACTGAATAACTCATTAGTTCTAACACTTTTGTAGTGAAATCTTTAGGATTTTCTTTTATCAGATCGCATCATCTACAAACAGAGACAATTTAACTTCTCCCTTTGCAAATTGAAAGCCTTTTTTCTTTCTTTCTCTTCCTATTTTCTAATTTCTCTGGCTAGAACTTTCAGTACTATTTTGAATAGAAGTAGAGAGAATGGGTATTCTTGCTTTGTTTTGGATCTTAGGGGAAAATCTATTAACTTTTTCTTGAGTATGATGTTTGCTATAGATTTGTCATTTATGACCTTTATTATGTTAAGGTACATTCTTTCTGTGCCTAATTTGTTTAGTTTTTACCATGAAAGATATTGAACTTTTTCTGCACATATTGAAATGATGAGATGGTTTTTGTCCTTCAATCTATGAATTGATACATCACAGTTTTTGACTTGCCAATATTAAATGATCCTTCCATCTGTGGGATAAATCACACTTCATCATGGTGAATGATTTTGTTAACGTGCTGTTGAATTTGGTTTGTGAATATTTTATTGAGAATTTTGCATCTATGTTCATTAGGCATATTGGCTTGTAGTGTTTTCTTAGTAGCATTATCTAGCTTTGATATCAGGGTAATGCTGGTTTATAAAATGAATTTAAAAGACTCTTTTTTAGTGTCTTCAAAGTTAATCAATTCTATCTATGTTTTTTAAAACCAGATCTTAGTTTTGGTGATATTTTAATTATTCTTTTAGTTTCCATTTCATTTATTTCTGCTCTGGTTTCTTATTTCTTTCCTTCTGCTAACTTTAGACTTAATTGCTTCTGTTTCCCTATTTTTGAAGTGAAATATTAGTTAGTCTGGTTCAGCTTGTTTTTCTTTTTTGAGGTAGACATTTAGTCTTTTCTCCTACCTCTGCTTCACCAGTGTCCTATAGGTTTTGGTATGTTGTGTTTCTACTTTTGTTTGTCTCAGAAAATATTAAATTTTCTGCTAATTTCTTCCTTGACCTATTTATGGCTCAGGAATGTGTTTAATTCCCATGAATTTGTGAATTTTCTGAAATTTCTCCTGGTATTGATCACTAGGTTCATATCACTGTCATCAGAAAAGATAGTTCATATAATCTCCCAAATTTGTTACCACTTGTTTTATGCATTATATTAGTCTGCTTCCTATTACTATATGAATACCTGATATAATCAATTTATAAAGAGAAAATGTTTATTTGATGTACACTTATGGAGGTTTGGGTCCATGATCAGTTGTCTTTGCTGTTTGGGGCCTGTTGTGAGGCGGCACATCATGGTGAGAGTAATGCATCTTGATGAGAGTACATGATGGAAAACACTCACATTATGAGCCAGGGAGCAAAGAGAAAAAGGAATTGACTGGAGAGCCACAATGCCCTTTATGAGAACACCCTCAGAAACCTAACAGCCTTCCATTGGACCCTACTGCTCAAAGGTTCCTTCAACTCCTAAAATATTTCCATGGGGACAAAGCTTTTAACACATGGACTTTGGGAGATATTCAAGATTCAGACTAAAGATTCTATCACCGGTTCCCAAAATTTCATGTCCATGTCACAACACAACATGTATTTATCTTTCCCCAATAATCCCAGTGTATTAAATACTCCAAGATTGCTAAAAAATCCAAGTCCAAAGTCTCCTTTGAGACTCAAGGTAAACTCAATTATAAGCCCTTGTGAAAATCAAAAGAAAGTTACACAGCTCCAAGATAAAATAATGGAACAGTCAACCTGATAAACATTCCTACTTTGGAAGGGGGAAATAGGAAAGCAGTAAGGACAGAGCAATCCCAAACAAGCCTATAACCAAACAGGGAAAACATTAAGTTCTCTATTTCCAAATCTGGCATCTGGGACATACTGTGGCAAAAAGTGTATTCCTAAGAGCTTGGTAAGCTCCAACACTAGAATCTTGCTGTTGTAACCACATAGCAACTCTCTTGAGCTGTATTTTTGCACTGGCTACAGTTTTACCTGATGAACATTGCACATCATGAGCAATTTTAGCTTCCTGGGGTCACCATTATAGCTTCAACTTTATTCTCATAATCTCATGCATTACCCTGGAGGGCTGCTTGTCAGTACTTCAACCTTGCAGCCATACAGCCTGGACTTCAAGACCTTCCTTGAAATCTCGATGGAAGCTTTGGGATCACATAACTCTTGCATTCTGTATGCTTGCTAAGCCAGCATAGTGTGGATGGTGCCAGGTTCAGTTGCCACTGTGATCTGTACCTGGGCCAGCTTGAATCATGGCTGTAGTATGGTTTGCTGTCTCCAAGTGCTTTGCTGGATGAACCTGGGGAAAGATATTCCAGGAAAATGAATTCCAAGGCCATCTTAGGCACACAGAGTACACTGTGGACCTTTCATGAAAGGATTCTGCCTGAAGTTTTCCAAACAATTTTATGTATCTATACTTTTGAGCTTGTGATGAGTGGAGCAGTCTTGCAGATTTCTGAGACATCTATGTAGCATCTTCCTTTATGTCCTGATGCAAAATATTTCACTTATTTTTATTAGTACTAGCAACTGCATGATTTTGGTTGCACCTTTACACATGCTCCGTTTCTGGACAAACTGCACCCTTTTCAAATCTTTTAACTGTGCTCTTCTTTGTGTCAGTTTCTAGTTTACCGCCTTTAAGTTTAGCCTCCCCAAAGAATCAGGGCATGGAAAAAAATGCCTCAAAATTTTCCACAGTATAATAAAGATGGCCTCTAGTTCAACTTCCAATAGAATCCTCATATCCTTCTGAGATCTCATTAGCATAATGTCTACATTTTTGTCAGCATTCTAGTCTGAGCCCTTTCCTCAGTTCCCTATTAAGTTCTGCTTATATCATTCTAGGCTTTCCTTAACCTGCTCCTCCAAACTCTTCCCATAAACCAATTCCAAGGTCTTTGCTATGTCACCAGACATAGATAGCAGTAGTCAATGATCTCACTGTCATCATTAATTTTCTGTATTAATCAGCTTTCCACCTCTAGGCTCCACTTCCCAAAGATTCCCCCACCTCCCAATAATGATACCCTGGCACCAAGACATTAACACATAGACCTTTGGGGCAAGCTCAACATTGAAACTATAGCAACATGCAAACCAGTTTAAAGTACTGGGCCAAAAAATTCATTACAAAATACAATGATGATTCTCCTCATCATGGAGAACACAAAGTGTGCTTATTACAACTTGAAAGAAATTCCAATCAGACTTTATCTAACTGAGTATTCAAATGTGGAGTATGAATTACAGAGTAAAGGAGAGAACACTTCAGGTAGAACTAGTTTCTTTCTTAGACTTCAGAATCACTCACCAGTGGAAATGCATCTCTTAGTTGGGAGAAATGAAGCTATGTCCACTGATTCTCTTTCCAGTGGGCCAGTTGTTTTATTTCTGATGTCACAGCTGCTCCTGCTGCTACAGGATGGGAGCCAAGACCTATGAATAATTTTTCTAAACTCCACTCTTAGAAAGAAAAGTAGGATTACAAGTCTTTTCTTTCTTTTCACTAAATTACTTTCTATTTACATCAGTCCTTTAAACCTCTTGTTATTTTTTTGTTGAATGTTTGCTCCTGGAATGTTCAGGGCTTATGATCAGTGCATGAGAGAGACAGAGACAGAGACAGAGACAGAAACATAGAGACAGAGAGAGAAGGAGGAGGAAGAGGAAGAGAAAGAGAAAGAGGAAAAGGAGGAGAATGAGGAGGACGAGGCAGAGGATGGTTCCATTAGAACCTTTGCAAAGGAAGAAGTATGGAATGGCTCCTCCCAAAGTGTCACCTTGTCTTCAAACCAATTTCTGCCCAGCCCAAAGCTGCCTAACTTGTGCTCTTTTCAAGTTTCCTATTTCTAGATGAGAAACTTTAAAATCTCATGTATTATTTGGTTGTTTGGTTGGCTGTTTGGTTATTTAGTTGCTTGCATTATTTAGGTGGGTAGTTGAGAATAATTTAAGTTTATCTAGCACATAAATTGTTGAATCACATTTCTGCCCTAATAAAATTAAAGGTGAAGTTTTGAGCTTTTCTGGCCCATGACACGAAACCATGTCACTTAAGCTCCTCCATTTGATTTTCCTTTCAGTATTACTTCCAAGGTAGACTCCTAAAGAAGGGAGAGGTCTGAGAGAATCTACAGGACACAGCTAATACTACACAGTCATCTTAGGAAAGGCAAATGTAATGTTTTGTCTGTTTTGATTTTAAGTTTGTCCCACAGAGCCCTTGGACTCATTCCCATGTCATTCTCTGCCACAGACAGGAGAGGAACTGTGTGCAGCAGAGGCAGTAGACACTCAACACCTCACTCTCAGGTCGTGCTGGGACCATTTCTCAGCTCTGTCACCCTAGGTTGGGAGGGAGTGCAGCTAAGGCGTGATAATGTGGTTAGTAACTCAGCAGGGGCTTCAGAACCCAGCCAAGTAGGAAGGAGCCTGGAGGTGTCTGCTGTACCTCACACTCCTTTCTCTCTTAGGAAAAAAAAAAAAAAAAAAGAGTTGGTGTAAAGTCACTTAATTACTGAGTGTTAAGTGAACACCTAATTATGTCTGGTTGGTGAACTCCACGCTCCCAGGGGACTGGAAGGGTTTCTGAGATTTAATCCTCTTTATAACACTCACTTTGCCTTTCTCAGCATCATGGATCCATCAGGCTGTCGTTTTAAGAACAGCAAAAATAGAAACTTAAAAGAGCTACTCAATGCTAAATGATATAATGGTAATATTCTTCAAAGTTTTCAAAAATTAATTATTCAACAGCTAAAAAATGTGATATAGTGGAAAAGTAAGAACTCTGGAATATAAAATATCTAAGTTCAAACTCTATTTTACCATTGCTAGCCATGCGACTGGGCAAATCATTCAACTTCTCTCAGCCTTCATTTCCAGAAAATGGATATTAAAAACCTTGAAGAAAGAGTTCTCCTTCCATCTGTCCAGTAAATTTGGAACACCTAAAGGCTCATTTCTTAGTCCTCCTTTCATATCTATTTATGTTATGTTTACTTCCTTGGTAATCTTAACTATCCTTATGCTGTAGTCACCATTCTTACATGAGTGCCACACTAATTTTATCTCTGACACAGATTTTCTGTCTCCTATGTTTGATGATAGATAGCTGATAATTCTCCTTGAATGGCACAAAAGAGACCCAACTCAAACTTTCCATCCCCCAAGATGGTCCTCTTCCAGAATGCTCTACCTCAGGGAATCATTCATCACCCGTGTTGTTTCATAAGCCAATAGAATTGGCACTAACTTCACTACTTCTCATCTCCAATATTCAGTCTGTCAGAAACTCCTATCAAGTTGACCTCCCAATTATTTACTGAACTGTACCATTTTTCCACCTCCTTGGATGCTACACTGTTACAAAATACCATCATCTCCACTTTCAGCATGCTCCCAACTAGTTTCCCTGTATTCAAGATCACCTCCTCTCTACAGTCCATTTTCCTCCTTAAACCTAAAGTTATCTTTAAAAAAGTTAATTCTCTTATTGTCACCTACTTAACAACAGTTAAGTGATTCTTCATGCTCTTTCTTGTAAAACCCACAACTTCTTTTCTCTGCTTATTTCTCCAACTTTACTTCTCACTTTGTCTCCTGTGGTTTTTTATCCTCTAGTTGCACCGGACTCTTTTTCAAGTGGTTCCTGTTTCTTTCTGCCACAGGGTCTTTGCACATTTCTCCTGTGCTCCAAATCTCAATTCTACCATATGCAAACATACACCCTCCCATATTCACATGTAGCTTTTCACCCTGTCATGAGAGGAGTTCCAACATAATTTTCCTAAGGGAGCCCCCTCCAAAACATACCACACAAAGAAGCGCTGTACATTTGCACTCAGCATGCTACAGAAGAGTATTGGACTGAGGGCCAAGTGATAGGTAGAATGCAATCCCACTCCGCCATCAGTTTCTGTGTTCTAACACAGACCTTTATCTCCTGGAACATCTTTTACCTAATTTTTCCCATGGCATGGTGTAAGCTAGTTGCCTCTGTCCTATGTCCCCAGACTGAGTCCAATTTCTATATAATACTGCTTTTTGCTGTAACACCATGCATTCTCATTCACAATGCTTAATATAGTTGCAATTTCAAATTTACTTTTACAGATATATATTGAATGTCTGTCTCTCTTTTTGTATTAGATACTCCCAGATACTATACCTGATGTAGTCACTATCTTATCCGTTGTCTAACATAATCTTTGACATCTCAGAGGTACTCAATACATGTCTGTGGAATAAGTAATAAATTGAGGACTGTTATCATAAGGATACATTTTTGTTTGTGAATACACGCCATTGCCTAAAACCTAGCAAATATTGCACACATGTTAGTCTGAAGATGAAAATGAATTACCTGACTTGTAAGCATTAAGTGACTGATGAAGGGTCACAGCAATATTAAGTTCTTACTGTGAAGAAATCCTTCTAGGATAACCAATTCTTGCATGGAAAGGCAGGGGAAATTGGTTCCTCTTCTTTTTTTATCTTTCTTTTTTGGTGCCAGGAATCAAACTCAGGACCTTGTGCTTGCCAGGCAGGTGCTGTGCTGCTGAGCTACATCCCTAGCCCTGGCTTCTCTTCATGCATGAGACTTTGTGTCTGCTGAGACAGAAGGACCCCATCGTGCTTCCCCTGCATTCTACCCAGGGCCTCTTACCCAGAAGAGGGAGAGCCTGAGTCTACCTGATTGTCCTTTCCCATTCAGCTATGGTGAGGAAAAGCTAGGCTTTCCATGGGTGCTCCTTAGAAAAACTGAACTGACTACAAAGTCCAGTAAGACCTCAATCACTGTCTCCGATAAAAGTCATTAGGATCATTGTAGCCCTCATTTATCTAGCACTTTGGGGACAGGCATTATGATCAGTGCTTTCCATGCATTATTCATCTCCTCCATGCAGCAGCTCTGTGATGTATGAAGTTGAGGTGTATAAAATTGTCACTATTGGACCCATTTTGACCTACAAAAAAGTGGCAATTTTATGTTTCAACCTAACAGACGCTATAATCCCTCTTTCTAAAATGAGGGATTGAGGTTCTAAGAGTGAAGATTAGAATCCAGCCTGGCTAATTCTAGAGTTCTGGACAGAAATCAGATGCCACTAATTGTGCCTCTGACAATTAACAAAGATTTTAAATTCTGTGACTGTGTTATATCTGCTGTTTTATTTCCTCCACTGGTACTGGGACGTGCCTGTACATGCCTCTGTTCAAGAAGGTGATGGTAGGGTCGGGGAGTACCTCAAGGATGGGTGGAGTGACAACAGTGTAAGGTGAATGGCCCCCGGCTTTCGCCAGGCTCTGCAAAAAAGAAGTGAGAGGGTAAGAGCCCTGCCTGGCTCTGCGTAGTAGAAGGACCTGGGCAGAATTCGTGACAAGGACCAGAGCCCACAGCACCAGCATTATGCTCTTCCTACAGCATCAACACCCAGGAGCATGTGGTCCAGCTCAAGCCTTTGGTTTTGTTGAAGCATTATCATCAAAACCACAAAACTGGCAGGAATTTTAGGGATCATATACTCAGGCATCTTTTTAAAGAGGACAAGACTAATCAAATATTTACTGACCACCAACCACAATCAGGTGTGGGCCAAAGAAGTATAGCCTTCATGGGGTTCGCTGCTTGAACAAAATGATGTGAGATGCAATTACAGCATGGTAAGAGCTGACAGCCCAGTGTACAGTTGTTAGAGTGCAGCTTGGCACACAGTACATGCTTGCAATCCCAGCACTCTGAGAGGCTGAGGTAGGAATATTGCAAGTTCAAGCTCAGCCTAGGCAATTTAGAGATTTAGCTAGATATTGTCTCCAAAGAAAAGATTTTTTTTTTATTTTAAAGAGTAAAAGAAGGATAACATAATAATAGGGGGGACTTAGCAAATTACAGACAAAATGGTAGGAAATTATCAATGGTTATCATTTTACATATTATTATCTACAAAATAGTTTCTCAGGAAAACAAATAGACAAA
>NW_004955406.1:17059291-17127046 GCF_000276665.1 Chinchilla lanigera
TTCAGCAGCTGCTCCTCCGCTGGCTCTGGCCCTTTCTGGTTCCCAATGGCAGGAGCAAGAGTGGCCCGTTGTATGGCATGTATTCCCAGGGGTTGTTCAAAGTTTCAATGGTTCACGCACATCCGTGGGTGGGCAACTGCAGTCGGTGCATGGTGGGCCAATTGTGTCACTGTTTCTCTGTGTCATGATAGATCTCAATTGAGCGGCGGCCAGCCTAAGGGCTGGCACGCAATAGCGCTCGCAGCCGCATGGCTCCCCATGCGCTGGGGGCCCACCCTCCAGGAGCCACCAGGCAGGAAGCTAGCCAGCTGGAAGGCTGGCGCCACCCACCCACTGCTCCCTGTGCGCCGGAAGCCCTCCTTCCAGGGAACGACCAGGCCGGGAGTGAGTTGCCAGTCCGAAGACCGGCGCTCCCCGCCCGAGGCTCAGAAAAGATTTTTAAAAGAACAAAAGGCCTGGGAATATAGCTCAGTGGGAAGATCCTGGATTTGATTCCAGTAACAAGAAATCACAGAAGAAAGAAAGAAAGAAAGAAAGAAAGAAAGAAAGAAAGAAAGAAAGAAAGAAAGAGAGAGAGAGAGAGAGAAAGAAAGAGAGAAAGAAAATATAGGCTGGTTTTGAAATGTTCTGATAATAGGCATAGTGACCCGCCTTTGCAGTCCCAGCTACTTAAAAAGTAGGCAGAAGGATCATGAGTTCAAGCCCAACCTGGGCAACACAGTGAGAAACCATCTTAAAAAACAAAACAAAACATGAAGAAAAACAAAAGAGGCCACCCTACAAATGTTCTGAGGCAGCAGTTTAAAGACTCAAAGGACAAACTAGGTGAATGAAGAGTCACTCGCCACTGAAGCAAAGTGGCATGCTCAGGTCTATGTCATTAGCTCTGTTGTATAGGGCAAATGACAAGCCCCTTTGCCTCTTCAGAAAATGAGATATTTAATGCATGGTTTATGTTATTAAGTCAGTCAGTATGTAGAAAATCCTTAGTACTTAGCAGCTGGTACTTAGTACTTAGTAGCTTAGTATTTAGTACTTAGTAGCTCACTAAGTGTTATTTTCCCTTACTTTTTTTTGGTCCAGCACATTTTCTGTTATGTGACTTTGCCTTTAATCTTAGGAAAATGAGCCATGCGGGGTCAGTAATTTCAGACTGCTTTGATATCTGCTCAATTTTCCGCAATGTTGTACTCATCGCTGGGCATTAGGAACTAAAAATCATGGCTTTCACGTTACTGGGCCAGGCGTTATGTTGCTACCAGGGCTGACTGTGTTCTGCTTTTCAGCTCAAGCTACTCTCCACGTTTTCTCATGATAAAAATATTCATGACTGGCTTTCGAAAGCAGAGAAACTTTTATGACTTCAGGCATCACAAGACTGATTAAATATTTACTGATCACCTACCACAAGTCAGGTGTGGGCCAAAGAGATACAGCCTTCATGGGGTTCGCTGCTTGAACAAAATGATATGAGATGCAATTACAGCATGGTAAGAGCTGACAGCCCAGTGTACAGTTACTAGAGTGTGGCTTGGCACAGTGGTACATGTTTGTAATCCTAGCACTCTCGGAGGCTGAGATAGGAATACTGCAAGTTCAAGCCCAGCCTAGGCAATTTAGAGATTTAGCTAGATATTGTCTCCAAAGAAAAGATTTTTAAAAGAACAAAAGGCCTGGGAATGTAGCTCAGTGGGAAGTCCCTGGATTTGATTCTAGTAATGATGCAATATCCTTTAAAAAAGGCCTTTTAGCTAGAAAGACAATGCTGGGGGTGGGGGTCATTTTCATCACTAATGTGATAATTAAGCTAAATAGCTGGTGATCCAGCCACCTTTGGGACTACTAGCTTGTAGGCCATCTTCTCTTTTGAGGAGGTCTGGGGCAGTATAGTTAAGAACCAAGAGCACCTACTGTCTACCCCGCATTCCTCTGGTGCTAAGCATTGTAGCAAAGTGGACAGCTGCTGTGGTCCCAGAAGCAAGGCCAAGCTGCAAGGCTGCCTATTCCTATCTCAGTGAGATTGTCAAGTGACTTTATGCAACTGAGGGGGTTTGGTGTTCATTCATTCTATTTGTTTTGCTCAGTATCTAGCATATATTAGTTACCCAATATATATTGGCTATAAATAATAGATGCTAGTATCATCTAGTTATAGTATTATGAATTGGCCCTGCCTTGAGGAGCTCATAGTCTTGTAATAACAGTAATAATATTATACAATATTAATAATCATTACAAGCTGAACATCCCAAATCTGAAAATTCCAAAATGCTCCAGAATCTGAAGCTTTTTGGGCACTGATGTGATAACACAAGTACAAAATTCCTCAACATGAAATTTGTTTCATCCAGAAAATAAAAATGTGTAGAATTACCTGCAGGCTATGTGTATAAAGTGTATCTGAAACATAAATAAATTTCCATGTGTAAACTTAGGCCCCATTGCCATGATATTTCATTATGTCTATGAAAATATTCCATAATTAGGAAAAAATCCAAAGTCCCAAAAATTTCTGGTCCAAAGAATTTTGTATGACATACCTATAATATTGTCAATAATGCCATTATAACCTAATAATTACCTACATTAATTATTATATAATTTCCAAGTTATTGTATATTTATTATATTATTATATTATTGATATTATCATTATAGATATCAATAAATTTATGTTTGTATGCTCTAGTCACTGTTCTAAGTTTATCACATGTAAGTTACTCCTCTCAACAATCTTTTAAAGCAGGTACTATTATTACTATTCCCATTTTACAGATGAAATAAAGGCTCATATCAGGGAAGTAGACACATGAGCACGTCGGTACAAGTGATGACATTGTAATGGTCAGTGCAGGATGCTAGGAGGGTACCAGGAACACCAAGGGAGTCAGGGTAACTAATCCAAGGACATCAGAGAAGGTATCCCAGAGAATATGTGTCACTGAGCTGAATTTTAAAGAAAGACTTATCCAAAAAGAAAAGTGGACAAAAAAGATTTCCAGGCAGTGGAAGGACAAGCATGCAGATCTGGAGCCTGGTGTGATGAAAGCCTGGGAAGAAGTGTTGCCAGAATACAGTGAGCTGGAGTGTGGAAGATGGTGGAGATGGGGACAGGTTGCAGAGACATCATGCTGGAAGGGGAGCCAGGGCCAGATGGTGAAGAGCCCTGTTTGGTCTCTGAGGAGCCAGACAGAAAGCTGCACTCTTCACAGTACAGGGACTCACTGAAGAGTTTACTGCAAAGAAGTGACGTGATGAGACTGAAGGCAAAGTAGGTCCCTGAGGATGTAAAGATAACACACAGGAAGTGTGGAGACCAGTAAGTGTCCAGAAAAGTGATGCTGACGGTCTCAACTGGGGTAGTGCTAGCAAAGATGGAAAGAAAGGGAGGAGCTCAAATATGTTTAGGAGGCAAAATCACCATATTGGGTGTGTGACTGATAGGGGTGAGGGTAGGGTAGAAAAACAGACAAATGCACATGGCTCCACAAAACGAGATCCAGAATAAAGAAAAGCAGATTGAGCTAGGGAAGGTTGAGACTGCAAATTCTGTTTAGAAATTACTCAGTTAAAGATGACTAAGCAACATCCAGGTAGCGATGGCTAGCTGGCAACTGGGCTAGCAGTCAGAGACTCAACTCTGCGGCGAGGGCTAGAGATAAAGATGAGGTGGGGAAGTTTGCATCTTCATCATCAATGAAGCCCCAGGGTTGGGTGAGAACCCAAAGAAGAATGGAAGGAATGAGGAGAGAAAGCGCAAACAGTAGACCCCCAGGGAATCCCGATACTGGAAAAGCCAACTGAGAACCTGTAGAAGGATGAAGATGGACTCTTGCAGGGAGGGATAGAAGGCAAAAACATAGTAGAGTGCAACGTTCTGGAAACCATGAGAGGGTGTGGTGCCCTAAGCTGCAGAGAGTCCGGAAAGTGATAGCAGAAAGGCAGGCTTGTTCACCCATCTGAATGTCAGAGATGACCTGGGCAAATCGTGCTTCTACTGGAGGGCTGGACCTGGAAGCCAATGGCTGAGAAGAAAATGGGATGTCAGGAAGTGAGGAAAGAACTTTTAGGCTTGTCAGGGATCACTGCTATCCCAGCAGTCATATCCCATGGTTCTTTCTGTGCTTTCTGTTTCTCCTACAGTTTCTTACTCTGATTTCCTTTGTGTTCCTAGGTTTGGGTGCCAGCTCTGACCAGACTAAAGTAACATGGTCCAACTTTCAAAAGCAAGGTCACAAGGGCTCTAATTTCA
Source organism: Chinchilla lanigera (assembly GCF_000276665.1). Taxonomy (NCBI): domain Eukaryota; kingdom Metazoa; phylum Chordata; class Mammalia; order Rodentia; family Chinchillidae; genus Chinchilla; species Chinchilla lanigera. The sequence continues at coordinate 17,063,543 of NW_004955406.1, forward strand.
AATGGAACTGTAGGGTCAACTATTCAGGCTTTTAAAATGGAATAACCACTTTCTACATTGTCAGTAATCAGGGTGGTCTGGGGAGAAGGCTCTCCTCACTACTATTTCTCACACCAAGCTGCCATTTCTCTCTGGGTCACAGCAATAGACTCTTCGCTCCTTCTTATCTTGACATTTATATGTCAGGCTGCAGCCAGAACATTTCTTTCATGAAGGAAGTCAAAACAGGGCTAGGCTTTGCTAAAATTATTCAGTATGTTTCCTTTTCACCTGAAATAAATCTTGGGCCCCACAACTGAATAAAAACCCTCAAAACTTGGTCTCCTAAATCATTTCCTTTATCTTCCCCTGTTCACTACCTGTTGGTCACAGTGGCCTGAGTGATACTTTTCCAGCATAGCATGTCCATGCCTGCCTTGAGGATGAGGTAATTCTTTTTCCTAGGGTGTTCTCTGTCTAGAAGATATGTGATAGACATGGCTATAGCTATAAATACTCATATACTTGCTCTCCCCACAAGAATATATGCTCCATAACATTATAAATTTTATTTCTCTTGCTCTTAGAACAGTTAGATGTTGAATAAATAATTGTTGAATGAATAAGAGAATGAATACTTAAATGTAACTCTGAAAACTGAAACCCAAAACCTGAAGCAGCAAAGAGTGGACCAAACAGAAACTAAACATAGATATCAATTCCATGGCAGGTACATACCAGACATTTCCAGTGTGTTAGCTTTGTGTTACATGGGATGGAGACACAAAGCAAATCTGGTCTTTGCTCACACTAAACAGCCAGTTAAGTTGAGAGGATACACGAAAGGATTAGTGAATGAAATTATTTATGCAAATGTTCTGGCAATATTTACATTAAAACCCTATTTAGTCCATGCATTTGTGTTACCTTCCCTCTTTTGCAGGACTCTAGATGTTTCCTGATCCCTTTACATAACTGTTTCCTTCCCCAGTGAGTTCCTGGCATCACCTACTACAGAAGCTCTAACTTACTTTTTTGCTCACTTCCTTTCCAGAGGAGCCTCCTTATCTTACTACTTTGGATTCCAAGAGCCTGGCGCAGTCCCTTCGATCTAATGTCTGCCCATTTGAGGGCTGATAGAACTTCAAGGTTCTAAGCCAATGATGCAGACCAGTCATTAATACTATATCTGATACATGCAAGCACCTGAGACAAGAGACTTGAGCTATTTGTTTAACATTGATTCAAAAGATTTCCAACACCAATACATTATGGGAAGTTTGTCTATTTTCTGTGCATTAAGTCAAAAATTATCTATGCAGTGCCCAATATTCCATCACTTTCTCTAATAGTACACAAAAATGAGAGTGAGAAATATATTGACCCATTTTCCTAGGGATAGAATGATGCAGAAAGAAATGGATTGCTGAGGATTAAGCTGTTAGAAAAAGGGGTCAAGTCTCCTGAAACTTGGCCCTATGTACTTCCTCTTTATGGTCACCATTGATTGCCAGACAGGGTCTCCAGGTTCAGCAAGGGGAAAGAGCAGAGTCAATAACTTTGATTACTCTACCAGGCCTTTGCCGCAGTAGGCTTGCTCTCAAACAAATCCCTTGCAGGAAAAGCTTCACCAGATTACCCCAGCAATTTGAAAAACATCATGTGCATGAGGATGTGTTACATCAAAGACAAACCTGGCAGATGCAAAGAGCACACGATAGTGAGAGAGTAAACAATTCTTTCTTTTGTTAGATAAAAAGGATCAAGAAATGGATGGAGGGGGAGGGAGGAAAGGGAAGGGGATGAAGAAAGGAATTAAGATGTATTATGTACACGTATCAATTCCCCACAAGGAACGTAAACGTTATGTACTACAAACATGGACTAATAAAGAAAATGATCTGATAAAAAAGTCAATGTGGTAATGATTAACCTCATTCACAACAGTCAGATCTATGCGAGATCTCCTAGGATAACAAAGAAATTTGACACAGTGTTTTGACATCTATGAAAACAGGAGGTTTAGGATGGCTTATGTATATTCTTTTCTAAATTCAAAAAAGAATAGGTTCAGTTATGCTACTAACATTTATTAAGCACAGCATGAAATTAAATATGGAGAAAGAGAAGAGGTAGTAAGAAGGTATGATTTCCCCGCAGCAGCACTTCTTAGAAGTAGACACAGAGGCCCAGCATGGTGGCGCACGCCTGTAACTCCAGCACTGGGGAGGCTAAGGCAGGGGGATCGTTGGGAGTTCAAGAGCATCCTGGGCTACAAAGTGAGCTCAAGGACAGCCTGAACTGCATATCGAGACCATGTCTCAAAAAGAAACAAAACACAACAAAAAAAACAGAAGTAGACACAGAAACAAGCAGTGACATGAAATTCATCCATGGAAGGACCAAAATATGATCATGTAAGCTAAGTCAATAAGAGAGGATGAAACCTGAGTAAAATAAGACAATCTATTCATTTTACAATTATCTCCTGAGCACCTGAATATTCTTCATATTGTGAAGCATAAGACAAAGGCACTGTCCTGAACAGTCCTCAAAGTTGCTAGGGAAACTAGCATGCACACATGAAAGCTGAGTAAAATTTAAGTATGGTATAAACATACTTGTTGATAACCAGTGTATGTGATTTTCAAGAATTTGGAGAATTCTGGATTGGTGAAACTGGAGAATGCTTCACGGAAGAGATGGGAATTGATTTGATATTGGATGAGGCGTAAAATTTAAACATGTGAAGAGGAAACTTACTCCAATCATTAGACACAATGAAAATAAGTTCATGTCAAAGAGAAATTATATTGCATGTGTGTTAGTAACGCTTGCTACAATAAAAAACACTTTCAGCGGCTAAACAAATTAAAGTTTATTTCTTGTTCACAGAGAGACTAATACAGATGTTCTTTGTTTCCAGCAAGTGCCTGGCCTTCTGCCCATTCATTTAAGTACCTAGTTACTTTGGACTTCTGGGTCTGTTCTCTGGGTTTTGGGATCCTTCTTCCTTTACATAATGTAAGGGAAGAAGAAAAGGTAAGTCTTGACTGCACATAGCAAATGTTCACATAATCTACTTTATGCCTCAAAGCACTCTGCTTCATTTTTGTCCACATGCTTTTGACCAGAACTTAGCCCCAAAGCCACTCTCTGTTGCAAGGGGGCTTCATTGCCTGTCTAGGACACTGAGGTAGGCTATGGCAAACATTGGCAATCTCTGCCACATCATGTTTTGGGAAAAGAAAGTCAATCTATTTAGCTGGAGCAGAAGACAAGAGAAATAGGCAATGGAATAAAAGATTGCAAAGTATAAAACATAAGTCTTCTCTCACAAAGCTTAACGAGGAAGGACCAGCACACATAAGAAATTTAGAAAGAAATAGAAGACAATGCCTGATTTTCCTTGGGGTGATACATAAATTAAATGGGGAATGATTTATAGTACTGGAAGATTACTCAGAGTAGCATGGTTGGGAAAAGTTTCAAGGAAGATGTGAAAATAATCTCAGTCTTTAGAGTGTGAGTATGTCAAGTGAAATACATTAGATGTATAAAGAAAAGAACATAAACACTAACACAATGTGAGCAAGGGAAGAGAGATAATAACAAAGCTGGCAAAGGGAGATAAAAATCAAATACAGAATTTATCAATGGGGGTCATTTTGGTATTGGAAGCAGGAACCAGTTCTTCATTTATAGGACTAAGACACATTGCAGGACTTATAGCATACCTAAACTCTGCCCATTAAATGTTGATACTGCCTCCAAGTAACAGTGACTATGAAAATATTGCTACATTCCAGATTCTCCTTCTTGGGACTAGAGATGGAGTTATAACAGCTCTGTGGAGAGTTCTGGGAAGAAAACAAAGAGCAAAGTCATCAGGAAACCATTGGCCTATAGTCTTAAACACGAGAATAAGGAGATTAAGGTAGGGAAAATAAGAACTAGGGAGCTACTCAACTGGAGATTGTACTGAAAAGTGCTTTTACAATGTGTTACCTCTAGGTTTGATGTCCAAGATGGTAGCACATTAATTCAAAATTGTTTCACACTCAACTTATGTGCAAATCAAGTCAATTAATCCAGCATCACACACAGGCATTCAAATATTAAACGATAAATTCCTGAAGAGTCAGGACATTCCTAAATTAAGACCAGTAAATCAGCCACTTACCTCCTAAGGCTGCATGGTATGTATATGGAAGTAACTTCCCCTAATGAAAAAAATCAATCTGGCAAGAAATCAGATACCTTCAATAATTTGAAAGTATCTACATTTCCTGCCCACCTAAGCTTATTTTCAGAATGTTTTTACTACTTGAAGAATTATTGCAGCTACTTCAGGCCTCCAGACAGTTATACCTCACCCTGATTCCAAAACTACTGCAAATAATTCTCTATCAAATAATAGAATTGCTGATTTTCCAAGCTACACTTTTGTTCCCATATTCTTTTGCACCTTGAGTGGCCCTTGAAAATGAGAGTTTTTAGCCAAAGACATGCTGAGTGAAAGGGAGCTCCCCATTGGCTGGAACCACTGTCTACCCCACAATCACAGTCTTTGATCTGGCCCTCACAGCACTAATGTGAAACAATCAAGGAGGCAGGTCAGATGCACCTGCAGCCCTGATGGGAAATGTCACTCAGAAATGCTCAGTGACAAAGGAGACATCTCAAAATGGACGTTTGCAAAATAACTGTGATGAGACTCAGAGACAGAGCACTTAAAAAGTTCCAAAGAGACAAAAGAAAAGTTTTTTTTTTTTAAAGATAAGAAACAATTCTAAGGGACCCTCCCTCACAAAAGGAAACAGGCAATAATTTTCCCACGCTTCCTGACTTCTTTGAAAATGCACTTGCAATTTTTCATGAAATTCTCAAAATAAAAATATTACATGAATAATATTTCTCCATCTTTTGAAAATTCAGACACATCAAGAAGGTTCTGGAATAATTAAAGTCTGGGATATTAAAGTCAATTACTTTCATCAGATTATTTTCTTCCTTCTTTCTCAGGGAAATTCTCTCCACTGGGGCAATGTGGTTTTTGACGGAGAAAAAGAAGAAACAGGCAACTCTGACACATGTGAAACGTTAAGCTATGGGCATCAGGAGGGATAATCTTAGACAGAGAGAAGTAGGAGGCAGGGGAGTGGTGGAGAAAGGAAGGTGGTGCCCACCTTCACGTGTCTCTCATTACCCCTGGCAGCAAGTTCAGCTTTTGTTTTAAGATAAGGAAGAACTATCACTCATTCCACTTACAGTATTTATGAGTTGCTTATTTGGTACCAGAAAGTATAAGCGTTCTAGATATCTAATACCGAGCAACAGAAGCAAGCAAACAAAAACTCATGCCATCATTGGAAGACAGAAGAAATGAAAAAAAAAAAAATCTCCTGCTTCTTAGAGAAAAAGTTAGGGAGCAATGCCAGAGAATGTTGGAGTTTGCCTATGAAAAGGAAGAAAAGCCTAGGACAGGTGAGACCAAGGTCAGATAGCCATGATGTTCTCAGTAAGATCGAAGGAATTTGCTAAGAATAAAGTTTGGGTAGAAAAATTTTGCAGTACAGAAAATGTGTTTCGATCCTGACAAGCGTATTGGTTTGCCTGCTTTCCATCCACTCAAGGGTGCAGCCTTTTAAATGAGCAGATGTGCAAACATTTGAGAAAGTACTGATGATTACCCCGAGGTTTCCACCTGCTTGAACTTTCTGTGATATTGCAACAACATGCTAACCATTCTTTTTGGGTCTAGGAACCTGTGTACCATCTGATCTTGTAAGAGCTCTCTAGGAATCCCTTTGGAATCAATTAGCTACTCAGTCATTAGTAGCAACAAATGATTATTAAATACTTAGAAACTACACATAAAAGTTCAAGAACATTACGGGAAAATTCAGACCTGCTTATCCCATTTGAACCAAATGGATTACCTTGTCTTTTATCAGAGGCTCCTAGCTCACTCTCATCTTAGGATATTTGCATTTATTGTCTACTCTGCAGTTCTTTCCAGAGAGAAACATCACTTACCCCTCTTCTATCAAGTTTTGCTCCAATGTTACCATCTCAGGAAGGCCAGCCCTGAAATCCTTTCTAAATCGCAACCTCACAGCATTCTCATCCTCCCTGTTCTTCTCTATTTTCTCACAGCATTTACTATCTTCAACATGCTATATAATTTATTTTTAAAATTATAAATATCTCCCCACCTCCAGCCCACAGTGAAAGCTCTCTGAGCATGTGTCTGCTTTTGCTTTTTCTCTTTCATTTCATTTTATTTTTGCACTCCCTAACTTTGAATAGTGTCTGATTCCTTATGTATCGAATAAAGGAATGAGTGAATGAATAATATTTATGCTTCATTCTATATCTGAAGAGGCTGAAAAACTCCTTCTTGTAGTATGTCCGGCCCCTGACACCCTTGGCAGTGTGTTCTAGAACAACATCATAGCACAGCTAATAATTATCTCATTTATTTATTGAGGACTCTCATCAAAACATCGAAGCAGCAAATAAAAGAGAAGATAGTAGGAGAGGGGTGGGGAGAGAGGAAGGAATGAATAAGTGAAACCAATGGGGAGCAGCCAGCATGCAGGGAGAAAAACGTCATGTGATCACATAGCAGAGGACTCAGCGTGGGAGGAAGTGGCTAGTGCCTGTCCTGTGACAGCCGCTTGCCCTCCATGCCACTGGAGAAGAGGGGTGAAAGGGCATACCCTGGCTCGGCCGGGAGCCTTTGCGTGCTAGCCTGCTTTGCCGTCTTCACTGTGGGAGGCATGTCTGTGTTCTTACAGCTGTGCTTTAATTGAACTGGGCAACATTAGGTGGATTGATCATCCATTTAGCAAAATGCTCACAGAGATTTCCTCAGAGAATTTAATGCACTATCGACTGCACATTGACAGCGACAAAATGCTTCTTTGAAGTAGATGTTGGGATGCTTAAGAGTTGTTTTCATTAGGACTTGTGTCACAATTATGTCAAAAGAGATTTGCTATACAAATATTACTTTTATTTCCAATTTAATGTGTCCAGTGCATAAAGCAAGGTCAACCTTTACTTTCATGGGGATTTTAAAAACTCTCTAGGTTCTCATTACCTCCCAACAAAGCATAAATTTGGAAGCCTACATTGGTATGGCTGTGCCTGACCTTCTTAATAACCCTCATGCTTCCAAACTTTCATTTAAGGTTTCGCAGAGCTCTTTCTCCCCTTTATACTACTGGAGGATTTTAAAGCCCGAAGTTACAGATGAACATTAGCAAGTCTACTTAACCCATACTCTAACTGAAACCATCATCTGAACTTAACCAACGCTTGAAGCAGCACAAGGTTCTTCAGTTTACTTTTGAGGTTCTGTGTAGGCTTTAGGTGGGTGAAGAAATAGGCTTGTGGTCTCACAGTTCTAAATTTGCATCTCTTCACATAACTGATGACAACCAAGAATATACTCATTTCTAACATGGATATAATTACCTATTCACACAGTATTAGAAGAGTAATAGTTAAGGTGTGTGGAGTTTCTCTCATGGGCATATCACCTACTGGGTTTCAAAAGGTAATTCCATCTTCTGTGATTTTTTTTTTCTCTTTTTCAAAGCTGTCATAGACACTGGGCTCTACATATTGCTACCTTAGGAAAAAAATAAAATAAAAAATAAAACAATATGTAAATAATTTTTTAAAATTCCTAAAACTTGTTGATAAAAATAGAACAGTCTAGGGCCAGGGATATATCTCAGTGGCTCAAGAACCTGCCCAGCAAGTGCAAGATCCTGAGTTTGATTCCCAGTACCAAAAAAAAAAAAAAAAAAAAAAAAAAAAAAAAAAGAGCAGTCTAATAAGAAAGAAGTAAAACACTTAAACAGACATATCACAAAGATGCACAAAAGATCAACAAGCACATGCAAGAGTACTCGATATCATTAGCCCTCAAGAAATGTAATTGAAACCACCATGAAATTAAAGCATAAAGTACAAGAATTATTTAAAAATGTATAAAGACACTTTGTTTTGGAAACCCAAAACTCTTACATTTAGTGGTGAGAATATTAATGATACAATCACTTAGGGAAAATATCTAGCATCTTATACTGCTGGACATTTATCTATCTTATGATCCAGAAATACTACTCTTAGGTACTTATTCAAAAGCAGGAAAACACATATTCATAGAAACATTTGTCCAAGATGGCGTATAGAACTTTTATTCATAAAACTAATTTTTGTTTTCCTTCTTCTCACCAACACTCAACTTCTGTCCATCACATAAACTGAAGACAACCCTAGTCAACTGCCCCATAGGCTCCCTGACCTACTGGCTATCACCAAGCAGGAAGTAGAAGAAAGAGTGACCTTGAAGAGTCTTTCTGAAGATCCCCTGTGAATCTGATTAGATTAGAACTAGGTGCTATAGTTGCTGTAGCTTCAGAAAGGTGGAAAGATAGGCTAAAGCTCAATACTCATGTCAGGGAAAGCTGAAATAGCTAAGTGTGTTAAGAAAGGAGAAACAGGAGATGCATTCAATATCTTCCACTGACCAAACAGCTAAGGTCAAGAGAACATATGCACTGTGAGGTATATTCACAGTGTAAAAGTCCGACTTCTAGTGCCATGATAGTTGAACCAGGTGTCTCATCACTCACTATGTGGACTTTCACTTAATACTCTTATGTTCTGTACATCAACTCCCAATCTCATCTGTGCTCTGTATCCCTCAACCAGTCATTCTGTACTGCATCCCTGAGAGAATAAGCCTCCTTGTCCTTTGCTAGAGTAGAGGAGCCAATATTGCCTTGTCAGCTGGGGAAAGGAACCCAGAGTGCTGAATGCTTCTAAAAATGACTTATAAAAAAAAAAACCACTCTTGGTTTCAGTCCTGTATCATATTCCTTAGATGTACTGATGCCTCCAATTCAAAGACTTTCTGAGGTTCTGGAGCACAAATAGATTTCTTTTTTCTGAGTATGTTTGGGATACATAACAATTATACTCCTTTGGGAAAATAGTCCACATAGGAGATGTGATCAAAATATGCAGTGAATGTTTAAATTTTAAAGCTCTATTACAGTAAAAAAAAAAAGTTGCCATCATTCCCCTTCAAATTATGCCAGCTTTCTTTAAAGAATATCTGGAAAATCTCAAAGCAAGGTCAAGAGATATAGAGAATTTTTTCTTAAAGATATACTTAAAGATATACTTATCTTAAATAAAAATTTGAATTATATAATATAAAAAGGCCATATGAAAGAATCCAAAGATACAACAAACATTAGGTAATTAAGGGAAAAAGTTCTATACACCATTAGGGTAATTAAGAATAAAAGTTCCATACGCCATCTTGGACAAATGTTTCTATATACTTTTCTTAAAGATATACTTATCCCATATTTTCTTTGCCACTTTCTGAAGCAGTTATGGAAGTCTCATTTCATGTTTTTTTTCATGGTGTCTCAGTGTTTTGGATTGATTCATAATGTTTATGCCAATTTCTGTCAAATAAAAATGCTGTAGTGTGCCCTCATTCAGCTTGTTGACTGGATCTGTCACCTTGTGACTGCTGGCTCTTCCCCAAAGTCAAAATGACCATAACAGGTAAATGTTTTGAATGAATTTAGATATTGAGGCAGCCACAGCAGCACAAGTAAAGACACTCACAAAAGAGGACTTCCAGAACTACTTCAGAAACTGGAAAGAACGATGGGGCAAGTGTGCTTGATGTAAAGGGGTGGTGGAGTGTTGAAGGGGATTAATGTAATATGTACTTAACTGTGATAATTTTTTTAAAATTTGAGCATTCACTAAATTTTGATCACTCTTCATACGTATCATAACTTCATCATTTTTTGGTCTCCTTTTCTCCCTACTCTGCGTGCTTCCCCTTCCCCAGCTCCTCTTCCCCATCTCCAGGAAATCTACCTCCCTGTTTCCTGCCATCTGCAGTTTATTTTATTCTTTAAATTATTTATATTCTGGGTGTCTCATATCAGAATTCCTTTTCTACTTACTCCAATTGCTTTAGTTATGTACTGTTTTCCTCAAAATGCTTAATTAGTTAAAGCTCATTTGTGTTCTTTTAGTCCTCTAAATTTTGCCCCTATTTTTCTTCAGTAATTTTCCTTTCCTCAATACTCTTTTTTACATTTAGTCTTTCTTAATTTATGCATTTTGTATTCAATGATTTTTAAGACTGATGGATTGTCTTTAAGAAAAAATTCTCTATATCTCTTGACCTTGCTTTGAGATTTTCCAGATATTCTTATCTCACTGAATGCTTGTTTGGTTTTTGTATATTTGCATTTCACTAATTCTCTCTTCATCTAGGCAAGGTTATTTTTATCTATCCAACTGTTAAATTTTATCTTGTACAACCCTTTTTTATTCATAAGTTTTAAATAATTCCTTTTTGAAACTGCTTATTAATTTTCCATAGTGTTTTATTCATACATATTTCTTTTTTCTATCATTTATTTAATCATTTTAGATATACCTCTAAGAGTGTTCAGTAATCTAAAATTTCTTTTTCCCTTAATTACCTAATGTTTGTTGTATCTTTGGATTCTTTCATATGGCCTTTTTATATTATATAATTCAAATTTTTATTTAATATTCAGCAGACTTCTACCTATGGAAATAAAATACAGCCAAGGTCAAGTTTTTATTCCTCAAGAATGGTTTTTACACTTGATTCTACCAGTCATCCTCAAAATATCACCAGCATGGGGCTGAATTTTATGTTGATTTCTCAATTTAGTATCTCTCAGGACAAGAATTTAGTATAAATTCAAAACATTACCCCTATGATTCACAAGCCTAGGCTTAAAATATATCAGGAAACTTTTTCCATCACATTCTAGGTTGAGATATGATGTCTTTGTCATCTCTCTGTGCTTCTGAGATTGTTTCTATCCTATATCTTTTCGGTGAGTGAGTTGATAGCATTTTAAGGTTTCCTACTGTACATGCATGCACATGTGTTGGAGGGAACAAAGTTGTTGCAGCAAAATCTATTTGCCTCTTGTCAGTGTAAGATTGTCATCTCTTATATGTGCATGACTATTAAAAGTAAGGGTCTGGGCTTTCACTTTACATGAGGTTAGAATAATTTGGAATTACTATCTTATGTTATATAATTATGAAATTTGATGAAACATACGAGGTAACATTTTACAGCCTTGAGCAACAGAAGAGCCAAACTGAGTGCTTATAGGAGGAAAATACCTGAACTGAATCGTATTCACCTGCTCTGTCTGGTAAACCATAATACAGAGAGATGGTGTCAAGGGAGAGCAGAGGTCTTACTGCCAAAGAGGTGGAGATCAAAGTTTAAAGAAGTTGTGGTGTCTGGAATCTGTGTGTCAGGTAATAAAAGAGGAACAAACCACACAGGTGTTAGGGTTTCAAGACCTGAAGGGACTGAAGGGAGATTTTCCTTCAGATTTGAGCCAGGGGCTAGACTGAACTCACACATGATAAAATTCTCAAGGCTATCAAACAGTGGCTGTTACAGGAAACAAATCTGCACAGTGATAATAGAGGTCAGGAAATGCTGGGAGATGTTGGCATTCCAGTCCACCCAGGATAGAGAGACCTCACTGAGTTCCTCTATATTCATTTGTGACTCCAAATATTCTACACTTAAGAAGCCAGTACCAACCCCTGGAACAGGAGTTATACACAGTTTCTGTAAAGAATCAAATAGTAAATTTGATAGTAAATACCATAACCAACTGTCTTTGCCCTTCCTCTTCCTCCTCTTTATTTTATCTTTCCTCTTATTACATGTTCTCTTTCCTTTTCTTTATCTCTTTTAAAATGCAGAAGCCATTTATAACTTGTGGGCCACAGAAAAACATTTTAGAGACCAGGTTAGGCCCATAAGCTATAGCTTGTGGATACTTGGTCTAAATTAAATGTTATATGCTAGCATAAGGGCAAATTAGAGTATATAAAATGTAGGGACCCACACACTCAAAGGATCATATGCCACAATGAAGTGAGATCCATTCTTAGAATGCAAAGACCATTTAAAATATGCAAATCAATAAATGATACATTAAACTAATACATGAAAAGTGAAAATTCAAAATACTGGACCTCAACTTTAATAGATTCACAAAAAAAGCAGTTGATAAAATTTAATAACACTTCGTGATAAAAGTTCTCAACAATTTAGGAATAATTGTAAAGTACTTCAACATGATAAAGGTAAAATGCAAACCCATAGTTAACATCAAATTCAATGTGAAAAGTTAAATATTTTTCCTCTAAAATTTGAGGAAAGAATGCCCATTCTTACCTTCTCTATTTAATATGTTACTGTAAGTTCTAACCATAGATGTTAAGCAAGAAAAGTGAAAACAACAATGAAACATCACCTCAAATCTGTTCCCCATGGCCATTATAAAAAGATTAGCTATCATAAGTATTGGCAAGGGTATGGAGAAAAGAGAACATTTGTATACTGTTGGTGGGAATATAAATTGGTACAAGTCTTATGAAAAACAGTATGGGGGTTCCTCACCAAATTAAAAATAGATCTAAGCTTCAGTAATCCCAATTCTATGTATATATCTACAGGAAAAGAAATATATCTTGAAGGAGTATCTACAGTCCCTTGTTCATTGCAGCATTACTCACAATAGCTAAAACTATGATGAACAACCTAAATGTCCATCAATGGATGATGGATTCAGAAAATTTGATGGATGATAGATAGATAGATAGATAGATGATAGATAGATAGAGATAGAGATAGACTTAGAATGGAATATTATTCAACCACAAAAGGAAGAAAAATGCTTTACATGTTAAGTAAAATAGACCAGATCCAGAAAGACAAATACTGTATAATCTCACTTAATATGTGGAATTTTAAAAGGTCAAACTCACTGAAATATGAAGTATAATGGTAGTTGCCAGGGGATAAGGTCTGGGTATGTTGGTAAAGAGTGCAATCTTTCAGGTAAGATGAGTAAGTTTTGTGGATTCAATGCATAGTACAATAATTATATTTAATAGTACTGCATTTTACACTTGAAATTTTCAAGAGAATAAACCTTATATGTACTTACAAAACAAGGTAACTCTGAGGTGACAGACATGTTACTTAACTTGATTGTGATAATCATTTGACAATGCATTCATATATCAAATCATCATATTGCATATCTTAAATATATACAATTTTTATTTGATACTTATACTTCAGTAAAGCTGGAAAATAGAAATAATGAAATGATAAAAGAAATTATAGGATGTAACACACCAAAATGCATAAAACAGAGTATGAAAACTTTCAAGGAAAATACTTTCTACTAGAACAAAATGAACACTGTATAGAGACATACACCACAAACCAGAAACCCACTAAATATTATCCACAATTGAAAGCTATTAGAAAAAATGCAATTTAAAACTTAAAGAAAAGCCCATGTCCTGAAGGATTCACTGTTGTATTCTATAAGAAATTTAGAGATGATCTAATGTCACTAGTGTTGAAACACTTTAATGAAACTGAAAGGGAAGCAATATTCCTAAAATCATTCCTGGAAGCAAGTATTACCCTGATACCAAAAGCAGAGAAGGGCTCAACCAAAAAAGAAAACTACAGATCAATCTTCTTAATGAACATACATGCAAAAGTCCTCAACAAGATACTGGCAAAAAGAATACAGCAAATTATCAAGAAGAGTATATACTATGATCAAGTAGGAGTCATACCATGGATTCCGGAATGGTTGAACATAGGCAAATCAATGAATGAAATACACCATATTAACAGTGCCAAAGACCAAAATCTCATGAGCATCTCAATAGACACAGAAAAAGGATCAGACAAAGTCCAATACCCATTCATGATAAAATCCTACAGAAAAGTGGAATACATGGTCTTTACCTCACTCTGAGAAAAGCCATTTAACACAAAGTAACAATCAACATCATATTGAATGGTCAAAAACTGAAATCTTTCATTCTAAAATCAGGAACAAGACAAGGATGTCCACTATCACAACTCCTATTCAATACAGTTCTGGAAACATCAGCCAGAGCAATTAGAAAAGAGGGAGAAATAAATGGAATAAAAATAAGAAAGTAAGAAGTTATGTTACATATTGCTATCTTAAGCAAAGTTAATTCCTATCATTTCTTTTGAAATCCTGTATCATTTTTAATGTTTTTGATTTGTTTTGTTTTTATCTGTGATGTGGGTATTTTGCCATTGTGGATTGTTTGCTATAGTATAAAAAAATGCAAAATTGTTAACTTAAAAAAAGAAAATAAGAATTTAACATATCATCATTTGAAGAAGACATGATACCTACATAGAAAACCTCAAAAACTCCACCAAAAGACTTGTCAATTTAATAATCAAATTCAGTAGTGTAGCCGGATACAAAATCAATGCTCAAAAATCAATAGCATTCCTGTGCACAAACAACCAACACACTGAAAGAGAATAAGGGAAAGTACACCTTTCACAATAGGATCCAAAAAATACCTAGGAATCAATCTAACAAAGGAAGTAAAATATCTATACATTGAAAATTACAGTACTGTGAAAAACGATATTAAAGAGGATAGCAGAAAATAGAAAGATACCCCTTTCTCATGGACAGGAAGGACCAACATAGTGAAAATGGTCATACATCCTAAATTGTTATACAGATTTAAAACAATCCCAACCAAAATACCACTAACTTACCTCATAGAACTAGAGAAAACATTCCTGAAATTCATTTAGAAACAGAAATGACCTAGAAAAATAATTCTCAGCAACAAAGGAAAGTTGGAGACATCATAATCCCTGATTTGAAATTATACTACAAAGCTACTGTGATAAAAACAGCATGGCACTGGTAAAAAGACAGGCCTGAGGATCAAGAAAACAGATCTGAAAATACATAAACAACTCCAAAAACACTCATCCACCTTATATTTGACAAAGGGCCCAAACACATTGACTAGAAGAAAGATAGCCTCTTTAATAACTGGTCCTGGAAAAACTGGCTTTCCACATGCTGAACACTAAAACTAGACCCACGTCTATCACCATGCACTAAGCTAAAAGAAAAGTGCATCAAAGACCTAAATATTAAAGCAGAAATACTAAATCTTCTGGAAGAGAGAATAGGCAAAACTCTTGAAGACATAGGTGTAGGCAAAGATTTTGTGAGCAAAGCCTTGACTGTATGGGAAATTACACAAAGAATCAACAACTGGGATCTCACCCTATTAAAAAGTTTTGCATAGCAAAGGAAATCACCAACAGAGCACAAAGACCACCTACAGAATGGGAAAGAAATTTAGCCAGTTGTCCCTCAAACAAAGGCCTTATATCTAGAATGTATAAAGAATTGAAAAAAATCAAACCCCCCAAATTTAAAGACCCAAGCCAAAAATGAGGCATCTGAGATGCATACACATTTCTCAGATGAAGAAATACAAATGGCAAATAAATATATGAGAAAATGTTCAATATCACTGATCTTGACTAAGGGATGCAAATTAAAACAACACTAAGATTCCATCTCACTCCAGAAAGAATGGCTATTATAAAAAAGTCAACCAATAATAAATGCTGGAAGGGCTGTGGGGGAATAAAGAACGCTGCTCCACTGCTGTTGGGAGTTTAGACTGGTGCAACCACTGTGGAAATCAGTGTGGAGATTCCTCAAAAAACTAGAACTAAAGGTCCTGTTTGACCCAGTTTTCCCCCTTCTATCTTTCCAGAATAATTAAAAACATCATACCACAGCTATACATGGCATACCCATGTTTACAGCAGCACAGTTTGTAATAGCTAAATCTTAGAAAAAACCCCAAATGTCCATCAACTGATGAATGGATACAAAAGATGTGGGGTTTTTTAATACAATGGAGTCCTACTCAGCCATAAATAAGGAAACTTGAGGCAATTCTAGATAAGTGGATGTACTTTGAGACCATATTCTTGAGTGAAATAAGTTAGACAAGTAGGATTAAATATTGCATTGTCTCCCTGGTGTGACAATCTGAAAGAATAAGGACCAAAATGTACAATAAATATTGTGAAATAGGAAGAAATTGTTCAAGAGGAAAGAAGTATTAGGGAACAGGAGGGGGAAATGAAGGAATGGAAAAGGAAACAAGATACAAAAGTATACAAACAAAACTTTGTAAATAGGGGCAGGTGTTCAAGGAAGGGGAGGAGATTGGGGAAAAGAAGAATCAAAATATAACATGTATAGGTACAAATTCTCTATGATGACTGTGATCATTATGTATATATATATCTAAATTGTACCAACAAACTTAACCAAATAAAAAAATCTATTTGAAAATGCCAACTTCTAATGATGATAGAGTATTCACAAAAAATAATTATAAAAAATCTGGACAAAGTATTTAGGGAAAAACACTATTTGAAGGCACTAAGAAGTAAGTATGATGTTAAATTATATTCTTCCAATAAATATAAATTGAACCTCCAATACATCAGAATGTGACACGTGGAAAAATAATCTGTACAGAGGTACCCATAATGATCAGTTTTAGTCCAATAGGATTAGAGCTCCTATAAGAAAGGGAAATGTGGGCACAAAGATATGTACAAAAGAGAACACCATGTAAAGAGAAATGCAAGAATTCAGGTGATAATCCTACAATCCAAACAATGCCAAAGATTGCCAGAAACTGACCCTACCAACACATTGTTCTCTACCTTCCAGCCTGTATAACTATGGAGCAATAAATTCTTGCTGCTTAAAACATTCAGTTTATACTCTCACCCAGTGGTACCCACTGACAGCTCTATCAAACTGATTTAGTGATTAAGAGTAGGGAGAAACTTATAGGAACTTATCCTTGAAAGAGTAAAGCTCATTAGGTTAGATTTTTATATAGATGACCTAGCACCAAAGGCTGCTTTCCAGTGTGCATCATGCAGAGTAGAAAAATATAAGAAAAAGAAGCTGGAGTTGAAAAAGAAGACAGAGATTTAGGGAAGAAATTATGAGAAGGGTGATGCTTCCCAGAGAGGTAAAACCCTTAATATGAATGTAAGCTCCACCCAGTTCTTGACAGACCACTGAAATACACATTCATAGAGGAAACCTCTGGAAGCCTGGTGGCAATGAAGTTAAAAGTCCTCAGAAGATAAGTCAGCTACTGTGTACCACAGGGAAGGCAGTGTTTAGAGTTTAAATACAGTTCAGTTAACCTCTGGCTATGGCAAAAATCAGCACTCAGCAGAAGACAGAAGAACACAAACGCTGTAAATTATGTCAGGTCTACAATGTCCACCTTATAATTTGAAACCATTACATGTACAGAGAAATAGGAATGTATATACAGAATCAAGAGGGGAAGAATTTGATAAAAATTGATACCCAAAAGACTCAGATAACAGAACTAACCAGTAAAGATTTAAAATCAGTTATTTTATATATTTTCAGGGCTTCAATAATCAGAGGCAGACGCTCAGCAGAGAAATTAATATCATTAAAATGATTACATTAAAAGTATCCAAATTAAAATGTGCAATCACTGAGATGAAAATTTTAACAGATTATATATTACACTGGAGAAGGAAAAAGAAGAGTAAATTTTAGGATGAATCAAATAATCTAGTAGAAAATAAACAATCTAGTAGAAAAATTAAGAAGAAAATATTTGATTCAAAAAGCCTTCAGTGAATAAGCAATATGTGGGAAAATATTAATCTGCTTTATATCTTGTACTTGGAGTGTCAGAAGAAAAAGAAACCAAAAAAAAAAAAAAAAAAAGAGCAGAAAATATATGTGAAAAATAAAGTGCTGAGGAAACATTTTTAGCCCCGATTCTTAGGTCTAGTGAAAATTTCCTTACATGTGACAAAATATTTAAGAAAAATTCTGTGATAATTCATTCCTAATGGACTCCTACTGTAGAATGATAAAGTTAAATTCCTCAGAACAAAGGGAGATGATAGCAGATGGAAACTCAGATTCATAGAAAGAAATGAAAACCATCAAAAAATGTAAATACAAAAGGATGTGCTTTTATCTTTATTTTTAAATTTAATTTCTATGAAAATGTAATTCACAGAACATATTATTTAATATTCAGCTATCTTAGAGCATAAAATTCAGTGGTATTTAGTATGTTCACAATGTTATACAACCATCACACCACCATATATTTCCAGGATATTTGTATTGCATCAAAAAGAAACACCCTGTCTACTAAGTAATCACTCTCATTTATTCCATCCTTACTGTAGACCATGGCAAACTCATGCACTGTTTCTGGAAATTGATCTATCCAGGACATTTCACCTAAGTGGAATCATGTGTGACCTTTTTGTGTTTACCTTATTTCACTTAACACTATGTTTTTAAGATTCATCCATGTTACAGTGCATAACAGCATTCCATTCATTTTTATGACCAAATAATATGGAAGTATATAAATATCCCATTATTTGTTTATCCACTGAGCAGGTCATAGACATTTAGGTGTTTCTACTTTTTGGATATCACAAATACTGCTATGGACATATATTTTCAATTCTCTTGAGTTCCATGTGCACTGGACGAAATGTGCAGTTTGCTTTTGTTGGGTGAAGCATTCTATAGATGACTGCTAGGTTTAATTTGCTTATAGTATTGTTCGTGTCTACTATGTCTCTGCTAATTTTCTGTTGAGTTGTTCTATCCATTAGTGAAAATCAATTAGTGAAACTTCCACCTGTTATATTTGAACCGTTTCCTTTGTCAACTCTTGTGTTATATCATCCTGAAACTATTACCATTATAAATGTGTCTGTTTGTCACAGTAATTTGCCCTTATTTTTGTGATATTAATATATTATTTCATCTGCCTTTTGAGTTCTATTTACAAGAAATGTCTATGTTGACCCTTCTATTTTTCAACCTATTTGTTTATCTTAATCTAAACATATTTGTGTATCTGAGTCTCTGGTAAACAATATATAGTTGGACCATGATTTTTAAATATGCTTCATTCCTACTTTCTAACTGGAAATGATAATTCATTTAAATTTCACATAATTGCTAACAAGAAAAGACTTGTCATTTTATTTGTTTTCTATATGTCACATTAGTTTTGTTCCTCAATTCCTCCATTATTACCTTCTTTTGTGTTGAATAGATGTTTTCTAGTATCTGATTTAATTCTCCTTTCCTTTTATTTTTACTGTTATTTTGAGAAGTTGAGATATATACATATATATATGTATATATATATATATAATTTTGAGAATTTTTACTCTTTTCTCTGGAAATTATACTCAAATTTCTTAATTTATAAGAAATTAATTATTATTAGTTGAGGTCATAATTTTAATAGTATACAAAATTTTCCTTCTATTGGGCATACTCAACCTGTACCTTTCCCTTTTTTGTCCCCCCGCCACCTTTAAGTGAAAAGGAATTGCCCTGGGCTGCATATTAAAAAGTATAATATAGTGAATATATGTAAAGAACAAAATTTCCTTAGTTTTATGTTTTATTATTTTTTAAAGAGGATAAAAAAGGCAGTTTACAGGTTGTACACTGCTGTATAATGCAAATTTAAGCTGAAATACAGCAATGAACCAGAACATAAGTACTCAAAGAAACATGAAGGCATTTCAAAAAAAAAAAGCCAGAGGAGAGGAAGAATAATCTCCACAGGTCAAATCTGGGACAATTTGAGTACCCCTAATGATGGATAATGACTTATTAATAAAAATCCATGGTTGTACCATTATAAAAATACAAAATGGAGGAGAGGTACAGTGTGGATCTTAAGTGGCCCCCAAATGTCCCTATGTTAAAAGCTTGACAGGTAGCTTGCTGCTATTGCAAGGTGATGGAACCTTGTGGCAAGTCCTTGGCTACTGAAGGCAGAACAAAGGGGATTGTAGGACCCCAGCCTCTTCTTCCCCTTCACACCCTGGCTCTTGAGGTTAACGGTTTGTTCCACCATTTGGTTCATTATGGTATGAGGTCATCCCACAGGCCCACACCAACAGGGCCAACAGGCAGTGGACTGAAATCTCCAAAACTGTGAGCCCAAACAACCCTTTTCTTCTTAAAGTTATTATCCCGGATATTTCATTATGATAATACAAAGCTGACCAACACATGGTCTAAGAAATTTTTTCTATGGTAGAATCCTAAAGGATGATGTAGTTAGAAAAAAAATCACTATTTTATGCTAAAACAAGTGGGCTAAAATTTTGAAGAGAACCGCATATTTCTATAGACTTACAATATTTGGCCAAGATTATGTGTTAATTACAAAGCAGAATATTCTAAAAAGAAATGTGCAAATCACTCCAAGTCATTAAAGCAAACATAGCCATTTGGGAGTAGACTGACATTATATGCCTTCTAATAAGATTTACTGAGAAGAACACACCATCACCATTAGTAGTATTCTTGCCAAAAGTACATATCCAGAATCTAATCATGAGAAAACACTGGGGACAAATCAAAATTGAGGAAGATTGTATAAAGCAGCTGACTTGAAATCTTCAAAAATTCAAGGTCAGGAGATACAGAAGGGCCGAGAATATAGCTCAGCAGCACAGCACTTGCCTGGCAAGCACAAAGTCCTGAATTCAATTCCTGGTGCCAAAAAATACAAGTCCCAAAGAAACACTGAAGAATTGCTCCAAATTAGACACTAAAAAGATGTGACAACTAAATGTAATGCAGAAACCTGGACTTGATACTACACCAAGTACAATTAGTGGCTCTACAGAAATTTATTAAGGTAGATGATAAAAGGAATAAGATCACAATATTTTATTAAGGTCAAATTTCCTGTTTTTTATCACACTAATCTTATTTATACAAGAGAATACCCTTGTACGGAACTTCAGAGACCCCAAATCAAATCTTTGGCTGAGTAGTGATTGAAACGTATTTATAAAGAAATTAAACCAGGACTTGTAGAAAAATGTCTAAAAGGAACAAAGGAAGATTCTCAGGGTTCACCTATAACCAGAAGTGGTTTATGTTCTGACCATACCAGACAAATTTCATCATTTATATGGATATGAACAACCATCTCTAGATTAGAGCTTTTAGTTCTGCTAACAAAGAATAAAACATAACTCAAAATACCAAATGATTTTCAAATAACTTAACTATACCCTAGAACAAAGCTCAAGAACATTTGTAGGGACATTTATTCAAAAAGTAAAATATTAAGAACGGGTGTTAACAACAAAAAACCAAGAGACATTCCAAGAAACTGAAAAAGCAAAGCCCATAAAGAAGGGAAAAGTCAAACAATGAAGACCAAGTGAGTAAAGGATATGGATATTAGAATTGGTAGGCAAGGGTGCTAAAGAGAGTTGTACCTATCTCCTACCTGCTCAAGTAATAACAGGAAAAATTGTAAATGTCAAATAGAGACAAGGAAGTATTTTAAAAACCCAAATGGAACTTTTAGAGATAAACTACAATGTGTCAGATGACAAACACACTGAATGGGATTAAAAGTAGATTCTATTCTAGATGAGAAAAGATTAGTAAATTTGAAGGCATGGCACAGAAAATAGAAAATGTAAGAACAGAGAAAGAAGTAGAAAGAAAAAACATTAGTGATCTTCAGTCATCTAATGTATGGGGTCCCCGAGGAAAAGGTGAGTGAGGGGTCCAGAAAAAGATATTTGAAGAAATACAGTAAAATGTTTCCATGTTTAATAAAAATGGTAAACTCACAGATCCAAGAAATTCAATAAACTCCAGGCCTGAGCAACAAAGAAAATATACCACAGCACATTATACTGAGGGGAAAAGTATGCATAAGAGTGACAAGGGACTTCCTGTCAGAAATGATATAGGAAAGAATGGTAGCACTACCTTGATAACACAGAAAAAGAAATCTATCAGCAGGGAATTCTATACCCAGTGAAAGTATCTGTCAAACTGAAAGCAAAATAGTATCTTTTCGTTAGTCAGACAAAAAGAAATGGAAAATATCATCACAAGTGGACTTTCATGACAGAAAAGATTAATGGTAGTCTTTCAGTAAGAAATAAAGTGATATACCAGAAGGATATCAGCCTGTATAAAAGAAAATGAGGTGTCTGGAAGTGGTAAATATGTGAGTTAACAAAAAATGACTTTTTATTAATTTTCAAGTATCTCTTAAAAGCTAGTGGACTCTTTGATATGCAAAAACAAGAGTAATGTTTAATGGGGTTTCAAAAATTTGTAGCATTAAAATGTCTAACAATTATAAGAGGGTGGAAGTGAGAAAATGATGCAAATCTTTTCTTCTTTGGGAAGTTTGGCCAAGAGTTTGTACATTTTGGTGACTCTTTCAAAGAACCAGTTTTTTTTAAATTAATGGATTCTGTGTATTTTTTTTTTAATCTCGATTTCATCAGTTTCCACTATGATCTTTATGTTTTCCTTCCTTGTACTACATTTGGGTTTGGTTAGCTCTTGTTTTTCAGGATCTTGAAGTGCATCATTAGGTTATTTATTTGAGCTCACTTTGTTTTTTATTTATTTATTTATTTATTTATTTATTTATTTGGTTTTTGGTTTTTCTCTGGTACCGGGAACCGAACTCACGACCTTGCGCTTGCCAGGCAGGCGCTTTTGCCGCTGAGCTAAATCCCCAGCCCCTCACTTTGTTTTTTAATATGAGCATAAATAGGAATGAACTTACTACTTAGGGCAGATTTCATTGTATGTCATAGATTCTGTCACATTGCATTGGCATTATTATTTGATTCTGGGAATTGTTTAGTATCTTCCTTGAATCCTTCTGTGACCCATTGAGTGTGCATGAGTATACAGGTGTCTGTAAAAGTTCTGTACATTTTTAATAATTGATTTCTATTTTCAGTGGACTATGATCTGATGTATACATGAGATAAGTTGATTCTTTGGCATTATGGCCTTTCTGAACTAGTATGTGATCTGTTTTGGAGAGAGTTCCATGTGCTGCTGAGACCTGTATTCTACTGTAGTAGTGTAGAACCCTCTGAAGGTACCTATTAAATCCATTTGTGCAAAGATGGCTCAGCTCTGATATTTCCTCGTTAATTTTTTGTTTAGTTGATCTATTTGTGAAAGTTTGGTATGGAGGATCCCCACTATGATTGTGCTGATATATATTGGATCTTTCATTTCCAGTAATGTTTGCTTTATGAAGCTAGGCACACCAAAACTTGGTGCATATTGTTATCTCTTCCATTTGAATTATTCCCTTAACTAATATGTAGTGAACCTTTGCCTCTTGTGATCACTTTTTAAAGTTTACTTTCAGAATAAAATTGCTGTCCCTGCTTGCTTTTGGAATTCTAGACCATGGAATATTGCTTTTTACATCCTTTGATTTTTAAGTCTAGGAATCTCTTTCTGGATTATATGAGTCTCCTGAATGCAACAAAGCATTAGGTTTTCTGCTTAGATTCAGTCTGATAATCTGTGCTTTTTAATTGGGGAATTGAAGCCATTTAAAGGAAAGTTATTACTGAAAGATATTGATTTATCCCTGTTATTGCATTTTTGTTGTTGGCTCATTTATTTTTCCATTTGTTTAACTACTCATCTTGCTTGATATATTTGTTCATCAGACACTTTAGCCTTGCTGGTTTTGTTGTTGCTGTCTAGGACATTCTTGAATATTTTTTATAGTGCTGGTTTGGTGTTCTTTGTGATGGAATGTCCTTACTTCTCAATCAGTTTTGAAAGATGATTTTTCAGGATGAATTGATCTGGGTCGAAAGTTGTTTTATTTTAGAGCTTGAAACACTTCACTCAAGCTCTCCTAGCTTTTAAACACTGTGTTGAAAATGCTGCTGTAATCTGAATGGGTTTATACTTATAAGTGATTTTTTGCTTTTTTAACAGCTTGAAGATTCTGTTCTTGTGTTGAACTTCTGGTATTTTGCATATGATGTTATGTGGGGAGATTCTTTTTTCATTAGAATTATTTAGCATCCAGTAATTCCTACTTCCATGTATGTTGAGTTCTTTCCCTATACTTGGAAATTTTTCTGTGATGACATCTGTAAACAGAATTTTTTATTCTATGTGTGCTATTTTCTAATTTCTCTCTAACCCCAAGTAGCCTTAGGTTAGTCTTCTTAGCATTATCTAGTAGTTGTTGGAGGAATTTTCCTTGTTCTTTTATCATTTTAAACATTTCTTTGAGTATAAGATCATGTGTCATTTCTGCTGTTCATGTATTCAATAGAGTTTTTATCTCTGGGATTTCTACTTGGCATCCTTTCATGGAATCTATTTAGTAAATTTGTCATTCATGTTTTGAATAGTTTTGGTCAGCTCTTCTAATTTTGTTTTTGTTTCTTCCATTAGTCAGTTTGTTAGTTCCACCATGTTTCAGATTATGTCATCTTTGAGCTGGCCAATTTTCTCTGCTTCCTCATTAATCGTTTCAGGCAGCTCATCTATTTGTTGTTTGATTTCCTCTCCATCTGTGCCCCTCAGATTTGCTTTGGGGGAGTTGAGAGTCTATGGAGGCACTGAGACATTTTGTTGCCTTGTTTTTTCACGTTCGTGTGTGTTTGTGTGTATGCGCTGAGGGTTGAGGTCAAATAGAGTGAATAGAATTTGTTGTTGGTATGAAGATTTCTTTAATTCAGCTCTGTTTTCCAGTAATGTGATCTTGGTTTTATGTGTCAGGAGGTAATGTCTATCACTTCAACCTATTCAGTTTATTTGAGTTGAACCCAGTCACTGTGTTGTAAGGGGACAGTTTTTACTGGTTACAACAGCATCTGTGCAGACAACCATACATCAATCATCAACATTAAACTTGTTTTGATAACTACACCATTTAATCAATAGCAATTATAAACTCTACTGTACTGGTATTTATATGGAGGGTGATGGGAAGGAAAATGGAAAAGGGAAAGGAAGAGGCTATGTTAGTGAGAAGAGAAGGAGGCAAGAGATTTGTCAATAGGTGAAAAATAGGAGATCAGATTGTATTGGAAATATTTTTATTTCTGGGGTAAAGGGCTAGTGTTGAGGGGATTTGAGAGAGTATTTGTGTAGGCAGATGGAAGTATGCAGATGGGTTGATGTGTATTTAGAGATTGAAACAGGCTGTGATACTGTTGGAAACTTAATATATTTGAAGTTAGTTTTGTTTGGAGCCTCTATGCCCACTTTTGTTACTGATTATCCTGACATACCTTTGAATTGTACTGATATCCATCTATCATCTATCTATCTATCTATCTATCTATCTATCTATCTATCTATCTACATATCCCTGCCATATGATAGGTGAAGGAAAGGAGAAAGAAGGCAAGGAGTTAAAGAAATTAGAAGAAAAGAGAAAAAGATTAGGAAGGAAAGAAAGTAAAAAAGAGAAGAAGGATAAAAACAGAATGCAGGACATAGGGGAAAACCACAAAGAGTAAAGTAAAGCAAAATATCAAAATACCAATAAAGAAGCAAAAACCAGAAGAAAGTAAATTCACAACCAAGATAACAAAGAACTAACAAGCAAGCAAGAAAATCACAGCAAATATATAGATTAAAAAACTTTAATTAAAAATGTTTAAAACCCACCACACAGTTGTTCCACCATTAACCCAGAGCATTAACCCACAGGTCCCTCCACACTGGAGTCACATTCTGATTGTCAGCAGCCAAGCAATTTTCCTTTGAGAACTATGCAGTTGCCTGCCTGAAGCAGTGAGCACTGCCATTCTCTCCAGACCAATCTCTTCTTTGCAAGCTGTGCTCTGGACATGACGAGCTGCAGGCCTGTCTTGGTCTGGAGATATGATTGCCTCAGTTGGTTTGAGAAGAGCAAATGTGGTGTAATTTGCCTGACTCTCATTTCTCCAGTTCTCTGTCCACTTGCACCAGGGACCTATCACTCTCGCTCTTTTTACTACCTGTCAAATAATGAAGTCATTTCCATGTTTTTCCTCCATGAGCTTTCCTTGCCTAGTAAATGGCCAGAAGTCCTCCAGCCCAAGCATTGTGCATGGTCTACCCTCCCACAGTCATTTCTCTGTTTCTGTTTCAAAGGCTCTGTTCTCTCATCCACCCACAGAACCTTGGGTAGCCCCCAAGCTCAGCAAAGGGCTTTGCCAGTACAGGGTGTTGTGCAAGACTTCATGCCACCTCTGGGCTTTAGTCTTTGGGGAAATAACAGGAGACTACCCACTATTCTAGCTCCACCAAACCACTCTTTAACCTGAGCACCAGTCTATCTCTTCTTTCACAGATCTCCCTTGCTCCACTTTTTGTTCCACATATTTTACACAGTCCCAGTTTTCCCTGCCTTCTGCAGTCCCCAGCTAGGAGGTGGTAGGGTAGCCTCCATGGGAACATGCTAGCAATCATGGGTAGTATACTAAATGATACAGAAGCATAGTATTCCCAATGTATGTGGGTGGAATGAGCAACTTATTGCTTTCTGTGTTGGAACAAGCATTGCTCTCCCCACAGGTCTACTATTCACAGTGCTGCAACACTACTATTTTCAAGACCGAGGTGTGTGGTGTTTTGTCTTATACCTTTCTCATCCATTTGGGATCTCTATCCCTGGCTTGAATTTATCTCATTCACCATGCCCATTAGGAATGATAGAATGATTGTGAGTCTATTCCATCAGCCAGGCCACTTCTGGAAGGCCAGCTCCCTTCCTCAATCCAATCTCCTTCCAAAATGGCACATAATCTGGGTCAGGATGGGGCCTGGGGGCTGTGATTAAGAAGTGGTTGAGATTCCTTTCACATGCACTTTAGATGCTGGATTTAGTTCCAGATAGATTCTCTTTTCCTTTACCCTGCCATCAGAATTTATCTTTCATTCCTTCCTCAGAGTACTTTGTTTGTTCCAATGTCAATTCAGACACATTTGTTGTTGCCTGTTAGGTAGCCATCTTCTCTCCCTCAGGAGTGGGGAAATGAAAGTATAATATTGTAAGGGTCTTACACTGTATGACAAACAGAACCTGAGTACTATACAGGGTAAATACAATGGTTTAAAAAATGCATATTATACATCCTAAAGCAATTACCAGAAATGAGTTATATGTAATGAATTAAGAAATAAATGGAATTATAATTATTACTGAGTTAATACTTTTAAAATGAGTAAAAGAACAAATGGGAACAAAAAACAAATGGAACAAACTAATAGCAGTCAATAAATTTAAACCTAATTAAATATCAGTTTACATTAAATTAGTCTATGTATCATAATTGTCAAAAACTGAGTTATTTCTTTTCTATAAGAACTTCAATTTGTGTGGACAAAATAAAGTTAAAAGAATGAGAAATGTGTGCGAGAATAATACAAAAAAATTTTTATCAACATGAAAATTCTTCAGCCTACATACAATCAATCGTTTCTAGATTACAGTACTTATAATACCTATATAATATAAATTTTGTGCAAATATTAGTTATATCATTTAGTGAATAGTAATAGGAAATGTCTGTACATGCTCAATACATGATCCACAGTTGCCCAAAACTGTTCAGCAGCCTCCATAAATACAGAGGGCAAACTAAATTGTGCCTTTGCATTGGAAGATTTTATATTTTAAATTGTCAATTCTCCAAAAATTAAACTGTGTTCAATGTAGTTGAAATAAAATGTGTGCAAGATTGCTCTAAGAAATTAGCACATAGTACCTTTCCCAACAATTTAAGGCAGTGGTAAAATGATCAGTTTAATTTTCTCCTCACCTGGATTGATGGGAGGATTGGCATTGCTGATAGAACTGGACACAGCTGCTAACAAGAAGAAGGATGGGAGCTATCAGTTCCAGCTACATGGTGTGTCACCTGTTTCTGTTCTGTAGAGGACTGCAGTAGAATTCTCTGCTAAAGAACTCAAAAGTCCTCATATTTTCCCCCACCGTTTTTTTTTTTTATACCTCTGAGGACCCATACTGTGCATCTTAGGAGTCCTCAGGTTGTTCCACAGATCACCTCAACAGCAAAAACTCCTAAGAAAACCACACCTAGCATATCATTAGTGGATTTCCTTTCCTGTCAACAGAGAAAAACCAAGAGCTATTATAGCTACTGTGAATCACCTGCAGCCTTTTCCATAAAGTCCCCATAGATTTTTTATCATCTATGCCTGAGTCACCATACTTCTACAACTATATGAGAGCCATTTCAGGTACAACTGCCACAGGGGCACCTCACCCAGTACACAATACATCATCCTTCACAGTCACCAAATGACTGAGTCACAATCTTCCTCCATCTTCTCCAAAACTGCCTCAGGTGCCGCAGTCATGGAATACCTGGCTCAGATACTCAGTACAGCCACTATGTGCATGTGCACAGTCATCCATAGGTACCCCACCATAGTCTTTAACCCTCAGAACTGTGGACTATGTAATATCCCTGCCACCAAACACGTGTGTGTAATAGGTACAATGTCAACTCTTTTCCCAGTATTGATTGTCTGATCTTTACTCCTGGAACAAGAGATGGCATTGAGGATCTCAACATCCTTTGATCTCCCACAGCTTTTGATATCATGCCTGAGCTGATGAGACAATATGTGATTCTCTACTTGGAGCTGTCTCACAACCTCACATTTGACCCTCTAGATCCGATAAGCCAGCAAACCCCAGTAATTCCCTTTGCCTTCTTCCAGTGACGTTCTTTTTTTGCAAAGTCAATCCATATAATCTTCAACAGGTAATAATAATATCTTCAAATGTTCAGGCATCTTAAAGGCTACTAGGATGACAAAGGAACAGGGAAATAAGCCATCAGAGAAAGAACACAATAAATTTTCAGTAACTTATCCAAACAAAAATTAGCATGTTATCAGTTGCCTGATAAAAAATTCAAAATACAGCGAATTTACACATGTTTACACATGTGTGTCTGATTTATTTCACTTATGAGTATGGTTTCTAGTTGCATCCATTTACCTGTAAAAGCTTTGAGTTTTTATCTTTTTTAATAGCTGAGTAATACTCCATTGTATAAAAATACCACATCTTTTTATCCATTCCTCAGTGGATGGGCATTTGGGTTGTTTCCAAGATTTAGCTATAACAAATTGTGCTGCTATAAACATGGGTGCACATATGTCACTGTGGTATGATGTTTTTAATTCTTCTGGGAAAATACTCAGAAGGAGAGTAGCTGGGTTAAGTTGGATTTCTAATCCTAGTTTTCTGAGGAATCTAAAAACTGATTTCCACAGTGGTTTCACCAATCTACACTCCAACCAAAAGTGCAGTAAGGTATCTTTTTCCCCATAGCCTCTCCAACATTTGTTACTGGGTGATTTCTCAATGATAACCATTCTTTCTGGGGCGAGATGGAATCTCAGTGTTGTTTTAATTTGCATTTCCCCAATGATTATGATGTTGAACATTTTTTCATGTACTTATTCACCATTAGTATTTCTTCATCTGAGAAGTGTGTATTCATCTCAGATGCCCATTGTTGGATTGGGTTTTTGAATTTTGGAGGCCTGATTATTTTTAATTCTTTATATGTTCTAGATAGAAGTCCTTTGCCTGAAGGGGAGTTAGCTATACTTTTTTCTCAATTCATGGGCTTTCTTTTTACTCTATTAGTGATTTCTTTAGATGTGCAAAAACTTTTCAATAAGATGAGATCCCAGTTGTTGATTCTTTGAAGTTTTTCCCATGCACTTAGGTTTTTGTTCATGAATTTTCTGCCTACCCCTATGTCTATAAGATTTTTACTTACTTTCTCTTCTAGTAGATTTAGTGTTTCTGTTTTAATACTTATACCCTTGACCCATTTTGACTTTAGTTTAGTGCATGGTAAAAGAAATTGGTCTAGTTTTAGTCTTCTGCATGTGGAAAGCCAGTTTTTCCAGAACCATTTATTGAAGAGGCTATCTTTCTTCCAGTGAACATGTTTGACCCCTTTGTCAAAGATAGGGAGGCCGAGTGTGTTTGTAGCTGTGTCTGCCTCTTTTAATCTGTTCTATTGATCTTCAGGTCTATTTTTTTGTACCATGCTGATTTTATTACAGTAGTTCTGTAGTATAATTTCAAGTCAGGAATTGTGATGCCTCCTGCCTTTCCTTTGTTTCCCAGGATTGCTTTTGCTATTCTAGGTCTCTTCAGATTCCAGATGAATTTTAAGAATGTTTTCTCTAGATCTGTAAGGTATACTAATGATATTTTAATTGGGATTACATTGAATCAGTACAAAAATTTTGGGAGTATGGCCATTTTCACAATGTTGGTTCTTCCTAACCATGAGCAAGGAATATCTTTCCATTTTCTGATACCCTCTTCAATCAATATTTTCAGAGTACTGTAATTTTCATGGTGTAGATATTTTACTGCTTTTGTTAGAATTATTCCTAAGCACCTCATCTTTTTAGATACTATTGTGAAAGGTGTGGTTTCCCTAATTTCTCTCTCAGTGTGTTCGTTGTTTGTGTATAGGAATGCTATTGGTTTTTGAGCATTGACTTTGTATCCAGCTATGCTACTGAATTTGATTATTAAAGCTATAAGCCTTTTGGTGGAGTTTTGGGGGTCTTCTATGTACAGTATCAAATCATCTGTGAATAATGATAATTTCACTTCTTCCTTTTCTATCCTTATTTATTTTATTTCTCTGTTTTATCTAATTGCTCTAGCTACTAGTTCCAGAACTATATTGAATAGGAGTGGTGACACTGGACATCCTTGTCTTGTTCTTCATTTTAAAGTGAAAGCTTTCAATTTTTGACTATTTGGTATGATGTTAACCATTGGTTTGTCACAGATGGCTTTGATCAGATTGAGGTAAAGACCATCCAGTCCTATTTTCTGTAGGCTTTTTATCATGAATGAGTTTTGGACTTTATCAAAAGCTTTGTTTGCATTGATGGAGATGATCATGTGCAAAATTTTTGTCTTTGGCTCTATTGATATGGTGTATTACATTAATTGATTTACATATACTGAACCATCCCTACATTCCTGGGATGAATCCCACTTGGTGATGGTGTATAATCTTCTTGATGATCTGTTGTATTCTGTTTGCTAGTATTTTACTGAGAATTTTCACATCTATATTAATTAGGGAGATTGCCCTCTAGTTCTCTTTTTTGGTTGGGTCTTTCTCTGGTTTTGGTATCAGGATAATACGTGTCTCCAGGAAGTAATTGGGGAGAATACCTTCCATATCAATTTCATTAAAGAGTTCGAGAAGAATTGGTGTTAAATCTTCTCTAAATTTCTTGTAGAATTCAGCTGTGAATCCATCAGGAGCTGGGCTTTTATTCATTGGCAAGTTTTTATTACATTTTCAATTTTCTTTGCTGATATTTAGTTAGTCAAGAATTTTATATCTTCTTCATTCAGCTTTGGTAATTTTTATGTATCCAGAAATCTGTCCATTTGCTCTGTATTTTCCATCCTGTGAGAGTAAACATTTTCAAAGTAGGTATTCATCATCTTCTGAATTTCTACAGGATCTGTAGTGATTTCATCCCTCTCATTCCTTATTGCATGTATTTAGTTTTTTCTTTCCTTTTTTTGATATGGTTGGCTAGGGGTTCATCTATTTTATTTATTCTTTCAAAGAACCAACTGTTTGATTCATTAATTCTGGTCCCCATTGCATTAATATCTGCCCTAAACTTTGTAATTTCCTGTCTTCTTTGGGCTTTGACTTGCTCCTCTTTTTCTAGAAGCCTGAGGTGCAGCATAAGATTGTTTATTTGTGCTTATTCTGTTTTCCTGAGGTGGGAATTTACCACTCTAAATTTCCCTCTGAGGACTGCTTTCATTGCATCCCACAGGTTCCTGTAAGTTGTATCTACATTTTCTTTGGATTGTAAATAGTGTTTAATTTCTTCTTTGATTTTATCTGTGACCCATTGGTTGTTCAGGAGAGTATTATTTAATTTCCATGTGTTTATGGAGTTTTTGTAATTTCTTTGTCATTAATTCCATTTTCATTGCACTATGGTCCAATAGTATGCATGGAATAATTTCAATTTCTTTGCATTTATTTAAGCATGTTCTATGTGCTAGCATATGGTCTATTTTAGAGAATATCCCCTGTGCAGCTGAGAAGAATATGTATTCTGATACTGTTGGATGGAACACTCTACTAAAGGTCTACTAAGTCCATGTGTTCACAAGTTTGATTAAGTTCTGTTATTTCTTTGCTGACTTTTTGTCTAGTTGATCTATCATTTTGTGACATTGGTGTGTTAATGTCCCCTGTTATGATTGTGTTCCTGCTTACTTCATTTTTCATGTCAGTTAAAATTTGTCTTATATAGTTGGGTGCTCCTGTATTTGGTGCATAGATGTTTATGGTTATTATCTCTTCCTCTTGAAGTTTTCCCCTCACAAGTATGTAGTAACCTTCTTTACCTCTTTTGATTGTTCTTAGTTTGAAGTTCACATTGTCTGCAAACAGAATAGCTACCCCTGCATTTTTCTGAGTTCTTGTCCTTTGGAGTATTGTTTTCCATCCTTTAATTTTCAGTCTATGAATTTCCTTTAGAATTAGATGTGATCCTAATATAAAGTATATTGTTGGATTTTGTTTCTTATCCACTCTGCCAGTCTGCTTCTTTTGATTGATGCATTGAGACCGTTTACATTGATGGTTATAACTGATATGTATTGACTTATCTTTGTCATGCTATTTTCCTGCTGTTGGATCCTCCTTTTTCCCTCGGTTTAATTGCTTGCTCTGCTTGGTGGTTCCTTTCTGTTGTTGTTCTTGAAGTTGTGGTCTGTTTTATCTCTTTCCAGAATATCTTTTAGCACTGTTTGTAGGGTTGGTTTGGCACTCGTAAAGTTCTTCCACTGATCTTTATCATGGAAATATTTTATTTTTCATTTAATTTTGAAGAATAGTTTTGCAGAGTACATCAATCTTGGTTGGAAGTTGTTTTCTTTCAGGACATGAAATATTCCACTCCAAGCTCTTCATGACTTGATGGTTTGTGTTGAGAAATCTCCTATGATTTTGAAGGGCTTTCCTTTATAGGTGATCTGTTTCTTTTCTTTAATAGCTTTTAATATTCTGATCTTTTGTTGAGTTTCTGAGATCTTGATCACTATATATCTTGGTGTAGATTTATTTCAGTTATGATTAATTAAAGTTCTATGTGCTTTACCTACTGTATGTACAATTTTTTCCCATGCTTAGGAAATTTTCTGCTATTATTTCTGAAAATAGTCTTTTTATGTCATTTGTGTTGACACCTGGTGTTTCATTGATACTTATTAATCTTTCATTGTTTCTTTTTGCTTTATCTTGCAGTTCTTGAATTGTTATTTCCTGGTTCCTTGGTTGTTTTTCTTTTTTTTTGTCTTTTTGAGAAAGAGTCTCACTATGCAGTTCAGATTGGCCTTGAGCTCACATTGTATCCCAGGCTGGTCTCGCACTCATAACGATCCTCCTGCTTCAGCCTCACATCTGCTGGGATTCCATGCATGTGCCACCCTGCCCGGCTATCTTTGTTGTTTTCAAGAGATACTTCCTTTCATGTTCGTTAGTGGCAATGCTGTCTTCAAGGTCTGAAAGTCTATCTTCAGCTTCATTCAAATGGTGTTGCCAGCTTTAGATAGAATTTTTAATTTCCTGGATATCTGCTTGAATCTGTTTCACACATTCTAGTTCTTTTCAATATTGTTCACTCAAAGTTTCCATGAGTTTTTATGCTCCCCTATTTTCTTATCAGTGTCTTCTTTGGATATGCTGAACAATTCTTTCATTATTGTTGTCATTTCTTTTTTTACCTGAGAGATTATTTCTGATCTGATCTCTTCTATGGCCTGATGCAGTTGTTTCTTTACCTCAGTTGCTATCATTTCAGAAATTTCAGGTATATGACTTCCAGACTGTTCTGTGTTGATGTCTCCTGAACTTGTTCTGGGTGGTGTAAATGACTGAGATTGCATTTTGCTCCATCGTTTTGCCATTTTTGAATATCCAGAGGTTCTCTGGAGCTCATCCTCACTCCCATGATTGTGTGGGAGTGGGAGGGTGAAAGTCCAAAGATCCCCACTGCTCAGTGTGTCTCCTGTGTTGGCAAGGTGGGGTCCCAGATGCTCACAAAACTTTCTTGCCTTCAGTTGGCTCCCAAGCATGTGGGGGAAGGGTGGGAGAGTCTTATTAGAGTTCCTGACACTGTTTGAGGTTCAGCCTGGCTTCCACAAGGGTGAGGGTGGGATGCAGGTCATGATCTGAGGCTTCAGATGTTGCCTAGAGCCCAGTCAAGTTCCCATGCCAGCAGAGGAGGGTTGAGGGTGGAATCTCTGAGGCTGCTGACTCTGTCCAGATTTCAGCTGGACTCACAAGGGGGTGTGGGTCATACTGGGAGTGACCACTGAGGCCCCTAAAGGTGTCAGGGCTCCACCTGCCTCACACAATAGTCGGGGAGGCACAAGGGTGGCCTATCGGGGTTTCTGACAATGTACGGGTTTTAGCCCAGTTCCCGCAGGGATCTGAGGTTGCAAGGAGTGGCCTCTAAGGCCCCAGAGGTGACTTGCACTCCACTTACCTAGCATGCTGGTCAGGCAGGTGCAAGTGGTGGGTCACCAGGCTTCCTGAAGATGTCCAAGGTTCAGCCGAACACCAGATGCATGCTAGGGGTACAGGGAGTAGCCACCAAGGCCCCAGAAGGTGTGCAGGGTTCCTGCCTTGCATGGTTAGCTGGAAAGGCATGGAGATGACTCACTAGGGTTTCTGAAGAGGTCCAGGGTTCTGCCCAGTACCCACAGGCCCACTAGGGGTGCGGGGAGTGGCCACTGAGGCCCCAGAAGGTGCCTGGGTCTCTGCTTGCCTCACACACTGGTTGTGAAGTTGCCATGGCAACTCACCAGGATTTCTGAAGATGTCTGGGCTCAGCCCAGCACTTGTTGGCATGGTAGAGGTGCGGAGGGTGGCCACCAATGCCCCAGAAGGTGACTGTGGCTCCTCCTACCTAGCATGCTGTTTGGGGAGGCACAGGCGCAGCTCAGTGGGGTTCCTGAATATGTCTGGGGTTCAGCTCAGCACCAAGAAATGTATGAGACACAAAAGGATGAAAAGACTTTCAAGTTCATGAATTGGAAGAATTGATACTGTTAAAATTTCCATATTACCCAAAGGTATCTATACACTCAATACAATCTTCATCAAAATACCACTGACTTTAACCACAGCCCAGAAAAACAAAACAATTCTAAAATTCATGTGGAAGCACAAGACCCTGAAAAGCTAAAAACATCTTGAGCATAAAGAACATATATAGAAGTATTATAATATCTGAGTTCAAGATATACTACAGAGCCATGTAACCAACACAGCATAGTATTGGTATAAAAACAAACCAGTAGAACAGAATATAAATTATTGAAACAATCCACATATCTGTAGCCATCTGATTGTCAACAAAGTGACAAAAATATATATTGCTGAGAAGGCATTCTTTTCAATTAATGGTGTTTGGAAAACTTGGTATCTACATCCAGAAGACCAAAAGTTGATTCTTATCTGTCATGCTATACAAAAATCAAATCAAGATAGGTAAAGCCCTAAATTTATAATCTAAAACTCTGAAACTACTAAAAGTAACCATAGAGGAAGTACTTTAAGACATTTATAGAGGCAATGATTTTTCTGGATATGACCTTAAAGGTACAAGAAACAAAAACAAAACTTGATAAATAGGATTATACCACACTAAAATTCTTTTTCATAGCAAAGAAAACAGTCAACAAAATGAAGAGAAAGATCTACTAAGTGGGAGAAAATATTTGTGGAATACTCACCTGACAGAGGGTTTTATTTTGTAAAGTGAGGATTATGCTGATTTCACAATGCTATATGTGATGTTAATAATTAAGACACTCTCATATTGGATTCTGGGTTAAAAACAGACATGAAAAAGGTTTCAGAAATAAGTAAATGTATATATAGAATCAACTGATTTTGACAAAGGTACTAAAATAACTCAATCGGGAAATGAAAGTCTTTTCAACATTCATAATAGAATCAACCAGACAACAGGAAAAAATGAATGTTAACTCCTTTTCATATGATATACAAAAATACAGTTCAAGAATGGTTCTACATATAAATATAAAAACTAAAATACTTTTTTCATTTTTTATTTATTTTTTGTTTTAAAGAGAATAGTTAAAAAAAGAATAATAGCAAAATACAAACAAAACAAAGCAAGAACATTAAAAATGATATGGGGTTTCAAACCAAATGATAGCAATTAACATTGGTTGTTATATTACATATTGTTATCTTCAGTGAAGTTGCTCAGATTATCAGATGTAAGAATGGAAGACTGATCAAACCATTAAAGAGAAGAAGAAAATAATAATTTAAACCTTGCCCATGGATAGGAAGAACCAACATTGTGAAAATGGCCATACTCCCAAAATTGTTGTACAAATTCAGTGTAATCCCAATTAAAATACTTTGACATATAAATATTGAAGCATGTTCTTACAAATTTGAAATTGCCAAAGATTTCTTATAGGAAGTAAACCAGTAGGACTAATTAAGGATCACATGTAGGAGCTCTCAAGAATATGAAAACTCATACTACAATCTGATGGAAAATATTTATAGTATATATATCTGAGAAAAAAAAGTACCAGAATAAAGAACTTTACAAAACTAATAATAAAATCAAAAATAACCCAATTACAAAGTAGACAACAGATTTACGAACATTTTACCAAAAAATATCTGACTATATAAGACACAAATTGTGGATAATTACATAAATAAGTATTCAAAATCATTATCAATAGTAAATTGCAAGTTAAAATATGACACGTTTATCATTTCTTGTTTTGAGTCAACTGAGAAAACTACAATTAAAAACAAAAGAAGACATTACCAAATGTTGCTGAGAATGTGGAGCAAGCAGAATTCTCACACATCATTGCTATAGGAGTATAAAACAGTCAACCACTTTGAAATTGTTTTACAGTTGTTTATAAATGTAAATGTACACCTACTTTGCGTCTAGATTTCCACTGCATATGTAAATGCAGTGACATCATAAGTGTACAAAAAGACTGATATAAGAATTTTATAGTAGCTTTATTTATAACCAAAAATTAGAAAAAAAATGTAGCTGTCCAGCAATGAGAGAATAAACACATTGTAATTTATTCAGGTAATAGACTACTACTCAACAACAAAAGCCTGAAGCATACATCAATTTGGTACATCTCAAAGCATTGCCTTAAAATAGAGAATAGTGTCTAGCATATAATTACATTTTCATTATGTTCAGAACAAGTAAGATTAAGCTATGGTGATAAAAATCTGGTTACTAATCAGATGTAGAAATTGATTACAATTGGCCTGAGAGGACTATCTGGGTGATGAAAATACCCATATCTTGACTATGATGCTGTATATTTGTCAAAATCCAGTAAAACTGAAACAAAATTTCTAAATCTCATGTTATAAATTTTGCTTTGCAAAAAGAAAGCAGAGTCATGGCTTAGGAAATTTAGCAAACAAATAGTTCTTCAAAATTAGCATTTCTTTGATGAAAAAGTTTTATCATAATATTTATCAAAGAGTCTCAAATTTCATCACATATTTTGAATGAACTAATAAAGTCAGTGTTTGAGAAAAATTCTGGAATACTGAGAATGAACTGCACTGATAACTCCTCTATAGCGTCACCATTCTTCAAGGAAGCTACACCATCAGATTTTGCAGAAGGTCAACGTCTTTCTACTCCTGTCACTTTTCTATTTCTAGTTCTACCCCTAATTGCTACTGCACAAATATTTGGAGTGCTGGTAACCAGTTATGTGACTGCCTGTATAATTCATCAAATGCCTACTCCTGCTCCACAAGAGAATAGCTTCATTTTGTTTCACTTTAAGTACTGCATGATTCTAAAGGATAAATAAATATTTTTCTGGACAGCCTGGAAGACCTCTCATTATTTGAATACCTCATCATCTGTGGCTCTTCCTGCCTCACATAATAAATGCCCTCAGCTAAAAACTGAAGTTAGAATTTGTTGTGTATAATAAAATTTAGTCTCTCTTTGATTTGTCAATATATAACCCAGGCTTTCCTCTTCACCTATTTAATGCCTATATACATGTGTCACACTTGGGCCTAATAAATGTCATTTTTCTTTATAAATATTACCTCTCTGTATAACAAGTATAGCAAAGAGAAGGATGAGAATTGTTCAGTTTATTTTCTTTCTTATGATCTCTACTACGGTGAGCCTTATCCTTCAATCAATGAAGCACACACAAGTGACACCAACCATTCTTTCATTTAGTAAATTTTTAAACTACCCTTAAGTGCTTAATAAACAATGTCTATTAAGACGTTTTCACCAGAAGTTATTTTAGCCCTATAATCTGCCTGGATTTAAAATCAGGCAATCACACTCTGTAAATTTGAATTATAGTTCTCTGGAATATAGCAATCACTGTGTGCCTACAAAATCTGTATGTCATAGTATAGCAATAATCACACAGAGCTCTCCTGCCCTATATTTGAGAAGTGGTCACACAACCAACGAAGAGAACACAGTGGTGAGATCCTGAATGCATGAAGTGTGAAGGTGTTGATTTAAAATTAACATACATTCCAAGAACAACTAGTACTTATAAATGATAAAAATGAGAACAAGGATTCATAAGCGTATTATATAAGAGAAGGCTAAAGAAAATTTAGTTTATGCACAGAAAGGTGATTGAAAGAACAGCCCCAACAGTTCTCTCATGGGTCCTAGCAGGAACCAGAAATATGCTGATGCCAGTGCATAAAGCAGGAAAGGTCTAAAGAAAAAGTAATGTTACTAATGGGCTTTCAAAAAGAGCTAAAAATACCGGGGTGACTGACTGCCAGCAAAACAAAGTGACATGCAGATTAAATGTCTTTCCTCAAATTTGGGAGGGAGAAATGAGTGAACAGCGTGTTTTTCTCTGAATAAGATGAGAGGAAATGCCACTCATTCAATGTGGTAGTAAATGAATAAATGCTCACTTGA
The DNA here is from genome assembly GCF_000276665.1 of Chinchilla lanigera. NCBI lineage: Eukaryota > Metazoa > Chordata > Mammalia > Rodentia > Chinchillidae > Chinchilla > Chinchilla lanigera. The sequence goes on from NW_004955406.1 coordinate 17,102,476, forward strand.
AAGGAAAGAAGTCTTTGATTATGTTAATGTTATGAATCCAAAATGGAAGGTCCTCAGAAAAATTTAAGGAGTTTAAGGTTATTCTCACTTACACTTTGGCTTTAACTCAAGGTCAGAGGGGATATTTTTAAAATCTTCCATCACAAATGCTCACAATGCATGATTTTATAGCATTTGTCACCATCAACTGTGACAAGCCATGCTCTCTCTGTCAGAAGGAGTTGAAGACCTTCCTCAAGCTTTAAGAATAGCTGGTATTCTTGATTTTGCTGACTAAAGGGAGAAAAGGCATGTACTAGATAAGTCAGGGGTGAAGAAGGGTGAAAATTTCGCTATCACTATTACAATTATATTTTCCTTAGTCATCAAGTCTCTTAGACTCTATCTCTCATATATGGTGAGCATCTTCTCTTGAGCACTGTATATATTCACATTTACTTTGACTAAACCTTGATAGTTTTGCTTTGTTTCTCCACCTCTATGTAGCATCCTATATATGCAGAAAAGTTGCTACTGATCCTTCATCACTAAGATGAACAATATTGAAAGTAGATTCAAACACTGAGAGTAGATTCAAATTTTTCTCATAATAGTCTCTCTGCTTTCAGTCTTCCCTATGTACCCTTCACTTCTCCATATTCATCCATATTCTTAAAACAACAATATCTGTTTATGTGACTCTTCTGTTTAAAACCTTCAGAACCTTTTAAAATTTTTTAGATAAATTCAAATTCTGCACCTTGCACTGAAGGGAACTCACAATCTGCCTCTCGGACACCATCCCAGCATTGTCTGTTGACCTTCCCCAGTGACTAACGTGTATCCATTCAAGCAAAACTTTTTCCCTGTGTGCACACTATCATGCCATACATCTTTACACTGTTCCTGTGTGACCCCCTCTGCCTCTAATACCCAGCTCAACTTCACCTTCCACACCCAGTTAGGGGTTGATATTTACAAAAATTTGTATTTTGCTTCTGTACTTTCCTAGCACTCTGTGCATAACTCTCTTATAGAACTCTTGGGCCACAGTGGCCTTTTATTTTCTCAGCTCTCTTTCCTCCCTAGACCTCTGCAGCAATGTCTGGGTTAGTTCACTTACACACAAATAATGCCTAACACTGTAGCTTGTCCATAGAAGATTTTCAATAAATGCAGGTTGCTTTTTAAAACAATGGTGGATGGATGGGTGGATGGATTGATGGATGTGTGGATGGATGGATAGATGAATGGATGGATGGATGCATGCATGGAGGAAAAGGTGTGAGGGAATAATAGAGAGAGGGAAAGAAAAGACAGTTCATAGACTGAATGCTTGTCTGCCACTCAAATGTCATATGCTGAAGTCCCAATACCCAGGATGATAGTATTTGGAGATAGGATTTTGGGAAGTGATTAGTGCTAGCTAAAGTCATTGGGCTGGGGTGTTCATGAGGAGATTAATATCATTATAAGAGGATACCGGAGGGTTTGTTTATTCCTTATCTCCTGAGAAAGGGACTCTCTGCAAGCCAGGAGGAAAACTTCACCAGGCACTAAATCAGAAGCACTTCAATCTTCAACTTCCCAGCTGCCATTCTCTGTGAGAAAATAAATTTCTGTTTAACCACTAAATCTATCGTGCTTTATTATAACAACCGAAGCTAAGATGGATTTGGGTACCAAGAAGTACTGTACCTCTGTAACAAATACCAAAAAACTATGGATTGGTCTTTGGAACAGGGTAATGACTAGAGTTTTGAGGTCTATGCTAGAAATAAGAATGCTAAAAGTAATTCTAGCGTAGTTACAGACAAAAATGAGGAATCTAGTATCAGAAACTGGAGAAAAAGTGATCTTTCTGATAAAGTAGAAAAGAACTTGGCTGAACAGTTTTGCAATATTTTGTAAAAGGTAGAATTTGCAAGCTATAGAATGGGATATTTAGCTGAATGGCTTGCTAAAGTAAGTGTTAAAGGAGCATCTTGGTTCATTTCGACTGCTTAAAGTAAAATGTAATAGGAGGGAGATGAATTGAAGAAGGAATCCTTAAGCAAATAGGGACCAAAATTTTAAAATTTAGAAGACTCTAAGCCTTACCCTATGGCAAGAGAAAGAAAAATCTTCTTCTGACGAGAGCACTAACAATATGACCGGACCATTTAATAAAATCGTAGGTGTAACTCATACACTTATTGGGCCATTTCAGTGGAAGACAGAAGTAGAGAGGGCCTTATATTGGGAATGACAATGCAAGTTTAGACTAAATGGGACAGAAAAACAATAATGTAAGAAGGAAGGCTGTTATACATCTTGAGTTCTACCGGACCAGACTGTAGAGTTACTCAGCTATGAAAATGTACAATTCTTTAAGGTAAAGGAAAGCAGACCCCAGAGAGACTATCATGGCTTCAACTCCCACCACAGGGCCAGGGGTCAAGGGCATTTCTTCCCTGATTTCAAAGTGCAGGCCCACATCTCTTCTTTCCAGATCAAGAACTGTCTGGAGCTTGGGGCAGGGCTGCCCTTGAGGAAAACCAAGGTAGAAACCCTATGGTGTTTTGTTGTGAGACCTGAGCTGACAAAGATTGAAAGGAAGGAATAAACAAATAAATGACTAAATCATAAACTAAATGAGTAGGTAAACCAGTGACTGTGTCCATGGATATTCTCTGACCACTAGCTCCTGGCCACAAATGATCAGCCAAATATAGAGATTAAGTCTGCGGTTCTGTCAACATGGGTATTTCACTCCCATGGGGAGTCACACTGTTGACATGGTACTCATTACTATTCCACCGTCTAATGAGAACTAACAGCACAGACAAAAGGAACATGAAAATCATTACACTGATGATGGTATGGGATAAAGTTCTTAACCTCCTTTCAAATTCTACCCTAGAAACCACATGTAAGATCTGTAATGTACATGAAATTCTAGATTATGGAGCATACTCATGTTAAATAAAACTCAAAATTGAATGAAACAAATAAAAGCAAATATGGCAATACACAGTAGTATCTGAATTTCATTCTTTACTTCCCATCCTGCTTCTTTGTTCCCCTCCTACCACAGAAATCCATTCATTCCACAATTATTAAAGAGATTTTTTTTTTTCTAAACATGTCAGGAATTCGCCATTGTCTTCATGATTATATCCAAAATTCCTGCTACCCCATTTTCATAAACCAGGTTTTACCATTCTAATAATGATGAATACTACCTCTTTACCTCCTTATGTACTTTTCTTTCTGCCTAGCACACCTCTGCCTCCAACTACCTATCTTCTGGACACCCACCCAGTCAGGGCTTACATATCCCCTCATCCAGGAAGTTTTGTGTAACTTTCCAGAGGAAGTTAAGCTTTGCTTCCCTTATTCTCACAATATACTATTTCCCTCTAAAAAATTATAATCACATGCACTTTACTTGCACATTTCCCCTACCGATAAAAAACTCCCGTAGGGCAAGCACTTTTGTATTATCAATGCCAGCACCATGACTGGCATATTGTAGGTATTAATTAACTAATTTTTGCCAAATGAATGAATTAATAGTAAGCTTCTGAAACTTACAAATAGTCATAGATGTAATGATAACTCTACATTTTTATGTTATGTTATTGTTATTTAAACCTGTTCACACCTCATTATCTTAACCTGATTATCTGATTAACCCAGGGAAGTGAGGCAGGGACAAATCAAACAGTTCTGATTATCTCCTCAATAACCAAGTCATTTCTCTTCTACAAGTCAGGGCTCTGATTTTTTTCTAGGTCTACCTCTCTGCAAGTAACTAGAATTAGTCTTGACTGGTTTGAGGTAATTCCAGTGGTTATTTCAACCTGTTTCCCTAGAAAATACAGTTTGAGGCAGGGTTTCAGCACCAAGATATTTTTGACAAGCATGGTGACAAAGCTGAAAACAGGAGAAGGAATAAAGTAATGATACAAGGAACAATGGGAAGTACAAAAATTTTTGATATTTTTCCAGATTTACCATTCTTTCATAGGGACACAAGTAACTCAGCCACTTAGGGTGTCCCTAGACAATCTATATCAAACCTCCATGCTCCTGGAAGGACATGGCAGGGGGGCTAGAGAAGGAATGTGTCCCCACCTCTTCCCAGTCTGTGTCTCCCACTGTAGGAGTTTGGCACATAGAGAGTAACTACCCACAGAGTGCTTCTCCCAAGCACAGCAGTGATGAGAGGACCCAGAGACAGCTATGGTATTGGCTTGCATGGTTCTGAACCAAAGTCTCACCGCAGCTATCCTAGTATGAGCACTACCCATAATTAAATTGGGGGCACTGTTTCTGCCAATATGTAACAGTACCTTCTACAGTTGATGACATCTTAAAATTGGGGTAATAACTCTGAGCAGTGTAGTTGAATGTAACAATATGTAATATAACAACCACACTGTTAATTCATATTATTTTGTCTTGAAACCCTGTATCACTTTTCATGTTCTTGCTTTGGTTTGTTTATGTTTGTGATGCTGGTATGCTGCTATTGTTCTTTTTTTCTCATTTACTACTGTCTTTAAAATAAAATTTAAAAATTGGGGCGATGTACACACCTAGTCCTATGTTTACCTTCAGACATTGATGTGTAACATTGTCATACTGGGAACTGTGGCAGCTCTCTAGAAACCATGAGAGGAACTAATTTGACAGTCTGAGGACAGCAAAATGAAAATGCAGAATAAATTTGTATCATCAGTGAAGCTTTCTTCCCGTCTGAGAAATTAACAAAGGTGATGTGTCTTTTCCAGGGTCACATAGGTACAATATTTAACAGCAGAGCAGAGACTTAACCCAAGTCCTTGATGTTCTTTCCCATATAACTCTGGTGTGGTGCTCAAAACCTTTCACAACTGGGCTGTTTACAGAATAATTTGTTCATCTCTTGACACATTAAGAGTGATACAAACTTGAGATTTCCAGAAAACAATCAGTTTTCTCATGTATCTCTAATTTCTTGTATTTTAGAAAAGCCCACCAAAATAGAATGGAGCACACTTGCCCACTAAACATTCATAATGGAGAAAGTACAGAAACATGGTACCTTATCTCCAATCTTTTAATGTTCAGTATATGGAAAGTGATAACATCTTTTCTTCAAAACATCTTAGTGTTACCGTCAAAAACAGAATACTGGGCTGCACGCTGATATGATCTCCCTGCAGTGAAACGAGCTCCTCTTGTATCCACCCATCCTTCTCTGAGCAGGTTCAGTACAGCCATACCAGAGATTGAGTGCGAGCTAACCAGCACTGTCCCATCCGGGCTGCAAACACAGTCAGCCCCAAAGGTACCAATGGTAACGGTCATCCCTATCCAGTGACTTTTCCACCAAGCAGCCTTAAGATGTTTACCCTGACTGGCTTGGCTTCAGACTATTGGTACTACCAAATATTTCAGCTCAGGTAAATCACCAAATGTCAGTGGGAGTTTGGAAATCAGAAAACAAAGGATCTATAATAATTCAGGCCCATTTTAACAGGTCTTAATTGCTGATAGATCCAAGCATCAGAATAAAAAACCAAATGATCCAGAGAAATTTATGATGCAGTATCTTAATGAAACTGTAGATTACTGCTTAAATGAGAGGATCACAAAATGAAACAAAACACTAGGGCATAAAAACAATCTACAAAAACAAAGCAATTGTTTTCTGTATGTGGGTGCCTCTATCTGTAGTGGCTATGAATAGCTGCGTGATGCCATTTCTCACGTGCTCCATGGAGGCTGAATGGCCTCAGATTGCCAAGTCAAGGGAGCACCCTGTAGCTGCATGTTTAATAAGACAATATCCCCAACATGTCAATCAACTCCCTTAGTCATGTCAGCAATCACTATTTCTTTTCTCTTTACATCTAGCAACATGTGACACTCCTCTAATACCTCCCTGTTTCGGGAAGAAGAAAATTACATGTATTTAGAGGTCCTTTTCTAAAAAAAATGGTTCAGCATGGAAATTAAGCCAATGACTTTTTGCTCCAAATAAGTGTCCTCAAGGAAATCAAACTTAGAGAACTGAGACCGTGTAACAGTTTGTTTTCTCTTTTCCTGTTGTCCATCTCTCCAAGTACCTGGAGTTGAGATGTGGCAAGTGCATTCCCCTTATCTTTCTCCCAATTCTATAATGTTACAGAATTAAGCAAATACTGGTACACATGTGCAAGGGGTGCTGCTAGTCACCTGCAGGAAAGTTCATGGAATCTGGTTTTCTTAGGAGATAAATTACAGGTGTTTAGTTCATTATGTACTAAGCAGAACCACAGGGAAAAGAGTGAGAATACGATAGTGATAGTTAAGTGCACCTAGGGTCTTTTGCTGTGTGGGAACTGCCAAGTGAAGAAATATATTAGTCTTGCTTTTCTACTAGCCTCCTCATAAAGTAATCACTTAAATGGGTTCTCACAGTTCAAGGGAATTGGAAGACCAGCAGTAATAAGAGAAATACCTTGAATTTTCTTCCAAGGCACTCTTTGGGCTTTGCAGACATTATTACATTTACCAGCCCTCCCAGGTCCCTGAGCTTCCAATGGAAAAAGATATAAGCTTCATGAAAAAGAAAATCTTCTCCTACAAATAAGAAAGAGGGAACGCAGACAATTTGAGATTTGCGGCGTGTGGTTCCAGCACTTCCAGAGTCCAGGATTCTGAAATCCCAGTCTGTCAGTGACTATTTCAGTATTGCAGAGTACTCACTCCAGGAACGTGGAGGGAAGATCACAGTGTTGATCCCCAAACTCCCTCTGTGAAAGGGAAACATTTGGAGGTCAAATGAAACGCCAGCCTCCTTTTTTCCCACGCCTGCTCCCCGCAGCTCTGCACACATACACCCTTGGGTAGCTCTGAGCTATTCTGGGCTTCAGCCTCATCTGCCTTTCACATTAGGCTCAGCGTTAATTATGACGCTTCAGTGAAAACGAGTCTTCTGACAGTCTCAGGCTTGGAGAATGGAAGGAGGAAGAAAGGCAGCTCCAATTATAGGCCGTTATCCCTAATTAATGCCCACCTCCTGCGCTTGGTATTGTAGACACAATCGCCACACAACACAGGGAAGAGCTCAATTCACTCCATGGCACAGGGACCAACAATATTAAGCCAGTTACTTGCTGGTCCCCATGGAACATGATCTTTCAGGCAAGGAAGCAATTTATATGCAATAACCTGGAGGAAGGCATAATCCTGCACTTCTCCTTTTAAACTCTCTTTTGACATTCTTGTGGCACATCTTCCCTTAGGGGAATTGAGTGTAGCCCTTTAGAAACCCCAAATCCATTTTGTTCTTTGGTTCTAGACTTCAAGTCAGTCAAACAAATCCATAGATTCATATATTGTGCATGGTTGTGTGTCTACATATCTAAATTAAGCACTCTAATAGGCCCTATGAGAAATAAGAAGGATATAAAATCTGGTTCCTCTTCTCAGAAATATGTCATAAACACAAACCTCACTAAATCAGAATGTCCTGTGGGCAAGTAATACTTCCCTGCTGCTTTCTGAAAGATTTCAGCAATTAATTCTGCAGGGAGTAAATTCAAATGAGGAACAAAGCTGCTACACAAGCTCTGACCAGAGCCCTATTTAAAGCAATAAGCTGCTCAAGAGTGCAGTGACTTCTGTGACTCTGCGTGCCAGCCTGCTTTCTCGGTCCTATCTGTGACTTCTATTTGACACCTTCTATACAATGTTGTTCTACAAACAGTCACTGGGGGCCCTGGGCCCGGGCAGATTCAAAGTGAGCCATAATCCTTCCTGGTTGCTCACCCCTGCTGCTCATTAGAATCTACGGTAATTTTATGTCTCTATGTCCCTCTTTCCCACTAGACTGTAAATTCAAGGATAATACTATATTCATCTCTGAATCCTCAGATCAGAACTCCACACTCAGGGGCTCAAAAAAAAATGAAAGAATTATGAAATGAATGAATAAATAAATAAAGCAAATTTAGCAGGCTGTCTGATTTGGCCTCAAGCATCCTCTCAAAGCTATGCCCAAGCCTGCTCCCTTTGGGAGAGCCTTTCCCACACTCTTCTCTTTGAAGAAGCCTCTTTCCCTTACCATGGCCTGAAATTATCCTGCCTATTTATGTGCTTATTTGACTACTGCCTATCCTGTCAAAAAAAGATTGCAAAAAGCTATAGATTTACTTGTCTAATTTGCCTCTGTGTCCTTGGCACTTAGCGTAGGACTCACTATGAAGCAAAAAGCAGCATTTGACAAATGATTGAATGAATGAATGAATGAATGAATGAATGAATGAACCACATTTCTAATGAATGTGTAAGAATATCAGTCATGAGAAGAGTTAATATAGCTTAATATTCAATTAAGTAATATTTGTAGCTAGGGAAGACAAAATATAGCTGAGAGCAGTAGCTACAGAGGTGAGACTTTGCTTTGAATTTCAGTGTATACAGTTTTGTAAGGGTAAACGACACACATACACATGTGCACACACATACACACAAAATTCCATTTTGAGAGCTCTAAGCATGAAGCAAATGAAGACATTCACAGTCACTGAGAGAAATAGAATAGTCTAAATCTCAAGGAATGCATGATACAATAGAGAAACCGATGCATAGTGTGGGATGGCATTTGCTGTTAGGCATAAGGATCATAACCTCATGGATCACAGATGGGAATGGTTATCATCACCTACTTAAATGGTTTAAAGACCTCTTCCTCCTCCCTTACTGTTCAAGGATGTACTTGGCCTATAACCAGGAAGAAAGTGGTCTTCTGGTAGCTCTGTAACTAGGCATCCATGTGCAGGTAATATCAGGAGTGGGGATATCATTCATCCCACTCACCTATTCAAAGAGGGTTGCTTTTTACCTTTATGTTCTTCAGAGCACTTAACACACCACCAGTTTGCAATAAATTATAATTAGTCATAACAGCATCGTTATTCTGGGTTTTATTATTAGAGGAATTAATTTTTAATGTTTGCTGTACTCAGATATGTGTGGAAGACTTGAAATGTACTTAATAATGATAACTTCCACCTTCCAAGCTCTAGTGATGGTCCACTGGGATAAAACCAAACTATGTTACATTTAATGCTCTGAGCAGAATATGGCAGCAAGAAAGAAGAGGAAAGTGAGGGGAAAGCCTCAAGCTAAGAAAAATATATTCTCTGGAGGATCTAAAGCCCATGATCCCTGCAGTCTAGGGGTCTTTGACCCAGCCTGGCAGGACAGACCCTAACAATCCACATAGTAAACAGACTCAGGAAAACTCACCCCCAGGTTGGAATTAAGCGTTCTTAAGGGCAACTGGTGAAGAAACTTTCCAGAGTGGGGAGGTAAGAGGTGAAAAGAAAAAGGGTCCTACCTCATTATTCCCCACATCTGCAAGCTACAGGCCTTCCTGGTGCTCTGAAGGCTCACGGTTCCCAGCATTTTCATCTGGGACTGACAGACCACCCTACTCCACACTTCTCTTATCAGTGTGGCAAGATGTTGGTCAGAGTGAGCAACTTGAGGCTGGATCCTAATGTGATTCTCTGTGTGGTCTTAGATGTTGGCTCTTCAGTTTAAATGAGCCTTCAGAACCTACCCAGAGGAAACCTGGCCCCAAATTCTTGATGACAAGAATTTATCCTATGCAGAAGCTGAGATGCACCAATGTCAGTCTTGGTGGTTGGTCCAGACCTGCTGTTCCGTTTGGGCTGTGGCCCTTAGAAGGTGAAATAAATCAAGGCTCATTTCAACCCCACTTCTGGGACTCCTGATCTTAAATGTGACCCATGATGGTGGGCCACCTGCTTTTCTAGTCAAGGTAACCTCATCAATAAATAAACAAGCTATGTTAGTTAAATCTAAACTCTAATGAGTTTCTTGCAAATACAGAATGGCGTTCCATATGGGCCTTGGGGTAAAAATCTTATATGTTTTAGATGTTGACATTCTATTCCTCAGTTACAGTTTAAATATACATTTACTATCACGAAAATAAAAGTCACAAAAAATTAGTGGTAATCATGAATACTGTTAATTCTAAATGTTTAAAAGCCTGTATTTTTAGAACTTCTAAAGTGCTAAATACGGGAAAAGAGGAAAATGAGTAAGAGCTTCATTGAGCCTGTTCTCCAGGCAACTTTAGGAAATGCATTATATCCTTTTGGCACCACAAGTATCTATAAAAGTGTAAATAACAATTCAAGACAGAGTAATACAGATAGAATAAAATCATACTCTAGCTTTTGCTTATGTTTTTAAAAATATAGCATTTATAACATTAGGTAATCTTGAAGAAAAAAGTTATTTACTTTCTTTTAGACGATGATTCCTGCTCTTCCACCTACCTTGGCTGAACAGGATCATGATTGTAGGATTGTGATTGTACAACACAGTGAGCGCCAAGCCAAGCCAGTGGCTGGTAGAGCTGAGACTTTATTGCTCCTGCCCCATAATGTCAAACTTTTGAAATATAACTCCTAGAATTTGCAATAATAACATTTTCTGAATAATCAAATTCTTAACGTACAATTTACCATTTCGTTTCATAACCCAGAAGTTCATTTTCATTGAAATACTTGGCTTCAGCAAAACACTGATTTTAAGGGATACAGGTCACGGGTACAAACGCCTGCCTGGCAAGCACAAGTACCCAAGTTCGATTCCCGGTACCAAAAAAAAAAAAAAAAAACTTGGCTCTTCATCATTAGGGCAAAATATGCAATTCATACACCTCTTGACATTGTCTCCCTGACCTCCTCTCTCTGCAGCAACAATTCTCCGCTTCCCAAGGAAAGCTGCACACAAACCTGAAGGAATTATCCCATGAGCTCTCCAGGGTCAGGTTAGCTGCTTTTCCCTCTCTACAGGAAGTCCGGTCACCTGTCTCGATTACACAGAGTTGTTTGCTGCCATCATTTTCCAAGCATGAAGACTGAGTCTATGCTTTTCCGACCTGGGACCACAGCCTGTGACTGGGCAACAGAAAGGAAGAGCTTTCCTTCCCTGCTAGTTTTTTTCCAGAGGCTTCCACCTCCCTCCTGCTCCTCCCCAGTTTAGAGGCCCAGGCCTGCCTCTGGGTCCTCTTCCCTCAGCCAGGGCTTCTGCCCTCACACCAGGGGCCTCATGCTTGTGAGGGAGGCTGAGGGAAAGACCCATAAGCCTGTATTTTGCCAAAGTCGTAACGTTTTACATTTTTACTGACCACAGGTTGAAACAGTATTGAACTTGCTGGACTCAGTGTCTTATTTCACTTAATCTACATTAAGAAAAGACTAATTCTACATGAGTTAGAACTAATTCCACACATGGCCAGGAAGAAGAGAAAGAGGCACGGACTCAGTCTCCCTCAGCCAGCTCTGTGGTGCTCCACAAGCACGAGCATGGGTCCCACCCCTCCCATGCCTCTACCACTCTATATCCTTACAAGTGCCACAACTTAGCCACGGTACAACTCACCATGGCAAGGCACGGCCGGTGCAACCTAGAGCAGTAAACATGCCAGCATAATTAATGTCTTAACAACTTATTACAATCCTCAGATAATTAATCACAGAAGCTAAACATGCTGTCTCACCCTCCTAATGTGCTAATGCTCTAATTATAACGCCTCAATTAAAGGAAAGTCAATGCTCCTTGCTCAGAAGTGCATGCTTTAATAAAGGCTCAGGGACGGCTCCAGCAAACAGCAGTATGTAGAGGGAGAACAGAGGAGAAAACCTTCCCCGTGAAGGCTTGAAGGCAGCTTTGGACAAGAAAGTGTGAGCACCTTTTTCTTGAATTTCACCCTTGTGTGAACACTGAGTTCTGAGATCTCGCTGGCTTAGAGATATCTTTCTGGGGGTGAGGTAGTGGGCAAAGAGGGATTTGGTTCAAGCGAAGGTTTAAGTATCTCCTGGCACAAGTGTGTTTCTGTACCTGCAAGCTAGAGACCACTCATTCCTCATAGGAGACTCATGGGTGAGGCCGAGGAGCTCAGCTACCACCTGGAAAAGCCAGAACTCAATTTGCTTGGCCTGGGGGAGGGCGTTCAAGGAATAAAGGATCTCCCCTCTAAATTAGTTCTTAAACTTCCATTCAAATTATCTTAGTGATTTTTCATTTGTGAAAGATATTTTGCCTGGTCACCTAGGATATAAAAAAAATACACAATATCAATAAACAATGGAAGGGAAAATATATATGTATATACGAGGAGAGCTGGGATAATTGTACTTCTGATGTCTACTGGTTTATTGGAAGAAACAGTTAATGCTTAAATTTTTTGGACCAATTTTGCATGTTTATATCTGGTAATCTGAACAACTAATTTGAAGACAACAATATATAATATATAACAACCATTGTTGAATTTCTACTCTCTTGTTTAGTGAAGCTCTGTGTTTCTTCTAATTTTTTATTATTATTTTTTCTCTTTAATTGTTTGATCAGTCTTGCATTCATACCTCTGGTAATCTGAGCAACTTCACTGAAGATAACAATATGTAACATAACAACCATTGTTAATTTCCTGTCATCTTGTTTTGAAATCCTGTATCATTTTTGTTGTTTTTATGTTGTTTTGTTTTTGTCCTTGTTGTCGTTATTTTGGTATTTTTTCTCTTTAACATAAAAATAAATATACAAAAGTGAAACCAAAAAAATTTCATAAAATAGGATCATGATTACTTTGTGAAACATTTTGATATTTTGTATTGTACTTTATTTCATTTTTAAATGCCCCTTGCAACTCACTAAATTAATCTCATAACCTAATAATACACCTGAACTTATGCTTCAGAAAAACACTGATCTACAAGCAGGATAACCCACAAGAAAGTTCCACCTTTTCTAAGATTCTTAACTTTGAGAGTAGGATCTGACTTCCAGTCCAAGAGGCCATTTATCAAGTAATCAACCAATACTTCCAGAGCAATCACATGTTCTACACCTCCTGGAGCTTTGCCCATCTGCCTCCTCAGCTGTGTATTTCCACCTGGTGCTAGATCAAGAATGACCCCTCAGCCTTGAAACCTTTCTACACACACCATAGATTTCAGGATAATAAATACTGACTTTCTCAAGAATGAGAAACACATTAGTCTCTAAGGCATTAGGATTACCTAGGTAACCTGTTACTTGGTCTAAGTAAATAAGCGTTTTGAACCACTCAGAACGTTAGAACTAAGAGAAGGTAAAAATCATTCCAGCACTTATTGGGAGTCATGTTTTGTTTTTGTATTTCTCTCTTCATTAGCCACTATTGAGGCATTCCCTCTAGGAAGAGGCTTAGCCTTTCTAGGACACCTACCTTCTTCCCTGGAGACAGGTCTGGCCACTGTTTCTGCACTATCCTAAGTCCACTATACTTGTGTCTAGACCCTGGGCTCTCCATACACACATGCTCCTTTCCTGAGGATGGTGAAACGCCTCTTAGGTAGTAATATTAGCCTTTACATCCTATAAAAAATCATGGCTAGAAAGGAGGGGGAGGCAGAAGGGTCTCAAGTTCAAGCCCATCCTGAACAATTTAGCAGCTTAGCAAGACCTGTCCCCCCTCAAATAGTAGTAAAAGGTCATTTCTGTTTCCCCTGTGCTAGATACTGTGTCTTGATCTTCAAGAGCTACTGGGTAGTATCAGCCATAGTTTCAGCTTTTTATGAGTTTTCAGAGTTCTTGGGAAGATTAGCCATAGAAACATTGAAAAAGAAAACATTCACTTAAGGACAATATTGGACAAATAGCCCATACATGGTATTCATTTAAGAGAGAGGCCAAGAAATCCCTGAAGCACTCAACAATGTTTTTGAAGAGTGGCAGGCGCTAAAACTGACCCTTAAAAGGAGACGAATATCACTTTACAGGTCTGTAATCCATGGGATCATTCCTAACTCATCATTGTTTTACACCCCCATCCAAATTCTATGCTCTCCATACTCAAAGTATGTTTAAAATCCGAGTACTTTTCTCCACCTCCATCACGACTATCCCTTTCCGAGTCTATCATCTCACATCCGCATGACCATAATTGCCTTCTAGTCTCTGCTTTTGAGCTGGCCCACTTCAGACTGTCACTCACAAAACAGTCAGGCTAATCCAATTAAACCTAAATCAAATCATGCTACTCCTCTAACTTCTCATTTTACTCCTCACAGTGCTCTACAAGGCTCAGATGATTCTTCCTACACTAGTTCTCTAAGCTCATCATCTACTGCCTCCCCTGAGCCCCATTTATGCTGGACCATCTCCCTGAACCACTAATGGTCTTCAAACACACCAAGCAGTCTCTTGGAGGCTCCCAAATATCTGCACAGCTCACCCTTATCTCCTGCAGATTATTGCGCAAGTGACGTCTTCTCAGAGAGGTCTTACCCTTTCTTCAAACTCTAAAACCTGTCTTTGTTGTCTTTTGTCATCATCTAAGGAGACTGATACATTACTGATTGTTCATAATCAATCTCATTTGCTTAAACACAATTTACTAAAGGGAAGGATTTTTACTTGTTCGTCTTATTTTATTTTTGTACATCACCAAGGACAGTGTAGGACACAGACTAGGTTCTCATTAATTGGAGGGCAGAGGTAAGGGGCAGGAGAATGGTGTGAACAAAGCTACAATGGTAGGAAAGCACCTGGAAGGTGCCGGAGGGAGAGACAGTGAAAGAAGCTCATTTTGCAGGAAAGTGAGATCCGAGAGGTGAAGTCAGAAACCTGAGGATTAGGCTGTTTTATGTTCCAGGCACAGAGATGCTGCCCTCAGTCAGCATTATCTGCCACAGCCACAGACAGCTGCAGTCCTTCTTACTATCTATTATAAACACAGAGACTTTTTGTCAGAAATAACTGCTTTCCATTTGTCTAAAGCCCTGGGTAGATCATATTCGAATATGGAGCATCCTATAACCACAAAGTAAAATAAAGGCAGCCCTGGAAAACACATTAGTCAATTCTTCTGTGCTGAGAAACTCAAAGTGTGCTTTAATTTTCAGAGATGGTGGATCATGAAGTGGGCAAACCACTGTGCATTTCATGTACACTTCATGGGATGCAGTCTGCTCCACAGGAGGGTTGCTTTGGGAAGATACATTTGGACTTTGATGCAGAGTTTGTAGAATTATTAAGCAACAGCTATGCAAACCTGAGGAATAGGGTTTCAAAAATAGAGCAGGTTCCTTCTTTAAGATAGAGCAGAGATGCCATCTAAATGCTGCCATTATCCTGAGCACATTCGCCTAAACTGTGAGGGAAAAGCAGGATCGAGATCATCCAGTAATGGAGAGTTATGTGTTTATGTGTATTTACCAAGAGCCAATAAAATTTATTAGGAATTAGTTATGTAAAGCAGGAACTCTAGATTGACAAGGAGACTGCTGCTTTCAAGATCTCATGAAAGCAATTGGTTTTTAAATGTGTAGCTTCCAGCTGTTGATTAGAAGAAAAAGCAAAGTGGAGATCTCCAGGAGACTTCATCAGAAACTGAGCTTTGCATGCAGTCTTTCTCTCCCATTCACTTGCTTTCTCATACACGGTTTAGAGCAAGTCAGCAGACCTCCCTACTCAGAAGTAAAAAGTAAATAACAATTTCTACCTCCCAAAGTTGCTATGAAGCTTACATGATACAACGTCCGTGAAAGTGTTCTATACGGTTCAGTATCAGTCAGTTATTGCCAAAATATGCTATATAACAAATCACTTTAAAACACAGTGGCCTAAGATAATAGCCTATTCTCACTGATCTGTGAGTTGCCTGATCCTTCAGCTGACCAGTTCTTCTGATCACAGCTGCCCTCATTCAGATGGTCACATTTGGGTGAACTGATCTACAGAGGGATCAGTGAAACAAATCATCTCTAGTGTTATGGTTTGTGTCTGGATGTCCCCCCAAAGCATCAGGTAGTCATGGGGCAGGCTTCTAGAGATTTTGATTGACTCATGGTCCAATACTGGGATTATGGGTATGAGTGCTGCACCCGCCCTAGGGTGGGTAGCTTGCGTACAATATAAGGGTGGGAAAGAGGCTTGCTCTTGGCCACTCTCTCCTCTTTTTTTGCTTTTGTTGCTTTTGCTGTCTTCTGCCACCATATACTGTTGCCCTTTCCTGTGTGCCACTCTGCCTTGAGCCAGACAAGTATGGACTGAAATCTCCACAAGCTGTGAGCTAAATAAACCTTTCCTTCCTTAATTCTGGGTGTCAGGCATTTTGTCTCAGCAAAGAGAAAAAAGTAACTGAGACATCTGGTCTACACTTTGATCATCATCCTGGAACCAGCAAGCCAGCTGAGTCTGTTTTGTATATCACAATGAAATAGGCACAAGATGGTAAGCCCAGCCACTCATGAGCTCCTCAGTCCTTTACTCAAATTATGCCTGCTAGCATCTCATTGCCAAAGTCAGTATAGTAAACAAAACTAAACCATTGAATGGCAAAGCAAATGGATGCAGGGAGAGATGAAGAATCATGGTTGTAATCTATTATTTTTTTTATTTTAAAGATAAAAGGAGGGAAACATTAACAGACATACAACATTTTACAACATATCACAAGCACAATACAGACAATACAGAGTTACAAACAAAGTGGTAGGGAATTAACAATGGTGGTTGTATTACATATTGATATCTTCAAAGTGGCTTCTCATGAAAACAGATATAGACATGCAATACTTGTCAACCAAAGACTCATTGACAATTTCTTTCAGCATAGAAATAGAATCTATTATGAGCACTTTGAAAAATGAGAGAATCTATTGCCAACACACTCTAGCCAGAAAATAGCAAAGATTTTTGACTTCTCATTTTTGGATTCCTCCAGACTCCAGTGGATCATTCTCTTTTGTCATAAATTCTTTTTTCTAGAGTCAGTCAAATATGGGGAAATTATTCACCAGCATTGAAAGAGAAGGCACAAAAATGGGCATCTTAGATGACTACAAACTTCTCACAGGAAGAAATACAAATGGCAAATAAATATATGAAAAAACGTTCAACATCATTAGTCATTTGAGAAATGCAAATCAAAACTACACTGAGTCCATCTCACCCTAGAAATTATGGTTATTATCAAGAAATCAACCCATAATAAATGCTGGAGAGACTGTGGGGAAAAGGAACCCTTCTCCACTGTTGGTGGGAGTGTAGACTAGTGCAACCACTGTGAAAATCAGTCTGGAGATTCCAAAGTAAACTAGAATTAGAGGCTCCATTCAACACAGCTATTCCCCTCCTGGGTATTTTTCCAGAGGAACTGAAAACATCATACCACAGCTATATACGTACACCCATGTTTATACCAGTGCAATTTACAATAGCTAAATCTTGGAAACAATCCAAATGCCCATTAATGGAGCAATGGATAAAAGTGATGTGGTATTTTTATACCATGGAGTATTACTCAGCTACAAAGAAAGATAAACTAGAGGCTTCTATGGGTAAATGGATGAAAGTAGAGACCATACTCATAAGTGAAATAAGTCAGACTCATATGTGTAAATATCATATTGCCTACCTACTATAAGAACCTGGAAGAGTAAATAAAATCTGAAGGGTACAATACATATTGTGAAAGGGAAAGAAACTGCTCAAATAGGAAAGAGCAACTGGGGTGAAGGAAGGGAGAGGCAAAGAAAGAAGGGAGGAAAAAATATGTATATGTATACACAGGCTAGCTAGGATAATTGTACTACTAATATCTATGGGTTTATTGAAAGGAACAGTTAATGTGTAATTGTTTGATCAGTCTTACATGCCTATATCTGGTTTTCTGAGCAACTACTTTGAAGATAACATTATGTACTATAACAACTATTGTTAATAACCTATCACCTTCTTTTGAAATTCTGTAACATTTTTATTGTTTGCTATACTGTTTTGTTTATATGTTTGTTTTTGTTATTTTGTTTTTTTCTTTTCTCTTTAAACTGAAAAACTATATATATACCTATAAATGTACATATATACACAAGGATAACTGGAATTGGTGTATTGCTGATGTCTGTAATTTACTGAAAGGAACAGTCAATGCTTAAGATTGTCTTTCCTCTTGACCAATTTTGCATGCTTGTATCTGGCAATCAGAATGACTGATTGGAAGATAACAATATGCAGTGTAAGAACCATTGTTAAATTCCTACCATATTGTATGGTGAAGCTCTGTATCATTTCCAATGTTTCTTTCATTGCTTGTTACTGTGTTTGATTGTTTAATCAATCTTACATTCTTACATCTGGTGGACTGAGTTACTTCATTGAAGATAACAGTATGCAATGTAGTAACCATTGTTAATTCCTATCACTTTATTTTGAGGTCATGTATCATTTTTGCTGTTTTGTGTTGTTTTTGCTTTTGCCTTCATTGTTGTTGTTTTGTTAGGTTTTTTTTTCTCTTTAAAATAAAAAAAGAGAGAAGGCCAGAGTCTGGATGAGCTGGCCACCACTCCCCACACCACTGCAGGAGCCATGCTAAGCCCTGGTCAGCTTCTGGAGTGTCAGTGAGCATTGCCCTGCCCACCCCACATCTTCCTATGAGCTACACAGAGCCTTGGGGAAACACAGGACCTTCAAAATGACAAAACAAAGGAGAAAAATGCAATCTCAGACCTGCACCCCACCCAGGACAAGTCCAGGAGACATCAACATAGAAGAGCTTAGAAGTCACACACCTGCAATTTCTGAAATAATAGCAATTAAAGTAAAGAAATAACTCCATTAGGCTATAGAAGACATCAGATCAGAAATAATCTCTCAGGCAAAAAAAAGAAATGACAACAATAATGAAAGAACTGCTCAGCACATCTAAAGAAGATGTAGATAAAAAAATAGAGGAGCATAGAAAAATGATGGAAACCTTGAATGAATGTATAAGAAAGAATTAGAACACATGAAACAGACTCAAAGAGATATCTAGGAAATTACCAATTCCATCTGTATCTGGCAAAACCAGTTAAATGAACCTGAAGATATACTTTCAGACTTTGAAGACAGCATTGCAGCTAATGATCATGAGAGGAAAGATCTCTTAAAAATAACAAGAAACCAGGAAATAACAATTCAACAGCAGCAAGATGAGGCAAAGTAAAACAATGTAAGATTAATAAGTGTCAGTGAAACAGCAGGAGTCAATACAAATGACAGAAAAAGATTTTGCAGAAGTAATAGCAGAAAATTTCCCAAGCATGGAATCTGACATACTTTTAAGTGAGGTATGTAGAACTCCAGTTAGCTATAACCAAAATAAATATATACCCAGACATGTAATAATCAAGATCCCAGAAATTCAACAAAAGAACAGAATACTAAAAGCTGTTAGAGAAAAGAAACAGATGACCTATAAAGGAAAGCCAATCAGAATCACAGCAGATTTATCAACACAAACCATCAAGTCAAGAAGAGCTCGGAATGAAGTATTTTAGGTACTGAAAGAAAACAACTTCCAACTCAGATTGATGCACCCTGAAAAACTATCCTACACAATTAATGGGGAAAAAAATATTTCCATGACAAAGAATAACTGAAGAAATTCATGAGCACCAAACCAACCCTAAAAAGAGTACTAATAGATAGTCTAGAAAGAGATAAAAATGATCTCAGCTTCAGGAACAACAATACAAAGGAACCACAAAGCAAAGCATGTAATTAAATAGAGGGAAAATGTAAGAAACAAACAGCAGGAAAATAACATGACAAAGATAAGCCCATACATATCAGTTATAATCATCAGTGTAAATGGCCTCAATTCACCAATCAAAAGAATCAGACTTGCAGAGTGGATCAGGAAACAAAATCCAACAATATTCTTTATACAAAAAACACATTTAACTCAAAAGGAAATTCATAGACTCCAAGTCAAATGATGGAAAACAGTACTCTATGTTACAGGAACCCAGAAAAAAAGCAGAGGTAGCTACTCTGTTTGCAAACAATGTGAACTTCAAACCAAAAATGACCAAAAGTGATAAAGATGGTCACTACATACTTGTTAGGGGAAAATTGCAAGAGAAAGTGATAACAATCATAAATATCTACGCAACAAATACAGGTGCACCCAACTATATAAGACAAATTTTAACAGACAGGAGAAATCAACAAATCATAACAGGGGACTTTACCACCCCATTGTCACCAAGATATAGATCAAATAGACAAAAAAAATCAGCAAAGAAATAACAGAACTAAAACCAACTTGTGAACAAATGGACTTAGTAGAACTTTAAAGAATGTTCCAATCAACAACATCAGAATACACATTCTTCTCAGCTGTACACGAAGCGTTCTCTAAAATAGACTAGATACTAGTCAATAGAATATGCTTTAGAAAAGGCAAAGGAATTGAAATTATACCATACATGCTATCAGACCATAGTGCACTGAAAGTGGAAATTCTTGACAAAAGAAATCACAAAAACTGCATGAATACGTGGAAATTAAATAACACCCTCCTGAACAACCAATGGGCCACAGATGAAATTAAAGAAGAAATAAAACAACATTTATGATCAAACAAAAATGCAGCTACAACTTACTAGAACCAATGGGATGCAATGAAAGTAGTCATCAGAGGGAAATTTATATCAGTGAATTCCCACATCAGGAAAACAGAATAAGCACTAATGCACAACCTTATGCTGCACCTCAAACTTTCAAAAAAGAAGAGCAAGTCAAGCCCAAAGCCCAAAGAAGGCAGGAAATTACAAAGATCAGAGCAGAAATTAATGCAATGGAGACTAAAAAAATACAAAGAATTAATAAATTGAAGAGTTGGTTCTTTGAAAGAATAAATAAAATTGATCAACCCCTGGGGAAACCTTATCTAAAAAGGAAAGAAAAAAACTCAAATTCATACAATAAGGAATGAAAAGAATTAAATCACTAGAGATCCTATAGAAATTCAGAAGATCAACACTTGTTTCAAAAATCTTTACTCTCATAGGATGGAAAACACATAGGAAATGGACAGATTCTTAGATACATACAAATTGCCAAAGTTGAATCAAGAAGATGTAAAAATTGTAAATAACTCAATATCAGCCAACAAAATTAAAAATGTAATAAAAATATTAGCAACAAAGAAAAGCCCAGGTCCTGATATATTCATAGCTGAATTCTACAAGAAACTTAGAGATTTAATACCAAGATCTTTTCAAACTCTTTAATAAAATTGAAAGGGAAGGAATTCTCCCTAATTCATTCCTGGAGGTAAGTATAACCCTGATACCAAAACCAGTGAAAGACCAAAGCAAAAAAGAGAACTACAGGTCAATCTCCCTAATGAACATAGAAGCAAAAATTCTCAATAAAATACTAGCAAACAGAAGGCAGCAAATCATCAGGAAGATTATACATCATGATCAGTGGGATGATCAGGAATGCAGGGATGGTTCAGTATATGCAAATTAATGAATATAATACACCATATCAATAGAGCCAAACATAAAAATCACATGATCATCTCAATAGATGCAAAAAAGCCTTTGACAAAGTCCAAAACTCATTCATGATTAAAAGAAAAACCCTAGAGAAAACTGGAATAGTCTTTACCTCACTCTGATAAAAGCCATCTGTGACAAACCAACAGCTAACAAAATACTAAATGGACAAAAACTGAAAGCTTTCACTTTAAAATCAGGAACAAGGGGCTGGGGATATAGCTTAGTGGCATAAGCACCTGCCTGGCAAGAGCAAGGTCGTGAGTTCAATCCCTGGTACCTTAAAAAATAAATAAATAAATAAATAAATAAATAAAACAAAATCAGGAACAAGACGAGGATGTCCACTGTTACCACTCCTATTCAATATAGTTCTGGAAATATTACCTATGACAATTAGATAAGAGAGAGAAACAAAAGGAATAAGGATAGGAAAGGAAGAAGTGAAATTATCATTATTCATGAATACAAGATACTCTACATAAAAGACCCCCAAAACTCCCAAAAGGCTTATAGGTTTAATAATCAAATTCAGTAGCATAGATGGATACAAGCTAACACTCAAAAACCAATACCATCCCTGTACCCAAACAACAAACACACTGAGAGAGAAATTAGGGAAACCATACCTTATACAATAGCATGCAAAAAAATTAAATACTTACGAATCAGTCTAACAAATGAAGTAAAAGTTCTATACAGTGAAAATTACAGTATTCTGAAAAAAGAGATTGAAGAGGATTCCAGAAAATGGAAAGATATTCTTTGCTCATGGTTAGGAAGAACCAACATTGTGAAAATGGCCATATTCCCAAAATTTTTGTACTGATTCAATGTAATCCCAATTAAAATATCATTAGTAAACCTCACAGATCTATAGAAAACATTCCTAAAATTCATCTGGAACTGGAAGAGACCTAAAATAGCAAAAGCAATCCTGGGAAACAAAGGAAAGGCAGGAGGCATCACAATTCCCAACTTGAAATTATACTACAAAGCTACTGTGATAAAGTCCGCATGGTACTCTCAAAAAGAAAGCTAGACCTGAGGGTCAACGGAACAGATTAGAAGGTACAGACACAAGTACAAACACACTCAGCCACATTATCTTTGACAAAGCATGTCACTGGAAGAAAGATAGTCTCTTTAATAAATGGTGCTGGAAAAACTGGCTTTCCACATGCAAAAGGCTAAAACTAGACCCACGTCTATCATCATGCACTAAAGTCAAAATGGATCAAAGATACAGATATTAAAGCAGAAACACTAAATCTACTGGATGAGAAAGTAGATATAAATCTTGAAGACACAGGGGTAGGCATAGAGTTCATGAACAAAAAACAAACTGCACAAGAAATATTTCAAAGAATCAACAACAGGGATCTCATGTTATTGAAAAGTTTTTGCACATCAAAAGAAATCACCAACAGGGTAAAAAGGAAATCCATGAATTGAGAAAAAATTTTAGCCAACTGCTCCTTAGACAAAGCACTAAGAAATCAGACCCACATGTGTAAATATCATATTGTCTCCCTAGTGTATGAACCTGAAAGAGTAAACAAAACCAAAAAGGTACAATAGATATTGCTCAAGGGAAGGAAATTGCTCAAAGGGAAAGAAGGAAGGGGAAAAAAAAAAAAAAAAAATATATATATATATATATATATATATATATATATATGTACTTACAAGGGTAGCTGGGATAACTGTACTGCTGATGTCTACTGGTTTACTGAAAGGAAGAGTTAATGTTTTTTTTTTCTTGACCAATTTTGTATGCTTATATCTGGTAATCTGAGCAACTAATTTGAAGACAACCGTATGCAATATAAGAACTATTGTTGAATTCCTACCATCTTGTTTAGTGAAGCTCTGTATCGTTTCTAACTTTTTATTACTTTTTATTCTCTTTAACTGTTTTATCAATCTTGCATTCTTACATGTGATAATCTGAGCAACTTCATTGAAGACAACAATATGTAATATAACAACCATTGTTAATTCCTATCATCTTGTTTTGAAATCCTGTATCATTTTTTTGTGTGTGTTGTTTTGTTTTTGTCTTTGTTGTTGTTATTTTGGTATTGGTTTTTTGTCTTTAAAATAAAAAAAGAGAGGGCCAGACACTGTATTGGTGCAGACCACAGCCTAGTAGTCAGAAGAGACCAGAAGTTGAGTTCCTGCTCAAGTACTGACACAGTACATCATCTTGGGTAAGTTAGTTAATTTCCCTAAGTCTTGGTTCCTTAGATCTCATGGTTATCCTTACAATATCATGAATTTAAATGCTACCCATATGCTAATAATACTAAAATTTGTATCTCTAACAAAAACCTCTTCCCTGAGCTCCATACTTGTACATCTCTCTACTCCATATCTCTACTTGCATTTTTTCACTAACATTTAAAATTGAACATATCAGCAATGGAACACTTACCTTTTCCCTTAAACAACTTTCCTCTCCCATCGTCTTCCCAATCTCATTAATTGATATTTTTATTCTTCCAATTTATTAGGACTACAGCCTTACCACCATTTTTTTCTAGTGTCTCATATTCAGTTAGGCATGAAAGCCTACTAGTGATACCTTTAAAATATATTCTAAACCTAACAAGACTTTTTCTCACCATGCCCACAGAGGGGATGTGTCCAAGCCCTGTCTCCCTTGCAGATTATTCTGATTGCGTTCTGTCTCTGCACAGCATGCCTTAGGTCAAGTCATTCACCAAAGTGAGTCAAATAGTGTCTCCCTTCTGCTCAAACCTCTGGTTCCTGTCTATCTTGTTCATCATAAGCACCAGATTTCCTTGCAGTGGCTCACAGCCCTTCATGTTCTTGCCTCCCTATGCTCTGCTCTCTACTCTTTCCACTAGAACTACAAGGGCCTCCTTGCTGTTTCCTCCTTGCCCCCTTAACTTCCTAGCTCTTCAAGGCGTTCTTCCCCAGGTACTCAGACAGCCCACTCCATCACCTCCTTCCTCCACATCTTTGCTCAGAATTCACCCTTTCTCTGAGGTGTTCTCTGCTACTGTGTCCACCTCCTCTGCCTAATTCTTTTTCCTACCACTTATCATCATTTAGCAAGCTGATTGTTGTACTTTTTTTTTTTATTTTAAAGATAAAAGGAGGGAAACATTAACAGACATACAACATTTTACAACATATCACAAGCACAATACAGACAACACAGAGTTCCAAACAAAGTGGTA
>NW_004955406.1:17132286-17158254 GCF_000276665.1 Chinchilla lanigera
GGTGTGGGCGAGCACAGACTCGAGCCCAGGTGTCTAGCCGCTCCTGGAACACTGGCTCTCTGCGCAGGGCGCATGGGGCTGAGGTGTTTTACTTTTTATTTCACCTATTATAGGTCTCAACCACTCAATTTTAAAGTCCATATGAGATAGAGTTTTGTCCCTCATGTACATTATTGTGCTCACTATGCCTAAAACATTGCCAAGCACATCACAAGTGCTCACAGATTTGTTGAATGAAAGAATGAGGCACATAGGATTATTGTATAGATTAAGATAACACATATAAAAACCTGGCATAGCATCTGATGAGTAGTCAATACTCAAGAAATGATCATTCAAAAGAAGAAGCAGTTGGATTTAAAGCCCTGACGCTTTGAGCTTTAACTCTTAACTCTGCACAGTGTGACTTCACTCATGTTCCCAGTGCGCGTTTTCACTGAGGCCCAAATCAGCTTTCTCTAGTAACTAGCGCACAGCAGGTGTTCAATATATTTTTATTCAATCAGAATGAAAGTAGATGAGCCCAGCTCTGTAGAGGGCTAGTCAGGTTGTTCCTTCCAGTGTTGACTGGAGTCTAGGGGGAGAAGCTAGCCTCTCAGGACTGCACGGCCAAGATTTCACTCACACCACACTGATGCAAAGGCAACTACAGCGCCTAAAACACAGCATGTTCCTCAGACCTCAGACCAAGGTAGATGGATGTTGACTAGCCAATCTCTAGGTGGCTCCAAGAAACCAGATTTCCTGTGAGAGTGCAAATCTACTTATATTTTCTGTTATTCCCAAGAACAATAGAACAACCATCATAGGAAAAAAAATTATGCATGTCTACAGAGTGCATTACCCCTTAAACTCACAAAGTACAACAAGTGTGAGTCACTCTCCCAATCTGAGACAGACTGGGTATTTCTAGACATGCTTGATGAGGCTCCACCTTATTTCCCTGCACTTCAGTTATCCAGGTTAAAAAAGGATGATGGATCTGTGACAGCATCTCCCTTCCCAACGATACCAACAAGGACCTTTCCAGCAACACTTCCCTGACTCTTAACTCTTAGAAAAGCAACTGTGTTTTGGGCATGTTTTCATTTCTTACAGCAAAATTCAGCCTCTACTCCTCACTTGTCTGGGCCATGGCATACATTCAGCAACACTACAGGCACTATTATGGCACATGTAGTCTGAGCTTTGCACTAGATCTTAGGCTTCAGGAACCAGAAACAATCACACAAGAAACTCAATAATAATAACAGGAAACAAACCCAGAAATATTACAAGGTGATGTATAATTCAATATCCAATCATAACATGTGGACAATGCATACTTTCAGAGTTCATTAACAATAGGTCCTCTAGGTAGAAAGCATCAGAGAAAGTTTTATGGAAGAGATAATACTTAAGTTAGGGGCTTAAGAAAACAAGGATCTGAACCCAAACAGAAGATAAAACAAAAGAATCCATACGAACACATAGATAGAAATGAGCAACACTTATGAGTTAGAGGCCCGTATTGTCCATGCACGTCACACAAAAATATATCATTGATGAATATATAGTTAATATATAGTTAATTAATGCTAGTTTTTTTTTTTTTTTTTTTTTTTTTTTTTTTTTTTTTTTTTTTCCGGTACCGGGAACCGAACTCACAACCTTGCGCCTGCCAGGCAGGCGCTTTTGCCGCTGAGCTAAATCCCCAGCCCCTAATGCTAGTTTTAAATGTAACTGTTAGTAGTGGTTTTAAAAGTTATAAAAATAGTTGGGCTGACAGGCTTTTATAAAAGATATGGAACATTACAGAGCATTTTTGTTATTTGAAGGCCCCTCTTGGGTTTTATAATAAATATTTTCTGAGACTTCATTCCTAGTCATGACTCTGATGGCACATTGCTAATGCTGCCTCACTCTCTAGCAGGTGAGACGATAGCTTCTCTTCCTCTAATTTCTCTAGTAGATACAGCTACCTTTACGCCTGGTCTCTGAGAATCTTCTAGGCCTTTTGTTTCCTCTACTAAAGCCCAAGGCAGCTTTAGATTCCTGCATCTCTGGGCAAGTCCCTGTACCCAGCAACAGCTCACCCCATGTTCCCCATTCTCCAGGCCCATACCCGACACTCTTTTTTCTATTGTATCTTGTTCAGGGCAGGGGCAGAAAGAAGTTTAAGACTCAGATCCCATTGAACTGCACCAATTACAGCAGACTACAACACCTTGTTTTTGCAAGGGCTGGGGGATTAACACAACAAGATCTTGACATACTGTAATATAAAATGTAAGAAGTTATCTAACATCAAAAGAATTATTCTCTTAATATATTTTCTTAGGAACAGTGGGTCTTGTACTTGCCAGGTGTGGTAAAAACACACAATTTTTATTTTCTTAGGGACAAACAAAAGCAAAAATTTTCTAGTTTCCCTTGCTATTAGGTGAGAGACAGTGAAATTAAGTTTTGATCAATGAGAGTTTCATGGAAGAGATAGAAGCCCTTCACATCCTGCCCTTGAGAATATACATGACAGCATCTTCCATTCCTTATTCTCTTCCCTTTGAAACCATGAGTCCCAGATGGAGGGATCCATGATGGTGGAATTTCCCACACCTAAGTCACCTCCTGGAAGATAGCCAGCTAATCCATGTTGGCCTATGGCATGGACAATGAATAAAACCTCATCATGTTCAGCCACAGATATTTCAGGATTTACTTGTTATTTTAACATAGTACAGTTTATCATGGTCAATATGCTCTGGGGAAAGGATGGCAAATTGAAATCAGATTATTGCTTTCATTAATGATAATTGCTGTAAGTAACTTTTCTCTGCCATTGTGCATGTATGTGCTTTGTGATGTGTGTGTATATTTAAATAATTACATCCTTGGTATTTTATATCCAATTTTAAAATAGTAGCAATGAGATATAGAGAAGTTTTTAGAAAAATTTTTCCCAAAGCAATGCAGTTAGTGATTTTTCTGATTCCAAACCTTATGCTATTTCAATGACTACAGCATCTCCCTCATGGTTAAAGATCCTCTCCACCCATTTTTTGATAGGAGGAGGTGACTCCAGTTATTTTCATTTTTCTTTATTAGTAGCCTGCTATTATTTCTACCAAAATCCAAATTTTCTACATATGACCCATTATTTGTTCTACAGGGTCACTGGACACAATAGCAATTCCAGTATGTTTTTGTATCATTAGTCTTTATAGGACCCCAGTGGGAATCGTTCATCACTCTTAGGGTTTAGTCTAAACACAAGCACCAATTGTTAATTTAGCTATAATCTGATTGAAATTAATGTGTTTTAGGAAAAAATCAGGTAGGGATTTTGGTCTATGCTATTACATTACTAAAATACCTAATCCAATCTAGATAAAATAAGTCTAGTCCACAAATATGGATGAGCACCCTCTGTATAGAGGACATTGAACAAGCAAAGTGGTTTGATGATTTATATCTGAGCTCTTAGTCCCATCAGATTTCCATCAGATTTCTATCAGATATAACCTCCAGCAAAAAGCTTTGTTGGCTTCCAAATCATATAAGTTTTGCACACTAAAGAACAAGTCACTTTACCTCACTTCTATTAATAATATGAAACGAATTAATATCTTATTTTGATGGTGAATAACATGCATTTATTTTACCTCCTGTATTTTCACATGTGTAATTAAATTTTATAGTCATAACAATCCTGTGAAACAGTTATGTGCAATTATCCTCATGTGCATGAGGTAAAATGGAGGCACGTTGACTCGGACAAATTCTCACAGTAATAGAACTGGAAATGGAGCTAGATCTTGCTAGAATTGTCACACTAAGCAATCTGTGTATTTCTTACCAAGTAGTACTTATAAGTGGGTAAAATTTCAAAACACTCCATCCCATCCTAATCATGGATATCAGCAGCTGCAATCCTTTATCAGGAACCAGAATATGTAGAATAAGCTTTCAGTAGTTTTCAATGCTCTACCCACCCTATATTCTCTCTTCACTTATAAAAATAAGTCCACTGAATCACAAAGGGCTGATCCACTATGCCTCTTTCCCTGACCTTTTTTCCATCCGTGAACACATTATTCACATTGAGACTTATCATCTTATGGGTTCCCATAAGCTATACATATAAAACCTACAATATATTGTGTCTCTATCAAAGTAAAATTTTCTGGCCTCATTTTTCAAAAGAAATAAGCTTCAATTTCCTACAATTAATTACTTCTGGTGATATTTCCATAGTGAGCCCCTTGATGGTCATGAAAGAAAGGTCTAGGCTGCTTATGGCCAAGGTGAACGATAGCTCATTTGCCAACTTTGGAAAGTGCAATATCTGGTGTTTCCATCTTAATCCCAATGGAAACGGAATTCACCTAATAATTGACAATTGCTGACACCTATATGAACATGTTACCTCTAGAGGGATGGGTAAGGATGCTGAGCTACTCAGAGTTTAGCCGCTGATGAAAATCATTATGCTTCCAGACAAAAGGATAAGCAGGTCCCCAGAATCCAGTGAAAGCTGTAGTCCCAGCAGGATGTAGGACCATCAGAAACACCACACTAAAACAAGGAGAGACCAAGAAGACAAATGCTTTCTCTTTCCTTACATCCTCTGCTCCTTTGCTAGTGCCTTCCATTGACCAAACCCAAACAGAGGGCAGAGGTTGAAGTGCCCCAGGGGATGCAGCTGAACTAGACAGACTCCCCAGTGCAGAACAACTGAGGGAAGGAAGGAAAATGAATCTCTGGCCAGAGTGGGGGCCTGGGTGGATGATACAAGCAGAAAATAACCAGTACATCTGGTTATTTACATGCCTTCAGTTGCAGTCTGTCTGCAAGAGTGGGAGGTGCTTTTTATAAGAGTGAAACCCCTTTTTGACATTCCACCATCTGATTCACATATAAAATGCGGGTGTAAAAATGGGGCTGGCCTGAATATACATCGATTTTTTTTAATGTGTTAGTAAATACAGTCGTTGGCTGTTCCTGGAAAGAATTATGCATCATCAACTGACATAAAAGGCAGTGTAATGTCATCTTCAATTGCTGTTAGAAGAAATAGGATGAAATTATGAGCAATTAGGAAAAGAAATATTGTATCCCTATGGCAGCTCAGGTTTTACTGAAAATCCTGTTGGACTAGTTATGCGAGCCGCCACATAAACGTTTGAGGCCCACGCCCAGGCAGAGGGAAGAGTTATGACTTGGGAGTATGTTTCCATGGTAAAGCTTCAGGGAATTTAATGCCCTGAAGTAGCTTGGAGCACATCAATGGCACAAGGTCAATGAAGAAAGCTGTTCTAAACATGAGGAGTGTTTACAAGCATTCTGTAAATGTGATTTAGAAAACTCTTATCTCAAAGATGCCAATATTTAAGATAACAAATGACTCCTGAGAAAAACAAGAGCAGTTCCCTCAAGGGAATCATGTGCTGAGAAAATACAGATCTGGATCTAAGAAATTCTAGGGAACTGGGGCTGTGGCTTGATTCTAAACAAACAGTATCAGTCTTTAGAAGTGGATTTTCAATTTGGGGTTGGCCATATATGACAACTCTGCAATACCAATCAATTAACTTTCTCCTTGGAAAAGGATCACAGCCCTTCTAATACACATTTGTTCTGAAATGCAGGAAACTCTAGAATTGACCTCTGAAATATGGTTGAAAGAGAGCTTGAGGCTATTGGGACTATAAAATCAAACGCAGTCTTTCTACCCTGGCATTCAAGGCCTTAATCCATCTTTGCAGGTAAGTCTCCCTGTGTTCTCCCACAAACCAACCCAACCTAATTCCCTCTGTCACTTTGATTTTATTTTTTTTCAATCACTAAACCATATCTTTAGTGTTGAAAAATCTGTTTATCTTTCAAGACTACCTATCTATGGATCATTTTCCCAACCTCTGCAAATGTGCTTATTGTTCCATCTTTTTAAGGTTTTTTTTTTCCTCCTTTTGTGGTACTAGGGATTGAATCAGGCCCTTGCACTGAGCTACATCCTTAGCCCTTTTTAATTTTCTATTTTCAGACATGGTCTCACTAAATTACTCTGTCTTCCCTTGAACTTGCTAAATTCCTACCTCAGCCTCCTGAGTAGCTGGGATTACAGACATGTGCCACCATGTCTGGCTATTGGTTCAACCTTTTGAACACTTGAGTTAGCATAAATGATGATATATTCTACCTTACATTATAGTCATTCGTATTCCTTTTTTTTTTTTGGTTTTTCTCTGGTACCGGGAACTGAACTCACGACCTTGCGCTTGCCAGGCAGGCGCTTTGCTGCTGAGCTAAATCCCCAGCCCCTTCATTCGTATTCTTGATGACTGTTCTCTAAGATGTTGGAAGTTTCTCACAGGGAGAATTCATTCCTTTTGTGAGGGTGTGGCCAGAATGTTGAAGTGAATTGCTATGACTTGTATTAGTCAAAATGAATGAATCAGAGACTTTCTTTAAAGTGGAAATAATCCCAAGATTTTTCCTCCCAATGAGTCAGATATACATATGGATTTTTTTAGTATTCCCAGAAAAGATGCTTCTAGACAAAAAAAAAAAAAAAAAAAAAACCCTCAATACTCTAGATTGCTTTATTGGCCTAAGAGGTAGTTAATTCTAGGAAGGTATTTTCTAAGCCCTATTAATAGTCTCCAAAGTATTTATATCCATTGTGCATGATTGTTACACGGTGAACATTTCTAACTATAAATTCCAAAATCACACTATTTATATTCTCTAGTTCCATCACTTTAAAAGCAAACCTGAACTCTCCAGCATGATACTCAATGTTCTTTATAACCTCACCCCAGCTCCCTTTCAAGGGGGAGGGGGTAACAGAAAGATTTTTCCCTTTGGATACACTTAATATTACACATGTTTTGTATTAACAAGTAACATCTAGTACAAGGATACTCCTCAACCCCTCTTCCATCAATCACTGATTAAGATTTGATAAGTTAAATCTGGCTATTCCTAGGTCCTCAGCAGTTATTTATTGTGTTATTATTTCTTTGTGCACTTAACCTATAATACATAGAGTTTTAGTTTTAGTTTAAGTGTTTAGTGCATATGCCATAAATATTCATTCACAAAAGTAAGTGGCTGGTTCCTTGTGTAATTAATTCTCTAAATTTTCAGACAGTAGATAACTTGATTTTACAAGGATTATCTGTTCCCTGAACTTACTAGCAAAACACATCCACTCAGTTGTCTTCTGGACACCAAACAGAGAACACTGAGATAAGTTCCATTCAGATGCTCTGTCCCTTGTCCAGGCCAATACCCTTTTCATGACCTTTCATGGGAAAGGCAAATTCTCTGCAGCCCTTTCCTGTGCAGTGTTGGCAGGAGGAAGGAGATGCAGAAGAACTGACTTGATGCGGGAGATCCCAGGGTACCAAAGTGTGAAAACATGCAGAGCCTCAACATTCATAATGAGCCCCATGACTCGGTGGATTAGGAACTGAACATAGAATCATAATATCAGTATTCAAGTCCTAATGTTCTACTTCCTAATTAGATTACCTTAGGCAAGTCACCTAACTTTCCTGAGCCTCTGTTTCTATTACTCTTTATTTGTAAAGTAAGGATAATGATGGCTACTTTATCATATTACTGAGGGGATCAAATTAGAGCTTGAACATGAAATACAGCATGGTGATTAAAAGATGGGTGTTGGAATCTGATAGATATGGGAATGCCTACTAATCAAGTAATCTTCAGCAGGCTCTTAAAACTCTGAGCCTTCATTTGTCTACTAAGGGTATGACTGTAAAAAATAGATGAATGTATCCAAAGTTTTGAGTATGGTACCTAATACAAAGTAAGTACCCAATTAATGATAATTATAATTATTAATAAAATGTATAAAAGTCCATAAAAATGCACAGACTATATCCTTGGGACTGATGTAAAGATAGAAAAACCTTCACTGTGTGCTCTGCCCTTAAAATGAGCCATCACTGAGGAGAAAAAAAGATAATTACATCCAGAAAACAAAGCTAAAGATGTGTTGTTGAAATTTGGAAGTACAGCATAAATAGTTAACAAAGTATTTGAAAGAAGGAGTAAAGAATGATTAAATAGGGAAACAGAAATGATCAAGAGTCTACAAAAAGTACCAGCCTGGTATGGTTAAAAGGAAAAGCATTAAATATGGACAAGGAAGATGAGTAATCACCTTCCCCACAAGTGAGCCAGGTTAGACATCTCCCCGGCCTACTCTACTCAGAAGTAAAGTACAGTGGAGACTCAGCCATGAGCAGGTCCTTTAGTGCTCCTTACATACAAAGTGAAAAGGGAAATGAAGGCATATGTAAGATTATTCCCCCAAAAAATCTAACTCTTGGGAGGAGAGGATGAGCCACCTCTCTCTGATGATAATGAAATCAAGGCAAGTCACAAAGCAAATTCCAGCATGTTTCAGGCTACAAATATGCTACATGGAATGCACCTTGGACAAATATTAGATGTCACGGCAATAGTTAAAACCACCTGCTGAGCCCTGCAGTTTGCTCATCTACTAGCTCTGGTATCTCCACATACATCCTCAAACGCAACCAAGGTCCTGGCAGTGATATGTGCACATGCTCAACCAGTTCTGGCCAAAGGCTTCCATGAGAAGGACACCTCTTTCAGCCTGCTAACCCGTGCTCTCAGAAGGCACCCTGGAAACGTTCAGCCTCATCATAGCTTTTCTGCATTTTCTAACAAAAGGAAAGAAATGTGGCCCATCATTCCCTCTCTTCTGCTCCAAGTGTTTAACAACTTTGTCCATGTCTTTATCGCTCTTCCCAGAGAAACCTTCCCTGGTGAGCATCATGAACAAAGCCCTGGTGCTGAGGAAGTCTCATTCCCACCCATTAAATCTTGGCCTAATGGATTTCCCATTGATCTTACTTACATCAGCCCAAGTGTAAAACCCAGGATTCTGTGAAGTGCTGTTACTCCTTAAAATATCCTTATAAATCTTGACTATCGTATTCATTAATTACAGCCCGGCCAGGACTCTGGCTGTTAGTTCTGGATGGCAACTTCATTTATTCCCACATTAAATGCTTTATTTCCATGGAGCTACTTCAGTCTCACTTCATTACTTAGCTTCCCACCATTAAACTTCTCCTGGCATGTCACCCAAGCAATTAAAAAAAAAAAAAAGACCACACCCACCATGTATTTAAAAAAAACTTAGGTAAAATACCTAACTTACTCTCAAACTTTTTATTAGATGATGCTACTATAAAATAATGCCAACTATTTGTTGAGTTCTACTATGTCCCAGTGTTATGCCAGGTACTTTGAATACATTAGCCCATTTAATCCCCAAGCAATTCTTTAAAAAAAAAACTATTATTATTGTCTTGGTTTTATAAATTGAAGATTAGAAAGATTAAGTAAATGTCCCACAGATAAATGGATAGAGTAATCACTAGAATTTAGGTTTGTCTCCTTATAAAGCTCAAAGTCTTATTTGGCAGAGCTCTGGTAATTCCAAAATTGTATCTGAATACCTTATTCAGTCATCGTATGGATATACATTAAAAACAAACCCAGTATTTCAGAGTTAAAGACTGTAAAGTAGTATTTAATTTCTGCATTCTAGCAGATGAGCCCAGGGTCCCCAAAGGGACGAGGCAATGTGCCCAGGGTCGCAGACCTCCTAGAGACAGAGCCAAGTCTGGGACCCAGGCCCCCTCACTTACAGCCACGTGCTCTCTCTGCCATGCTGTGCTGCTGTCCAAATGCCCTAATACACCGGAATTTGTTTTCCCCGGGCACAAATGAGAGTAGAAAGAGCTATGGAGTAGCATTAAGTGAATTGAATGTTCTTTCTGCAAATGAAAATGAGAAGCTAATTAGATTCCATAATCACTCTCTCAGATTAAACTTGCCCTTCTTCCTCCTCCACCTTCCCCATCTCTGATGCTCCTCAGCTGTGCCCTGCAGTATTCCTTGCGTAGTCTGAATCTATCTCCTCACACTTCTGTCTTCATTGTGAAACACAGTTTATTTTATCCTGTAAGCACCAGCAGCTCCAGCTGGCTCCATGGGGTTGGAAGTCTGAAATCATGCTAGTTATCACTCTTGAGAGCCTGTAGGCTCTTACTATTAGATGGTAAAGCAGAAGCTGAGGTGGTGCAAAGACAGAATTGGGCAGAGGCCAGGCAAAGAACTTGAATAAGAGAAGTCAGTGTGGGCTTATGACACACCAAACCTGGAGTGGATGCCAGGAATCAAGGTGAACCAACCAGAGGGGTCAACACTGCCCAAGTGGAGAAACTGCCCCTCATCTCCAACCAGTGGATGCTGCAGATTCCAACTCTAAGAGAAAACAAGATCAACAAGGGCAGGGACTTGGTTTCATTCCCTGCTGCATTCCCAATGCACAAATGGGGCCAGGTTGATCTCAGGCACTCAGTGAGGATTTCTTGAAGGAATGAGACTTCTGCTTTGGGAGCTGTACATTGTATTCTGCACACAGTGTCCAAGCAGTAAAGCTCCTTGTCTATGAGAGAAGAACAGTACCTCTGATTGCTCTGAAATCACAGGAGGATCCACAGGGATCTTAATCTCAACCACAGGACACGTCCAGCCACTTCCAATGGGGAGAAATTGATAGAGGGTGCTCCTTACTCATCATCACCTCTATCCCAGTGCAGCATCAGCACCACCAGATGGGTACCCTGCAAGCTCAGCAAGTGTCAGTGTCATGCAGGGGTATTCAGAGCTCTGGGAGGGTAGGCATGACTTCAGGCCCTGAGAAGTTATGGAAGCTGTAGCAGATATGGCCCCTCTCTGATCCAGGTGCCCTCTTTAAAGAGGGAGTTGCTTTACAGTCTGTAGGTTCCTTTCAGCTTAAATAGGGTTTGACACAAGTTTCATGAAAGGAACACACCCAGACTCTCCAGAGTCATTAATACAGAGCCAAGCCTACCACCCACCTGGTCGAGCTGCTGTTTGAGCTATTATGAAGCCAAGCAAGCAACTGATGGTGTTAAAATCTGATACTCCAATGTGCAATGATGATTTGGATATCATTCCCATACATAGGCTAAACCCCTCAACTTCAAGATCAAGCCTCAGTGGCAATCTAGAGTCATTCAGAAACTGTAAAAAGCTACAAATGCATATGCATGCGTAAACTGATTTCATTTATATGTACGCGTATAAACCTAGCCTGGCTATTTGTCTGAATTTGTGGATTTAATTCTTGACCCCCCCCATTTCATGCTCATACTTTTCTTATTCCATCCTCACCCAGGCATTATTTACAGTAGAGTCTGTCCCAAAGGAAGAGACCCAGTTCTGTCCTCTTCCCTCATTCTAGTCCTCATGTGGTTTCTCTATGCACATGTGTATGTGCACCCGCACAGGTGATTGTAAGTCACTTTGTAAAGTGTCAGGTGTGATCTCCCCGCTCATTAATAACACCTAACTCTGCATTTCTGGGAAAATAACTAAATTGCTACTTTTCTTGTGTCATTTTTTTTCTGGCTGTGTTGTCACTTTGGGACTTCAGGAGATCAAAATGTGGAAACTTTTAGTTCTTTAAAAATGTTATCTTCAAAGGAAAAATTGACATGATTGCTCCATATCATTATTTTCCTCTGCACAGGTTTTAAATTTAAAATTGCAATTTGTTTTTTTATTTCCTGGCATCACACATAATAATTGGTTATAATTAGGAATAAATTGCTTCAAGGCATGTGTAAAGCATCCAATTGTGTTAAAAAGAAATGTGCTTTTAATGTCAAGTCATCCAAAAAAAAAAGCAAACTTACTCATTTGCATTATGTCCAGAGATCAGGGTAAGGAAGCTGGGAAGTTTCCCATGGGGGATTTGAGATCTAGTTGCAATGGGACTTCAGAGGAAGTAGGGTAGAGCATAGAGCAAACATACCAAAGACTCAAGCTTCCAGGGCTCATGCTGCAGTAGGAGACCTTAGCTAATATAAAAGCCAATGCCAAGCTTTTTACTTAAAATTTTGACTGAAATGAGAGGCATTATCAAAGGGGGTGGTTCATCGCACAGAAAACTCTAGAAATATTTGAATTAACCAAGAATATTTTCTGCGAGGATAGCAGGAATATTATACCCACAGGTATTAAGTCTGACACAAAACAGATCAAAACATGAGTGTGTAAAATTATTTGCCCTCATGCATACTTTAGAAGCAAAGCATTCTTAGAGTTGAACCTAAGGCCTATAGGGCCTATGAATGAGAAAATATGACAAGAGATAGGGGTGAAAGACAGACAGGCCAGACGTCCACGGATGATGTTGTGAGTGAAATATCAATATTCCCTCCTGTGGCTTGTGCTCCATAAATCCCTAGCTAATAAGGTGCCTATGACAGAGGTGCTCTTTAATAACTTCTAGAGTATAATAATTGATGGCACAGCCAGCTGGTTGCTGCAATCAGATATAAATTAAATCATCTTTATTGTTTTATGTTTCCTCCAACTCCCTACCCCCAGCTCAGCCCAGCCATATTTTCAGCCTCTCTTAGCCAATCCTGCGAGAAGCATTTGTCTGTATCATTCGCCAAGTGACAAGATCTAGAAGGAAAATGAGAAAAAAGAGGATGAGAAACAAGTTCTAAAGAATTTTAGGCTCTTTGGGCCAACCTATGGTTTTGTTGTTATTTGTTTGTTGTTGTTTTAATGCCGATTACTTCATCCCTGTAATTATTTTTTTACTGCCTGCATCACAGGTCTGGCAAAGGCCAAGCATCTTTTTCATTTCAGAAGCAAGATCTGAGGGCCTATGGTGGGCCAGACCCTGTGCTAGGTATTGAGTACAAACGGACTGACACAAGTCATTATCTCAAAAAGCCCACAGTCAAGGTGCAGGGAGGGGGAAGAGGCAGACACACAGTGTCTTTCATGATAAAGGATGACAGGTGCCACAGCAGACACTAACAAGGAGGACAGAGGAGAATGAAACACATGCAACTCAAATGCAGAAAAACCGGGGCCAGTTTCCTGAAGCCAAGAGAATGAAGGTTAAAAGCCCACCAATCAAACCAAAAAAAAAAAAAAAAAAAAAACAAATAGGGGCTGGGGATTTAGCTCAGCGGCAAAAGTGCCTGCCTGGCAAGCGCAAGGTCATGAGTTCGGTTCCCGGTACCGGAGAAAAACCAAAAAAAAAAAAAAAAGAAAAAAAAAGCCCACCAATCCCTTCATCTTCTGGAAGCAGGCATGGTGTCAAAGAAGACACAAACCAACCCATTAGGATAAAATGGATTAGATAAGGCTGTTCTGCATTCCCTCCCTGTCTCTCTTCCTCCCAGGCCTGAAGCAAAGACATAAACCTGGGTGGTCTACCCACAACTTCCTCTTAGTGGTTCCCCAGTGGTCATCTGCTGCCTTGCTAAATAATTTGGAGTGCCTTCTGGGTGCTAGGCAATGTGCCCAGAGTGAAGGACAAAGACACATAAAAGGTTCATACCCTACCTTTGAGGTTACACCTAATTAGTAAGCACCATGTGAACAGATAAGGTCAACTATCAGATGGGAATGCTGGCACCAAAGTGCCTGGTGCATAATCATGGCTCTGCCACTTACTAGCTGGATGACCTTGAACAAGCTACTGATCTCTCTGTGCCTCTGTTCTTCATCTGTACAATGGGGAAAGAAATGGTATTTACTATGTGGAGTTACTGGGAAGATTAAATGGCTCAATAAATGTTAAAGGCTTAGATCAAAGGGTTAAGGGCTGTAAGGTCTATGCAAATCATAAAACATATTAATGATATTAATAGTATTATGAGTAGAATTAGAAACAATATACACTGCAGGCATCAAGAAAGGAGCATTGTTCTTAGTGACAGGAAGGCCTCTCAGAGGAGGTGTAGAGTCATTTCAAAGGAGTCTTTGCACCCTTTGTTCATAGGCACCTACTTAGCAGCCAGGCAAATGTCACTGTTGGATACAAAAGACAGAGAAAAACTCCCAACAAAGACAGAGAATAGGTCAAAGTAAGGGTGATGTAGACACATCTTATTTGAGCAGCAGATACATTCTTCAACAGGTAACACATGGCAGAACCCTACCTTAAGACGCCAGGAAAGCTTGGTGCTTAAATGAGCACTGGGAAGGACAGGCTTCTGCAAGCAGTCTTTCAACTCCCACTAGGCTGAATAAGAATGGGCCTTAGGTCTGGAACCCTTTGTCCCCAAAAGATGAAGAGCCTACCCAGACTAAAGGAGCTTATCTCCTGCTATGGGGCTATCTTTCCATTTCAAGTTCAATGAATTTTCCTTTGTTCCACTTAATCATGTAAGTCACCGGACCTCAGGTTCACCCCCTTTTTCAGTGTATTTCAACAGCACAAGAGAGGAGTCATGTCCTTCTACTGTGACCTGAGATCGGTGTGCCTGACCTAAGTGTCCTATATCTGTTACCCAGGGGAGACACTAGCCAGGCACTATTGGAGATGATCTTGCTGTCTTTGCTGTGTGAAAAAAGTGTTCCATCCAGTGCATGTCTGTTTCATTTTTTCCTTGGTGACTCCAGTACCATGTTTCAGTGCTCAATGTGCCTGTCCTTTGTGCCTGGGCTGACACTGAGATCACCATCTCTGTCCTCCATGTAGCTGGAGTCCTCCCCTGACATTGGTAGCAAGTGCCCTGCTACTAGAAAAGAGGTCTTTAGGATCTTATTTAAGATAAATTACTACCTAGGAATCTACCTTTATTATACACACTGATTTTAACTATCTTTTTAAATTATATAGACTTGGTTCTTTGGTTGGCTTGGGCCTTGGGTAAGTTACTAAATCTCTCAAAATCTGTGTTTTTAAATCTGTGACTTGGAGATAACTGCATTCTAATGGTAGATGGGATAAAGAGACTATTCTAATAAAATATGTCAGAGTAATGACAAAATAATAAATATCTGATAGCTAGTGGTATTAATTTATGATAATGCCAATGATAGTGGTAGTAGTGGTAATAATATGGGGACAACAAGATTATAGGTGGGTTATAAAATTTCTTTTTAGTTTAGCTCATCCAAGGATTTTGCATCTCCGACTATTGTGATTTCTCCATTCAGTTTACTATTCTCTGTAGGCTGGAAGTGCTTCTTTTTAAAGAAATATAAATTAGGCTCATCACTGATTGTATTAAATTTGGGGAAGAAAGCAGAGATACACATGTTTGTTCACTCTGCATTCTTAAAATAGCTAGCTGTGTCTCCCCAGTAATAGACTGCAGCTCAGCAGACAAGGGCACACAGCAAAGTGATCTGGATGCTATCAGGTGGGACAATAAATCATTATGAGGGTTGAAATTTAATCAAACAGAGGCACCTGTGTACACTATTTCAGAATTCAAGCAACATGGAAAACACAGGTTTCTGGACTAAACCAAATATGGGGCCATTAGGCAACAATTCTTGACACCCTCTATTGTAGCTTGGACTGCTTCCTGACTCCCAGTAGCAAGAAAGAGGCCTGTATAAACATTTAACTGCATATTTTACTGTCTGCAGAAGGTTTCCCCCCATAAAATGCAGTGCACTTCTGTGTGGAAAGGTGATTTAAAGAAAGTGGTATAGCTGAGTTGAAGAATAAGTGGGCAGCAGAATCCAGGACTGACTCTTTGAATGGTTGGCTACGTATCACTGTTAATACTTTTCAGGATTCCAGAATGCTGAGAATTCTCCTCAACATTCCCCATACCCCATATCAAAAAGCAGAACCCAGCCCTGCAGATGACTACCAGGCTTATACTGATGGGAGCAAATGTATCAGTTCCTGGTTGAAAATTCTTTCAGGGGTTTGAAGAAGGAGACTGTGAGAGGTGCATGATAGGGACAAGGAAGTAGACAGACACAGAAGAGGCAATGAGGCTACTGAGGCATTAGCTATTTCATAGTTATACATGCTGTTGGCCTTGTCCCAAGTCCTAAGAGAGGCAGAGGGATGGGAGGAAGTAAGGGCAAGGAGAGACACGCAGACTTCCAAGCTGGAATCTGTCCAGAGGTTTCCTGCCACCCCCACCCCATCAAACATATGCAAATGGCAATGGTAATAAACTTAGATAATGATAGAGTCAGCATTTAAACTCACCATAGAATGCATAAATTATAGGGGAAACTGTTACAGATGCAAAGGCTGAATGCTTTATTAGTAGGGGAGAGGGTATTCTGATTTGCAGGTGCTAACTGGATATCTCAGGCCAGGCAAGGAGTCTTATAGAAGGCTTCTCACAAGAAAAAGAAGTCTAAAGGCAGGCTTTGCTAGTGCTGGGCATCAAAGCTGCTCTAAATAGGTTTGATAGTCTTTGTTCTAGCTAGGCAAAGCAGTCTAGACTCCCTTTTTGCACCACACCTTCTTACTCGTACCATTCCAGCATCACAAGCTCTTGTGGTGTTCCTGAATCTTCCAGGTACATGCTTCCTCTGCTTTGGACATTTCCTCTGCCTGCATCCTTCTCCTTCCAGATAAGCATGTTGTTCTCTCCTTCATCTCCTTTAGATCTTTGCTCAAAAGTCCTTTTCTCACTGAGGTACATGCTAGTTACTATTATAGCATTCTGTGCCCCTTGCCCTTGTCCATAGTATTTATCATCTAACACACTATATAATTTACCTGTTGCTATATACTTTATTTACTAGTTTTATTGTCATCTGCCTTCCTCCACTAAAATATAAACTCCATTACAGAAATTATAAAATTATAAGAAATTTCATCCTTTTTGTCTCCCCTGTATAAGAACCCCTCCCTAAATGCCTACCACAGAGCCTAGGACATACAAGTACTTATTAATTAAAGATTTGCTGAGCACATGAATAAGAACTGCCTCCTTGGAAAGAGAAACTCCTAAATAAAAGTACTAGAAATTTCCAAGATACATAAACATTCCTATCTCCAGGACTTTCTCCTTTCACAAACTTTCAGTTTGTTAATGACATAGGAAACAATTCTCTGACCTATTAATGCAACACATATGGTTCTGAAACATATCACCCCTGAGTATTAAGAGGGAACCAGAGAAGCCCAAGTCCCTGGGGCAAACCTGCATCAGTTTGATTTCTCCTGTGTTCACATACAGATCTACTTGGAAAGTAATTATGGAATATGACTTTAGAACTTGGAGTGAACTTGCATCCCATCTAATTATCTTATTTGACAAATAAGGCAAGGGGAGATTAAATGGCTAGCCCAGGCTCTCATGTCCAATTAGTGGGAGCAGTGAAATCAAACCCTATTTCTTTTAATTCCCTGTCCAATGTGTTTCTTTTCCATATTTTCTCTTGTGCAGTTGAGCAAAGGGTTTGCATTAGGCATCTGAGCTACACTCCCTGAGCAGTTACTGTGCAAGCGCTGTTTCAGGGATCCATTTTTAACAGCATCAAGGGTATCCTGTTTCAGCACCTCTCCATCATGGACAGCAGCCGGTTCAGCTTTTTCTCCCCAATCAGTGCTTTACTGAACATGTGATTCCATTCGTTTATATTTACATGATTAACCAATGTTTGTCATTTACCTTCAAATTAAGTATTTTCAGAGGATTTGATGATCCCTGGGCATTTCTCAATAACTTGCAGGTATAGTGGGCTAAACAGATTTTGTAGTTTGTAACATTATAGTAGAAATGCCCAAAGCAAATTGTAAAACTCAATAATTCTTACAAGGTTAACAGACACTTTTGTATTAGATAAACAACTACACTTATTTAAATGAACATAAATGACCTTCTTTTGGTGCTTATTAAAAAGTGCCTTATAAATTTTCAAGAGAGGTGCAGAATGTATCCTTTGTTAATCTAAACTGATCACAAAGCCTTCTATCACATAGAATTTCATAGATCTAATGAGAACATGTTTGGGAAATGCCTCTGTATAAGGTCACAGTATATAAGCGCAGGAAGAAAAGAGCTGTGGATAGCATTGGGAAAGCAATGCAGGGGTTAAGGTAAATACAAAATAAATTGGCACGCTCTGCAGTCTAAGAATAGAGGAGCTGTGCCATAGTAAAAATATAAGAATGAATTACAGATTCACCAGATCTTTCAAGATAAGAGGCCTCTCTCCTAGATCTAGGAAGTGGAACTTACCCACAAGATACCCCAGCCACTCATTAGCAGGCCCCAAGCCTCTGAAGTTCTAACTACAAATCACCAAGGAGCTGAAATCCACCCATAAGCCTCTGATTTTAGCGGCTTATGCCTTTCCAGAAGAATTACCTCGCCTACT
This sequence comes from Chinchilla lanigera, assembly GCF_000276665.1. NCBI lineage: Eukaryota > Metazoa > Chordata > Mammalia > Rodentia > Chinchillidae > Chinchilla > Chinchilla lanigera. Next base: position 17,150,482 of record NW_004955406.1, read on the forward strand.
GAAATGGCTTCTGCCCAGGGCTAGAAAAGTTTGGATAAAATGCATTTAGCTACTATCTGTATATCTGAAGTCATTGAGCTAAATGCAAGAGCCTTTTGTTAAAAATCACACTCAACCAGATACTGAGGTTTATTACATATTTTCTCCAATTTTCTTCCTCCTTTTATGTAATTCTCAGCTGGGCTGATTTGCTTTCATTCTTTGCCATAGAATCTTCTTATTACTCTCAAGACACAACAGAGAATCACCAACCCTATACAGAGGGGTGGGTGGCTGCATCTGGGTTAGAAAAAGTGGGCTATTTATACCCAAATTAATAGGCAGATTTTAGCATAACACTTGCAAGCTTTTTGCAAACAGAATGAAAGAAAAGAAAATGCCATTGCTTTTCCATTCTTCTTTACTGTATTATTTGCCCCACAGTATAGCTGTCACATGGCCTGGAGCAGTGTGATCTAATAATGATAGGCTGGGTTGCCACAAAGCAGGAGAAAATCCAGCTGCACTGGGGATTTCAGGGCATGTTTTAGACAGCTGGCCCAGCCCTCAACCCAGAGTGCATTTCAGGGAAAACAATCAGAATGTTGCTGATCTTGCTTAGACTTAATTCCTCCCAGGACTAAACCTGACTCTGGGTCAGGGCCATTCAGAGCCTCTTGCATCTGTAACAAACAGAGGACCAGAAATGCTGGACAATGCCAAAAGTAAATGAACTGGAAACCACAGGAGTCTCTGAGCCCATTCTAGTTGGGAGGTCCTCTAAGTTCGTGTTCAAGTTGGCCTGACTGTGGCCTCCCAACCCAAGTCCGAGGAAGAGCCACCTAGTCTGCCTCATCCTGGAGCTGTCATTATCCCATGTGCATTGTCAAACTGATGGAAAATGTTTCAGGAAGGGATATTCATGAGCTAAACATGAACTTTTAAAATGGAAGTGAGGGTGATCCCTTCAAAAGCTTGAAGGAATCAGAAGAGAGTGTGTATTCCCTTTGTGCTAGTTCTAGGGTGTATGAAGCCTATTTTAGCTGCTCTAGGGAGACCTGGCAAGACAAATGCCAGGGGCCATCAGAGCCACTAGCCTTGTAAATCTGTTTCTGCCAGTACTCTGTGTCATTCTCAGGACAAATCCCCCCGTTTCCTCTGCGCCTGCTAAGTCTCAGTGCCGGGAACAGTAATCCAGACATGTTCAGCCTCTCTGGAAAGGCATAAAAAATGCCTGGCTGCTAGTACCTAATTCCTTCTCTCTTTCATCTTCTGGTACACAACCTGATGTGAGTAGTGACTGTGGGGAGAAATCTGAGTGTCAGAGGAAGAAGTCAATGACTCTCTGACCATTGCAACGTGCCATGGAGTGAGGGTTCCAGCTCCACTTCGTCTCAACTTACACTAACTTTCAAACCTGCACTTTATTAAATCTTTTGAGTGCTGGGAATATAGCTCAGCAGCACAGCACCCACCTGGCAAGCATGAGGTCATGAGTTTGATTCCTGGTACAAAAAAAAAATCCATTGAAGTTCATATTCAGTGGCAGCTAAAGTCCACTACAGACTAATAGATGGATTTTGCCTGAAGTTGTCATGACAAAGTATTTCTGTATGGATAGAGGAATTTCTGCCAGGCATCCACTGACTTCACATTTCAGGGCTAGGAAGAAAGTGCAAGGGAACATCGTACTTAATCCTCAGAGGGAAACATTGCAGGTTCAAAGCCATAGCAATCAACCATGTATCAAATCTCAGGAAGAAATTAAATAAAAGGAAATTTTGGTGCAGGAAAATATAACACGCATGAAACATCTCTAAGTCCAGGGGTTTTTTTTTTACAAAAAAGTACTTTTTAATATGTCTCAAGCAGATAAATTAATGGCATTCTTACCTTACATGGAATTGTTATGGACCATGTAAGAATTCATCTTCTTAATTAGAGAACAATTTCCCAGGCAGTGGACAAAAAAATAAAATGAAATAAAATATAAAACCTTAAAGAGGTACATGCCACTACATAAAACTATGTACCTGAAGGTGAACCAATGACTCAAGATTGAATACACCTTAGAGATAAAATATATAATCGTCTAGTGCTGTGAGTTAAGGATGTGGCTCAGTGGTAGCACTCTTGTCTTGCAGGCACAAGGCCCTGGGTTCAATCCTCAGCACCACTGAAAAAAATAAAATCATTAAATAATCTTCTAGTGTCTCAGACGACCAAGTAAAAAAAGAGAACAGGCCTCTTCAAAATGAATACGTACCTTATGTATGGGAGGGTAATGCAAGCAGCTCTAACATGTCAGTTCCAAAATTTCAACAGCCTTACAAAGTACATATCTCACTTAAATAGCATCCCAGTGTAGGTATTTCTGGTAGGTATGTTGCCTTTCTCCATTTGGAGATTGAAAGACTCAGATTCCTTGCATTTTATGACTTCTAAAAAATTCTTCTAGGGCTTAACAATCTTTTTTTTATTTTAAAGATAAAAAGGGGGAAACATTAACAGACATGCAACATTTTATAACAATCTTTTATATTACTCTAGCAAGTGAAAAAATAAAGGTCACATTCTTTTTTAAGATTCCTGCCCTAGAAGTGACATCAATTTTGTTTTTATTCCATTGGCGAGAATAAGTCACATGGGCATAGCTGCAAAGAGACAGGGAGATAAAATCTAGATGCAGATCTCTTTTACAATCATAACTCAATAATATAGATGGACAGGATGTATTGTAGTTCAAATGTTGCTATCTTTGTCACAGTAATACATATTGAAACAGAACGGGATAATCTGACTATGGCCAGAATGCTACCAACTGCTCTGCACATTTAATGAAAAGAAGAGAGGTGACTCATGAGAAGAGATAAAACACAGAACAAGATAAGAAATATCTAACTACTTCTTGTTCCAAACAGGCTACTTCATTTCCACTAATTTTAAGCTACTAAACATTACAAGGGGATGTCTACATAAAGCTAACAAATAAGGGTAATTTTATTCCCTAATTGTCCCTCCAAACTCACAAAAGTAATTCCTTAAATAATCTTAAAAATTTTTGTTTGTAAATAAGCAAACAACTGTAAACAATAAGACATATTGTAACATGAAATCTCCTTAGCTGCGAGAACTTATAAACAACTGATCACTTTCTCTGTAGATAAACACAGTGATTAGCTACATCACAAGATCTCACTGATGAAACACACATGCCACAGTGGTTCCTTTACAGTAGAAAAGAGCTGAAAAATTCCTATCACTGAATGAGGTCATATTCATTAAAATGTAGTGCAGCGCATTCCTCACACGTTTGTGGTGATGCTGGTGTAGACACTGCAGGGCAGCTGTATGAAAGGATAGTACCTAAAATTATGTATAGCACATAATGATGAGAAACAACTATACTATTGGTTTATGTACTTTCTATACAATAATTTTTATTGTTACATTAGAATGTACTTTCATTTATTTAAAAAATATTTGCTGTAGAACAGTATGCCATGTTATACTGGTACAGCTTCATACATCCTGTCTTAACTGCAACTTGTCTTTAGTTGCAGCAAGAGTCTATGCCCGTGCTGAGTGATTGACCTTCATCATGTAGGACTGCATGAGTTAAAGATGCTCACACAATGACAAAGTTGCCTAACAATGCATTTTCAAAACATACCCTATCATTAACAAATGTGTGAATGTAATAATAAAAATAGATATATCCATTCAAAAAAGAAAAGTAAACTGTCATAGGGAAAAGTTATCCTTCAGTGTGGGCTTCATAAAACTCCCATAGGGTGTGTTCCAATAAATATGAGTTCACAATAAAATCATAAAAATCAAAGATAAAAAGACACCATTAGTGAAAGTCAGCTAGAAATAGTAGTGACAGAAACAACAGCAATAAAAGAGACTCGATAGTGGAATGATCAGATATGACAGTGTGAATTCACTATTTGTATCATGTTTAAGGAATTAAAGGAAGACATTTCTGAAACAACTAAGGAGCAACAGATCCTACTAAAGGAAATTTTTAAGGATCTGTTTTAAGAAAACAGCAATATAAAGCTGTGACATACAGGAAAGATATGAGTGAAATAAAAGTGGACATGTGGATAAATTTAAATAAAAGACTTCATAAAACTATACTGAAGTGCTTAATTTATGACACTAATAAAAAGAACTAAAAGGAGAGACATTGAGAAGGTGGTTAAAGGTGACTAGAATGAAACCTTTCTAAGCTCTCATATTACTTTGAGGGAAGGTAAAAATATTAACTTCATATTTATTAAGTATTCATTTTAAAAAATTCAAAGTTAGCCACAAATGAACAGAAAAAAATACATACCTTCCAAACCAGTAGAGAGGCAAAAAATAATAATAATATAATAAAATCAAAAACCTTAAGCTAATTCAAGTAAAAGTAAGAAGGGAGAAAAAAAGGTATACAGCAAAAGCAAAACAAAGAAATAGTATAATAAAAAAGACAGCATAAATCTAAATACGTCAGTAATTAGAATAGATGAAAATAGGCTACTCAAAAGGCATAGACTGCCATAATTTTGTAAAGCTATGTGGTATATGCACAAAATATACCTAAAACATAAAGAATCAGATAGGCTGGAATAGTGTAGAAAAACTATAAAAGAAACAAACGTTAAGCAAAAGAAAACTATATCATGTGAAACTGGACTCTAAAGCAAAAGGCTTTACTAAAGAGAAAGAGAATATTGCCTAATGATAAAATGATCACTTCCCCTGAAAGGTGTATGGCTTTTATATTTGAGTACACCTAATAAAATAGTCTAAAATATACAAAGTAAAAAAAGCAACAAAGGAAGAACTACAGAAAGAAAGAAAATCTATGATTATTGGGAAATTCTAACACACTTAGAAATTGATAGTAAAGTCTGAAATATTTCAATAATGTGCTTAACAAGCTTGGGCTAAAAAGCCATTGTGTAAACCATTCAACCAACAATTCTGCACCTTTTATTTACAAATGTACTGGAAACATTTATAAAAACTGATCACATACTGAGCTACAAAGCAAATTTCAACTACTTTGTAGAACTGTTATCACATAGACGAGATTTTTTCTAACCACAATATAATTTTTTAAAATCCCAAATAGAGATTGAGAGTATGCACATGCATGTACACATATCCTGCTCTCAATAATTTATGAGTAAAGAAGAAACAACTGTAATGGAAATTGCATGACATTTAGAACTGAGCATAATGAAATAAGCACTCATCAAAACTTGTGGAATATAGGCAAATGATGGAGGGAGAAAATCTTGTAAATTTAAATACAGAAAAGTAGAAAAAAATGAATCTTATAAGATAAGAAAGTAATCTAGGAAGTTAAAAAATAAGAAAATAAACTGAATTATAATGTTAAGCAATAATCAATAAAAATGAGAAATTAATGAAATAGAGAGTTCTAAACAAAAGAAGTCCGAACAGGTAACTCAATTTGGTCATAGTGATGTTCAAAGTTGACACCACCCATGTTCTCAGTACTGCAAATAGTTCTTAGTCACTAACATGCAACCAAGGATTATTAGATATACAGGAAAGGCCTCTCATAAAGGCAAATCAAGTTGAACAAATGGAGGTGTGGGCACTAATTTAGACTAAATAGGAATTTAAGGAAATAGTAGGCTTTTGCAGGGGCAGATTAGAGGGATATAGACAAAGCCCGGGGCAAAATCTAGACAACCAACACCGTAAAATCATCACATGGTTATCTGTGGCTGACGATTGTAAAATCATTGTATGCTTATGATGTACCATGTGCTGGAAAAATGTCCCCTACTGTGTCCTTATGAAAATGTTACTCACACTGCATGCTTAAGAAATCCTCCAGCTGACATTGTTCCCTTCCCAGAGATAAAGGCTAAGATCCTGATTGGCCTAGATCATACCAATCAGTGAAAGAGGTATTTTTGAAAACCATCTTATGAGTATGAAGTACACCATAAAATCTTGCAACTCACTCTGCTTTTAAGAGAGCTCTTTTGCTTTCTCCTCACTTGCCGCACTTTAAATAAACTTTTGCTTTGCACCATATCAGTCTTGACTCCTTCATTTTCTGCTAAGAGCCCTACTTCTTTATTCTTTGGGGCAATGAGGGCAATGACCCAAAAACAGGTGGAGGATCATTACAGGAGACCCCTGGGTCCCACCCTTCAGAGAACATAACACTTTGATGGAAGACAATATAATGCTGGAATAAAATGAACACATAGAGATCAAACTTAATTGTAGGAAAACAGAAATTTAAAAATCAAGAAAGATGATTGCCAAATAATGTTATAGGCCTTTCCCTTAAGGTAAAATGATATTGAATTTATCTCAATAGAAAAAAAGAGTCAATTTACAGAACCATTTCCCTATTGTAGCATCGAAAAAGAGAAGACAGATTTTAAAAATCATCAGTGAAATAATTCAAATATATTTTTCAGTAATAAAGAGCATAAGTTTTCAAGTTGAAAGGGTTTTGCAAAAGGGATGAAAGTACAGGTACTTTCTATAGAACATTATTGTAAAATTAAAAACTACTCAAAATAAAAATAGTTCCTAAAATCTCCAGAATAAAAAGCAGGTGGCATAGATAGGATGGAGAATAATAATGGCTTCAGATATCTCTATACTACCATGGAAAACTAACACAAGATTAGGCAATACCCTAAAAACTTTTCAGGAAAACATTTTATAAATTAGATTTATATGTAAGTAAATATCAATCTAGTTGTTTTTTTTGTTTTGTTTTGTTTTGTTTTGTTTTTTGTTTTTCTCCGGTACCGGGAACCGAACTCACGACCTTGCGCTTGCCAGGCAGGCGCTTTTGCTGCTGAGCTAAATCCCCAGCCCCAAATATCAATCTAGTGACAAGAAAGAACAGATATTTTCAGATATGAACAATCTAAAAAGATCTTCCTGCCACGCATTACTTCTGAGAAAACTACCAAAGAATAGGCCCTACCAAAACTAGGAAGTAAACTGAAAGGGAAGTGCATAACACACAAAAATTAAAGCCTGAAGTAAAAGAAATTTTCCCCAGGCCTAAAATAGTGCAAAATGGGGTTCCAGAATAATTTCTCCACAGCAAGATAAATGGTAAACCATTCAAGTTGAATTGTTTAAAATATTAGGACAAAGAAAAGTTTAAGATCACATAAAAATATCCACACTTCCCCCTGAAATATACAGAGAGGCATTTTAAGTTCAGTAAAGAGATTTTAGGTTAAGTCTAAAAACTGTGACGAGAAAGAATATATTGTAAAACAAGCAGAATTGCTAAGCATGGTGATTCTCTTTAAACCAACAAATTAGCAGAAACTTTCTGACACCCACAGACTGGAACTTAGTCCAAAATATAAGGTAAATTGTTCTGTATAGGTATATATTTTTATACAAGCATAAACTATCTCCAAGAAGATACATCTGGTGGCTTCTGGGAAAAAGAACTCAATGAAAGGGGCTATTAGAAATTTTCCCTTTTCAAATTTACTCCCTTATTTCTTTTGAGTTTATATAATGTGGACATTTGGCCTACCCCAAGTGAATAAAAATGAATATATTCTCTATATCAAAAGATTCATGTTGAACATGTGAAAGTGAGTCTCTATATCAAAAGATCCATGTTGAACATGTGAAAGTGAGTCATGTATGAAGCTGCTTGTTGCAGGGTTGTTTGTAGTAGCAAAAAGGTGGATATAATCTCATGTTCTTCAATAAAACTTTAGTAAAACAAAGAAACAAAACTTCAGTAAAACAAAAAAACAAATA
>NW_004955406.1:17158354-17160716 GCF_000276665.1 Chinchilla lanigera
ATATGGGATTATATTTTGCATCCATAAAAGTGAGAAAAGAAACCCATAATTTTCTGATAGAGAAAAACCTCCACATACTGTTCAGTGAAAAACTCAAGGAGAATAAAATTACATACAGTTTGCTATTATTTGGAAAATTTTAAACTGCCCATTTATATATACTTATGTCTATTTATATATTGTACATTCATATCCAGAAACATATAGGAAAAATTTTAATATTAGTTATTAGCAGAAAATATAATAGAAAGAAGGTAAGGCAGAGGGAGATTTCCTTGCTTTATATCATTTTCTACCCCCTGAATTTTAGCTATACAAAAAATACACAAAATAAAAATTCAGAAATCAAGACAAGGAAGAAGCTATAAAATGACAAAAGATAACATTTGAAATTTAAAAAGGACACAATTTCTAATACAGAAGTGGAGTACAAATATAGATTATTCTGAATATATTCTAAAGTAATGAGACAGTTGACAAATTCCTAGATAGATATACATTGTCAGAACTGGGTTTGAAAAGAATTTTTAAAATTCCCGGAACTGTAAAAGACCTTGGGATTGCAAATGTTAAATGTTTCACAGAGAAAACACCACTCCCAGCTGTTTTACATACAGAACATTCTAACAAATATTTAAAGAACAATAAAATGTAAGTATTTATATCTGTCCTATTCTGTGCTATATCCCCAATCCCTGCAAATTCTGGCACACAGTAGATTCTCAGCTTATTTTCTGGAAATTAATTCCAAAAACAAAATGAGCAATGAAAAGAAAAAAAACCTGAAGATGAATTTAATTGATAAATACATTTTCAAAATTAGAAAAAAAAAGTACGTTTTAAACTACATTCTATTTTGAGGTATATTTACAAACTGTTTATTTTAGGACTACAAAGATAGTCTTAGCTTTAGTTTGTATTATAATGTAATCACCACATGATAGTTTAAAAGAGAAAAGCCACATGATCACTTCAATAAATGCAAAGACAGCGTTTGGAAAAAAATCAACATGTATTCAAATAAAAACCTTAAAGCAGAACTACAAAAAAACTTCCTAAATGAAGGAGTCATGCTCACACTATTAAGTTTCATATTGTTTGCAAAACACTCAAAACATGCTTGGTTCAGAGTTGGCACTTAATTAACTGTACTTAGCATCACTCATCAAATTCTGTCTCTCCATATATTAGTTAAAGACTACTACTAATCCTGCCCATGTTCTTATTGTCTCTAGATTGAACAGGGCTAAGTCAAAAATGTAAAGACAGTATTTATCCCTTTTAAGGATCTAGCTGAGGTAGAATGTAGTTCCTCTTAGCCTCAATTTTGCCATCTGTACAAATACAGGGTTTGACCAGACAATCCTGAAAAATCACTTCACTCTTAGCTCTAAAACTCTCTGATCTGTGAACCAAATCTAATGTATAGTCTATGTTTAGAATTGATATATTGTTGGATCTGCTGAGAGTAGCTAAAATTGTATCATCTATTGATTTTTATAAAGAGTGATGGTAGGTGACCTTGGATAAAAAATATAATCTAAAATAGTATTTGTAACACCAAATGGAGTGTAAAGATTCAGTAAGTTATCCTTTGGACTGAAGACCTGTTAGAATAATACATTAGAGTTTAAGTGAGCCTAGAAGCCAGCTAGTGAAATCTTCCAACCACTGTAGGAACCTTTTTATGGCATCGCAACAATGCTCACAATTTGGGTTGAATATGTCTGGTGACAGTGATCACACTTTCTCAAAAAATGTCTTCTTCAGTTTTGACATTCTCTTGTTAGGCTACTCTTCTATGTTTATCTTGAGCCCCAGATCTTTTTCTTCTGAGACATAATGGTCCTTCATATTTGAAGACAACTATTAAACTTCTTTTTTAAATCTCCACTTCAAGAGGTACATCCTTAATCAAATTAGTCATTCTTTATATAAACAATGATTTCCAGATCCCTCAACATCCTGACTGCCTTCCTGTGTCTACTCTGTAGCTCAGTTAAAATGTGGGCTCCAAATTAAGCATGATAGGCTCTCCCAGCCCCCCGCGCATTGCGCCCAGGCAGCGACTTCTCCCGGAGCAGCAGGGCTCCTGGGTCCGAGTGTGGGCCGGACTCATACCACCGCGATTCCCAGCCGAAAAGCACGCACAGAGCCAGGTAGGCCCCACCCAATCCCGGAGGCCCGGACTCGAGAACAAAGACCCCGCTGACATTGCAGACTGAGTTTCTAGGCACAGGGAGGCCCAGGGGATGGGCAGGGAAGCAGGCCCTCGGAGCCGGCCGAGCAGGCTCCCCCAGCCCCCCGCGCCTTGCGCCCAGGCAGCGAGTTCTCCGGGAGCGGCAGGGCTCCTGGGTCCGAG
>NW_004955406.1:17166691-17182916 GCF_000276665.1 Chinchilla lanigera
GTTAATGTTTCCCTCCTTTTATCTTTAAAATAAAAAAAAATAAAAATAAAAAAAATTTTAAAAAACACAAATTAAGCATGATACTGAGGTGCAATAAGAAACACTCATCCCTAATGTGTGGGACACTAGGCCCCTCTTAATGCCACCAAAGAATGGCTTCACATTTGGGAAGCCCCTGCTTCATTTCTGGCCCATATCACACTCATTTCATAGGCTATGGCATCACTATCTGCCATACAAGAACTGGGGTTACAGGATCAATGGTTTTTATCTTTTAAAACATATGTATGATTTCTTTCTTCATGTCAAACCACATATGAACCCCCAACAAGGAAAACAGAACCAATGGAAGCATGCTTGATTATGCCATGCCTCATGCTCCCCACCAACTTGCTGGCCTTCTCTTTACTTTTTTGAGAAGGTCTACAAAAAATTCCCCAGAAAATACTAGACAGCTTGATATCTGTTTCCTGTAAGGGCTAAAATTCTAAAATTCTGACAGAAAAAATTACAGCTGTTCATATGAATTGTGTCCATGGAATATAACACAGAAGTTACCAACAATTTCAGCTGATTCAGATGTCAGCTCTACCTCTTTGTGAGTATATGATATTGGAGAAATTTTGGTGCTGTTTCATCTATAGGCTAAAAGGGTAATTTCCCTTACCTTACATAGATGTTTTAATAATTAGATGATTTAATAAAGAAGGAACCCTTAGAAAAGCACCCAGAACCATGTAAAGTTCTGCCAGCTCAGATCTTCTCTGTCTTGGCCCATGTAATTAAATTTTGGAACTAAACTCAAGACATTAAACTTTTCTAGATATAGCACTTTTCTTCATGGTATAGACCCAGCATTCAGGAAACAAGCTCAAGATAATTTTGAATTTTGATTCCCTCATCTTTCCTATTGCTGAACCTATCTCTCCCAGGACTGTGGCACCCGCATTCCTGATAAGCAAACCTGGTCTTTTGTCACCCAATTCACAAGTCTCTTCCCAAAGACCAAATTTGACTTTATCAAGTCTAGAAAGATAACATGGCAGTATTTATCTTATTTGCACACACAAATCACAAAAGTAACATTTGGGTAAAATTTTAGTTAATTTAATTTGGACCTGGTCTCGGTTACTTTTCTCTCATTGCTGAGACAAAATACCTGACACCCAGAAGTAAGGAAGGAAAGATTTATTTAGCTTACACTTTGTATAGGTTTCAGTCCATAATTGGCTGGCTCCAAGGCAGAGTGGCTCATGGCAGAAGAAAAACGTTCACAGCGGCAACAGATAGCAAAAGCTACAAAAGCAAAAGGGAGCAGCAGCACCTGGAAGAGCAAGCCTCTTTCCCTCCCTTACACTGTATGCAAATTACCCACCCCAGGGCAAGTATAGCGCTCACATCCATAATTCCAACATTGGACCATGAGTCAATCATAAACTCTAGAATCCTGTCCCATAACTGCATGAGGCTTTGGGGGTACATCCAGACACAAACCATAACAGAGCTACAGATGTCAAACATTGTGAAAACAAGGAATAATTAAGAATATCATCTATCATAGTGAATTAGTAGTGTGGAAGATCTTAGTGACTAGCAACTACCTAAACTTTGAGGTGGCCAGTCAGTTTTGGAAATGCCTAGACACTAGAGAAAATCTGAAAACCCTAATTAAAAAGCCATGAAACACTGCGTAAATTTTTCTAAATAGAAACAAGACCCTACAATAACATGACTGCCTCCCCTGTGTCTACTTTGTAGCTCCAGGGCTCCACTCAATTCAAACACTAGCACCAACAGGAAAAGATCCCAGATCCTAAGCATAGTCAACAGAATTTTTTACCACTGTGATCCACCTGCTTCTCTCACCAGTATACCAGCCACAGAAAATTTGTCCTCCTTTCCGTGATTGTACCATATACTTTTACCTGATTTGCTATTACTTCTGCCTATTAATATCTCTCTCTCTCTCCCCTCTCCCCCTCTCTCTTACCCTCTCTTCTCTCCCTCTCTCTACTTCATTCTCCCTCTCTGTCTCTCCTTCCCCCCACCTCTTTCTCTCTCTCCTCTTTCTCTTTTTTCTCTCTGGCTTTGTGGTTAGCCTTGAACAAAATCCTTTCTTGGTGGTTCACTAGGAGTTATCACAATTATTGCCAGTGATCTTTGGAGGATAGGGGATCCTCAGCTCTTATTCCATTCTTCCCAGCTCTGTCTCATCCTTGAACCTCTAGGACCCTACAGCTTTGGTGAATAAGGGCTTCTTTATAGCCTTAGGAAGCTGTAGATGGTGACAGTAGTCAAAAGAGGTACTGTACCAGGACAGAAGAGGCCATAAAGCCATATCAGGTGTTTACGCTTCCTGCTCATTTTCCATAGGATACCCCAAGATAATTTAACCCAAGTATTTAACTTTGGTAATACATCAGATCTCCCTCTTTTCTTGCCTGAAAAGAATAGGATAACTAATGCTGGCCTGTTGCTTTGTAGTTTTCAGAATGCTTCTGTATATTCTATTTTAAGTGATTCTCAGAACAGCCCTGTAAAGAAGAAAAGGCTGATAATATTTATTATCATTCTCTATGTTCTTCCTTCATCCTGTTTTCACTTTCTTCCTTATAACATTCAACACCAAATTGGAGAGAATTTTTGAGCTACTTCTTTGCCATTCTGCTCCACAGGTAGGAAAACTGAAGCACAGGAAAGTGAAGTGACCTGCCTAAAGTCGCTGGATAAAAGTTGAAGAACTCAGTTCATATCCTGTCCACATTCTTATTTTTTTTTTAAAAAATAAAGTTTTAATTTTTAAAATTAAACCTTTAAAATTAAACATATAAATTCATATGCACTTTTATAAACTAATACAGAGACCTATTTTACTCTGTACCTAGTTCTTCTAATGATACCCCCTTAAGTACAGGGCAACATGATAACTAAGACTGTTGGCAGTCAGGGTATAGAACATTCCTATCACAAAAAGATTCAGTAATCTGTTCTCTGTTTCTGTAATTTTGTCATTTTTGGCAGGTCATAGAAGAGTGGATATGATCACAACATATTATACACATGAACCCCCCCCAATTGCACAAACTGGGGCAAGACTACTAGGAGGTCATAGTCACCAAAGTATGTTACATGTATCTACATGCCTATAAATCTGCCCAAATGAAACCCATTAACTTGTATAACCAACAAAAAAAGGGTGGACAAAACGCCTCTCATTTAAATTTTAAAAACCTGTAATAACAATATTAACACACAGATAAACATTCAGCATAAATTCTCTGAAGATTCACACTTGTTTTTGCACGTGTTATTGGTTGTTCCCTTTTATTGTTTAGTAGCATTGCATGGCGTGGATATATCACCACAGTTTGTTTAAGCATTCTCCCATTGAAAGACATTTGGGTTGTTTCCAGTGGTGGATATTACAAATAAAGCTTTCATAAACATTTATGTAGGTTTTCATATAAACATATGTTTTCATTTCTCTGGGATCAATGCCCAGGGGTACAATTTCTGGATTGTATAGTAGTAGCATGCTTAATTTTTTAAAGAAGTGCCAAGCCATTTTCCATTTTCCATTTGACTGCATCATTTTACACTCTATAAGTGACCCGTTTCTCCACATCCTCGCCGGCCTTTGGTGTTGTCACTATTTTTGGTGTTACTTTCTGTTGACAGGTGTGTGATGAATTCAGGGTGGCTTTAGTATGCGTTTCTCTCATGGTTAATGATATTGAACATGTTTCCATGAGCTTATTTGTTATTTTTCCTCTTTACTGAAACATCTCTTTATATCTGTGCCCATTATTTAATTGCATTCTTTTTTCTTTTACTTTTGAATTAAGAGTCCTTCATGTTTTAGATAGAACATGTTCTTTATATTGGATATTTGATTTTCATGTATTTTCTCACAGTATGTAGCACGCATTTTTATTTTCTTAACAGACTTTTAGAGAGGTTGTTTTCAATTTTGAGGAGGTCCAATTTCTCAGTTTTTCCCTTTATGTGTTATATTTTGATGTCAAGTCTAAGAACTCTTTTTCCTAACTCTAGATATGAAAGTTGTTTCTATGTTGTTTTATCACATTTATTTTCAAAAAACTTTATAGCTTTACATTTCACATTTAATTCTATGACTTAATTTCTGTTCATTTTTGTGTAAAGTGTGAAATTTTCATCAAAATTGTTTCATTGTTGTTTGTTTATGCCAACAGGGGTCCAATTGATCCAGAAACATTATTTGAAAAGGCTATCTTTCCTCCATTGAATCGCTTTTGCTCTTTTGTCAAAAATAAATTGGAAACATTTTTGTGACCACATGTTTAGGTCTTCCATTATATTTCATTGGTCTGTGGGATTTTGCACCAATACCATAGTTTTGATTAGTGCAATTATACACTTAGTTTTAGAACCACATAGAATGATTCTCCTACTTTATTCAAAACTGTTTTTACTTATTCTAGTTCCTTCACCTTTCCATATAAATTTTATAGTAAATTTGTCTATAAAAACATTTGCTGATATCTTGATAGGAATTTCATTAAAATTGTATTTGGGAAGAACTGACAACTTTTCCAGGTATGATCTTTCAATCAACAAATTTATTTAGACCAATCCATTTATTTAGATCTTCAGTTTCTTTGATGAGCATTTCTCAGTTTCTACTACACAAATCTAGCACATGTTTTGCTAGATGTTTTGAGTGACTATGTAATATTGTAGAACTGGGGATATAGCTCAGTGGCCCAAGTGCCTATCTGGCAAGTGCAAGGTCCCAAGTTTGATTCCAAGTACAAAAGAAAAATAATAATATTGTATTCTTAATTTTGATATACAGGTGTTTAATGCTAACATATAGAAATATGATGATTTTTGTATGTTTGTGTCTTCTGGAGTCACTGAATTCACTTCTTATTTCTAGGAGTAAGATTGTTTCCCCAAATACTCCTCAGGATTTTCTATGTAGACAATCATATCATCTACAAATAATGCTGCATAGTTTTTGTTACATAATATTATGAAACAGATGATGCATGAGGCCTCATATTTAGTATGTTAAGGTTGATAAGTGGGGTCAGGGGTATCAGATGGATCCCTGCATTACAACACTCTCCATTGATCTTTCCTGTAATGGATTGTACATTTATTGACAATCCATTATCTCATTAGGGGTTGCCAAAAGGAAATTTTCTAACTCCATTACCTCTGCAGTTATGAACTGGAGTTCTACAAAGAAAGACCAATTATTATTATGCATTTATTCCCTTGGATATAGTTCCTACAGAAAAGGTAGGACAATTTGTTAATTCTTTCCCATTATTTACCAATCTTCAGAGTAATAAATTATATCCTAGAGGCACTCAATGTTTTTTTAAGCATCAGTTGGAAGTCAAGAGTTTTTATGTTTGATGTGTTAAAACTAAATGTAGTTATTATTCTTGTTTAATGATCACTTTGTTCCAGTGTAATGCTGGTGGGATTTACTTCAAATTTGTGTCCATGTTTTTCAACGAGTCATTAATTTTAAAAAAAATTCTGTGGCAATTATATACATACATACATACAACTTTAAACTAATTTTAACTATACAGTTTGGTGGCACGCATTATATACACAATTTTGTGAAACCATTACCACTATTTCCAAAGCTTGTTTATTACTTCACACAGATATCATATATCCTTTAATTAATAACTTCCATCTCCCCCTCACCCAATTTTTACTATCTAGTGTAACTCTGTCTATAAACTTGTCTATCCCAGATGTATCATTCTGTGGTATCATGCAGTATTTGTCCTTTTATGTCTGACTTAGTTCACTGAGCATAATATTTTCAAATTTCATCAACGTTAGGGCATATGTCATAACTTCACTTTTTTGCCTGCATAATGTTCCACTATATGTATATCATGTTTTATTTACCTGTCTATCTGTTGATGGACATAAGGGACACTTTTGCTCTTGTGAATAAAGTTGTTATGAACTTTGTTGTTCCCATACCTGAGTCCCTGCTTATGATTTTTTGGATATATTCCTTGGAATGGGATTGCTGAGTCCATATGACAATCCTGTACTGTATATTTTAGGAACCACCAAACCATTTTGAGCAGTGGCCTCTCATTATTTTATGTTCTCACAGGCAACATTCAAGGGTTCCAGTTTCCATGTCTTCTCATCAACACTTTCTATTTTTAACTTTTCAAAATGTACAGTCATTCAGTAGATATAAAGTAATATATTATTGCAATTTTGATTTGAATTTCCCTAATGATTAATGGTATTGAACATCTTTTTATTTGCTTATTGACCACTTGGCATGCATTTTTAAGAGAGATATTTATTCAAATTCTCTGCCTATTTTAAAACTGGGTCACACCATCTTTTTGTTGTTGAGCTGCAGGAGTTATTTATAAATTCTGGATATTGAACTCTTGTCAGACATATGATTTGATAATATTTTCTCAGAGTCTGTAGAAGTTTGCTTTATAAAACTTTTGTGATTTTTTTTTGATACTGGGAATCAAACTCAGGACCTTGTGCTTGCCAGGCAGGTGCTTGTGCCACTGAGCTATATCCCTAGCCCTGTGATATCTTTTGATGCCTGTAATTTTTTTTTAAGATTTGATGAAGGCCAGTTAATGTAGTTTTAATTTTGTTGGTTATACTTTTAGTGTTGTACTGTTGAGTTATTGACAAATCCAAATTCATGAAGATTTACTCCTCTTTTTTCCTTTAAGAGTTGTATGACGTTGCCTCTGATATTTAGGTTATTTATCCATTTAAATCAATTTTTGCAGATGTAAAAGAATAATAAAAAGAAAATTTGAAAAGACAAAAAACTTTGCATATGGTATGAGGTAGAATATCAAGACTTTTTCCTTTGCCTATGGAAATTAAATTGTCACACTACCATTTGTTGAAAAGATTTCTTTTCTCCACTGAATTGTTTTGATAATTTTGCCACAATAAGTTGACTATAGATATTTTTATTTCTAAATTCTCAATTCCATTTCTTTATTTGTCTATATCTACGATAGTTCCACACTGTTTTGGTTACTGAAGACTTGTAGTAAATTTTAAAACTGAGAAATGTAAATATTTGTAACACTGTTCTTTTCAAAATTATTTTGCTATCCATGATTCCATGCAATTTCATATAGATTTGAGGAGAGGATTTCCATTTCTGTTAAAATAAACCTATTGGAAATTTAATAAAATTTTCATTAAATAAGTCTCTTAGTATATGAGCATGAGATATCTATTACTTTTGATTTTTGTTAAAAATTTTCTGCAATGTTTTTCAGTTTTCAGTATATGAGTATTTCCCCACTTTGCTTAATTTATTCCTAAGTAGTTTACTTTTTGGATGTTATTGTAATATGATTCATTATGAAATTTCTCTTTATGATTATTTATGCTGTTGTTCAGAAAGAATGGATTTTTCTTTGTTGATCTTGAAATAAATAAGAATAGTTAGTGTGTTTCTCAGTTCTTCACAACATCTTTACTTACGTATCTTGGAAACTTTAGATGATTTCATAAATGTTCAAGAATAAATTGTATTAATAAATTTAATTATGGGAATTTTATGCTGGCTTATTTGTGCTCTGCAATTTTGTTCAGTTTATGTACTGGATTGGTTCTGGTAGTTTGCATTTAGAATACTTTGAATTTTCTACATGTGTGATCATGTATTATACAGGAATTATGGCCTTGCCTCTTACTTTCTAGTTTGAATGCCCTTCACCTCTTTTTCTTACCTAATTTTCCTGGTTAAACATTGAGTACAGAGTTGAATAAGAGTGGTGAAAGTCGTGTTAGCCCTGAACCTATTCCTGTGGTTGGGGATAAAACTTTGTTTTTTCTTACTGAATATGTTAGCTTCATGTCTTCCATAAAGCACTTTCTTATACTGAGGAAATTTATCTATATTACTAGTTTTTGTGTATTTTTTATCATGAAAGGATGAATATTTTCCAATGACTTTTATGCATCAATTGAAATGGCCAAGGATTCCATCAACTTTTCTGTCCTTAGGTGCATTCCATCGGTTATAGTTGGACCTGAAATGAGCCCCAAAGTCTCCTCTGCTGAAGTCTTGGTCTCCAGGATTGCAATGTTCAGAGCTGGAACTTTTAAAAAGTTGTTGGATCATGAGGGTTCTGACCTCACTAATGGATTAACCCATTGATGGGTTCATAATATGATGGACTATTAAGAGGTGATGGAAATTTAAAAAGTGGAACCCAGTAGAAAGAACTGGGTCTTTGAGGTGGGTGGCTTTGGGGTGTGTATCATGTCCCCAGCCCCATCATCTCTGCCTCTGCCTCCTGTCCATTACAAGAAGAGCTGCTTTGCTCTACCACATGCTTCCCACCATGATTTTCTGCCTCACCACAGGCCCAGAAACAATGGAGCCAAGTGATATGGACTGAAAGCTTTGAAGCCATGAGTCAAAACAAAACTTTCCTGCTTTATTTCTGAATTTCCTTTTTGTTATAGTGATGAAACGCTAACCCAGCATTGATTAATTTTTTATTTTGACCCACCCTTGCATTCCTAGCATAAATCACTCTTGTGATTAGCTAAGTTATAGTCTGTTATTAGCCTCTTGGATCTGCATTTTTATATCTTTTGCATAATTCATGAAGTTTTAAACTATTATTTATCTGGATATTTTTAGTGCTATCCTCTTTCTCTGTAACTTCTGAGTATATAATCACACAGATACTAGATATTTTGTTATGGTCTATAGCTTCCTGAGTCTCTTTTTTTAGGCTATTTTCATGCTGTTCAGATTATGTCTTTCCTATTGATCTGTCTTGCAGTTCACTGAGGTTGTCCTTTGCCTCATCCATTATGTTGTTGAAATTTTAAATTTAGCTATGTTAGTTGTTCTACTGTCTTCTATTTCTTTGCTGAAAGAAACTGTCAATGAGTCTTTGATTGATCAATACTGCACGTCTCTATCCGTTTTCATGATATCAATATGTAATACAACAAACACTGTTAATTTCCTACCACTTTGTTTGTAACTCTGTATTGTCTGTACTGTTCTTTTGCTATTTTGTAAAAGGTTGTCGGTCTGTTAATGTTTTCCTCCTTTTATTTTTAAAATAAAAAAATAAATTTAGCTATGTTATAAAATTTCCATATAGTTGGTTTATCTTTTGATTACTATTTTCTGGTAGGATTTCTTATTTTTCCATTTATCTTAAGCATGATTGTACTTGCCAATTGAAACATTTTCATAGTGACTACTTCAAAATTTTTGTTAGTGTGGAGATGTAGCTCTGTGGTAGAGCACTTGTCTGGAATGGGCAAGACCCCAGGTTGTTTCCTAACACTGCAATAAAAATGAATAAGTAAACATAATCTTTGACAGATATTTCTAATATCACTGTTATCTCAATGATGACATCTATTAATTATCTTTTTTCTATTCAGTTTGAGATCTTCTTTGATAGGGATGATTGTTCTATCTTAAATTTGGACCTAATGGTATTATGTTAGGGTTAATGTTACGAACTCTACAGCTTATTTAAATCTTGGTTTTAAGTGATTTCCTATGATACTCTTATGGAAAAAGAAGACAGTTCTCTAATTCATTGCCGCCAGGTTGGGGTAGAAATTCAGGTTTCCCCCTCAAATCAGTTGATCCCTGATGAGGAGGCTCTTTGTTAATTCTGGGAAGGGATAAGTGTTCTGACACTTCTATAATTGGTCCACAATTGTGAAAACTGGAATTTTCCCATCCCTACTCCACATGTGATCACTACTGCCACCATGATGGAAATAGCTTTCCTATCCTTGGGCACTGGTGTAAGCCTGACTCTCCACTAAACATCCTCTGACCCTCCACCAGAAAAAGGAGGAGACTCTTCATACTGTGCAATGCAGGTGAAAGTCCAGGATCCTTATAATATCTCCAGTGACACTGTGGTGGGTGAGGAACTCCCAAGTGTGGGAAGAACTCACTACCAACTTCCAGGATTGGAAGTCCCTTCTCCTAATCAGCCCCCTTTGATGTCACTGTTTTGAATGAAGTGTTGGGATGCCTTGCTGCTTGGTGGGCTTCTCTTTTCGTGGAACTTTTTGTCCACACTTGTTGGCATTTCCAAGTTGCTGACTTCTTCAGGTCCAAGTTGATATAAATGAGTCAAAAAGAAAACCTAGAGAACTCACCACTATGTCACTCCTTGGTCCATGAACTCCCTAGTCAGTCTGCCTTCTTTATTCCTTTTGACATTTTCTTTTGTTTATTTTTTATGTCATTTCCAGGGGTTTTAGTTGTGTTTATTGGGAGGAAGAAGTTAAAGTGCATCTATGCCAGCTCCCCAGAACTCCCCACATAACTGCAACAAAACCGGAGTCATTCATGTGCTTTAAAGAATGTCCTCATTTGCTTCTTTTCCAGGCTAGTAGCTCCTTATTAAATACCTGGATTGGTGTTTTTGAAACTACAGGCTGTGACCCATTCGTGAGTCATAAAATCAATTGGATAGGTCATGACCAGCATTTAAAAATGGAACAGAATATATTAGAGAAAAAAACAAAGTATATTATATAATGTTAAAAGTTGTTGCATTACATTTTTGATAGTTGCATGTGTATGCGTGTGAATATTGAGTTTTAAAATAAAATGTACTTCCTAATTGTGGATTACAGCTGATACGGTGTTACAGCTACTCACCTACATGGCAAAGGATGGTGAGAAGGAGAAAGATGACTTACTTATTCAACCTGATTTCAATGAGGCTCACTGCTGTCCCCATTTCCTACCCCACTGGTGCTAGTTGAGTTGGATGACTGCATGTGTGATGCAGATTAGAATGAAGCCTCCTGTTTCCCATTTCAAAGTGCTTTCTGGCCCTGAAAGCTTCATCTGTAGTTTAGAAAGAGGAGGAGTGAATGTGGTTCTGTCATTTAACCTTGAGAGCCTGAACAGGAGGGATAACTTCTGGCTCCTGAACTTGGCAGCCTTACACTCCAGACATGGGTTTCTCAGGGTAAAATGTCTGAGGAAGAGTCAGTAGGGAAATGCTGTCCTCCCCTCCACCCCAGAAAGTTTCATCTGAGTTCATATCAAGTCCTTGCTCGGTACATCTGGTACTGTATTAGCACTGAATGAGAAAGAGGTGATGGAGAAAGAAGCACAGCTCTAATAGGGAATCCACTGGTTCTCCTTGATAGGGTACAAACAAAGAAAAGAGGGTACAAACCTCTTTGAGGGTACAAACAAAAGAGAGGGTACAAACAAAAGAAAAAAATTTTTCAAACAAAATAGCAAATTGAGTTTCTTATGTAAGAGAAACCATGTGACATTTAAGCTTGTGTGTCTGACATTTCACTTAAGGTTATGTTCGCAAGTTGCATTCATTTACCTAAAAAAAGAAGAGTTAAAAAAAATAGTAGCAAAGTGAACCACAAGACCTACCGGTATGTTACTGAGAGATAAGGAGTGGAGTAGGGTGTAAGAGCAATGATATAAATTAGGTGAGTCTTAAACAGCTGGAACATATTGCCTGGACTTCTCCAGATCACTTCAGCTCAGGAGACTCCATGTCACTCATGAGCTCATGTGCCCTCGTGCCACATGGGTTGTGCATGTCATGAATATTCTAATCATATATTCTAGTTGCCTACTTTGGGCCAGGGTCAGTGCTAGGTCTTGTTACTTGGGTAAGTTATTGATTCTTTAGAATAATCCTGTATTACTAGTCCTGTTTCACAGATGAAAATGATGAGGCTCAGAGGAGATAAGGGATTTGTCCAAAATTATATTTGCAAGTGGCAGTTAGGATTTAACCTGAGGCAAACTGAAGCTTGTGTGATCATTCCTCCCATTCTACTACAATTGCTTCTGTGAACCAAGGCCATGAGAGAATGAACACAGCCTCTATGAGAATTAAGAGGCCCAACTATTACTTAAAGGTCTGTAAGACCCACTGTCAATATGCAGTCCTGTGAAAAAGCTTTATGATATATTAGGTTCTTTCTGCAGTCTATTTAAAGAAAAATATACCTTCTTCTCTAAAACAAATTTTATTGGTTAAAAAAAGATCACCATGAAATCTACCAAAATATAAAACAAAATGTGAAATATGACAGGAGGCATAAGCTGTTTTATCTAACACTGAACAGTGTGTTCTCAGAAACAGCTGTAAATTAAATAAATAAGCATACGTCTGAACCTGCTTAGGCCTTTAACAAATATTTGGGACAATGATGCTGTTATGGAAACTTATTGCCAGTGATAAAAGAACCAGCAGAGATAAATTCTGGTTAATAAACACTGTCATTTTATCAATGAAGTAGAAAGTACTTTCAATAAGAGGTTCATGATGCAGGGCACCTTTCCTTCAACCTCTGGGATAGGTGACCTGGTCTAAGCCCATCCATCAGGCTTCTGCTACCATTTCTGTTCTCCTTCAACTATCAGACAAAATCCAACAGACGCCTCAACACTCTGTGCCCCAACATCAAAAATAGCAAAGTGATTACTGAGCAGATTAATAGTGGTAGTGCTAAGGTGGAAAACACAGACCAAGCAATACAGATAGAAACGGACTATGTACCATCTCTGAGGTGCTATGAAAGACTCTTTGGGGACAGTATTTTATAAGACAGCACAATTGCCTGAATCAGCTAGGTTGGCTTTCTTAGCTGAGTTGGGTGAAAAGCCTCTGCAGAGGTTTAATTTAAAAAAAAAAAATCCATACTTTAACATTATAGAGAAAAAAATCCTTTTTAAAAAGCATCATTTTGATGCCACCTGGATCATTACAGAGAAGAATTTAGAATCTAATTACCTGCAAGGTGTTTACATATGTTATCACAGAAGTTTGGGGAGAAAAATCGAGATAGACCTAGGCACTTTTTATTTAACTTGCAATTGGTCTTGTCTTTCCAGCTTCTCGGATGCAAAAACAGTATCATTATAAAAGTAACTCAATTTACACAGATATATTCCTGAAAACCAGATGTGCTGTGTGAAAACCAAATTGTTGTGGATCAAATTATGTTTTATCTTCCAAGGCAACTTGTTATTTAAGCATCTGTGAAGCTTTAGATGACTTAAAAGATTGGCATTTATAAGCCAACTGGTTACCTCTGCTAAGTCAATGTCTGTTTTGTCAGGATCATGTTAGGCTACGTGATAAGGAAAAATAATACATGTCAGTGACATAATATAGAACAGTTTTATTTCTCACTCTCATCAGAGCCTGATGCAGATTGGAGGCGTTTCTGGGCAGGTGCCTTTCAGGGACCAGGGACTCAGAGATTCAGTTTCTTTTTTACAACTCTAACAGTTGAAAATCTTGTGATCTCAGATAGATGTGCAGAGGCAGAAAGGGTAATAAGATGAGTGTTCAGAAAACTGAGAGTGGTTTGGTGAACGTGGCCTGCCACCTTGATATTTATGACTTCGTGTTTGCCAGTCTGTATTTTGGAAGCATTGATGAGACTTTTTATGGAGTAGCTAATTGAGTTTTAGAGCTCCTGGTATATTATACATTCAATAATATTTTTGTATACAAATATAGCTCTTTGTTAGAATAATGATAAAGGGAATCTCTCAAAAAGCCATCAGATTTAGGAACTAGAGGGAGGGAATGTGTGATATAGAACTGCAAGTTTTCAAAAGAAGGACCCGATAGTCTGTATGCCAAACTACTGGGCCAGCACTTCTTGCTCTCGTTTTAACTTCATAGTAACTGTGATAGTTAAATTTAGGTTCACCTTGACTAGGTTGACAAATAACCAGATGGCTGGTAAACATTAGTTCTAGGAATGTCTATGAGGGATTTCTGAAAAAGGCTGGCATTAGAATCAGCAGACTGAGAAAAGGGAGATCTGCCCACCCCAATGTGGGAAGGCAACACCCAACTGTCTGTAGGCTTGTGTAGAACAAATAGGAAATAAAATGGTAAATTTTATCTCCTTTCTGGAGCAGAGATACCCAGCTTTTGCTGTCAGACATTACAGATCCACATTTTCTGACTTTTACTGGCAGCCTCCCCCAGATTCTCAGCCCTTTGATTTCAGATTAAGCCACACCCCTGGCTTCTCAGTTCTTTAGCTTTTACATGGCATGTTGTAGGACTTCCCAGTTTCCATAATTGCTTGAGCCAATTCCTACAATAAATTCCTTTTTATATGTCAATATGCAGTCATTTATCCCTTGTAGATAGGTTCTGTCTGGGGAATGGGTCCGTTAACCAATTGTCTTGGTTACTTTTCTCTCATTGCTGAGACAAAATACCTGATGCCCAAAGTTAAGAAAGGAAAGGTTTATTTAGCTTATGGTTTGTGGAGGTTTCAGTCCATACTCAGCTGGCTCCAAGGTAGAGTGGCACATGGCAAAGGGCAACAATTCATGGTGGTGGAAGATAGCCAAAGTAACAAGAGCAAAAGGAAGAAGGAGAAAGCAGCCTCTTTCTTTCCTTGACATATGCAAACTATATGCCCCAGGGCTGGTGTAGCACTCACACTCATAATCCCAGCATTGGACTATGGATCAATCAAATATCTAGAAGCCCACCCATGAATGCATGAGGCTTTGAGGGGACATGCAGACACAAACCATAACACTAACTTTGTTGTAATGGGAACATCTCAGAACATACATATGTGTATGTATCCACAACATTGTTAAGTGGTATAATTTTATGGGAATCACCAATGTATATGGAGTCTTTTGTTGATTGAAATGTGGTTATGCGGTACATGATTGTACACTCTACTGGTTGAGTTTCTCCGGAGATCCCTCAATGACAGAGTAACCTACACAAGATTACTCCTCTGACTCTTGTCCTCATTTTTTAGGCTTCACTTGCATATGCCTGTTTTGATCTCAAACCTCATCCCAGTCCTGATCCCTGCTTTCCTTTTTACATCCTGGGCTCAGTAATTTGCTTATGTGACCCTCCAAGTGTCTGATTGTTGCTCAAATTCTGTCCATGACACTGCTCCTACATGGCTTTTGCAACCATAGTCCCTAAAGCTTGCTCAGGTACACCATTCTAGAAATTCTCCCCCTTTCCTCCATCATCCATCTTTCCCTGTCTACTGAAAATTTCCTAAATATAAAATAACTCATTGTTTCTACCATCCTCAAAAGAAGAAAGTAAACCTCTCAACCCCAGTACTATTACTTCCTTCCTGTTACTGTAAAATGTCTTATTAATTCTTTAATTTCTTTCTTCCTATTCTTACCTGAATACTTGTACCTCAATCAGGTTTTTATCCTTTCTATTCTGCTTAAAATGTACTTGTCAAAGTCACCGCTGAATTCTATGCTGCTTAATAATAATTATCTTCAGTTTTCATTCTCCTTAGAAATCTCAACAGCACTTGACACACAGCTGATCATCCCTTTCTCTGTGAAGCTCTCTTCCTTCTTGGCTTCCAAGACAGTGCACCTGCCTGCCTTTCCTCCTACCTACCTAAGTGGTCCTTCTAAGTCTTTTTTCATCCTGGTTTCTCCTCTTTTCCCTGTTTCCTAAATATTTGAGTACCCCAGGGCTTAGCCTTTGAACTTCTTTATTTCTATCTAATGTCATTAAATGGGTAATCTAGTCCAGATTTAAGGCTTCAAATATGGTACGATCTCTGTACTGAGATCATTGAAATTTATACATCCAGCCTTAATGTCTGCCCTGACCCAATCAAATGTAATCTACTACTTTCTTGTATGCTTCACTTGAATATCTACTAGGGATTACAAATTCAGCACCTCCAAAACTAAGCTTTGGATCTTTCTATAAACCAGCTTTTCAATTTTTTCTTCATTGCAGTTAATATAACCTATTTTTTTTAAATTTCTAGGATAATAAAGGAAAACAGAACTTACTAACTGGCCACAATATTTTTTTCATTTTAAAAAGAGTAGTAAAAAAAAATTAAAGAGAACAATAGCAACATATCAACATCACAGACACAAACAAAACAAAGCAAGAACATTAAAAGTGATACAGGGTTTCAAAACAAAATGATAGGAATTAACAGTAGTTGTTATATTATACATTATTATCTTCAACTATATTGCTCAGATTACCAGATGTAAGAATGGAAGATTGTTCAAGCCATTAAGCAGAATAAAAAAAATTATTAAATAAAACATTAGCGATAATACAGAGTTTCACTAGACAAGATGATAGGAATTCACCAATGGTTGTTCTATTGCATATTGTCTTCAAATCAGTTGCTCAGATTACCAGAT
>NW_004955406.1:17183041-17235878 GCF_000276665.1 Chinchilla lanigera
TCTCCTTCATTTTTTCTTTTCTTTTTTCTCTCATCCCAGTTGTTCCTTCCTTTGAGCAATTTCTTTCCCTTCCCTGTCATCTATTGTATATTTCAAGTTTTACTTACTCTTTCAGGTTCCTACACCAGGGAGACAATATGATATTTACACATGTGGGTCCAATTTATTGCACTTATGAGTGTGGTCTCTAATTGCATCCATTTACCTACAAAAGCCTAGAGCTTATCTTTTTTCACAATATGTTTTTTTCTTACAATACTCATCTACTATATCAGAAAATCCTGAAAAATTCTTCATTAAATTAGCCACTTTTCACTACCCTCTTCAGATCGCACCTATGTTATTACAGTAACTTCCTAACTGGGGGTCTTGATTCCTCCTTTATATATCCCAGCACCCAGTCTATTTTTATCAGACCAACCGAGAAACACTGTGAAAATATACCATAGATTATATTGCTGTTGTGCTTATCACTGTTATTGCCTTTCATCTCATCAGACTAGAATCCAAAGTCATCGAGCTCACATACAAGGAGCTATATGACCTGGCTCTCCATCACCTCCCTTGTTACCTTTGCTCTTCCCTTTTTAGCCACGGTGTCTCAGTGCTGCTTTTGAACACACTAGTCTTCTTCTCCTAAGTGTTGATCTTGCTCTTTCCTCTGCCTTACATGCTATTTTCACAACTATTTGGCTCATTCACTTATTTCTTTTACACTTTTACTCTAATGCACCAGCTCAGTGAGGCCTTCCCGGAACACCTGGTGTACAATCTCAGTCACTTCCCCTGACATTTCTATTCCCAGCATGATTTTTTCTTCTTATCATTATCATTTTTTTATCTAGTTTATTCTATCTTTACCACCAGAACATAAGCTCTAGGGATAAGATATACAGAAGATTTGCCTACTGTTACATATCAGTGGTTAAACCAATTTCTGATATATAGTAAGAGCTCAATAAACATTTGTTGAAAGAGTGAATCAGTTATAGGATTTTGCTACCAAAGTTAACTTGAAATTCTGCCGTTTAGAAGATTGTTCATATTTTTCCAGAGAAACAATATTTTTAAAAGTAGGTAAGTCCTGAATCACTTGTTAAATATTCATAAAGCTCTACAATATGCCTGTAACTGGGGGGGGGTAGTTGAGGTGTCACACAATGTCTCTTGTATAGCTGTTGCAATAAGATACCTTTGGAAATAACTGATCACAATAATAACACTGTGATGGCTTGAAAATAGCAAGTACAGAATCCAATGGGAAATTCAGAGGAAGGAGTGATGATTTTGGAATTGGAATACATTTTACAGAAGAAGTAATATCTGAACTGGGTCCATAAAGTGAGTGAGAGAGGGGGAAGGGAGGGAGAGAGACATAACCTAGGGGTATGGCAGTGTGGGAGAATTATAGATTTTTTTCTGAAACCTGGAATGAGGGGAAATAGATAATCCAACACTTACAGATGAGAAATTAATTTCCCACCCATCATAAAAACACACAGCATCTGATGCTTTGAAGTAAATTTATAAACTCTTCATTTCAGAGAACTATGCAATAGGATCAGTCTGTCAAAAGAGGGAGGATGTAGGCTTTTTTTTTTTCACATTTCTTTTAGGGCATCTGAAGTAAAATGAGGAAAAAGATGCCTTAAACCACTTAAGAGGCAGAATTGATGAAAAAGTTCCCTGTCCTTCATTGAAAGAGATTTGTGATCTTGCTGAGTCCAGGCCTTGCCACCTCTAGATAACCAAGGAGAGGGCATCATGCAAAAAAAGACAGCACTGGGAGAAGCCAGCAGATAATCAGGTACAAGACAAATACGTGTGTCCATTGATTATGCACAATAATTATTCCAATAATACAGCTCCTCACTTATTGACACTCATAAGTAAAGACATGGTCAATCTGATTAATTTTTCAGAACCTTTAGAATTTCACAGAAGCACCTTACTAAACAAAAATGTAATATAGTACTTTTGTAAGAATAAGTTCTGATTTGTCAGCAAAGAACATAATTTAACAAGTGTCCATTCCAAAAGACAACAAAATATTCCCAATACTTTGAACAGAGCCAGTGCAACTCAGAGGAAAAAATAGTTTCTCTTGAGGGGGAGAATTGTTCTTAATTACATTTAATTGAATTCAGATTTAATATATGGCTAGTACTCCAACTAAAAATAGGATAGGAAGAAAATAACTTTTTAAATTTTGCCTAAAATCATGAAACATAATCAAGAATAAACCTAAGGTCCCTATACATGATAATAATAGCCTATACATATCAATTTATAAAAGATAGCTCTGATATTAACTGTATGTCAGTGTGTGCATATCCATACAGTATCCATATATATTTTTCCCACAGATTACTTGTAAATGATATTTTCTTCTTAATTATATTTTGTTTTTGTTTTTTTTTTTTGGTTTTTTCTCCGGTACCAGGAACCGAATTCATGACCTTGCGCTTGCCAGGCAGGCACTTTTGCCGCTGAGCTAAATCCCCAGCCCCTTCTTCTTAATTATAAATCTTTCATTCAATACACTTACACGAAGCCTCTCTGTATGGCCAGAAATGTGTTGAGCAGTTTCAAAGATGACTATAGTCAAATATTGGAGAAAAAGTACTTAAATTATTACAAAATAATGAAGTATTTTAGAATTAAAGCACAAGACAGAGTCACTGAAGAAAAATGACCATTTAATTATCTCCACTGGTGAAGAAGGAACCTAATATAGAGTTGTGTTGGAAGGATGGGCAAAGCACTCAAAAGTAAATGGTCAATCTTTAGTTATGACATATAACCGGCTTCAAGTGAGAGGAGGAATTGAACAGGCAGGAACTCAGTGAGTGATTGGATAGTGCTGAACAAATTCTCAAATAACTGTTATAGTTATTTCTCTGGTCTTCAGTGACTGCATTTGGTTTACTTCCCCAAAACATAAGAGTAACTAACATTAGACTGGTTCCCTCCATGGGACTTGTTTTATTGAGTTTGATGATAGTCATGGTGAATTTTTCACTATGATTTGTCCTGTCTAGTTTTTCCTAGCACAGTATATATCTGAGAGTAATTGCAAGGAAATATGTAATCACCTTGATTCAGGGCATTGTATCCAACTGCCTGGCCTTTTGCTCTTTCCTATCATTTTGGTACTGACCACAAACACTACTGACTGAAGAAAATAAACATGGAGGGGATTGTTGGACATGCTCTTCTTGCAAAGTGTAAGTTTTCCTTCACATTTCTGTCCCAAAACACTAGCTCTTTGTACCTCCTCTTGTGGTATTTTCTAGGACAACTGATGCAGGATACCAAAGTTTGATTTAAAAGCAATCTGCATTAGACAAGCTACAATGGGAATTTCAATTGGAAAAAGGGGAACCTATCTGTAGCCAGAACCCCATTTAGTTTAATATGAGGCAAGAGTAAAATCAGAGCCACTGACTACAAGTCCCAAGCCCACAATTTTCTCCTTTATTCACATTTTCTATTATGCACTTGGACATATGCCCATTCACTGATTAACAATTGTATTCTGTGTTTTGCATTCTGCTTTGTTTGTGGAGACCAGGAGAGATTTGTGGACATGGGGATAAATTATGGGAGGGGTTGTGACTATTCTTTACTGTTCTGGGTGATGAGAGCTGGAAGCCCATGGACATCTAGAGAAATTATTTTCAGAAAAATGAGCAGTGGTGGTGGATCATGTGATGAACTCTGGGAACAGAAATAAATTATGGTGTGAAACAGCTTGGACATTCATTATTCCTGATGGAGCTGAGCCCTCATTTGAGTTGGGAGATTGTTGTGATGTATGTACCTCCAGCAGAAAATTCCTCAACCCTTTGTTATAAAATGAACACATGAGCAGAAGGTAAGGTTTGAGCTACCCATCACCTTAAATTTGCAAGTAGTTGCTTTCCCTGCTCTTGTTTCTATATTTACAATACCTTGGAGAAAGGTCCCCAAAATTAACCCCCTCAGCAACACCTTAAGCCATAGGAACTTCTCCACTACAGCAGGTCACATTCATTTAAAAGTCCTTTCTTTCAACTTGAAAAGCCATTTAAATTCAAAAATTTCTCATAAGAATAATTTGAAGGACTTTTATTTTAAGAGCTATAACAGAAAGAACAGATTTTAATTTTCACTGGACAAACCAATTGACATTTGAGCATTTCATTTGGGGCCAGATATACAATGAACTAAGTAGAAGATATCCTGTCTCGACTGTATGATGAAAATCTAGAAATCCTCCAAAGCTGACTTTTCATCAATTATGACTTTCCATCCCAGAATAAGATATTTTAAATTACCAAAATGGGAAGTTCCAGTTTACTGGCATAAAATAGCTTTACTTTCCCCCTTTCTTCCCAGTGACAACTACCTCCAGGCATGGCAAGCACACTTCGTTTACATTGTATATGACCTCATTTACAGCTTTCTGCCTACTGGGTCTGGTTATAACCAAAGGCATTGGGGGACATGTCAACCGGCAGGTGTAATCACTTGTACTTTTATTCTTCCTAGTTGGATGAGATCTATAATATCTGTCCTCTGTATTCTTGGCTTAGTGGCATACCCGGATTTGACTGCCTTCTCAGTAGAAGTCACCTAGATATGTATGCTCAAATCATTTTGTGTTGGAAGACACCAAGAGGATAATTATAAATGAAGACCTTTGCTTTAGGAAGCTTACTGATTTTGTTTTCTACTCTTCTGCCAAAGCTGTCTTCCTGAAGCACTAATGATATTTTAAAACTGTACAGCTTGGTCAGCAGGAGTACCACTGTCAGCACCAACCACTGTCTCTGGTAGGGAAACCAGGACATTTTCTGCCTGTGAGACTGTGTGGCTTAGGAGGCTCACTGACCCCTGCCAGGTCCTCCAACTCAAACACGCACTTTGTAAGGTTTTCTTTGAAATCAAATAGAATACTACATGAGTAAATTCACTGTGGGCCAGCCAAATAACAACACCTATTAAAGAAAGCGATGGTGATATGGGCCTTCATAGCATCACTGTGAGAGGGCCCACTGACCTGAGTGTGATGGGATGTTTATTCTCTACAAGCCTCTCTCCCTAAGCTGTGTGTTGTCCCTTATCTGGGAGCATAGATGACCTGGAATGCCTAGGAATGAGTTTAACAGTCATCTGTAGTGTGACCTCCCAGAGGTCATAACAAGTGCTCCAGTGGCCCATATGGCACTCACAGGCTCACCAGCCAAAGATGCAAGCAAGTATTAGCATTTGCAACCTAACTTTATGGCAATGAAGTTATAAATACATTAACATATGGAGACACGATACAATGGAATGGTTAAGAGCTTTAGAGCAAAATACACAGGATTCAACATTTACATCTGTGTAACTTGTACAAACTACTTAACCTTTCTTGATTTTCTTATCTATCCACTCCTGTGTTTGACACATATATATTGAGCAAGTACTATGTATGAGGAGCTATTCTAGGGGTTGGGAAGCAATGAACAAATTTGCCTGGTGCCTGCAGTCTCTTTGGGAGAGACAACAAACAAATAAATAAGTAAAACATAAAGTATGTTAGGTGATGGTAAGGATCTTCATATAAAGTGGCACCTACTCAGAATTGTGGTGCAAATTAAGTGAAATAATGTCTGGTCCTAAATAAGCTCCCAACATTGCTCTCAATACTATTGTTCTGAAGATACCAGTGAGAGAGAAATTACTTCTGTTTGGAGTCTATCATCTCTGAAAAGCTTATAATCGATGGGGGAAAGCAGGAGCTCAAAGGTACCAAAAACATCACATAAAATATGACCTGTGAAGGATACTATCCTGTTGTGGGTTTCTATAATCATTCACTTCAGTCTTTCAATAACTTAAAGACAGGTCTTCTCTAGATCTCCCACAGCCTCCCAGAGTGCGATAAATTTCCTCTTCAACAGTACTGATGGAAGGAAGTGTATCATCTCCTGCTTCTCTTATGATGTGATGCAACACAATCCTTGTGCCCTTTTCATTTAATCAGTCTTTCTGCTGTCTCCATAGGAAATCAAGCGCTAACCATAATTACAAAAATTATAAACTTAGGAATCTTACAAAATCTCCAGTAGCACTGTCCCCAGTACATGTCATTGACTTCACAAGTGCTCAGAAAACAAATATTGCCAATCCTCATCTTTATCCTCAAGACCCTAGCCCTAGTGTTCTACCCTTTTCAGTGTCCCCTAGGACTTTGTTATTCAAAATATGGTCCATAGACCATGAACATCAGCATCATTTAAAAGCTTTTTTAAAATTCAGAAGCACAGAGCTTCTGGCTAAAAAAACTTCATCTTAGCAAAATTTATATGTACATTAAAATTCAAAGAGCACTGCTCTAGATCTCTTTTTCTTACAAAGACAGTCTAACAGGTGTTAAACAGTGAAAATGATAAAAAATAAACAAAAATAACACTCTCATTATTTACTACTACCAATGATAATAATAGGATTTATTGGCGGTATACCACTTGAAAGCACCAAGCTAAAGACTTAACATTCATTAGCTCCTTTAACTAATTCCTATTTAAGTGTCCCTTTGTCTTTGTAACATTCAGGATTTCCCATCTCTGGATGTCACCTGTTCTACAGTTCACATAGGAAGAGTAATGATAGAGCATGAACTCACAGAAAATCCAGGTATCAGAGAAATCAGAACCCTGGTAGGGCACAGGGTTCATACAAGTAGTAATGTGACAGCTACTGAAGCTACCAGAGTAGGCCGGACAGTCTGCCAAGGTAAGAATAGACAAATCAGAATGGAGGGAAAAGAGCCACACGGGAAGGAGCTAGATGAAGCTAGCCACTAGGAATAAATAGAGCAACAGATCCAGGTAACCTGCCTCATTACCCTCTTGAGTTCATCTAGGAAGCAGCCAGGCTTTAACCTAGGGGTATAAGTTGTAATGTTTAGAAACACACACACACACACACACACACACTTCTCCAGCCTGATTGAGAATGGGTAGGAAAAATTAGGGAAGCCTCAGCCTAGGACTAACCTATATTAGATTTGTAGAAAAAAACAGATTACTATGGCTAATGTGAGACTAGAATACAGGTCTTATAACTCTAGCCCATGAAACTCCATTCCACTTTGTTTTATCTTCACAAGTAAGATACTTTCTTATGCATGTTTATGCATTCTATTGCCCATCATCGGCTAAGGGCAAAGGCCATGAGCAGTCGGACGCTGCAGGAGTATTTGGGTCACCAGATGACTGGGCCTTAACAGTGAAAACAAGGTGGTGTACTGGGTCACCATGTAAGTCAGGCCATAATGGCCCATGTCCACAATCACAATGCTGAGAGCAGTTTCACGGTTGAGTGGCCTCAGAAGAACTGAGTGGAACAGTGGCCATATAAGATCACCTAATACTCCCTCCACACCACACACCCTACCCTGACAGTCAGCTCTACTTTTTGCACATATAAAGACCACAATATTGGACTATATACTTTTGGAATTTAGGGAATAAATATTCCTAATTCTAAGCTAGGCCAATAGCGTAAAATGAGTGCCAGGTGGCAAAAGAGAAGGACAGAGTCATTTGGAGACGAAGTTGGGTAAGGCTAACTTTGCAATTTCTCAACCTAGGTCTTTTTTCAATCAAGCTTATCCCATTGTTCAAAGTTTTAAAAAATTAAAGGTCAAATATACAGGACACTATATCTCTTTCCTTGGATCTTCTAAGCTTTTTCTGTACTGCTGCTACAGTCACTAGCCCAATTGACACAAGCAGCTTATATATGTGTCTAAACCCTATTATTCTGTAGGCTAATTATAAGCACAAGCTCAGTCTTCATGTATTCCACTACGTACAGTCCCACAATGCCTGAAACAAAACAGGTACCACGCAAATAACTGTCTAATTGCAAGTGACTTTGAACTCCAACCTCTATGACCAGCTTAACCCTGAAGGCCAGCCATGGTAAACTGCATTGTTTCTATCTCAGGCTACATCTCTTTTCAAGAAATTGCTTCCTAAGTTACTGATATCTGCTTATGGATGTGAATGGGTTTCAGCAGGTCCTAAGCTCAGAACTGATGCTAGCAGCTAAAGCCTACTCTCACTTAGGCTGTCAATCACTCCCTACCTAATACACTTAACCTACACAATGTATTGATTCTGCTTGCCTGGAAGTGTACTTGAAAAGGGCTAGGTGACATTTCTAAAGAGAGACAAAATACTTTCAAGTCAATTAGAGGCATCAGAGGATCCAGTGCACATGGAGGAACTTGCCTCAAAGACACAGTCCCTGAGAATATGAATTGAAGTAAGCCTCCCTTACACACCAAATCCTCTACAGACTTCCAACACCTAAGCAATGGGGTTGCTTGCTCCATCACTCATGCCACAATCAAGGTGCTCTGGCTTCTTCACAGGACCTATAAACCCCAAAGGGGCTGTGACTGTCAGAAGGACAAATGTAGAAAATGTTAAAGAAATACAATTCTAGTCCAAGTATCCACAGTCTGAGGTTTAGAAGATGGCTGCTTTGACTTTATAAATAAAACATAATCCCTTCTATTTGCCAAGTACTCTACTTTTCAGAGAACTTTAACCTCACATTTAATCCCACGATTACCAACTATTACCCTGTAAGTGAGATTGGACCTCTGTAATTATGCCCAGAAGAGAGATGAGGAAATTGGGGTCAAAAAAGATATATTGACTTGCTCAAATTCACACAATTAGGTAGTATCCAATTTTTAACTATAGATCATCCCAAGGATCTCACATGGCTTTAAAACTGAATGGGAAAAAGGCCTTAAAATGGTAAGATCCTCACAGGAGTTTACTTCTGGGCACAAAGCATTGAAATAAGTGATTGGGAAGATTCATTCATCAGATTTTCTTTCACCACCAGATTTACAGTCAGGCGAAGTCTTGGCTCTCTGATGTCCTAGGCCAAGACTTTGCCTGTAAATCCCTAATCTACCACAAGGAATTTGGGTGTTTTAGGGCATCCGGGCTCCCAGTGGCTCTCCTAACCAAATATATCCCCCTGGATTCCCAAATCCCCGTGAGTATCCCAAGGATACAGAGAGGAGCGCTCAGAGTTTAAAGAGACAAGATCCAAATTACAGAAAAAAGTAAAACTTAATATTCAAGATATACAATCATAAGAATTTATTACAACACTCCCTCTCAGAGCCTTGGAAGAGCTTGTACGAGAGAGGAGTTGCAAATGCCCCTTTTACTTGTTGCTGGGTTTGTCCATCGATATAGTTCTCTACCTCCTGAGGAAATATAAAGATTTACCTAGATAAGAGATGAACTCACAGGGACTGAATATGCGTTTTTAGAAGCTGACCCAGAAAATCTGGCACCCGCCACACCCATCCTCAGCTAGAGATGTGGGATAAACATAAGATCGGTCGGATACCGTGTGAGGTACAGAAAGATCTTTGAGCTCCTAGGTGGAAGAACAATAAACACAAGTCAAACGGAAAAATGAAAATGGTTGTTTTGTAGACTTTCTGGGGTCTGCTATAAAGCCTGTTTCACTCTGGTACTGAAAGACTGGCCAATTAATCCCACTGCACCCTGGCATTCTAGCTGCCATGTCCTTCTAGTGCCTAGGGCTGCATGCAGATCTAGATAATTGGCCCTCTCTCTCTCCAACCAAGCCAGGCATCCCAGTCTCGCTTTGCTCCAACAAATCTGCTACAGCCCCAGTAGCTGCTACCACTCACTGTTTCCTTAAAGGTCTTAACAAAACTCGCTTAATCCTCCTGGCATGGAATACAGCTGCAGCAGGGCAGGTCCTGGGAAGTGTGTAATCACAGAGGTTTGTGCCTGTGCCTATAGCTCCAGCTTTCTTAGCAAGACACACGCTACCTCCTGCTGCCCTTGCACAGCAGTGTGACCACAGTGGCTGCTGCCCCAGCCGCTGCCTTTCTGCTTGGATTGAGTGTTGTGTCATTTTGAACAGAAGCAGGAGGGAGAGTGGGGAAGGGAAACTGAAACAGGAAAGGAAGACAGATGTAAAGAAAAGACAGAGGCAGAGACAGGGAAAAGAGGACAGAAAGTTAAAGAAAACTTTATCAAGTCCCTAAGGAAATCAGATGGAGATTTTCTTTTAACTCAGCCAAAGGAAAGAATGAGCTTGTGTTTTTAAGCCTGCAGGCTGTTGGCAAGGAAAATAAACCTCCTAACAGCTCTGAATCTGATGGCAGCAAGGAGGAAGGAATGGGAAGAGTGAGCACAGGTGAGTGGGGCATTTCTGTTTTGTTGTTTTGTTTTGATTTAGTTTTGTTTTCCAGAGAGTGGGTGGAATGACTGGTTTTTCCCTAATGGACACAAGAAGAGTTCTTTGGATGTAGAATGTTATTTTACTCAGCAAAACTCTGCACTGACAGACTTTAACTCCTTTTCTCACATATATTGTGAAATGGTGAATTAACCCAACTTTTATATTTATCTAGAGATCAAATGGATGAACCCTGAGTGTATTTAGGGGCCTGGGGGGTCACATAGGGATTTTACAGCACGTCATACTCAAATAGCTATTTTTGTAATCAGCAGCAGCAATATCAACTTTGCTTTCATAATTATTACTCTTTTAGAAGGGAAAGAGCCTTACACATAGTCCCCCAATACTTACAGCGTGCCTTTCTCCCAAAGTTTTCTACATTATTGGACCCCAAAGAGCAATAACATGGCATCTTTTCCATGTGCCTCTCTCTCTCTCTCTCCCCCACCCCCTCCTGAAAATTTCTTCCATGTAGGTGATCATATGGATTCTGATATAGAGCAACAAAATTTAAAGTAGGAGTTGCCTGAAAATCACCAGCACTGTTTATCTAAGTGTTGAGAAACTGTATGCAGATCAAATGCAAATGAACCCGTGGCCCTCTTAACTAATTTGATACACCTGGATGTGGCTCTTAGGAGAAACCTCACAGAGACACCTGCAATGAACACTGAAAGAATGGTCCTCTTGGCGGTATTTCAGCCCTTCTGTTTTTGCTACCAATTCTAAGTAAAGGAATTAATGAGCTACTACAAAACAATAACTAAGAGTTGGAAAAAACAGTAACCATTGAATTTCACTCAAGCTGTCATTATTTTGTGCTGAGAAATTACCAGGAGGCATCCAGCCACCCATCGAACCTCAAAAGGCAAAGCACACTATAGATCCCTTGATAGGCACATAAGGCAAATTAATCAGAAGTACTAATGTTTCTGCATTCTCCCTTTGGTGATGGGAATAGAGGCACCTAGTTTCTGCTCCCTCGAATAGGAAAAGGGAGTGCTGGCCTTCATCTCACAGATATCTCCCAGCAGTCAGCAGGGTTGCAGAGTGAAACCCTTGGACCAAGCTGGCTTCTTGTTTAGAACTTTCTCTGATCTTGAACCGAGCGACAGGTCTGTGATGTTCCCACACTGCAGTAGAGAAAGCAGACTATTCTCCCTCCTTTTTCTGTCCAGCACTGGAGGGGCTGCTGCACTAACTCCCACCCACCTGGCTCCCACAGAGAAGTTGGTCTATTAGGCTTAGAATGATTCAGAGGCAGCCAGGCTCAAATTCCCCAAAGATCTGAGTGCAGAAGGAGTAGGGATGAGAAGGAGGGAAATGGTACCATAGCAGGGGCATTCGATAAGTAGCTGGGAGAGGCCTTTGCAATGCTAATACACAACAAACCTGATTTCCTATGTGTGTGGAATAAGTAAAGAGGAGATGGCCTCCCAGACCACATGTTCTTGAGAGAGATCTGTCACTAGTGCTCTACCCTCCAGTCCTCAGGCAGCAACCTTAAGGGGATGTAGCCTTATGGGATTCATTTTCAGTGTATATCAGTTAAGGTTCAGACAGAAAAGCAGAACCACCCAGCAGGAGATTTTGATGGTCAGATACACACAGACAGGCAGGCAGACAGACAGATGGATGCATGGACATGCATCTGGGTGGACAGATAGACATATTACATGGACTTGACTTTATGCAATTGGCTCAACTATAGTCACCAAGCTACGTGGCAGGGCATTGCAGCCCAAGGCCATTGCAGTTTTGGCCCAGGATAGAGCCAGGAGAAGGACACAAACCACACTTGAGTGAAAGTTTCAGAGTCACCCAAAGGGGCGAAGGCCCAGGGACTGACGCGGAGGCCTGGCCTGACAGTCTCTTCTCTCCTTCCTCCCCAGGGACCATACACTGCCGTCCTCCAGAGCTCACTAGCAGAGGTTGCTGCCTCCTCTTAGCCTGAGTCTTGTTCATCTCATCCTTCTCTCTGCCCACTGTGGAAGGCAGCTGCAGTCCTGCTGCAGGGAGCACTACGGAAGCTTTTTTCATCCTTTTAGACTTAGGTAACATGCATGACTGCCGTTAGCTTGGCTCAAGGAATGCCACTGTGAAAACCAAAGGAAAATATCTGAGGTTGAGTAAGGAGGCGTCAGATGTTACGACCCCGCACTGACACACTCAAAGATTATTAAATTCCTCATTAACTGAACCAGGGCTTTGCCAGGACCTGACAGGTGGTCTAGGACAGCGAACAGTTGAATGTTTTACACAGTATGAGTGCATCCAAAAGGGGACAGCGATGGTCAGGGGAAGATTCGCTGGTTCCAGGCATTTCTCAGGAAGGCAGACCTCAGACACGCCTCCCTTCCCCTTACTCTGAGAGCCCCCTCGGGCGCCTCAGCCCTCCAATCCAGGAGTGGCCTGTTTCCCCACAATAGACACGCGCCACAGTGCCGATGCTCAATCTAATTTACCAGATGGCACTGAAAAGTCACAGCTTCTGTTTTTCTTACCCTGACAAGGGTTTAGAAGGGTAGAAACGGAACACTTCTTCCGTGTCTGTTCTGGCACCGGGGGAGGCTGCATTCCAACAGCAGGGAGGGAGGGCGCCGGGGCTCACATATGTGCCTGAGCACTCCTCGGCGCTCCCGCCTGCACAGGGCTGGGGCTGCACGGGGGCGGTGCGATGCCTAGCAGTCTACTCCCTGCTGATGTCCTTGCTGCCTCTGGTGCTGAAAAATGAATAACTCGGGTCACAAACAGGCACGGCCACAGCATGCAACCG
Source organism: Chinchilla lanigera (assembly GCF_000276665.1). Classification (NCBI taxonomy): domain Eukaryota; kingdom Metazoa; phylum Chordata; class Mammalia; order Rodentia; family Chinchillidae; genus Chinchilla; species Chinchilla lanigera. Next base: position 17,196,105 of record NW_004955406.1, read on the forward strand.
GTAAAAGCAAATTAAGCGTACAAGCGCTTAAAATCAGTCTTCGCAGCCTCAAATATCAACAGTATCTTCTTAATCGGGCCATCAGGGACACCCGGCAGCCGGGACAGAGATGGCCCCGCATTGGAGCTCTGTTCTTACTTACTTGCTCTCAAGCCACGCTGTGGGGTTGTAGATTGCGAGTTGCTCTGCAAGGCTGTGGAGGAGAGCTACTCAAGATGGCTAGAGATGCCGGGGAACAGCAAACTAAGGGCAATAGAAGCTCAGAAATCAGTGACCTGTGGCACAGGAAGCAGTGAAGCAGGGAAATATTCAGAAGACTCATCGTGCCAGAGTCGGAAGAACTGGCTTATTCTCAACTCTGCAACGTCTTGCCGATGACCAGGGCAGATCCTGAGCCTTGATTTTCTCTGGTAATAGCAAAATAACAATACCTATGTTATGGGGAGGTTTTTCCCGCATAAGTAAAGGGTGAAAGCATGCATAAATATTTTATAACTGACAAAGAAGAGGTAAGATTAATATTTGAGACTTTCCTAAAAGAATTGCTAGGATTTTTACAGTCATTAATTATTTGATCCTTTCAATGCTTTATATGCGAAAACATTTAATTTCCAGAAGGTAAAAATCGCACTGAAAATATACAATGGCTAAGATTTCAATTCAGGCCATAAAGTTCAAAGTTCACCTGCTTGTCTTTCTTCGATTCTGCCAGCCCTTGTCCACTATGATTTACCACAGTCAAGAAAAAAGAAAAAACTGAGGCACCTCTCCAATCATATTTCTGAGTTCAGATCTTTCATGATGCAGAAATGTAAGTAGGTTAAGTTTATGTTCCTATTACAGTGTGTGGAGGGCGCAATCTTTTTGCAGTTCTTGTGATCCTTCAGTTGTGGGCCTGCGTGTACCTCAAGCATAAGCAGATTCTTAATTCTTTTCTTAGCCACCTAGCACCTTCTAGATTTTTTCCTAGGACCAATCTCATTTAACAGTGGCCCTTCACTCTAAAATTTAGTCTTGCTGTTAGGGTATCTAGCATTCTATTTCCTCCAACATCAAACAAATGCATTCTGGGTCTGGCAGTCTTTGAGTTGGGCCCAACAGAGTAATTATAGCCTTTTCACTTGAGCTGGCCCCAGTACAAGAGGGATTATTCTTCTCTTCTTGATAATATATGTCCTTATTCACCAGCAGCAAGCTCAAGGCACTGTGAGGAAAGCTGATCCCTGCACTGGCCAGAGCAGGAGGAGGATGTAGGCAAATTTTGGCATCATTAAACCAGTCAACCAGCTGCAAGACATTACCAGCTGCTATGTTAATCATTAATGAGGCAGACAGTGCCTGTTGCCTGAGTGGTGAACCAAACATTATGACTTAGGTTTTCATTTCATTTAAAATTAACTCACTGAATGAAGAATCGGCCTCCAGCTTGTGACAGGCAGAGCTGTTGGCACAAAGAAGGGACTAGCAGGCCAGAAGCACAAGGGGAACATGAAGTCCCTCATGGATCTGATCCAACTGTTTTCATGCCGGCCATGTCTTTTAATTCAACTCCATCTCACCTCCTCAAAGCTGCTGCTCACAATATTTCTGTGTTCCAAGCAGACTCTCTGTGTCACTTCTCCTTCTTGCTGTGACTTGTGCTAATACCTAAGTTACCTTTAGAATAGCTCAAAAATAACAAGAAGCAGGAGCATAGCCCTGTTCTTTATTTGGGACTTGTATTTTCTTATTCAAGAAAGACAGTTTTCTAAAAACTTTTATTGCATACAAACATGCACAAATATAGAGAGAAGAATACAGTGAACCCTGATGAATTCACCATTCTTTCAGTAATCATCAACATTTTACAAACATGGTTTCAACTATCTTCCCGAATTTGTGATTTGTTCTGTTTTCCCTTGAATATTTAAAGCAAAACCAAGCTATCATGCCATTCTACTTCCCCAAAATCTTCCACTTCTTTCTAATTAATAAGAATGCTCCATTGCCTATTTATCTATTCATATACAATTACTATGCCATTATAAACCCAACAAAAATTAGTCCATGTTTATTACCATCAAATAATGAAAACATATTCAAATTTTTCTGATTGTCTTAAGATGTCAAGTTATAATTGTCTGTCTATTTAGTATCTAAACAAAGTCCACACATTACATTTGGTTAAAACTGAAGGTTTGATTAGAGTCACATTAAGTGAAAAACATTCTTAAATAGTGATGTGTACATCTTTTTGCACAATATCATGAGAAACATGGTAATTGTGTGTCCTACTTTTTTAATGATGCTAAGATTGATCAATGGATCAATGGGATCCTAAAGGTCCCTTCATTATAACTGTCTTCAGTAAGCATTCATCCGATAGATTGTGAATCAGCTTATGATCCGTTATATCATGGGGGGTTTATATAGGAATTTTCTAACTCCATTAGCAGCTATGAACTGGAATTCTGTAAAGAAGGACCAATCCTTAACAACCATTTATTTCCATGAATAGAGTTTCTAGAGGAAAGGTAGGATAATTAATTCTTTCTCATTATTTACTAACATTTACATGTTTTAGTCACTTTGCAGTTACTGGGACAGAATATCCACAACTTTAAGGGGGAAAGGTTTATTTGAGTTCACATTTTATAAGCTTCAATCTTCTCATGGTCAGACAGCTCCAGGGAAAGGGGCATGCCAGAAGCATCTGGAGGAGGGAAGCGACTCACCTCATGGCTGCTAGGGAGCAGAGAGGGAAAGGAAAAGCTGGGAAGGGAGAGTTGCTCTTTCAAGTGAGGCCCCAAGTGATCTGCCAGCTCTTCTGATCAGACTCCATCTCCCAGTACCATGCCAGCTGTAGTGCTCCATAATTTCAATCACCTTCCACAAACCCCACCTCTGAGAACGTGAAACTTTGAGGGGACATCCAAGTATAAACCATAATGTCAGAGTAGTAAGTCATCCCTCAGAAATGCCCAATAGTGACTAATGTTTTCCTTTATGATAAGATGTAGTTGTCATCATATATGCACGTGTGGGTGGAAAAATAATATCTTTTTAATGATAGATTTTTCACAAGGTAAGCAAGTGAAAGTCCCTTCAAGTTGGCTTCATTACTCTTTGACGTGACCATTCATCACTTTTTAATTTTTTTTATCATGGTAAAATATTTAGAATGCAAATTTTAAAAAGAAAAGAATGTAAATTTTGCCATTTTAGTCACTTTAAGTGCACAGTTCCATGGTATCAATTATATTCATAATGTTATATAACCATCACCATTATCTACTCCCAAATTTTTTCATTAGGCCAAATATCATCCCATACCCACTAAATAATACTGTATTTCCTCATCTCCTCCTCCAACTTGTGGTAACTCCTAATATATATAAGGTGTTATGACTTTGTCTTTTTTAGCTAGTTTACACAAATATCATGCCATATTAAACCTTTGTATCTGAAACACATTTAGCTCATGCTGTCAAAGTTCATTCTATTGTAACGTGTACAGTCTACAAGGATAATCAAACTTATAGTGAATGTTTAAGTTAAAAATTTTGTATTACAGTATAAATTACATTATCATAACCCCCCCACACTTCCTCACCCTTCAAACACACTTATCCCATCATTGTTACCACTGCTGAAGCAGTTCTGGAAGTTCTCTCTCACTAGTTTCTTTCCAAGGTGTGGTAAAAAAAATACAGTGAATGCTGCTCATAAGTGCTATCCAACAAAAAAGCAAACTCATAAAAACACTACAGTGTGTCCTCAACCTCCTCATTCACTGAATCTGGAGTAATGCAACTTCTGGTACAAAAAGTAAAAATTTTTAATCAATTCGGGACAGCGAGCGAGCAATGGCAGTGCAACTAAAGACACTCACAAAATGATTAAAGATCAAAGTAAAAAATAGGTGATAGGAAGCACAGAAAGACTTTGTGGAGATGGAAAGGGGGATATGGGGATTAGGAAAATTAGAGGTATGGAAGGGGAAGTAAAAAGGACCAAGACTGATATGTATATGGACCAGTTCCCCATGATAAGTTTATTTATTATGCATCACAAGCATATACTAATAAGAAGTTAATTTATGAAAAGAAAGAGGACTTCAAGAACTGCTTCAGAAAATGTCAAGAATGATGGGATACATGCTGAGGCAAGATTTTGAGGGGGGATTCACTGCAACATGCTTTTTACTGTAATAATTTTTAAAACTTAAATATTTACTGTATTTTTCTATCACACCCCATACATTTAGTCCTTCTTATGACAAAATAATATTTCCTTGTTATACATACCACACTTTTCCTATTCTCTCTCTGTCCACAGATGCTGGTTATTTCTACCTTTTGACTAATGCTGCCTTGAGCACAGTCACACACAATATCTTTTTTAATTCCTATGTTTGAGCCTTCTGTATGTGTATCTAGGAGAAGAATTGCTGGAGCATACATTAATCTGTGTTTAATGTTTTGAGGACATACTAAAATGTTTTTCACAGCAATTAAAACTTATACTTTCTCACTAGCAATATACAAGGGCTCCACCTTCTTGACAATGTGAGATATTATTCTTAGTTCACCAGTTTGGGGGTATAACATGACATTCAAGTCATCTTGTATTATTTATTCTTCTAAGCTTTAAATTAACATTTATCCAAGCAGTTCTGATTCCTTTGAGTTGGGAATAGCTTTTCAAAGACCCAGTTTGGGTAGTAGGGGTGCTCAGAGATGCTAGATATTGTTGTTCTGGGCCATTCCAATGAAAGAGATATGTAAGCTGCTGATCCCCTATAAATTCCCAGCTTTTCTAGTTGGCAAAAGGTCCTTCCATAAAGGATGGCCTAAGGGTGAAGATCTCATCCAGGGTACAGCCAGTACAATGTGGTCTTAAGGAAAAAATCAAGTAGAGGTTGTGGCTGTAAGGCCTCTTGCTGAAACTTCAGAAATATTTGTGACAATCCCTCAAATTTTCTGAGCAAAACAAAAAAAATTTTGAAATACCACAAGAGGCAGCACTCAGTGTAAGGAAAATACCTGTCTCAAAGAGATTTACAGAAGCAAAATGGAGTGAACTGTCCCTAAGATTCATAAAAAACCCATAAAGTTTTAAAAGTAACTTCAAAATCACCACAAATTGAGACTATAAGAAGTTGTCAAAAGATATGGTTAATGTTTAAATTAAGAAGAACTTATTACAATAATAGATACATTACAAAGAATGATGGAATGAGTGGGCTCAAAGCCAGAGGAAGAATTTTTAGAATTCTGAGAGGGGTTAATGGCAATGTTTCATTTACTGCAATAAATTTTTAAAACTTAGTCACATGACTCATTTGTGATCATACTTTACTGATTAACTATTTATGACAATTTCTGTCAAAAAGAATGTGGTGTGTCCTCATCCACATTATTCAGCAGATCTGGCACCCTGAACTTCTGGCTCTTTTCCACAGTCAAACTGACCACGAAAGGTCAATATCTTGAGTCAATTCAGAACGTGGAGGCAGCCATGACAGTGCAACTAAAGACACCCATGAAACAGAACTTCCAGAACTGCTTCAGAAAGTGTCAAGAATGATGAGATAACAGCATTTGAAGCAAGAGGGAGTTTTTTGAGGGGACTGATGACAATGTGTCTTTTACTTAATATTTTTTAAATTTACATATTCACCATATATTTTGATCAAGTCTTATAGAGTATACAAAAAGAGTACATAAAACTTCTAGGGCTTCTCTAGCCAGCATCTCTAAATCTTTCCAAACTCTTCCTGTCAACCACTTCTAAAGCTTCTGAACCACATAGTCAGATACCGTCACGGCAACAACCCTACTGCTCTGATACCAAAATCTGTCTTGGTTGCTTTCTCATCCCTTGGATTAAATAGCTGACAATTGCAACTTAAAGAAAGTGAAGTTTATTTAGATTCACACGTTTAGTCTACAGTCAGCTGGCACCAGGGCAGAGACAACATGAGAGAGGGACATGGTGGATGAAAAGCTACTCATGCCATGGCATCCAGGAAGAGAAGAGAGAAAAGGAAGAGGCGGGAGGGAGACAGACCCTTCCACGTCATCCCCTTCGATGAGCTGCCTGTTACAATCAGTTCCATCTCCTCGCAGAACTTTCAGCTATGTGTTTGTTAGGTGATTGATCCACTGAAGAGTATAGTGCCCGCATAATCCAATCACCTTCTAAAAGCCCCACTCTGGACACAAAATCTAAAGATTCTAGAGGACAATCTAGATCTAAACTATTCACATGAAGGATGTGAATCTTTGTTGTCATAGGGAAAAGTGTGATAATCCCTTAAGACGGCCCCCATGAATTCTTCCTCTCCTGTATACTGATGCTATTTCACACACAAAAGGGTGGGATCTGGGTGAAGTTTGTGCCTTGCTTTGAATAGGAGAATGCATCAGAAATTGTGTTCTAAGACTTTTATGAGCCTTTGGACTTGCAGCTCCTACACTGTCACTCTTGGAAGTGAGCAGCATATATTAAAACCCAATAATCCTGAGACTGTTATTTCAACAAGAGAAAGAAGACCAGTCAGCCCCCAATTCTAGCAAGCTGTACTAGTAAAAGTAGTGCAACTTTGGAACCAAACCTGTGAGTAAAAAAGGCATTTTGGACCAAGGGACACCACATGTAGCACAACTGTCCAGCTGAGCCCAGCCCAGGTAACAGAATGGGGAAAAAAATTATTATTTTTTAAAACCCCTATTTATGGTTCCTCATTACTCAGCAGTAGGCACTTGGAACACTGGATGACTCTTCATTTCTTATATTTTCTTTCTAGCATATGCACTGGTTATTTTTATAGATTCTGCTTCCTTTTGAAATTCCCCCATGTATTCATAAATGTTACTCACCTTTTGTACTAGATCCAGTAATAAATACATTTATCACAGTCATTTTCAAGTTTAAAGTCTGATAACTTCGACATCTTGACTACATCAGGGTGTTTCTATTGACTTTCTTTTTTTCCAATTTATATTTTTAGTAGTATGTGTTTGTAATACATAATGATTACATTCTTCATGGGATACTGGTACATGTACATAACACTTTCTAATTCTTTTATCATCCCCTTCCCACCTCCATTCCCTTTCTCTCCACCTCTTGATCCCCTTCCCATTTGAAAAGATCCATCTCCCTACTTCCTATCACCTGTCTTTTATTTGTTTTTACTTATATTTTAGGTTTTTCCTATAAGAGATCCATGTGAGATTGAAGTTTGTGTGTCTGATTTTATTATGCCTTGTGTCTAGATGTCCCTCCAAAAAGGTGACTGGAACTAGAGCATGTGATACTGAGATTAAGTGTGTGATGCTGGGATCAAGGGCATATGATTACTAAATTATTCCACTGATGGGTTTAGCACAGTTCTAGCTTTGGATAATGGGAAGGCCCACACTGGGAGTAAGTGCTACCCACAGGGGATGTAGCCTCAGTAGAATATAAGGGACAAAAAGAGGGCTACTGTTGTCACTTGCTGCTTGCTACTTGGCTGCTTTGCTGCCTTCTGTCTGCCATGAATTCTTTCTCCTCTGGATTCCCCTCCTCCATGCCACCCAGCTTTGAGCCAACCAATAATGAACTGAAGCCTCTACAAACTGTAAGTCAAATCAACCTTTCATCCTTTAACTTTGGGTGTCAGTTATTTTTTTCTCAGAAGCAAAAAAAGCTAACCAAGATAGAATTATTTCACTTAATTTTATGGTTTCAAGACTTCTTCTTGATTATTTGTTATATGTTCTTGCCTTTTCATCTGTCCCATATTTACTGTTCCAGACGTTGTGTGTAAAAGCAAATAAGACTTAAATATTTACAGTGAGAAAATACTTCATCTCTTCTTCTGCCAGGTCACTATTGTAAGGGGCATTTTCCATTTAATCTATATTGCATTGAGATTTGTTGCAATTTAAAGTAGATTCAGTTTACAACTGGAATTAGTATTTGGGGTGGGATTAGAACAATTGCTTTTGGGCTGTGGCATGAAGAATACCCTGGAGATCTTTTTATGCTTTACATCCTAATAACCAACTTTCTGTAGCACAAGAAATCTCTGCTTTGCAGCCTGACCACCAGCTTTCAGGTCACTGAGGTGGGACCTTTATTTTCCAGCCCTATTTTTAAATTTTGTGCCTCAGGAGATATCTCTTCACCCTGCTGTGCTGTCTCCTATATTTGGAGACCTTGAGCAATGGATTGATTTAGTGCAAGCGTGAAATACCTAGGAGGGAATAACTCTACCTTTCCCACTCCTCACCCAGACTTCAGAGAACATTGTCAATGCATTTGGTGGAAAGCCAGCATGGCTTAGATTTCAAAAATGGCTCTTGTCCTGCTACCACTCTCTGGGGGACAGTGCCTTGCAGCCAACAAGACCCTATGCACTGAGGAGGGGATTTGCTCAGCTCACCTGCCCTCCCCCAGCTGCCATCAATCCACTTCATAGCACTTGGAGAATAAACCTGCCTTTCACTTAGGGAAAGCCCCATGATTCTCAGTGGAATTTTTCTCAGCTTTTCTCTCCTGTTCCCACCTTTAACATCCTCTCCCTAAGATCCAAGGTAGAGTTAGTGGGTGTTGCTGACATATTCTGTGACTAAGGATACCATCCTACCAGCCCCTACAGGTCATTAAAATTCATGGAAAATTAGTGTGGCTTCTTCTTACGCCCACCGTATGATGGAGTCTCCACTTTCACACCATTGCTGCAGTGATGCACACAGCCAAATGCTTCAATTTTCCTTGCAAATAATGCATTTAGGTTTCTTTGCAACTTCAGCCCTTAAATGGTTTTCGTAAAATATGGTTTTATATCTTACCCAGGTTGTTCTTGTTGCTAAGGAAGTAAATTAAAAGGAAAGCTACATCAGGAAGTGGTGGTTTTTGAAAAGAAAAGGAAAGAAATTGCTCAAAGGAAGAACAACTGGGATGAGGGAAAGAAGAAAAAGAAAGAAGGAAGGCAAAGTAGATAGATAGATAGATAGATAGATAGATAGATAGATATAGATATAGATATGTATATAGAAGAATAGCTGGAATAACTGTACTGCTGACGTCTGATGGTATACTGAAAGGAAAAATTAATGCTTAAATCTTTTTATATTTTGACGAATCTTGCATGCTTATATCTGGTAATCTGAGCAACTGATCTGAAGACAACAATATGCAATAGAACAACCATTGGTGAATTCCTACCATCTTGTCTAATGAAACTCTGTATTATCTCTGTTTTATTTAATAATTATTTTTAAAATTCTCCTTAATGGTTTGAACAATCTTCCATTCTTACATCTAGTAATCTGAGCAAAGTAGTTGAAGATAACAATATGTAATATAACAATCATTTTGTTTTGAAACCCTGTATCACTTTTAATGTTCTTACTTTGTTTTGTTTATGTCTGTGATGTTGGTATATTGCTATTGTTATTTTTTTACTACTCTATTTAAAATAAAAAAGGAAGTAGTGGTTTCTCAGTTCACTACTGACTTAGTGAGTTTCAGTTCTATAAAATTCAATTTCACCATCTATAAAACAACTGCCACTTACCACTCTACAGGGTGTCCAGATTAAATACCCAATAGTGGCAAATACTTCAATTGGGGAAGGAATCCAAGTGCCCATTTTAATCTGGATATACTATGTCTAACTGTCTGCTTCTTCTCCTTCATTTTCTGTTGCTCTGATTTTCCTTTCATCGATAGTGTCACACTAGCTGAATTTTGAATATGATGTTCCCTTTACCAGGAACACTTGCATCTTCTTTACCTCCTTTGCCTTGCCAACTCTTGTATAGTATTTCTTCTAGGATCCTTCCCTGACCCCACCCTTCCTAGTAAGTGCTTCTCTGTCATAGTGTGCATCATTCTATATGATGGCTACATATTTACCTGCATATGCTCCCCACTGGACTCTGAAGACTTGCAGAAAACAGGCATGTCTTTTGAATCGCTGCAACATAGCATTTAACAGAATCTACAGACTAGGTAAAAGTGTTTTTCAGAGCTGGGCATGGTGGCACATGCCTGTAATCCCAGCACTCAGAAGGCTGAGGCAGGAGAATCCTTGCAAGTTCGAGACCAGCCTGGGCTACAAAGTGAGCTCGAGGCCAGCCTGAGCTGCATATTGAGACCCTGTCTCAGAAAGACAAAAAAAAGTATTTTTCCTAAATAAATGAGCAACTAAATGAATGAATCACTATAAAGACTGTTGTTTCTCTATTTATAAAACGTTTATCATACCTCTTTTAGTTACATAGCATGATGCCAGAGGCTCTTAGAACAATAATGCATACATATATAACATAAGCTCCCAGCTTCAAGAAATGCATATCTAGCCAGAAAGAATACAGAAACATAAAGGAATAGTAAGGGAATAGTTAAATAGTACTTGAAGTACTCAATAAAATAAGATGATCATATGAAAGAGAAAATCATTTCAGTCAAAAAATGGGATTAATTCTAAGAGGTTCAATGTTGCTGGTGTAATAAAGAATCTAAGACTGAATCTTTGGCAATAGAGAGGTTAAGAGTGAACTTTGAGAACAGAGCTTCAGAGTCTGGTAACAATAGAAACCAGACTGCTGGCCATTTGGAGTGAAATTGTGGGAAGCAGGGTATGTGAGAAGAGCCCACTTACTCAAGATATTTGGCAAAGAGAAAACAGAGGACCATTCCTTTGCAGGCAATAGATCAAATTGCAGATGGGAAGGATCCCACAGATAAAGATCGAAAATGCCCCAGGCAAAGCAAAATTACTGATCAAAAATCATCCTGAAAGAGTAGATAAGGACCAGGGCTGCCTGCTAGGGCCAGGAGTAAGATTTACAAAATGGGATAACTCCCTTTCCTCAAAGATAGGAGGAGAATGAAGGCAGAAATATTGAGGAAGAAGGTTGCAGGAAAAAAAATACTCATGTACACCATAGTCTCAGAAAAGCATAAAGCAAGACAATTCCTGAGAAACATGAGGATTGCTAACATAGGAGAATTAAGGGGGATGGCAAAGGTTTAGAAGAGAGGAAAAGTTTAGAAGAAAGGGCAATTGTCATCTCTTGGAACACGATCTGTACCAGATGACCTCGTAGTCAGAGTGATGGGGTAGATATAGGAAAGGAACCAGATATAAAATCTTCTACTGTGATGCAGCTGATATCTCCCAGAAAGGCTGATGGAAAACACTTATAGTGAAGACAAAGTCAAGTTCAAGTGCATCCTGTGTCAGAGTCATGAGAGAAAGAAGGAAAAATAAAATATAGAGGAGTACTGGGTTAGGCCTCCGCTTATATGAGAGAAATTCTAAGCCCTTAATCAAAAAGTTAGGTTTCATTGTGAAGTCTGCAATAGAATAAAGCAAGAAGACACAGAACAAACATAAGTATCAGAGATCTAACTTGGTGCAGTTCATTGGCCATTGCACAACATCAAGTCCTGTTTAGTTTTATTCTTATCAAGCTGTTCACAATTTTAGCCATTTCTTCCTAGAGGATTTTGAGTGTATGCTAGGACCTTATTATTAACAGACAGGCAGGTAATACCAGAAAATAGTGTCACAGTTATCTGGATTCAAGGTCAATGTCAAAGCTCTAACAAAAATAAGTCCTGGAAAAATATTACCAAATCAGTATTTGGACAAAAGGAATAAGTCAACCTGCCTCTCAGCCAATGTTAATGCCTGTTGGAGTTCTATGCTGGACTTAGGGGGACATGGGAATCATGCACCATACCTCAATCCCTCTGTTTTCCACAGCAGAAGGCAACAGAGATGACAAACAACAGACTGACCTGATCAAAGAGGAGACCAATGGGCAGGAGGACAGTTTCACTTCAGGATCAAAGTCATACCCTTCCACAGATACCTTAGGGAGACAGCCTTAGGAGATAGATAGGCTTGGAGAAGGTGAGAGCTAAACAGGGATGTCCTGGGGTTCTTTGGGAGAATGGCTCAGACCAGGGAAGTCACAGGATATGGTCATGGGACATGTTGGGGCACACCAGGTTAGGGGGCAATAACTGCCATACGGGGCAGTCCTGAAAAAGAAGGCATCTAGTCTAGAGATATGTTTGGACTCTAGCACTGCTGCAAACACCCAGCAAAAATCACTGCTGTGAATTACTATAGTTGAATATGAGGCGGAGCCTTATAGTCATCACTAAAATCCAATTCATTGTTGTTTTTGGTAAAGAGCTGTTCATGAGTGGTTCCTAAGGTTTATCAATATCTAGTTGACATTTGAGGTCATTGTTTCACTGAATTTACTATCATAGACAAGGTAACAGAGTGCTGGCCAGCAATGGGTTTTCCCTATGTCAAAGCCTGCATTGCATGGGGAGTCATAAACCATACTGTGGCTCACTACCAAAGAATGGGGATCTAGACCAAAATATCTGCTAACCCCAGCACAAAAACAAACAAACAGAAAACAGAAACATGAAAAGACAAAGCATCAAAATGCCTCCAAAAACTTTCATCTTCTCCAAAATCAGTACAGGCAACTTTAAGGAGGAAATCATAAGCTACACTGTAGATAGGTCTGAAAGGACACCAATCGGGGTAAAATAGTTCTGTAAGGTGCTTGATGATTTGAAGAAGACATAAGTAATCACATAATGACCACAAAGAAACAAATGATCAGCAAGTCTAGAGAAGACACTAATAAGCAGCAAGTGGAGCTAAAGAAAGAGAGGCAAAACATAAATGCCCAGAATAGAGAAGAATGGGAGCCCACAGGAAAGATTCAGACAGAAATCCAAATTTAAAATATGATTGAAAATATGGGTAGCAGAAGTGATCAACGTTAAAAACAAATGTCAGATCTAGAGGACCAGGCTGTGGTCCATGATTATTCAATGAGATACTTAAAAATAACCAGGAAACATACAAAATAGAACCAATAGCTGCTAGATGACTCAAAGAAGGTGAATATAAAAGTAATTAGAATTAGTGCAAATCAAAAGACACCACAAAAGCATAGAAAAACTGTTTAGACATGTAATAGCAGAAAGCTTTCAGGCCATGGAAAAAGAATTTAATATACAGATAAGTGAAGCATACAGAACCCCAGACAGCCATAATCATAAAAAACACTCTCACCACACAATAATTAAAGCACCAGAAATATAACACAAAAAACAAAATCTTAAAGGCTGCTACAGAAAAACAGTGAATCACATATAAAGAAAAACCTATTAGAGGGCCAGGGATATAACACAGCAGCATGCACTTGCCTGGCAAGCCTGAGGTCATGAGTTCAATTCCTGGTATCAAAACAAACAAACAAAAAAAAAACCTGTTAGAATTATAATAGATTTCTCAACTCAAATTTTAAAGGTAAATTGAATGCGAAGTGTTTCGTGCTCTGAAAGAAAACAACTTCCAACCGAGATTGTTATATCTTACAAAATTATCTTTCAAAATCGATGGAGAAATAAGGCATTTCCATGATAAATAAAACCTAAAGAAACTCATGACCACCAAACCTACCCAAAAAAATTCTCAAGGTTATCCTAGAAGGAGAAAATTAAGCTAACAATGCCAAAATGTCCACTAAAATGAATACATTGGATAGGGGTAGCAATTAAGTTGAAAGGAAAGAAAGCAAAATAGCGACAGGAAATTAATACAATGACAGGAATAAGTCAATGCCTAATAATTATAACTATCAGTGTAAATGGACTCAATTCACAGACTAGATCAAGAAACAAAATCCAGTGTTATTCTGTATACAAGAAATACATTTAAGACAAAAAGAAATTCTTAGACTAATAATTGAAGGATGGAAAACAATACTCCATCCACTAGGAACTGGAAAACAGACAGAAGAAGCTATCCTATTTTTAGACAAAATCAATTTCAAGCCAAAGCTGATCAAAAGAGAAAAGTAAGGCATTACATATTGGTTAACACAACTGTCAACAGGAAGTGATAACAGTTACAAATATATATGCACCAAACCACAGGGCATTGATCTTCATTAAGCAAACTCTAGTGGACATAAAACACCAGAAAACATCAATAAAATTATAGTGGGAGACCTCAATACCCCACTATCACAAATAGATCAATTAAACAAAAAAGATATAGCAGTGTTGAATGAAAACTTTTAAAAACTGTACTTAAGTGACATATAGAGAGTGTTTCACCCAGCAACAGAATACACATTCTTTTCACTCACACATGATACTTCCTCCAAAATGGGCCGCATACTAGTGAATAAAGTGTGCCTAAGCAAATGCAAAAAAAAAAAAAAAAAGAAATGTTACCATTCCTATTATCAGATCACTGTATAATGAATCTAGAAATCAATAGCAACAGAAGCTACGAAAACATATGGAAATTGAACAAAACAGTGTTGAATAATCAAATGGGTCACACAGGAAATTAGGAACAAATTAGACAGCTTCTAAAATTAAATTATAATGCCAGTATAACATACCTGAACTTATGAGACACAATGAAAATAGTCCTGAGGGTAGTTTGTAGTGATGAATGCCCACATTAGAAAAATAGAAAAATCCCAAGTAAGTAACCTGAAGATTCATCTCAAAGTCTCAGAAAAACAAGAACAATCCAAAGTCAGAGCTTGTACAAGGAAGAAAATTATAAAGATCAGAGTAGAAATTAATGAAATGGAAACTAAAAAATATATAATGAATCAAAGATCTGGTTCTTTGAAAGAATAAATAAAGTAAACAAAACCTTAACCAATCTTACCAAAGAAGGAAAGAAAAGATACCAATTAATGCAATTAGAAATGAAAAATGTGAAATTGCAATGGATATTGCCAGAGTCAATACAATTATTACCAACTATTCCACAAATATATGCCAAATAATTGGAAAACCCAGAAGAAATGGATAGATTCCTAGATACATATGAATTGCCAAAACTGAATCATAAAGACTTACAAAACTTGAACAAACAATCCAATAACAGGCAATGGAACTGAAGCAGTAATAATTTCAATAATAGGGCCGGGAGATAGCTCAGCAGTACAAGTGCCTGCCTGGCAAGCACAAGGTCCTGAGTTCAACTCCCAGTACCAAAAAAATAAAAATAAAAATAAATAAAATAAAGACAATAATAAAAATCTACCAACTATGAAAAGCCCACAATTGGATGGATTCATAGCCAAATTCTACAAAAACTGCAGGGAAGATATACCACCAATACTCCTCAAACATTTTAATGAAACTGAGAGGGAAGGAGTACTTCTAAAATCATTTTTAAAGCTAACATTATGTTAATCCCAAAATTAGACAAGGATACTGTATAACTAAAAAACAGAACTATAGGCCCATTTCTCTAATGAACATAGATGTAATACTCCTTAGCAAGATACTGGCAAACAGAACATGACAAATCATCAAAAAGATCTACACCATGACCAAGTAAGCTTCATTCCAGGGAAGCAAGGATGGTTTAACACATGCAAATCAATAAATGTAATTCATTATGAACTGTAGCAAGGACAAAAATCACATGCTCATCTCAACATATGCAGAAAAACAACTTTGACAAAATCTAACATCCATTCGTGATAAAAAATAAAATCTGAAGAAAATAGGTCTTTATTGCAACATGATAAAAGCCATTTATGGGCAACCTACTGCTAACATTGTATTAAATGAGGAAAAGCTGAAAGCCTTCTCTCTAAAGTCAAAAACAAGATAAGGATGTCCATTATCACCACTCCTGTTTAACATAATCCTCAGAACATTAGTCAGAACAATTATATAAGAAAAAGAAATACAGTGAATACTTCTAGGGAAATGTGAAGTCAAAATATAATTATTTGCAGATGGCATGATTCTTTACTTACAAAACCCAGAAAACTCCACTAAAAGACTCCTAGAATTGATAACCAAATTCAGTAGTGTAGCAGGATATAAAATAAACACACAAAAATCTGTACTATTCCCATACACTAATAATGGACTCAGTAAGAAAGCGACTGAGAAAACAGTACAATTCACAATAGCATCAAAAAATTAAATACTTAGACATTAACTTAACTTAGGGAAAGACCTCTGCAATGAAACTTGCATCAGACTAAAAAACGGAAGAGGATGTCAGAAAATACCAAAACAGCCCCCTGTTCCTGGATAGGCAGAATCAACATAATCAAAATGTCTATACTTTCAAAACTATTATACATATTTAGTGCAATCCTAATTAAAAATACCAACATCATTTGTCACAGAGCTAGAGAAAACAATTGTAAAATTTATATGGAATCAGAAAAGACCCAGAATAGCAAAACCAACCCTGGATAAGAAAAGCAAAGCAAGTGGCATCACAACCCCAGACTTGAAGTTATATTATAGAACTACAACAATTAAAAAAGTGTAGTGCTGGCACAAAACAGCCATGTGCATCCACAGAACAGACTATAAGAAGCAGAAACTACCCTAGGTACATACAGCTATTTGATCTTTGACAAAGGAGGCAAAAACATACACTGGAGAAAGATAACTTCTTTAATAAATAGTGCCATGAAAATTGGATATCCACATGCAGAAGACAAAGTTCAGACCCATGTATGTATTTATATCATCATGTACTAAACTAAAATCAGTATGGAACAAAGACCTAAATGCTAACAATGAAACACTTAATCTGCTGGAAGAAAAAATGGGTTAAACTCTTAAAGACATAGGTGTAGGCAAGGGCTTTCTGAGCAGAACCCCAATGGCATAAAAAATACTACTACTGAGAATCAACAAATGGAATCATATCAAATTAAAAAGCTTTTGCACAGCAAAGGAAAGAACCAACAGAATGAGACAATCTATAGAATGTAAAAAAAAAAATTATCAGCTATTCCACAGTCAGAGGACTAACATCAATAATATACAGAATTTGAAAAGCTAGACCCCCCCAAAATAAAAGACCCAGTCAAAAAATGTGTAACTGAAATAAATTGACACTTCTCAGAGGAAGTACAAATGGCCAATAAATGCATGAAAAAAAAATCATCACTGGCCATTTAAAAATGCAAATTAACACTATACTGAGATACCAGAAAGAATGGCTATCATCAAAAAAACTAAAAATAGCAAATGCTGGTGAGGATGTGGAGAAAAAGGAACTCTATGTACAAGAAGAAATTCCCTATGATTGATGTAATTATTATGGATATCTAAATTATACCAAAAAAATTAATTATTTTTTTAAAAGGAACTCTGCTACACTATTGATGGTAATGTAAACTTGTACAACCACTATGGAAATGAATGTGGAGATTCATCAAAAAACTAAAAGTAGAAATTCCATTTGACCCAGCTATCCCCTCATAGGTATCTTCCCAGAAAAGTTAAAATCATAATGTTAGGTATATGTGCATATTCATGTTTATTGCAGCACAATTTATAATAGCTAGATCTTGCAAACAGCATACATGTCCATCAACAGATAAATGGATAAAGACAATGTGGTGTTATACACAATGGAGTACTACGTTGCCACTAGGAAAGGTAAACTTGAGCCATTCATAGGTAAGTGGATGCAATTTGAGAATATAATGTTAAGTGAAATAAGTCAGACATACAAGCTCAAATATCTCATAGTTTCTCTTATATGTATACATATAAGAGCAAAGTAGAAAAATGATAATTAGGAAATAGGGAGAAGTTCAAATACTTCCCCAAATTACATATTCCATTAAAAAATTCAATACATATGAATTTGTTTCATTTATACTACTAGTTTACCTTATTTAGTAGAAAGCTTATGTTATTATCTGTTTCTTTTTTGTAAGAATCTTTTGGTTTATGTTTTGTACTAAATAACTAACTTGAAGATAATGATGCATGGTGTAATAACTATTGTTACTCTCTACTTGGTTATGAAAATGTTTTATTTTCTCATAAAATAAAAAAGGAATAAGTCAAAATTCTTATACCAGAATAGAAGAGAACCAGTAGGCCAATTACCAGGCTCAGTATCTGATTCAGATGGATTTGGGTGAGGAATCTCAGGACAGCTGTTTGGCCAGAGTAAAAAACACAGGACTCCTGAATGGGCCTGTAATCACAAAGTGGGGAGAATAAAAATATCAACAATGACAACATCCAGAAGAAAAGACTACTGGCCAGAAGTAGGTCTTACCAGGTATTCCTGAAAAGCAAGATGTAGGCCGTGGCAGTGACAGAAAGGAAAATCAGCAAAGTTTGAAAACTGAAAGAGTTGGAGGGGGTGCGAAGGGAGATAAATACGTGGATGTAACCAAGGCTCCGAAACAGCAGCAGGCTTGTAAAGATGTCTCCCAGGGAGCAATCTAGTAGAGGTAAGACTGTCTTCAGCCAAGACAGCATTCTATAAACAAGATGCACTCATGCATAGACATTCACTGACCCCAATTCTCAAGGCCTATGCCCAGCCCAGGAGAGCAAGCAGGCCTCAAGAAAAGAGTATGATGTAGAAATCAAGAGGCCACAAAAGATTCTGCATAAAGATGGACTGCATAGTATTTCAGTGGACCAGGACTGTGTTTTGAGTGACTTTATATTATGATTTAGAATTTTAATGTCCCCCCCAAAGCTCATGTGTTAAAAGCTTGGTCCCCAGCTGATGACAATATTGAAGGTGATGGGAGGTGGTGCCTCGCTGGAGAAAGTATTTGCTTTTGAAGGGGATACTTCATTCTCTCTCTCTCTCTCTCTCTCTCTCTCTCTCTCTCTCTCTCTCACTCTCTCCCCACTCCTCTCAAATCTTCCTGGCTGCTAGGAGGTGATCAGGTCCCCATGACATTTCTGCCTCACCACAGGCCTAAAAGCAATGGAATCAGCTTACCATGGACTGAAACCTCTGAAATAGCAAGCCAAAATAAACCCTTCCTCCTTAAATTGACTTTCTCAAGTCAATTTAAGCAACAAAAAGCTAACGAACACACTTTCTGACCTTAGGAAATCACAACTGGAACATTATGCAAATTGGCCAGGGCGATCTGCAGTCAACAACTGAAATGTGCAGGGGACATTTGTAATTTTTTATATCAAACATCCATTCTCCTCCATCATAAAAAATACTTCCACCTAGGTATATGTGGTCTGGGAAATGGGCAATTCTGCCTTCTGCAACTATATTCCATTATGGAATCTGAAGGGAGGCAGATCCTACTTCCTCCTACACCTTGTCATCCTAGGAAATAGGCAGTAGGCCCTAAACTGAGTCAATCAGATTCCAGGGCTTTAGACCTTGAACAGATAAGAAGAGATGGGGATTGATTGAGGATACAGTGAGGCTAACAGGAACCTTGATGCGTTCACATTTTCTAAGCCTGGTCTTTATGTTCTCATTGATTCTCTGTGCCCTTCAATGTATGCCCTTTCTGCTTAAAATTGTCAGAGACAATTTCTATTGCGTGCAATCAAAATCTCTGACTGGTGTACATGGTACAGCAGATGGTCAGAAGTATGAGAGCAAATTTAGGCTGTCAGCAAGGACAATGTTGATGCAATTGACCCTGAGATAGAGATTAGACTAGAAATCAAGAACACGAGGTAAGATATGTCTGGTTGAGGTGAGACTCGGTACTCAAAAGATAAGAAAGTCATAGGCATCAGTGGTCAGAAAGAGAGAAACCAAATATATGCGGGTAGTGGTTTTAAAAAGAATAAGAGCTAGTGACCACACTGACCTTATTGTCTAGAGAAGAAAGACAATTATGTCAATAATTAACATTATACATTATAAATATTATAGTTAAAAATGAGCTTTGTAGTGAAATCATCTACATTCAAATCTACATCCTTATGAGTTACACAAATTCTCTGTGCTTACATCCCTCTATTTGTAGAATGAGGTAATAATTCACACATGAAAAGCAGTCATTAAAATAATGCAAACAACCTAGCAAATATTCCCCCCTCAAAACTTTCTTTTTATAGAAGTCATAGGGTATTGTATGGAAGCATAAAGCCATTCATCTAACCTTGTGTTGGAAAAGGTAGAAGTTACTAGAAGATAGTGAAACCAAAAGATGAGCAAAAACAATAATAATAATTACATTTACTAAGCTCTTTAAATGTGTGAGAAAGATTATCTCGTTTATTCCTCACAAGAGCTCTATGAGGTAAGGCACCAGAATTGTCATTTTATAAATGAAAGAAACTAATGTTCAGAAAAATTAAGCACAAAACATAAACCACTTTGTAAACTATGCAGTGAGGGAAATGGGAGTGGGAAGGAAGTGGATGGATCAGCACAACCAAAGTGGGTTTCTGGAAGTAAATTTCTGATTGGGAGTCTTATGAGATCCCTCACTGCTGAGGCCCTACCTTCTTGGAAGTCATTTTTCTGCCTGTACACACCCTTGGCTATATAACATAAGATATTCAGAAGATATAATTCATTAAGTCAGAGTCTGTTTTCTACCCCACTTTTTAAAAGTATATATTTTTAATATAGCAATGAATAAATGCTGTGGTTTGTTGATCTGACTAAATTAACATTGTTATTAGGTAGATTCATATTAGAGCAACTATTAAAACTGGCTCTCAAAGAACCTGCTCCCTCTTCACTTTTGTCTCTGACGGGAGTGAAGAAAAAAACATGCTAAGTGCCCTCCCTTCTGTTCAAAGAGAGGCCACATTTGTCCTGCACTCTAATCAAAGAAATGTGCTACCGCCTTGCCCAATTTGAGTGCTGACTTCATTACTAAAATGCGGTGTCTGCTGAGGTGGGTGACTGGGGCAGCTGTTCAACATATGCCTAGCAACACTGAATGGCCCCGTTAGTCCAGGAAATGAGGGATGCTCTATCCCTTCGAAGCTGAAGGGGAAAATGTAAGTAAGCATAAAGTAATTACCCACTTGGAACTTGTCCAGGCTATGTTCAATGCAATTGAAAGCTGATGTCCTTGATGCCAACCTTTTCCAGCTTAGGGAGGTCGGAGAACTTGGAATATTTTCACCACTCTGTGCTGCAGAGACCTGTTCTGCTTTGAAGATCTGTGTGAAATTCACCGAGGTCACCAAGGGGAGGGATTACTGCATTCTTAGCCAAAGAACATCCTGTCTCATGAGAGTTAACATCATTTCAAATGCTCTTTGGTTCATTTTAAATATTGCTGCTTTCTCTCTTCCCGTGTGCAGTGGTGAACAGACTGCTTTCCATAGATATTATCTCATTCGAGCAGCACAACTACCATGCAAGTGAAACACAGTGTGTGATATTATTTCTAATTCACAGATAAGGGGAGCGATGTTACAGGATAATTGATTGGATGAACATGGAGTCATGGACTGTTGAGACCCATCATCGGGGGGTTAGTGTCCTTTCATCTTACCCCACTTGCCCTCTAACTGAATGATTCCCAAGCAACGCTCATTGGGACACATCCTGGTTCTCTTCCCATTGCCTTAAAAGTCTTAAACTGTTGAAAAGAATTTATTTCAAAGTAAAAGTCACATGAGTTAATGTTTTAAAGATGCACATTTAGGCTTCCTGGTCATATGAGGATGATGACCCATTGATCCCTTCTTCAAATCCAACCCTAGAGAATATTAAGAGTCAGGAAAGAAATCTGTCTTTGAGGGCTCATGGAGAATATGTGAATCTCTTGAGAAGACTGAAGGTTGTTTTGAACCTGTAGGTTGGATATGTGTTCACATTCTCAGACAAAAGGCTGGGAGAGGTCCCAGTAAGAAGATGGACTGGACAAAGTTCTTCACTGCTGCTCCTAGCTTTCTCCCTCACTACTCCAGACAATCATTACCAGCCTTTTCCCTGAAAAAGTCCTTTAGCAGCCTAGATCATTGGTGTTAGCAAATAAGTACAGATGCATGCTGGGTCAGGAGATGCTAAAAACAGGCACAGATGACAGGGCTCTGTAAGGCAGCCACCATGAGAACACATGGCCACACTGTCCTTTAGGACACAGTGTATCTTCCGCTAGGCAGAATCTTACACAGAATACACAGCTTAGAGGAAAAACTAGTGGCCACGCCTGCTCCCCATTCTGCCGTAAGTAAGGATGACCTGGACTGTTAGGAGTGGTGGCCTGGCCCTTCATTGTCTTAACTCCCCACTGATGCCTCCTCCAAGCTCCCACTCATAGGGAATCACATCTGGAAAGACTCACTCATCCCAGTGCTGCGGCTGTCTGAGAATTTACTTGAAAGAAGAAATCCTGTCCCTGGATGTTGCCCAGGGGAGAGACAGTACAGAGGAAGGATACAAGGTGTTTTCATAGTAGCTATGGCTCTGTGCTCTGTGGCTCAGTGCCTCTCATTTTTTGATCACTAAATAGAGACTAGGGGCTGGGGATTTAGCTCAGCGGCAAAAGCGCCTGCCTGGCAAGCGCAAGGTCGTGAGTTCGGTTCCCGGTACCGGAGAAAAACCAAAAAAAAAAAAAACAAAACTAAATAGAGACTAGAGCCTGGTATTTGGTCTTTCCCAACAAATATTACCAGGCAGAGTAGCTAACATCTGCATAAAAGCATAAAGTTACAAGTCTAAATAAAACTACGGTTCAATAAAGACAGACAAAACTAGAATATCATCCACTGTGTGAAGCAGAGTCATTTTCACAAATGGCAAAGATTATGGCATTAGTTTGATAACTATGCTTAAGGAGATGCAGGAAGTAAAGCAAAAATAAGAAGATTTTAAAAGAATCAAGTAAAAATATTAGATGCAATAAAAATGTACAGTTAAAATGAAGAACATAATATGTAGGATAAATAATAAGATAGAAGAGAGGTAGAGAAAGACTTATTGAATTAGACTAGTATAAGAAACTCTAACAGCATCATGGAAGATTAAAGTGACAAAACATAATTAGATAAAAATTTTAAAGCTAGCAGATATGAAAAATTAGACTAGAAGCAGTGGGATCTAGCTCATTAGGTCTCAAAAAGAAGGAATGAGAAGACAGGAAGGAAAAAATATTTACTCAATATTAAGATAAAATTTTCACAATTTATGAATGATAGACTTTATGAAAATAAAAAGCTATTGAAACACCAAATAGGAAAGTTAAGAAAAACACCACTTTACTCACTTTGTAATGAATTTTTTAAAAATACTAAAGCTAAGAAAATACACTTAGACTTCAAAGCTGTGGTGGAAGTTCCTCTGTAAAGTAGCAAGCCACAGAGTAATACTAGACTATTCAAGAATGCCGAGAGCAAGATGATAATGGAAATTTCTTTTAAGGAGATAGTGAAATATAGTTTTGAAGTATTAAACAAAAAAACAACTTTAAACCTAGAGTTTCATTATTATTTAATATGAGGTCATAATAAAAACATACAATGCTTTGGATGGTTTGATATTCAAAAGTTCACACTGTATTCAAATAAGAAAAAAATGCAGATATACTGCAAGGGATAGTGTGCGTAGTAAAAGTAGCCAGATATCTTGGTGATAGTTACTGTTAATTGTTCAGAATGCTTCTTTGAATCAACGTGAAGAGAAAAGGAATATACAAATAAATAAAAATAAGAGAAACAACTATAAATACAATGGAGATTCAAAAGAAAATATTACTATTCCTAGAGACTTAAGAAGAAACAGAACATATATGAAGGGTTGAATTAGTACAAGAGGCAGAGGAAATAAATAGACCAATAAATATGTTTAAAACATGAACTATGAGTTAAAGACATCCTCTTCAAAAATAATAAAATACTACATTCAGATTATTTCAGGGGTGAGTTTTGTCAAAATTTCAAGAATTTGTCATCTCTTATATTGTATAAATTTTTCAAGAGAAAAGTCAAATCACCAGACTAATTTCATGAGACAAATTAATCACTTTTCCTTAAAATTAAATAAAATTAAGATAATAAATTAAAATTCCAGGTCACATCATGTGAAATATAGGTTAAAAATTCTAAATATTCATCTGTGTAATTAAACTTAAATGTCTCATAATGACATAATGTTACATAGTTTTTTAAATGTATTTTTAAGAAAGATACACTGAAGTATTTGCTAAAATGATAAAATATCTGGACTCTGCTTCGAATGACCAGCATGGAAGATGTGAAGGTGCAATAAGTGATATTAAATGGACTATGAGTTGATCATTGTTGAAATTAGATGCTGGGTACATAGAAGATGATTATATTATTTTCTGAACTTTTTATTTTTAATTTTTCATAAGAAAAAAGTATTTTGTGTAGGCTATTCCAGTATAAGATAGGAGTTTCAAAGTCATATAAATCTACAAAGTAAAATTTATAATAGTATTATACTTAATGATAAAATTTATTTTCTTGATACAAAAATATCAGATAACATTCATGTCTAGTTTATGCTAGTATTTTTAAATCATTCTTATCAAATCAAGAATACACTCAACTTCCTTCACTTTTTATAAGATAATTCCACAAAAAGCTATAGCAGCCATTATAGTTAAGAGAAAATGTTAGGTGTTTTCCCTACAAAATTGGAAACAAGAAAAGGAAGTCATCATTAGCACTATGACTGTTCCACATGGTATTAAAAATACTGTCTAAAAGAAAAAAGAAAAAAAAAATAAGAGAATCGAGGATTTCCAAGAAAGAAAAAAAAAACTGTCATTAATTACAGAGAATTGAAAAAGAATTAGGAGAATACATGTTGAATTTGTAAAAAGCAATAGGATTTTAAAATCATAAAGACATCAGTTACAATCCAAGTTAATCTATAAACTCAATGCAATCTTATTCAAAACACTAGTTACAATTCAGAAGAACTCCAGAGTAGAAATTTTATAAGGGAAAATAAAGATCCACAAATATTTAAGTGGACCTTGAAAAGAAATTTCAAAGATAGAAATATGGAGTTTTTCTATCAGATATTAAAAATAAATTTTAGGGCAACCCATTTGGGACCTCTCCCATCTCTCAGAAGCTATTCCTATTCTCCAATGATTTTTCTCACTCTTAAAACAAAAATAAAATAAAAATAAATTTTAAAAAGAATTGACAAGGATGAAATACAAAGAAATTTCTAAAGTAATGATATTCTCTGTTGAGAAGGGCGGCATACACAGATGAATGGATGTATTTGTTGAAATGTACAACTAACATTTTCATATTTCATTATACCTAAACTTTGCATTTTAAAAAGACTATAAATAAATATTAAGCTCATGTGAATATTATTCAGGTTGATATATATAGGGATATGACTATTTCCTTCATTTTACTTTGAAATGGATAGACGGAAGGATCTAGTAAAACACATGAAGTAAAATGCTTATGGTGAAAACACCTAGTAGTACATCCATAGAAATGATGACAAGGTGATACTGCAACAAGAGCAAAATGAACAGTGGAACAGTACTGCTCTACTGAGAACACTGGGAATTCAGACAGGGAGCACCATGTGTGTATGAGAACTTCATGTAAGGTATAGATGACCCACAAATTAACATGGAAAGAGCGACATTTGGAGTGGGGATTGGGAAATCTGGGTCATTACACACAAGAAAATAAGATGGTCAACCACTTAATACCCACCTGAATACCCACCTAATGCTCCATACAAAACTGGAAAGTGAGGAATTTTTTTTTTTTTTTGGTTTTTTTTTTTTTTTCCGGAACCTGGAATCGAACTCACGACCTTGCGCTTGCCAGGCAGGTGCTGTGCCACTGAGCTAAATCCCCAGCCCCAAAGTGAGGGTTTTAAAAATCTAAATATAAAAGGTGTTTTCATAAAATTGGGCAGAAAAATAACTGTAGGAAAATAGCTAGGTGACCCAGGCGTGAATAACCTCTTAAGCAAAACTTCCAAAACACAAGCACAAATTCTAAAACTAAAAAAAAAAAAAAAGTACAGTAAAATTAAATATTTTCCATTCTACAAATGGGCAAATGATAAGAACATAAAATTCATAGAAGAGGAAAGCAAATGGCTATGAAATGTATGAAAAATGCTCAAAATTAATTGTAACCACAGGAGACTTTAACTGTAAATTAAAGCAACAATACGATGTCACTTTACATCAGTTAATGTGGCAAGAATTAGAGAGCTGATTAGCATTAAATGTTCGTGAAGTCCTGGGATTATAAGAACACTAGCACTGGGCAGTGATATGCACCGATGCCTTGAGACTGTAAGCAGCTGGAAAGCATCCCAGGGCGGGCCATGATTGACAGTATGACGTTCATTAAGGAGTTAATACCATAACTATGATATTGTTCAGCTAAATGAATGGATTTCATGGAATAAATTAGGAGCCAAAGTCTGTGTGAATGTGTAATAATACGGATGGGTCTGAAAACACAGGGCTGGTAAGTATATGTAACATAACACAAGCTATGGTAGCTGAAAATACATGTATAAAACAGCAAATTAATCACATAGTTTTTCCTGTATGAGAAACCCAAGTCATAAATAAAGAGCAAAATAAAAGATAGATAATAGGAAACCTTTCTCAAAGGGAAGGGGATTGAGAGGTGGTGGGGAGGGAAAAAGGGGTGAAGAAAGGAAGATGTGCTGTGTGTGTGCACCAGCTCCTCACCAGGAATGGCAACATCAGCACATACTACAACGTGTGCTAGAGAAAAGAAAAACAAATAAAATAAAATAAATAAAACTGCAATTTGCATTTTAACACAACACATCCAAGGAGAAGGATGCACATTACACATTAAAATAGTTTACACAAGGGAAAAGAGAAAGAAATGGATAAAAAGAAATACATGAATAAATAAATGAGTAAATGAGTTGCCAGCCTCTTGTGGACCAATGATAAGAGTGTACTACAGACCAAAGGGTGGGATTAACTTAGCATTCATCAACAGATTTTATAAATAAATTAGAAATTCACATGTGTGTTATATGGCATTTGTGTTAGCTTTCTGTTATTGTAACAAAATCCCAAAGGTAATCAGGTTTAAAAAGAGGCTCAGTTTTGGAAGTTTCAGTCTATGGTCAGATACCCTTTCTGCTTTGGGGTCTGTGGGAAAGCAGGATGTCATGGCAGGAGCACATGAGAGAGGAAGGCTCTTCTCATTGCTATCAGAAAGAAAAAGAGAAAGAGAGAAACACCCAGGCTCTCAATATCTCTTTCTAGGACAGTCCCCAGTGACGTAACTTTTTCCAACTACACCCCACCTCCTAAGGTTCTACCACCTTCCACAGCACCATGGACTGGGACCACGCCTTAAGACCTCAGCCTTTAAGGGGGATACTTCAGATCCAAACTACAGCAGCATTCTTTGGATAAAAGAACAGTGAAGGGAGGAGTAAAGCATACAAGGCAGAATCAATTATGTATTGCAAAGTAATAAGTGGTTGAAAACCATTGTTTAGGTTCATGGGTTACATACTTAATTCTAAACTTTTCTTCATCAAGGCCAGAAGCTCTGAAAAGCATCACCCCTCACTGCTCCTCTACACCCTTTCCAAGACCCTGGGAAGATAAACAGGCTTTTATGAGATATGGTGAAGACTGACAAGTAAATGGTGATTCATATCAGGGATAATATTATAAACACCTTCTGTGGCCTCAAAACATTTATCACCTTAACTCTAAATTAGAAGATAAAGCCTGGAAACCTAAAACCTGCAGGAAGTATGAGGGTGAAAACTTTAATGAACAGTCAATTTTGTGACACCAGTGACTATTATAATATTAAAGGATCCTTGACCAACGATCCTTACCCTTAGATTCAGAGCCTAACTTCCCTAGGGCTGTTCTTTCTCCTTCCCTTCTGTCTTGCCCTGGCTCACTCAGAAAACCAAGCAGGAAGTAAATAGCATACAGCAGGTTTTTGCTTATAAAGAGCTTCCAGTGGGACAATGTATTAGTAGGGTCTTACAACAGCTTGAAGAAGTATCATCTTCACTGTTACATGGCTAAGATCCTGGCATAGACCTTTACTTCAGCTCTCTTCTCTCCTTAATGGGAGCCCTTTGGTCCCTGCTGTCCCCATCTAAGTTCCCTCTTTATATTCCAAATTACTCTGTGCTTTGCAAGTCTGACTTACATAGACTATATCCACGGGTCCCTTGTCCTCTAATTGCTAGTTCTGTTTGACCCATCAGAATCCCCGACAAGAAACCAAAGAGAGAATGAGTTCCTCCATTTGCTTTCCTGAAGTGTCACTGTCAGCTGCCCATGTTTCTGGAGATCTCAATCATAGACAGTTTGCACTTTCGAGAACCCTTCTTTATCCCAGAGTTCATAATCACTTGGCCCCCCCAACTCCTGCAGAACTAAGGGTGGTCTTAGAGCTCCAGCATCCTACATCATAATGCATGGTTCTTCTATAACAATGCCTTTGAAAATAGGACCATTGGGAAAAATTGCTCAAATCATTGTAAACCACTAACTACTTCTCATTCCTCTCCTTCTTGATGAACCTATTCCCAGATTTTGCAAGAGGGTAGAAATAATATTTATCTATGTACACCCTTCTAGGTCCTCTGCAAACAGTCAGTTTCTAATTTTTGATGTTGATTAGAATGTGAGAACCAAAGTTATAAACCACACGGGTTCAAGGACCTGGTCTGGGATCACCTAACATACTGGGAGGACCTTTGAGAATGACTAATTCAAGCTTTCCTTAGTTTGTTCCCGGAGGTGTCATCATCCCTCATGGGAACATTTTACTCAAGATTACCCTCTGTGCTTTTATAGATTTCATTACAATTGTAACAGCTTTATGTTTCACTGTTAAGAGTTGAATAAAACTTTACCCATAAAAAGTAAATCATGGCAAATCCCCAGACAAATGGAATGGTCTTAGCGTCATAATATTAATTTATATGGTATGTGTGATAGAACTTTCATCTGCAGAGCATCTCAGATTAAAATGACTTACACAGTTAAAGAATAGCTGGGGCAGGATGAGAAAGAGCCAGCCTAGAAGACGAATGTACTAAATGGATATCGATAAGCTAAACACAGGGACCACTTCACCACACTGCTGGGTGCCAGACCACTCAGAGGTGAAATACCACCGCTGTTAACTGCCAAAGCAGAGGCTCAATTTAAGAAAGAGAATAAAGAAAAATTGCCTTCCCACAAATAGTGCACAAGGGGATTTGGGGCGATACAGTACTATGAATGCAATCAGAATCACTCAGGAGAGCCTTGGAGTGGTGTGAATTTCACCTCATCCACCTCACCTTGCCTCCCCAACTATGCTATCCCTTAAAGGCAAGATGTGGATGTTTCTTCCTAATAGGTTCATTTCTTGCTGGATGCGCAACTCAGACACACCTTCCTGGTACAGATACACACAGAAGCAGTGATCAAAAGTACTTGCCAGCCATTCACTCAACAGGGGTGTCCAGCTGTGACCCTAGCACTGTTCCGAGCCCTAAGAAATGGAAGCTGATGAAAACAGAGTCCCTGCTTTGATGACGTTTGTATTCCAATTGTCTGTGTTGTTGGGTAGGACAAGGGAGAGGTAGACAGCAAGTGATAAGCAAATGCATGAAGTCGTCTGGTAGGAAAACAGGATAATGGAGAGAAAGATCCAACTGAGAGAGATAGAGGGGCTTATTTTAGAAAGTTTGGACAGAAATGGCAGCAGCTGGGGAAATAGGAAAATCAGATACGGTCTTCACTGCCAAAGAGCATCCACATTTCTTTATTCAGTGGTACACAGTGGGCATACACAGTATCCAATGGGTGCTAATTAAATAATGAAAACTGGATTGATTACAAGTAGACCAGACTCCTGCGTCACCTAAAATGCCTCCTGCTTCTGCAGAAGGCAGCCCAGGACCAATAGTGTTCTGGCAGGAACAATGCTTTGCCAGCACCATCTCTCACTGGCCTGATTTTACATATCCTTTTGACAGTAAGATACAATGACAGATAAAGCTCTGGTGGAAGGCATCAAGAGGAAGGCAAGTGACAGGTACCAAGTGAGTCCCACGGGCTATAAACCTGTCACAAAGAAAATAAGGATGATAAGGGTTTATGTCCTCAAAGCCCTAGCCTCCAAGGAAATCATGGGTCTCTTCAGATTGGCTGCTATAGTAATTAAACATCGAGACATACCATGGTGATAAATGAAGCACTCCTTGGTTTCACTTCATAGATGGTAAAACTGAGGGCACGAGACATTCATTAACTGCCCTCCTTACAGCTCTGGCAAAACAGAGTCAAGGCAGTTAGGTATGTTATTAAAAGAGAAACACACACACACACACACACACACACGTCTACTGCAGGGAATGTTAGAAATGAGGGGCTTCTTCTCAAACTGCATAAAGTGACCGTATACCTAGTAGTTGTTTCCCTCTCTTCTTCACTATCCTTGCAAACCTTTACCACAGATGATCAAGCTAGTTTAAAAGATGGCACATCATGGTTGACTGAGAACAGGTCATTCAAATGAACTCACATTTTATAATAACAAGAGAAACAAACAAAAAATATGTATGTATTAAACATAATGGAGAATGAGGGAGAAAATAAACAAATAAATCCAAAATGTAGCCTTGGCTTTAATTGGTACTGATAATATGATGATGAGCACAACCCTTTGCAACTGAGGTAAAAGTCAAACACCTTATATATGTGAAGAGATTTGTTTTGAATATGGATCCAGTGTCTTATTACAGGTTCCTCAGATTTGCTACGTCACAGTATCCTAGGGGGAAAAACAGGGATGATAATAACATAAATCACCTACCTCATTTGTCTTCAAAATTATCAGAACACAGGAGGAATTATCTTTTCCTTTTAGAAGGCTGAAATAATTGGTCACTGTGAAGTCAGCACAATCATGTGACTATTTCTGGTCTGTGATAGGTGCAGTGAAATAACATGTCCCTTCCAAGTAGAATCCAAGAAGTCTGAGTGAGGTTCTCCAGCTTTCCTCTTTCCCTTTGGTGGATAGTCTAGAGGCCATGAGAGGATATGGAAGGGCCAAAAGGCTAAAGCAGCAGGGGTCAGTGAGTCACTGCGTGAAGGACAGCTTCCTGGACAGTTGATGGGACCACAGAGGTTTTGCAGGAGCATGAAAGAAACTTTTGTTGTTAAGCCATGGAGTTCTTGATACCCTTTTCTACTGCAGCACAGTTTACTCTAGCCTAATTTATATATGTATAATAACCATTAGTGTCGTCTCTCTCCCCAGTAGCCAAGTCTAGATGAACCCAGATCCTGCAGGGCATGAATGCTATGAGGAAATCGAGCTTTGATCTATTGGCCTTTTGAACTTTTAGTGTGAGGTAAGGGGCTGGGTGTGATGACTGGGGAGAGGGAGTAAGCCATGATCTACTACTAGAATTTAGAAAGTTCATGTTCACGAACCACTGTAAATCTGCCTGACCTGCTTCTGAGAGGGTGCTTACCCTTAATCCATAGCATTCCCCCTAGATCATTCAGCCCTCTGTGCATTTTCTCCCTAGGAGCCACTAAGGCCCAGAACAAATCCCCTTATGTGATGATTTTACAGAAGCCCTTCCTCTGCCTCAGAGTAATAGTTGTCTGTTATCTCTAGTTAGAAAATTAAAGCTTTGCTTGGCCAAAGCTGAAAAGTAATACAGTTCTATAACCTTGTGCTTTCATCTGTTTATTACTTACTTCTTAAAGAGAAAACAATAAATAAAATATCTGTGCCTGTAATATCCCCTTCTCCCTCCAGGGACTCATGTAGGTTCCAAATATCCAAATAACCTCAGTGTGAAGCAGTGTTTGCAAACAGTCCACCAGCTTCTTTATGACTCTCTCATTAACCTTTCAGCCTCTGATTCTTGTTTCTTAGGTCCTGTCACTTGTATTTAATAATGCTGGGACAATTATACAGACTACAATAACAGCGGCACATCCTCACGCACACCCAGACAGTGTGTCAGCCCCTGCTAATTACAGGACTATAAAGCATCAAGAATGGGCTACAAAATACAGAGAGTGCTGCATGGATGACAGCATTAGTCACAAAAAAATTGATCTTGGTCATTATTTCTAGTCGCTGGTTCCACACCACAGGTCCTCTACATTCATTCCCTCCCAGGTCCCCTCAGAAGAAAATGCAGAAGTCAAGATGTGTGTTGAGACAAAGAACCAAAAAGCAAAGCCTGGTTGTCACAAGCTTGCAATCTCTTAACAGTAAGAGTTTCTAGATGCCCTGGAAGGAAGAAGGTCATCAGGAGGCTCAGGGGACAAGAGCTTGTTGTTAGTAAGTGTAGTCTGTCGCCTGTCATCCCCACTCTCCCTCACCTGCTGCCCGGCTTGTCTTATGACATCATTTTCACAGTGTGAGCCACAGGGACCCCGGGCCTGAGGCATTTCCACTTCTTTCAGACCCATGAAAAGTCATTTAGATTCCAGAACAACCTTCACTCCTGGTGCTTCTTTTCAGTGTGGTTGGGCCTAGTCTCTGTCTCTTCCTCTTTCTGCTTTCTTATTGTTTTTCTCAAGTGCATCAAAACAGAAAACGGTGCCCTAATTCTAAGTCTTTTACTATTTGAAAAAAACTCTTCATAATAATGCATTCATTCCCCAGACAATTTTAAGCCTCTTATCTTTAATTGTGGAATTAAGGATTTTATCTCCCATGAAAGGAATTTCATGCATCAACTAAGCGATACGCAGGGTAGAGGTGGAAGGGAGCCTTCCAGGGCCCCTAAAAACCACCCTGTGTCATAGTGAGCCCAGAACAATGCTGCTTGAAGAATTTGAGGGAGTGAGGGACACGGGTCGGAGGGACAGGAGTCGGATGAATGTGACAGTTCCATTCTCTTGTTCAGGTGAGTGTACCTGGGGTGTTCCCTCAGAAGTTCCTTTCTATGATGACCATGGAGAAAGAAAGTCCCAGAGTAGATAGTTTCTTGTGTCCTGTTACCTGGGCCTGGAGCCAGTGGTATCTGAGCCCTCTGTCCTAGCCTGGTCTTCTGGAATTCTTCCCCATATCTAGACAGTCCCAGTCCTCCTGTTCCTTCCCTCCTCTTCTCCTGAGTTACCATCACTGACATGTTTGTGACTCTTCACCAAATGGCCACCATGAAGCCATCACTTTCTCCCTAGGAAAGCTGTGTACTTCCTCAAAGCACAGAGGGCATTAGCAAAGGGACAACAGGGAATGTGAGTGAAAAGGACTGGAAACTTCCTTCTCAAAAACACACCAGCTCCAGAGGTGGAGAGCCTTTGTTATCACAGAGGGAGCTTCAGCCATAGGAGAGGATTAGGGAGCAGAAACAGCAGAGATGTAGGAACCTGATCAAGGACACACATGACCTTCCTGCTTGCATAATCATGGATGTATATGTGCACATGCACAAGAGCATCTGTTGAGCGAAACTGACATCTTTGACAATAATTATAGTTACCAAGAAACTTTAAAAGTGAAAAAAGAAACCAAAACTTTCGCTAGCTAAAAGTAATACTAATTACAGGCTTTATGCAAATTAAGTCTAATTATCATGCAACACAATAATAATATGTCTATCACTATAATGTGTCAGATTAGCTTTCTTGTAAATTTTCCATAACAATTCTGAACTTTTTTCATGTGCAAGTTGTGCAAGTAAAAAGACTATAAATTAACAGGACTACATTGTCTTTTCAAGTCCTTTGTCCATATTTCTATAAGGTTGTTTATCTTTTTCCTTAATGATGTTTAATTGGTTTTTAGGTACTAAGGATAAAATCTTTTTATTTATTACATGTTCTGTAAATACTTCTTCCAGTTTGAGATTTGTCTTTTAATTTTGATGGTGTATTTGACTACATAGAGAAATTGGTCCGATTAAGTCTTTTATAACCATACCTCATGTGCTTTTTCAGAATAGCATATTCACCTGTTCACAATTTTTTAAAAACATAGGAAAAGTACCCATTATATCCATTTTCTGAGGCCTGAAATTCCTTGGAACAGAAAATAATCTTTCTTTCCACAATTAGAGATAAAAGGGTTACAAATGCATTGAGCCTTTGTTAGAACACATTAGTGTGTTTTTAGGCAAAGTAGTATAGTGGTAACCATCTTCCCTATTTTTATGGGAGGAGGTTTCATTTAGGAGGCAGTAGAGAAACCAGGGCCGGAATGGGTAGGGAGAAAGTCACCAAGAATAATTTCAGAAGTCAAAACTGACCATCTTCTAGAATTTGTTCAGGTTAAATATCCCTTGCCGTTGGTCACATAGCACCATGTATATCGCTGTCATACTGATCACACTGAACCACAATTACTATTTATGTCTTTGACCCATATACTTCCCTATAACATGCTTAGAGGGCAAAGATTACATATAATTAGTTCACCACTGTGTCCAGACCACCAGGCCTTGTAGATTTTTAATGAACCCTGGATGAATGAGTAAAAGAATCAATAAATCAATAAACCAATCTTATTACTTTTTTCGGGCTTGTGTGACAGGATCATTGCTTCTGCCATAGAGAGACAGAAAGGGTACTCTCTTTCTGGTGTTAAACACGAGACTCAAGCTGAGATGAGTCACTGCAGCAGGACTACTACCCTCCTGCACGTGCCCCAAGATGGTCCCAGAAATAAATACCTCAACAGAACCCCATTCAAAGCTAAGTGGCACCCAACAGGGTAAACAAAGGTGGTGACTCTCTCATCCTTTTCCCCAAAAGACACAGCTTCCCTAACCAGCTGATTCATTTAATGTCTTATGCTAAATCCTTAAGCAGGAATGAATGTATTTCAGGAGATACCTAGAAGAACTAATCTCTTTCAGCAGAGGACTCTTGTCTAACCAGGTTCTCCTCAGTAGTTTGTGATCAATCTGGCTTGAAACTTCTTGAACATTTGCTGAACTTTCCATTTTCCATTAGTTGACCTTGGGTAATACTACATCTCACTACTGGCACTGAGCTAGAAAGATTTCTGCAAGAGATCTCAGAGTCCTCTCTGGGCTATGTAGGCCCTGCACAGGCCACTATGAAAGCTGATTTCTCTGGGACTTCCTGGAACCTTCAGCATGATTATCCTGATTCTACCTGGTCTCAGTTCTTTGTGCATGCATGGGCTTCCCAATCCTCAGCCCTACACCCTGTAAATATACTCAGCCCTGACCAGTTTCCCTTCTTTTTCATACCTTACCTTGCTCTAGATAAGGTCAGTTCTTCCTGGACAGGTTGCTGTGTGCTCCTCACACACTGGAAGACTGTTAGCTCTCCTAGTTTCTTCTTACCTTCAGTCTATGTATCCCTACCTGCTTACCTCTGTTTTCAAACTCAGTGGCCACAAGCTTTACCTGCATTTCTAGGCTTCTATTTCCCTATAATTGGCTTAGTATCTGTCTTTTGATTACTCAAGTGATCATCCTTTGTGGAAGCTTTCCAGGTTGCCTCTCTGAATTCCAGATGGAACCCTACCCTGACAGCTGACAACTGCATACACCTTCAAAAAGATGCCCAGGCACCATCCCCACCACATAATTTGTTTTCCAGTTCCAGTAGGTCTCTTCCCAGCAACGCTCACCTGGCTCACCACTGTTCATACATACAAAGGGAACATAACGACAACTGCACTTGTGCTACATGCTGCAAATATAGAATAAACTTTAAGAAGTTCATGGACAGAGTTTCAGAGTGCATAGTTTCCCATTATTTGCCACTCTGGGAGAGTTTCTGGGTTGGACACAGCTGGGCATACAATGGAAAGGGCTACAATGAAAAGAACCTGTTACAAATGCTTCTAGGAAAGGGGGTTGAGGAATATCTAGTTGACTGCATGACAAGAGCTTTAGGACTGAATAGATGAGCGGCTGCTATCAATCTCTTCCCAGTGAGCTAACTCGGATGATCCATCTTCGTACTAAGATACTAAAAGCAGAGAGGACCTGAGCCTCAGAGACATGCTATGTGGCTCCCTTGACCCCTACCTCTCAGCCTGACCTGAGTTCCCAAGATGGCCCCTACAAGCCCATTCTCAGCGCTTACACAAATAAATATCCATGGCCAGCTTCATCTCATGGTTCCAGCAAGATAATGGGTTTGCAAATATACAGACCCTTACTCATAACACATTACTATGTTGTAGAGCCTTACTGATAATATATTATTAGTATGTCTTAGGTAAATGTGTGTGATGACAGCATCCTGTGTTATGTTTATGGGAGGAGTTTTTGTTGTTGTTTGTTGTTTTGTTTTACTTGGTTTAAGAAAACAGTAGAGTATTTAGAATAGGTGGGGGGACCCAAGACACCAAGAGAAGCTCTAGGGCTGCTCTGGGCTGAATCTCAATCTCCTCCCTCACCTCTGATTCATTCTCCTAGAAGACTGCTGTCTAGTAGAATGGTAGAATTACAGAATTCTACAGGTAGACATAAATTTACTAGAAAGGGGAAACAAAGAAATTTCCACCCCTATGCAGGAAAACTAGAGGAAACTTCTAAGTGTTGGAGTATATTTTATCCTTTCGTTTGACTTTGGAATCCTTCCCTTCTTTACAGGTATTGTCTCCTCTTTTGCCCATGTCCCCTACATCCTTCTAAAAATCAGCTGTACTCTTCATTAACTAACTGGCAATTGTCTAACTTCTTTGTGACTCTGCTTTCTGGTCATCAAAACAGTACATTAGTACAACATTATTACCTTTTTCCTAAGGACTGTGCCAAGGATTAATGAGAAAAATGTATGAGTCACTGGCACTCAATAAAAGTTACCTCTTATCATTTCTGTAAGCCTTCATATCTCATTCTTTAAGAAAATCAATCCAAATGAATCCTTCTGTACGTAGGCAATGTATTTTACCCCTCTCAGGTAATATAACTGCATTTAAACTGAGAGTATGTTTTCATCCAATGAAGAGTGAAAATTAGAGAATGTCAAGCTTCCTGGTAGATGGAGAAGGGAAGATTCACAGACCCTTGACAGCAATATGCAGGGAGTCTTGGGCACATTGTTCAAATTCTTAAGCACCTCAAGCCTGGAAAATGACTACCAGGGCTTATTGTCATAGCTTTATATTAAAAGATGTTGTGACAAATCATTTTACTGTCCCCGTTCATATCACATAGTCAATTTTTAAAAATTTTTGTTCAGAAGAGTTAAACTGTAAGCTGAATAACTTAATTTGAAGACTTAAACATTCAGGCTACTTAAGGACAATAGTAATGTTTATTGTTTGTATAGATTTTTTTTCTCTGTCTAAATCAATGCTGCTATATTGCTAAACACTGACATCAGTTTGGGCAGACATTTATTACTCAAGTGTTTCTAGCTTTCCCAAGGGCTAATATTTTTCTAGTTTATTTCTCTAAATTCCATACAAACACCAGAAGCCTCCTAAGGCAAGTTCTATCCCATACTGCCTTCCAGTTTTGATTAGCAGGGCTCTTTTTTAGTAGAAACTCAAAGCTGTAATGTGTTTCCTCTTCTGCTTTTTGCTTAAATTCCTTTGGAAGACTCTTCATGGCCTTTTTAACTGTCTGTGTTTATTTTCTCATTTCTCCTATTAAAGCAAAGATGGCAAAAAGGTCAAGAGGGAAAGTAGCTGCACCTCGGCAAACTTCAAAGTTACCGTTAATCAGGTAATCATCTTCCTCCGTCAGCCAACCTCCCTTTTCCCTTGCCTCCGTTTCTTCCTGTTTTATTCAGAAAAACCTTTTTCATTCTCATTTGCTTACATCAATTCACCCTGCTCTTTAGCTGCACTAAGTTGAGTTGCATATTCTTATCTGAGACCCTCCTGTCCCCTCCTGTCCAAGTCAGATTTTTCTTGGCACATGGATTTTTAAGCCACCCTTTGTAAATCCAGTTTGCAAAGAGCAAGCAATCTCCAGTCTTCTTTTCCAAAGCATTTGTAATCCACTATGCTTTAATTATAGTGTCTATTCAGATGCTCAAAATTCCATCCAGTTATAGATTTTTAATACTTCTTCCCTCTGTATGATATTTATTACATTGATTAATTCCCCAAATGTGCTTTTTTGAAGTTTAATACCCTAGGTCTTTGAAGCCACTGCTTGCTTAAAGAATTCAAGACAATCATGATCACTGGCAGCACAGAAGCTGCCTTGGAATTAACTATATAATTAAGCTGTTCTATTCCCAGTAGCCAAGAACTATCCCACTCTTAGCTCGATGCCTCAGTATCCTAGTAAAATACTGTGCTCTCTCTCACTCTCCCGCTGTACACTCATGTATATGGCTTTGCCAACAAACCATACAGATCTGAATCTGGGAAGTTTCACAAAAAAATAAACAAGTTATTTAAAAATTGACTACTACTGTATATTTTTATCTGTAGTTGACACAATAATTGTACATATTTGTATGGTAGAGGGTGGTATTTTATTACATGTATATAAGGTGTAAAGATCAGAGTACAGTAATTGATATTCCATCATCTTGAAGATTTATCATTGTTGTTTGTGTTGGAAACATTACAAATCTTTTCTACTAGCTATTTTGAAATATACAACTTTGTGGTCAACTATAGCTTGCTGCGCTATAGAACTTGGAAGCTATGTCTGTTAACACTCTCTCCTGCTACCCTTTCAAGCCTCTAGTAACCACTATTCTATTTTCTCCTTTTGATATTGATGTTGTAGCTTCCACAGATAAGTGAGAATTTATGGTATTTGTCTTCCTGTGCCTAGCTTATTTCACTGAATGTACTATCCTCTGGTCTCATCCATGGAGCTGCACATAATAGGATTTCATTTTTTATGGCTGACTGATATTTCTTCACGACCGCATAGCACATTTCCTTTGCCCATTCCCCTGTTGATGAACACCTTCATTCCATGTCTTGGCTATTGTAAACACTGCTGCCTTAAACATGGGTGAGTGCTGCATTAAACATGGGTGAGTAGATGTCTCTTTCACAGACTGAGTCTCTTTCCTTTGGATATATACTCATTAGTAGAATTGCTAAGTGATATGGCAGTTCTATTTCTAGGTTTTTAGGAAATTCTATATTATTTTTTATAATGGCTAATTTACATTTATTTCAATAGTGTGAACAGCCTTCTCTCTCCACACCCTTACTATCACTTAACATTTTCTTTTCTATATTAGCCTTTCTAACTGTGCTTAGATGATATCTATTGTGGTTTTGTTTGCATTTCTTTGATGATTAGTGATATTGAGAGATTTAAAAATACTTGTTAGCCCCTTGTAGATCTTTTTTCAGAACTGTATATTCACATCACTTGCATTTTTTTTAATCAGATAATTTGGTTTTTTGGCTTTGAATTGCTTGAGTTGTTTATATATTTGGGGTATTAATCCCTTATCAAGTATAAAATTTGCAAATATATTCTCCATTCAGCAACTTGTCTTTTAAATCTGGTGATTATTTCCTTTGCGTCATGGATGATTTTTAGTTTGATAAAGTCTAATTTGTTACTTTTTGCTTGTGTTACCTATGCTTTTGGGGTCACATCCAAAAGAATCTCAGCATTTCCCCTGTTTTCTTCTAGTAGCATCACAGATTCAAGTCTTATATTTAAGTCTGGGATCCATTTTGCATAGACTTTTCTATATGGTAAGAGATAAGAGTCCAGTTTCTTCTGTTTATAGATACCTTGGGCCATTTTTTAAAGAGAATGTTCTTTCTCCAGTGTATGTTCTTACTGCTCTTATATAAAATCAATTGGCTCTAGATGGGTTGATTTATTTCTGAGTTTTCTATTCTGTTACATTGGTATGTGCCTGTTTTCATGTCAGCACCACGCTGATTTGATTACTATAGTTTTGTAGTATAATTTCATGTTAACTATTGTGATGGCTCCAGCTATTTTCTATTTCTTCACTTTCAGTTTGTATCTTTTCCTATGAACTAAGATTGTTGTAAGCAGCATTTAGTTGGGGCTTGTTTGATTCTTTCAATCCATTCAGTTTATCTATACTTTCTTTTTTTTTTTTTTTTTTTTTTTTTTTTTTTTTT
>NW_004955406.1:17242149-17290369 GCF_000276665.1 Chinchilla lanigera
TGTATTGTGCTTGTGATATGTTGTAAAATGTTGTATGTCTGTTAATGTTTCCCTCCTTTTATCCTTAAAATTAAAAAATAAATAAATAAATAAATCCCCAGCCCCTATCTATACTTTCTGATTGGATAATTTAATTCAAGCTTACTATTGAGAGGCAACAAAGATACTCATCATTTTATTGTTCTGGTTGTTTTGTGTATTCTTTTCTCCCGTCTTCATGGTTAATCTTTGTGTTTTGGTGGTTTTCCATAGTGATGAGATTTGATTGTTCTGTCTTTCTCATTTGTGTATCTACATCAACAATGAGTTTTGTACTTTCATACATTTACATTTTCATTATGGTTGTTCTCATTCTTTCACTTCTAGAGGTAGTGTCTTTTATGTATTTCTTGGAAAGCCCCTGTAGTGGTGATAAAATACCTCTTTTTTATTATCTGAGAAAGCTTTTGTGCCAGTTACCTTACTTGTTAATTTAACAGGATTAATGTGCTGTTCGGAGGTGGCCCAGCTGGAGATGGGTCACTTGGAGCATGTCTTTGGAGGGTGTATGTCTTGCTATCTCTCTTCCCCTGTGCTGTGCTTCCTGGCCACCATGACAGGAGCAGCTTTATTCTACCAGGCCCTTCTGCTATGATGTTTCTGCCTGGAGGCCAGCTGACCACAGACCAAAACCTCTGACACAGCGAGCCTAGTTAAACTTCTCCCCTTTTCAGTTTTACGTTTTGTGTATTTTGCCCCAACAATGAGAAATCTGACCAATACAGATTTCATTTCTTCTTCATTTATGAAAGATAGTTTAACTAGGCATAGTATTTTTTTTCTGGCAATCTTTGGCTTTTTTGTTTTGTTTTATCATCATTTGTTATACTTTGTTTTCTATTCCTGTCTAATGATGTTTTGGTAACACATATTAATGTACAAATGACTGCATTTTACCATGACATTTCCATACATACATAGGTCATGCATTAATCATGTCCACCCTCCCTTCTAACTTTTTTCCTCTCCCTCTCTTCCCCTATCACCACTTCCCAATCTGCTGTTCTACTTTCAGGTGATCTTCTTTCCACATACAAGAGAAAACATGTGCTACTTATCTTGTCTGGACTATTTCTCTGAATATTAGTTCCCCTAGTTTTATCCATTTTATTGCAAATGACATGATTTTATTTTCTTATGGCTGAATAACACTCTGCTGTGTACATATACCACACTTCCTTTATCACTTCATCTATCGATGGGCACCCAAGCTGATTCCGTATCCTAGTTATTGTAGATGGTGACACAATAAACATGGGTAAGCAAGTATCACTTTTGTATGCTGATTTCATTTCATTTGGATACACACCCACGTGTGGGATAGATGGATCATATGGTAGTTGTATTTTTAGGTTTTTGAGGAAATTCCATCCTGTTTTCCATAGTGAATGTACTAACTTACATTCCCACCAACACGTCATCAGCTGGCAAGTTTTTTCTTTCAGCAGTCTAGATACATTATCCCATTCTTTCCAGTCATCCAAGGTTTCTGCTGGAAAATCTGCTAGTCTAATGGAGATTCTTCTATGTGATTGATATTTTTTCTTGTTGCTTTTACAATTCTGGCTTTGACTTTTGATAGGTCAATTCTATTGCTTCCTTGGTGACTGTCAGGTCTAACTAGGGTGCATGATAGTGCTGTGGCATTAGCTGCATAGGACTGCCACCTGGCAAGCTATTTATTACACTGGGCTTAGGAACACATGGGCACTTCAGGTTGGTCTGCCATGCAGCAGGTCTACCAGGAAGTGGAAGCCAGCACCATCAGGATGGCTATTGCACCAGGCTCAGGTTTACAAAGGAGTCACAGATTGGCCAGATATGCAGTAGGGTCACAGTGGTGGAACATCTGCTGCTTGGCTGGCTGTCTAGCAAGGGACAGGCACAGGGGAGTTTGTCTGGTCAGCTGACTGTAAATCAGCTTCACTGATGGGATTGAGGCTCAGGTGTGCAGCGACACTGTGGGTGTGCAAGCTCTGCAGCATACTCTCTAAGGAAATGAGGACAGGGCTTAACTGGCTACTAGGCCAAAACAGGTGTACACGAGTATAGAGGGCCACCATGTGTCATCTCTCCCTCTGTGCAGGTCCACCTGCTCCATGGGTGAGTGGCACCCCATGGGTTTAGAAGTCAGGGTGCTGGCCTTTCTTCTGGGCCTTGTTTCAGAGGGTCATATAGCTGGACACACCCACAGGAGCATGGTAGAATGATGGTGAAGTCTCAAGAACAGAGATGTCCGATGGCTACCAGCCCTTAGGATGGGATGCCCTCTAGCTTTGGGTCTTGTTTCAAGAAGATGATGAGCTGCAGCAGATTAAGTCACAGGAAGTGGGGTGTACAGTGGGGACTCATACTCTGTGGCAACACAGTCACTTAACTCTGGACAACTCTACAAACTGTTTAAGGCCTATGATGGACAGCAGAGTCTCCTGCAGTCATTTGCAGCTCTACTCTTGGTCACAAACCCATCAGAGTTGGAAAGATAGTGTTGAAGAGCCAGGGTGCCTCACCTTCCTCTCTATGGTGATGTCTGGGGTTTCCAGACCCTTATGGATGTTTCTCCTTCCCTACTGCTTCAGTGTATTCCCCAATCACTCCAGGCAGAATATGGTCATTCTTCTTGGCGAATCACTTATTCTTGTGGTCCCTTTTGTGGGAGGTAACTCGTGACAGGCAACACCATTCAGCCTTCATGCTAATGTCACTCAACTTCTGTCTCATTATTGTTTATCTACTTGCTGGATGATTGACAGTAAGTCACAGTAACTTCCATTATTTATCTGAACCTTCATTTATATATAAATGAAATGAAGAAGGACTCGGTGTTTCTCAGATACCTTCTAGCACTTAGAAAATCATGCCCATGCAAGTCTAATCTATTCTCCAAAACTATGGATTTGTATTTCCGACACATTACTGTGATCTATGAAACATTTTATTACACTGGGATTATTGTTTAAATATACAGTAAACAATTTATTTTAGATATGGTGAGTAGTTAGACCCACCTTGTCTTTATGTAACAGGTTTATTGCAGGAAACTGACTCACAGTCATATATGCATAAAGTACACAATCTGATAAGCTTTGTCATTTGTGTACTTATGAAGCCATTGCCAAAATCAAGATAATATTATTGCCCACATCTCTACTTTGGGATTAGTTGAGCATCATTTTATAATTCCATATTCTCTACCATGTTGGCTTTTAGCTAGAACTTTTTGTAGTGTGAGTTTACTGGCGGCTTCAAGGTTTATGATATGTATCTTTTAACTTATCAGTCTATCTTCGTACGGCATTATGCCATTTCATATATATAATAAGAACTTAAAAACTATATAATCTCATTTCTCATTCCCTATCCTTTGTGATATTGGTGTAAGTCATATATTTTTGCTTCTACATGTATTATAAACTCCAATATACATTGTTAACTGTTGCTTTAAATGGTCATTTTTTAAAGACATTAAAATGACTGTTACAAGTCTTTCACATTTACTCAAATAGTTACCAAATCCTGTGTTCTCTATCCCTTTATATGGATCAAGATTTCTACCTGATATCATTTTCCTTTTGTACA
The DNA here is from genome assembly GCF_000276665.1 of Chinchilla lanigera. Taxonomy (NCBI): domain Eukaryota; kingdom Metazoa; phylum Chordata; class Mammalia; order Rodentia; family Chinchillidae; genus Chinchilla; species Chinchilla lanigera. The sequence continues at coordinate 17,245,768 of NW_004955406.1, forward strand.
AGGGACTTCCTTGTTTATAATATGAGTCTGGTAGTCACAATGTTTTTCAGTTTTTGGGAAAAAAAATGTCTGAGTACATTTATCTAATCTCAGCTTTTGAAATATATTTTCACAGGGTATATGATTCCAAGTTGATAGTTGTTTTTCCCATTAGCACTTTAAATGTTGCTTTGCTTTTTTCCCTTACATTGTTTTTGATAGGAAATCTATTGTCATCTTTAACTTTGTTCTTCTATACGCAATGTACCTTTTTTCTCTGGCTACTTCTAAGCTTTTCTTATTATCACTTGGTGTTATATAACTTGATTACAATGTGCTTTGCTTTTCTTCATATTTTGGGGCATTTGTTGAGCCCCAGAATTGTGCACTTACAGTTTTTATAAAATTTAAACAATGTCTGGCTTTAGGCCTTCAAATATTTTTCATACGCTGCTTCTCTGTTGGGGACTACAAATTGGATAGATGATAGATAGATAGATAGATAGATAGACAGATAGATCTTGGATCACTTAAGTGTACCATGCCTGAATGATACTCTTTCTTCCCCAATTTTCTCCATGTGTTTCATTTTAGTTAATTCCTACTCCAGTTTTCATATTATATAATCCTTCTGTATTGTTTAATCTGCTATCAATTCCTTCCAGTGTATTTTTTATCTCAGAACTTATGGTTTTCATTTCTACAAATTCCTTTTTTATATTGTTTCTAATACTTTCAATCTTTTCTACAGGTTCTCGAACATATGGGATATCCTTATCTAACAATTTTGTCACCTATATTGTTGCTATATTGGTTTGATTTATTTTCTTATTATGGATCACATACTTTCTTGCTTCTTTGTATGTCTAGTATGTTCTTCATTGTATGTCCAGATATTGTGAATTTTATCTTAGTGTTGGAGTGCTGGGTATTTTTACATTTCTAGTATAGCTTGGAGTTTTGTTCTGCTCCATCATTAATTTACTCAGAAACAGTTTGATCCTTTCCGTCATGATTTTTTAAGATCTGCTAGTCAGGACCCAAGCACTGCTTAGTCTAGAGCTATTTTCAACCCACTCCTGAGTCAGGACTCTTGTGAACATGAGGTATGATCAAAGACAATGGTGAACATTTACATTTTTAAAGAATGTGTTCCTGTAAAAGATGCACTGTCCTTAATCCCCCTCAAGCTACTCTCCCTTGCTATGAACACACTTAGCTCATCATTATCACCACTTTCTAAAGCAGATGTGGAAGTCCTCTTTCATGTGCATCTTTATTTGTGCTGCCGTGGAAGACTGCATGTCCTGAATTGATTCAAAACATTTACCTTTTATGATCATTCTGACTTTGGGAAAGTGCCAGAAATCTCACGGTGCCAGATCCAGTGTGAAGTGTGGATGAGAATACTCCATAATGTTTTTACTTGACAGAAATTGCCACTAACATTTTGAATTGATTTAGGACAATAGGCAGCCAGGAAAAGACACTCCTGAAAGGGTACTTCCAGAACTGCTTCAGAAAGTAGCAACAACAATGGAGTAAGTGTATTCTAAGTACAGATGTGGCTATTTTCAAAAGGATTAATTATAATGTCTCTTTTACTGTGATAATTTTTTCAACTTTCATCATCTTTTTTTTTTTTTTTTTTGTTTTTTGAGACAGGGTCTCACTGTGCAGTTCAGGCTGGGCTTGAGCTCACTTTGTAGCCCAGGCTGGCCTCAAACTTGCAGCTATCCTCCTGCCTCAGCCTCCCGAGTGCTGGGATTACAGGCGTGCACCACCACGCCCTGCAACATTCATCTTATTGCTTGATCACACCTTATACTTTCTCTGATGCTTCATGAATTAGAAATTTTCTACTCTGATAGAGTGGGAACAGAAAATATGTCCTGCTTTGTTTGACTGTTGAGTAGTGTGCCCTCTTATCCTTTCAAGTGATCCTTTCCTGGCCTAAAGTATTTTTCTTACAAGCATGCACTGCTTAGTACTCAAACAAAAACTTAAAAGAGACTCCCAAGATCACCAGAGTTCTCCCTCTGTGCACCTCTTTCCTCAGAACACTCTTCTGTAAATTCTAGCCACACTGGATTCCCCAGGTTCCTGAGAAACCATTCATATTCTCTTGGGATTCCTCTCTCTGTGCCATAGCTTAGAAGCTTTTTCTTGGTAGTATGCTGGGGCAATCATAAGATATATCATTTATTTTCTTCTTTCAGGGATCATTGCCCTTTTTCTGATGTCTAAATCTTATTAACAGTGCTTCATATCAGGAGTCAAAATTTTAGTTGTTTTGTAAGTGGCTAGAGGCAGAAGGCATCCACCTTAACATGAACAGCTGTAAAACTCTAACTTCTGTGAGCATCCCTCTAAGTATTTAGCGGACATTTGACTTCTAACAGTACAATTTGAAGTCATTACCAACAACTTCTTTAGCTCTGTGACTAAATATCTATTCACATTTACCATTATGATCTTTTCTCTACCCCGTCCCTCCAGTAAACGGTGCCCTTGAAACATCATGAATGTTTATTGCTTTTTGTGTTCCGTCTTGGTTTCCAATATTTGTAAACAGTGCTACAGAAGTCTGAGTAGAAGCAAGCTCATGGATGTTGGCTTAGTTTCAGTTTCAAGAATGCAGAGCAAAAAAAAAGATTTAGTCACTTTGACAGCCTTATTCTGAGTCCATTTTTCATGTTACATATTTATCCATTTGGTGATGAATTCCAAAGACAAAGCATTCTGGTGGGGGTGTAGCCTTGAGGATAAGACAGAAACCTTCTCTCCCAATTGTTCACTGTCCCCAAGTACAAACTGGCCTTGATTTCCTATCAATACTATACCTGAATTGTAATGATCTGCACAGAATTGTTATTTCTTCAGCTCCTTTTCTTTTCATTATGTTTTCCTCTACTCTATGTAACATTTAGTGGCTGGATCTAACACAGACACAACACACAAATATATACACATTCCATCTGTGCAAGCCAAGAACACACTACTATATGTCATAACCTATTATTTCATGCAGCATCATAAAAAAGATCCTCATGCAATTGAATATGTATATGATACCAGAACAGAATCTAAGAGAATGCATTCAATCAAAAGCCTGTTAATAGACAGGGGAGCATCCTGTGCCCTGGGAAACAAAGGTGCCATGATTTTATTGCTACTGTTAGACCAGCTCTACACTGTACAAGAGCTCCGGAGCTCCATTTGCTTTCATCTAGTTCTTGTGATTTCACCATGTCCCCTTGATTTTACATTAGGTGACAGAATACAAAGTTTTCTATCCCAACTCCTGTCTTCCCAGTGGGCCTGTCTTCTGAGCTGATGGGCCACTGTTTTCTGTTCTTCCCTTAGCAGGGCAGTGTTCAGACGCTGTGGATGAAGCCCATGCTGGCAGCCTGTCAGGAGCCCGAGGGCCCAGCTCATCATGCAGGAGCAGAGGGAACCAGACTGCCTGCTTGTTCTGAGCTTCAGTGCACACTCCAGGCACATTGTCAGCAATCAGGATCAGTCAGACCCTTTCTGAGATCAGTTGCCCAGAGACACGGAAGGGTCACCTTAGTCCACTGAGTGCCCATTTCTCCCAGACAGCTCTCTCTCAAACCCACCCAGATAAGTGAAGGAAGAACGACTAGGCCTCATATTTTTCCCAAAAGTCATTTTCTGTCTACAAAATTGGACCCTCATAAACACCACAGCCAGCCTTCCAAGGCAGGCCTTCCAGATGAAGCTTTCAGGAACAAGTAACCAATGCCATCTTCACCTCATCCTTGGAAGAGTGCACAGGGTGTTGGAAAAATGCCTTTCTGGAATGAAACAATCTTATTGGTTCTTCTTCAAATGAATAACAAATTTCCTCCAGTCAATAAAACATGGCATATGTTTGAATGACTCTTCATAGTCACTTATGTATCAAATATACGGTATCAGCACTCTCTTCACTGCAAGCCATAGTGCTAGGAGGCAGGTATTAAGAATGAGCAAGGCAGACCTGGCCCAGCCTTCACAGGGTTCATAGCTCATTGAATATTTCACACGCACTTGCAATAATGATTTAGGACGATTCAGCAGGAGCAGAACAGGATATAAAGGCAGGTAGACTATCCAGGCTTAAGTTTGAGAATTCACTGTGGAAGTTATGCCTACAATGAAATCTCTGAGATAAGGGAAGAGACAGGCTAAATGACTTTGGGCAGGAGAAACAGGACAGAGAAGACTACCCTAGGCAGTTGGGCCGTCAAAAAGCAAAGAATAAATAAGCAGGGTGGCAAGTTCCAGCCCCACCTGAGCAGTTTAACAAGTCCCTGTCTCAAGAGCGACTAGGGAGCAGTTAGAAATGTAGTTTAGTGGTAGAGTGGTTCTGGGTTTGATCCCCAGTATTGCCACCAAAAGGAAAAATACAAGAAAAACTGTGACTGAGTTTTCAAGAGTGGAGTCCTTGGGCTTCAACAGAAGAGATGACAGGGAGGACTGAAGCTCCACAGGGGCCAGAGCCCAGGTGTGTCATAGAAGTGGGAAGTCTGAGTTTTAACCTCTTGGCATCAAGGTATTCACTAAGAGGTTTTAATTAGAACATTATTAAATTCACATTTTAGAATGATCACTCAGCTTGGGGAGAGGGGGCGTTGGGAGAGCAGGCCCAGGGAACAAGGCTGGAGATAAAAGGCAGACAATTAGGAAATTATTGCTACCTGGCAAAGAAAGAATGTGGTCTGAGTCAAGTAGGAGGCAGGGTAGTTTTAAAATAGTACATATATTTTAGAAATATGTAGGTGCTAGAATCAACAATGACAGATTAACTGAGGCCAAATGTGCAAGAGAGAGGTAGAAGTTAAGCAAGATGCTTTCACTAAGGGGATTTTAGTAGCATTCGGTAAAACAGGAGACAATAAAGAAACAGAGGTCCACAGTGGGTGCTAATTGTTTCTATTATCAGTCAGTGGAAAGAGAAAGAGATAGAGAAATCAAACTGGACCCCCAGCTCCTTGTGCCTACTCTCCTAAGTCAGAGGCTATAGGGAGGGGTGGTTATAAAACAGAGCGTAAGTAAAAGAGGGATTTTCCTGGAGAACTCACAGGAAGTCCACAGTTGAGTCCCTAATGGTTCAAAGCTCTAACCCATCTGACCTGACGTCCTTTAAGATGGAATCTCTGATTTTACATTACATGTCAGGTAGTGGCTTGGCATAGGTCCAGAGGCCTCTGAGCTAGGGACATCCTTTAAGTAAGTCAAATAGATAATAAATCATGTGAAAGTACAGAGGCTACTGAGGCCAACTTGTTACCTTCAGGTTTGACATGTGCTGACTACTCCCCATCTAAAGATAAGGACAGCTGAAGGCTGAGGTCCCAGCTCATGAAGGCTGAGGTCCCAGCCCGTGGAGGCTGAGTTCGGCCCACAGGCTAGTTCCTTCTGCCTCTGTCCTCCTCAGGCTGAGGATGCTGAGCATCAGTGCTTTGAACAGGATCTCTTGTTATCAGTGTCGGTGCATCCTCTGGTTGTGATTCTTCTCCTCTGACCCTCATCTATTTCTTTTGCCACCCATGTACCGTACAAATGAGAACCTATCAAAAATCTGACCGATACTGTGCCTCCTCCCCGGTCCTTACCGAGGGTGAGCTAACAGATCCGCTAGGAGACAGGGGCTAGCTTCTGTCCACTAAACCTACAAATGCTGGGTAATAGGGCTGTGATTCTGTCCAGGAACTGTCACTCTACACAAGCATGGCAGGCCATAAAATCAATGCTTAAAGCTAAAATGTACACAGAGAAAAATGAACGTGTCAGTGAAACGCTCCAAGAGATCCCCAAGGACCTAATTATAAATGGACACCAAATATTTAATCACATCTTTAACCCTTGAAGCAAGGACCCAGGGTAGATCTGATTCACCTCACGGGCAAAACTCCACCAAGTTTTCCCATAGCAATTCCTCTCCTCTGGATAGTATAGCCGCCCTATCTAAACACCCCCATTCCTCCCCACTCAGGAACAGATTTGTTCCTGTCCCCACCCACAGCTTCCTCTGGCTCCATCCTCTTCACGGTGACTTTCTTCCTCTGTATTAAAATCAGTGGTTTTATGTTAGCCTCTATTTTTATTAAATAAATTATAATAACAACAGTTAACATTCATTGAATACCTACCGTGCTGCATGCCAGGTAGATTCTTGAAGAGCTGTATAAGTGTGATCTCATGTAAATGTCACAAAACCCAACGAGGAAAGTTTTAGTCCTATTTTATAGATTGAAAACTGAGGCTCAGAGAAAATAATTTGCCTAAGTTATATGATGTATAATTAGAAAATCTGAGATATAAACCCAGATCGCTCTGATTCCAAAGGCTATGTTTTTCTACAATACTATAATTGCCCTTTTATTTTAAAAGAATTAATTGGAATTAACTCTAAAACTCAGTGAAATCCTGCTATCCCTCTTAACCATATGGCTACTGCAAAGCAAACTAGGCCATTTCCCAAAATGGGAAAAGAAAGAGAAGGAAAATAGATCGAGCACCTTTTAAGTGCCAAAGGCTCTTATGTATTTTATCGTACTGAATCTTCACCACCGCCACTAATGATAGGTATTATTACATTAATTTTCCCAGTGAGATGTTATAGATAATATCAGATAACTTGTACAATTGATAAAGACCTAGTGAGTTGTATGGAGCTGACCTGCATCTCTCTGACTTTCAAGCCTAAGAATTTTCATTCCCTTAGTCCCACTGTCACCATACATAGAAACCAGAGCCCTTCCCTTCTTTATTAATCTCTAGAAAATGCCTGATTTGCACATTGGCAGCATGTTACCAGGCTATGCCTCCTATCCCCTGAGGAAATCTTGAGTCCTGAGTTTGTCCCTCATCCCCATTTAGTCCAAGAAGCATATGTCTAGCGCAGTCCTGGAGCTTGTCCAAAATGAAAAGTAATGCCTAGAGTTTCACTTCCAATGTGGAGCAGTAAATAATATGCTCCAATCGCACCAACCCTCCCTTAAACAACAACTATAAACACTGGACACAGTGAAAAAAAGAAAGCTTCAAGTTTCTAAACGTGAAAAACAAAAGTACACTGATTCTGGAAGGGTGTCAAGATTTTGAAGAAGGGAAATTGCATACAATGACTTTCCCATTTTTATAATTTTATAAATGAGCCAGGAGTGTACAGGGTTGTTTAAACTCAAATGGAAGACAGAAAGGCAGAAAGGAAAAGGAAAGGAAAGAAGAAAGAAAGAAAAAAAGAAGGAAGGAAGAAAGAAAGGAAAGAAGGAAGGAAGGAAGGAAGGAAGGAAGGAAGGAAGGAAGGAAGGAGGGAGGGAAGGAAAAAGGAAGGGAAGGGAAGGAGGGAGGGAGGGCAGGAAGAAGGGCAGGAGGGAGGGCAAGAGGGAAGAGAGGAGGGAAGGGAGGAGGGAGGGCAAGAGGGAGGGAGGGAGGGAAAGCAAGAAAAAGAAAAGAGAACAGAAGGAGAGAATCAGTCCTTCAAGCCTGAAAATCAGAGAGGAGCAGAGTCTGGTACATTTATTAGAAAAAGGAAAAGAGGAAGAAAGAGAACCAGATATAAGCAGCTCCAAATTCTTGTAAAAACATCTGAAAATCTCTCTGTAAATCCCAATCCCTCCTACCCTTGTCTCTAAATCACTCTTGAACTATTCAGTACCAGAGACTCCAAGCGGTTAAGGATAAAAGAACCACACTGAACTTCGAGCAACTGGCCAGTGTGAAGATTTGTAATTTAGGTCCAATCAAATTAATTTTCTGATCAAACAAAAATTCAACATTCTTCAGAAATATATATACCTAGTTCTGGAGTCTCAGCCACAATATAGAAGAGAAAGTTAAAATTATAGGGTGGAGTCTCAAAAAAAAAAAGAGCATAATGATATACAAGAGAAAGTTAAAATTATAGAGTGGAGTCTCAAAGAAAAAAAGCATAATATAAAAGATAAAGTTAAAATTATGTGGCATCCAAAGAACCATCAAAACTTAAAGAACCAAAATAAATGTAATTAATAGAGACTAACAACAGGTTGGCTCAGATGTTAGAATTTGTAAAGTAGAATTTAAAGCAGGTATTACAACTATACTTTTAATATAAAAGAAAATATGCTGACAATGATAAACATAGCAAACCTTGTCAGAGAATTTTTGTAAAAAAATAAATGGTAATTCCAGAACTAAAAATATAATATCTGAAATTTAAAATTCACAGGTTCAATTTGACAACAGAATGAAGATGACAAGCAAAAGGTCAGGAAACTTGAACATAGATCCAGAGAAATTATCCAATCTGAAAATAGGTAGAAAAAAGTAGTTTAAAAATAGACAAGCCTTTATAGCTGGGAGACATTATCAGACATCTAACAAATGTATAGTTGGAATCCTACAATAATAAAAGAAAAAGAATGGAAGCAAAATTATTTGAAGAAATAATGATCAAAATTTTCCCTAGTTTGATGATAAACATACATTTACTGAGTCAAGCATCTCAGGAAACTTAAAGTATGATTATGAACACAACTATGCCTAGACATACCATAATCAAACTGCCAATGAAAAAAGAGATAGAAGGAGAGAGGAAAATCTTGTAAGCAGATCTGGAAAAACAACACATATACAGGGACACTAAAAATAAGAATTATACACATAGACTTATTAGAAAACTTTCAAGACAAATGCTAAACAATATTTTTACCATGCTAGAACACAATGTTTACACAGCATTTTATATCTGGAAAGATTACTCTTTAAGATTGAGACAAAATTGATGTATTTTCAGGGTTTTTTAAAAAGAAAATTTATTTTCAGCAAGTTTACAGTCAAATAAAAAAGTGTTCTAGGAAAGAATGATACCCAAATAAAAACACATTTTATAAGGAAAAATGAACATTAGAAATAGGAAGTATTTAAACAAATGTAAAACACAATAAAATACTGTTTTCATTTTAATTTCTATAAAATATATGTTGCTACTTAATGAAAAATTATAACGTTATGTCATAGGATTTATGTAGATTTTACACATAGGCTAAGTATAGCATAAAAGGTCTGGCTACAATTAGGATTAGGGAAGGTAAATTAACCTATATATACACAAGTCTTCAACATTTTACATAATATACCACAATATTAATTTTCAGTTTATTATTAAAATCTAAGTATGTATGTTATAGGCTTTAAAACAAAAACTAAAAATACAAAAAGAATGTTATTTAATAAAGTAGAATTTTAACATGATTAAGTCTGAAAGGAGGCAGGAAAGAAGACACAAAGGAAGAAAGTATACAAGAGAAAATAAATAATAAAATGATAGATCACATTCCAAACATATCAATAATAACATTAAACATTAATGGCCTAAACACTCTAATGAAAGGGTAGAGATTATAAAATGGATTTAAAAGTAAAACTTACATGTCAGTGTAGTGATTGATTGACTATGTCAACTTGAGAAGTTTAGAAGCATAACTAAACTTGGCTCAGCAATTCTACACCCTAGGGTGTAGAGGAGCCACCCTAGGGTGGGTCGTCGCCTAGATAATATAAAAGGGAAATGAAGGACAGAGGTACTTCCATTCCTTTTGGAGGAGCTCCAGTCTTCACCTTCAGCTTGGATTTAGTCTCCTGGCTTCTAGTGCAGACTCTTCAGCCTCCACCTTGGATCCTTCAGCCTTCTATCGCAGACTCATTGGCCTCCTGGTACGAACTTGCACAGAACTCTGCAGTGAACTCCAGACCCTGGACTTATTCCTTCAGTCTTCAGTGTGCAGACACCCTCTGCACGCTTCCTCATACAACTCTTTGGCTGACTGTAGTAAGCCAATCTTGTAATTTCTTATAAGTTGTACATCCTGTGTTATATCTGTTTCTCCAGTAAAACCCTGACTGATACAGTCAGTAAGAGATTCATTTTCAGTGTATATAAGCATATCAGATAGGTTAAAAATAACTGAAGGAGCTGGGCGTGGTGGCGCACGCCTGAAATCCCAGCACTCAGGAGGCTGAGGCAGGAGAATTGTTGCGAGTTCGAGGCCAGCCTGGACTACAAAGTGAGCTCAAGGCCAGCCTGAACTGCATAGTGAGACCCTGTCTCAAAAAGACCAAAAAAAAAAAAAAAAACTGAAGGAAATATATACACCAAGAAAACAGTAAATAAATAAGGTAGCCATAATGGCTATCTTAATATAAATAAAATGGATTTTAAGATAAAAAGTCAATTTTGGGGGTTTTTTGAGACATGGTCTCAATATGTAGACATGGTCTTCAATATGTAGGCTGGCCTTGAGCTTACTATGTAGCCCAGGCAAGTCTCGAACTCATGGCAATCCTCCTGTCTCAGCTGCCAGAGCTCTGGGATTACAGAAATATGTAAAATATCAAATTTAAAGTAGCTTCAATTTATTGAGAGAACGTAACAATCATCAACGTGACATGTGCCTAACAAGACAGCTTTACATAAAGCAGACATTTAAGAAATCAAAACATAAGTAATTCCATAATCATAACAGGAGATTTTAACACCCATTTCTCAACAACTAACAGAACTCTTCACCCAAAACAATCAGTACAGATGTATTCAAACCACACTTTCAGCCATTTATAACAACTGCAGAATATATATTTTAAGGGTATGAGATAAATCATATGCTGAGTCCTAAAAGTTTTGATAAATTGAAAAGGACTGTAAAGATAATAGCCTTGTGTTGAAACTAAAATGACTATTTGTTTCTGTTGTATCTCTGGATCAGTCAGAGCTCTCCAGAGAAATATTTATTATATTATTACTGTATATATTATATATGTATAAGATATATATAAGACATTTACATTAAGGAATTAGTTTATACAACTATGAAGACTGGCCAGTTGAAAATCTGTAAGGCAAGTTAACAGGCTGAAAATCTTGCTGTAACCGTGAAGCAGAATTCTTTCTTCACTGGCAAACTTTAATTTTTGCTCCTAAATTCTTCAACTGATTAGATGAGACCCACTCACCTTATCAAGTTAACCACACCACAAAATACCTGTAATACCTATTAATGCCTATAACACTTATAATGCAGGTATTAATGTAAAGAATAATACCTACATTATTATTTCACTAAGTAATCAGGTGCTACAGCCTAGTGGGTAGTCTACTTTCTGTCACTGTGACAAAATACCTGAAATAAGTACTTATGACTTTGATACACAGTTTGAGAGATTTCCACCCACAGTCAGCTGTCTGTGTTGCTCTGGCACCTGTGGCATGGCAGACAATCATGGTGGGAAGTTCACAGTGAATCAAAGCTCCTCACCTCATGATGGCTAGGAAGCAAAGTTAGAAAGTACCCAACACTACCACAGGCTGGGACCAAGACTTTGTACACACAGAATCTAAACCGATGTTGGTGCAATGGGAACATAGTGATGGGTGCCATGGTTCAAGGTAAGACTTCAGAGGTAAACAAGGCTCTACTGCCATAAATACTTGAGTAGAAACTCATTAAAGGACAAAAAGCAGAAAGTGACGCAATTCAGTTCCTGTTTAAAGGAATTATTCCAGCTATATTCAGAGAACGGATTGTAAAGGGGCAAGATTGTAAACAGATCACTTAATAGACAAATTGCTCAAATGGCAAATATGGGTGGTATATCAGACTTCTTTAAGAGACAGAACTGGCATAATATATAGATAGATCAGTAGATATAAGAGGGGTGATTTATGAGGGAAATTGAATCATGCAATTACAGGGCCCAAGAATTCCTACTATAGACTACCTGCAAGCAGGAGACCCTGAGATAGTAGTAGCATGGTTTAGTCCAAACTTGAAAGCTGCAGAAACAGGAAAGTCAATGGTATAATTCCCAGTCTGAGGACAAAGGCCTGAAAACCAGGGGGTCATTGGTTAGGTCTGGGAGCCAAAGGCCAAAGATCATGGAGTTCTGAGTCCAACACAGAAGCTGCCATTCCAGCTGCAGGAGAGAGAGACGAAATCATCTTTCCCTGTTGTTTTTGTTCTACCTGGGCCCCCAGCTGATTAGGCAGTGCCTGCGCACACTGAGTGCAGATCTTGTACACTCAGTCTTCCAACTCACACACCAGTCGCCTCTAGGAACAGCCTCACAAACATACCCAGAAGTGATGTTTTGCCAGTTTTCTAGGTATTGCCCTCAATCCAGCCAAGTTGTACCTAAAATTAAGCATCACAGGTGGTAAGAACTAGGATAGCTGGAAGAAGAATTTGAGAAAAGCAGATGGATTCAAACTATATTCAGGAGTTAGACTGAGTATATTTCACGAAGGAATGGACCATGTGTGTTGTGCCTAGCAGTATACATTCAGTCCCCAGCACATTGCCTGCTTGGTATGTAAATATTAATACAGTGGATCTTTATTATATGCAAATTCTACATTGTGAATTCACTTATTCATTGTAATTTATCTGCAACCCCAAAATCAATGTTTATGGCACTTTTGCCATCACTCATGGACAGGCACACACACAGATCAGTGACATTTTTGAGTTGTTGGCCATTTTGGCAAGGTCAAACAAGACCACACTCTGCCTCTTTGTTTCAGGGGTCATACTATAGACAAGATTCCTTTTCACTGCCTATTGAGGGTCACTTTCTCTACATTTTTGTGTTTTCTGTGTGTGTGTGTGTCCGTGTGCACACTTTTACTGCTTACAATGGCTCCCAAGTATAATGCTGAAGAGATGTCTAGTGTTCCTAAACACAAGAAGGTTGTGATGTATCTTACAGAGAAAATACAAGATTAGATAATATTCAGCCAGACACGAGTTATGGTGCTGTTGGCTGTGAGTTCAATGTTAATGAATCAACACCATTTATTAAAGAAGGTGCCCCTTAAATAGAAACTCACATAAAATGTAGCAATTAGTGAACAAAAATGTTGTGAACAGATGCCTATAAGAACTTAAACTGTATTTTTCTCTAAAACCAATGGTTCAGTATTCACAAATCAGTGTTCCCAGTAACTTTATAGAGCATAACTACCCCCAAATAAAGAGGACCAACTATAACTGCTAAATGAAAAGCAATGAAAGAATGAATGAATGAATGAATGAATGAATGAATGGGATAGATACGACAGGATTTGCCAATGGAATAAGAGCTATAGGCTTTACCAACTGCATTAATGGTGACATCATTTAGGAAGATAGGGTGTTTCGGGAAAAGAATAACTTTTGGAGGAAAATGGAAAATGTTACTTTACATGCTGCTTTTGAGATGCCTGTGAGATGCCCAAGTAGATATGTCAAGTACCAGGTGAATATACGAGTCTGGACCTCAAAGGAGATTTCTGGACATAAATTTGCAGGTGATCAGCATATAGATGGCACTTAAAGCCACAAGGCTAAAGGAAATCACCTAGGAAGTGAGTACAGGATGAAAAGGGGAGGCCCAAGACCTATGCCCAGGAGCACATCTATTTTCAGAAAGGCAGTACAGGTGGAAGAACTAGCAAAGGAGCCCAAGGAGAATAGCCAGTTCTGAAGAGGACAACCAAGAAATGTAAGAAGCCACAGAAGTCCTGAAAAGACTATGCTGAGATGAAGAGCAGTCAGTCCTAGAGCACAGCTGGTGATGAAGATGAAAGTGGAATCAGCCTGTATGGTACAGTGAAGAAAAAGATAGGGACCCTGAGACACCTTCAGAGTGAAGGAGTAGTCTGAGGAAGGAATGGAAGAACAAAAAAATAAAAATAGTATCACTTGGCAACTTGCAAAAGTTTTATGGTAAACAGTAGGTAGCAGGGAATTGAAGTACTGCTAGAGAGGGATAAGGGATCAAGACAGGGTTTCATTTTCATTTCAAATCGGAAAATATGAAAATATAGTAAAGCTATTAGGAATTATGCAGTTAAGAAAGGGGAGATGAGTGATGGTGAGAACAGAGGAAATGAAGAACCTGTGTGATGGGGGTGGTGCACGCCTGTAGTCCCTGCACTCCGGGAGGCTGCGGCAGGCAATCATGAGCAAGAGCCTACCTGGACAGTGTAGCAAGTTAGCAAGACCCTGTCTCAGAATGAAAAAGAAAAAAGGGCTGGGGAGGTAGCTCAATGAGAGAGCCCTCTCCAGTACCTAAGAAAGTTGGGGACCCAGGGCACATTTGGAAGAACTAGTCTTTGTTAAGAGGAACAACCACCACACTTGTCTTGTGCACACACACACACACACACACACACACACACACACACACTCACCTATGCCTCTGCAACTGATAACATACAAGAGTTGTGAGATTTTCAGTGTATTCCTATTGCCTTGATTTTCACCGAAGTTCTAACGGGTATAGATATTTTTGATTCCTACTTCCAATCTTCCTAAGTTTGCATCTTTCTTTTTTCCCATGTTTTAATCTTCAGACCTTTGCACTTGATTCTCTATGAAGTTGTCCTTCTGGGGTTCTTCTAAGTTGCTTTTTGACTCTCAGCTCTTTCTAGCAACTTATCTGCTGCTCTTTTTCCCAGCTTCTAAAGATTTGAGTCATGTCTTTCTCCCACTAGAGGCACTACCCGAAGGCTAAAAAACTAATATGAGACAGCTCAGTCCCTTCTGCCTCACTGCCACCTGATGGGCAGTTATCCTGGACATCTACTGCCCACAGTAAGTGCAAGGCTCAACTGATAGTAAAGGCTGTGGTTTCATCAGAAACTCTTTTCTGACAGTTTTATGCTCATGTATATTCATCAATGTTCAGAATTCATTTCAGGCATAACTTTGCCAACAATTTTAAGTTTTAGCCCAAGGATATCTACTACTCCCAAGGATATCCATTATGATCACTATAGCACATAAATAGTCATGGACCTACTATGTGCTTGAGTAACCACTTTCAACATATCAACTCATTTATTCCTCAGAACACCCTGTGCAGTAGGTATCATCATTCCCATTTTATGGGTTTGCATTCTGAGGCTCAGAAATAGCACAGCTAATAGATTAGGAAGCCCAGATTTGTAATCATGTCAAACTACAAAGTCTAACACCTTCCTACACTTTTCAGGCTGTTAAGTGGGCCTATAGCATTCCCTGGACCCATTCTGTCAGGCACCATCATATTCCATGAATGTTCCAGCTCCCCAGATCTTCAGGGATTGCCTTGGAGAAAAACACCAATTTATATCAACCCAAGTCCCACCTAACTCAATGCCTGACCCAGTCATCGGTTGCCTATGTTCCCCTGGAAAGTCATGGCTGTGCTTCTATTTCCTGAGAAACCACTGTACATTGCAATTTTCACCACTGTGTTCAATCTAAGTAATAGAAATAAAAGGAGGGGTGGAATTTCTTTTAAGTTGCTGGTGAATTCTTTGGCAGGTGTGAAAATTGATGTTGCAGAAGAAGAGGCCTAGGCTGTATAAAAGTGGGTGATAAATAATAACCCTCAGAGCAAGGGAGAAATGATACAATGGATTGGAAAGAGGGTCATGTGCGTAGAACACACATACCCATGTGTGCACACGGCAGGTGGGAAGGGTTGTCCTGCTGCTTTGGGTGCCAGGAAGAGACCAGTAGTATCCAGGATTCAGCAAGAGAAGAAATCTAGCTCCATGCAAAAAAACAGAAGCAAAAGAAAGCCCTAGGGTGACAAAGGGACCCTGAGAGGGAACTGGGCTACCCAGGAGGACTCGGGGCTTTCCTGTGATGAAGGTCAGCCAAAAACTGGGGGGCACCAAGGAGCAGCAGCAGCAGGAGGGAAAGTAGCTGAGATATTCTTTGAGCCTCAGAGAGCAAGGAGAGGATGTGAGAATTCTCTCTGAAACAAGATAAAGGACACGCCAAAGCAAACTAAGAAGAGCTTGATAACAATTACAGATTAGAGCAGGTACTGATCTTACTTTACTTGATATCATTTTTAAAATAGAAGTAGAGGGTTAAGTTGCTATGGATCAATTTACACTTTATGCTATTTTTAAAAAGAGAGCTCTGTTTTTTTTTAAACAGATGTGATTTGATTACATGCTAATCTCTGGCCAATTAATAGTGTTACTCAGACTGTCTCAGTGTGCATCAAAACTGGTTAAAAGAAAAGAATTAAGTCAAATCCATGTTGGATGTTAAGTGTACGTGTTGGGGGCACACCTGCAAACGTCCCATTTCATAACCTCTCTATGACATTCAAACCACCTTGTGTGGGTAGGCACGGGCCCAAAACAATGACAGCTAGATACAAATCTAGCTTCTCACCGACCCTTCATCCTCCAGGGAAGCAGGAGAGGATTTGGTGGTGAGGCTTGTCTAATTAATAGCAAAAAAATGTGGGAGTAAAAACCCACACCTCAACCCAAATGTTTCATCATCCTTTCAAACAAGTTTTCTGAACAAAGAGTTTTTCAAGGTGCAGCTCTACCCGCAGGCTGGAGGGGGGAGGGCCAGAACACTCACAAAACCACCTATGTGTGTACACTGCACGTACATGCACGGACACTCACGGGAATGTGTGCACACATAGGGTGCACAGTATTCCATGCCACACCCATGCTAATGCGAAATTTGATGAAGAAGAGGGTCACTCTAACCCCAGGAAACAAAAGGTTTAAAATTAAAGTTCCTGGAACAATTGTTACCTGATTTCAGGGGCTCAGGCAAGATCATTACCATAACTATTACCATTAATATTAATAACAAAAACTTCTATTTGCATAACACTTTACATAAATTATATCATTGGGCTTTGAAAGATATTTTACTAATACACATTTCCAACAAATAACAAAAAGACAAGAAACAAAAACCTTTATAGTAGGTGGGGTGGAGGGGTTCTGGGCTTTCTGTCACGAAGGAGCCCCCTTTATTCCCTATAAGACTTCTTATTTTTAATGTGGTTTTGTCTAATTAATGACCTTTGTTAAAGAATATTCCATTTCGTTATTCTTATTTATAGAAGAGCAATCAGTATGCAATCATCTACATTACCTCACTGAGCTAATATAATTCCATGAACTTGATGTTTGAGTTACTGTCTGAGGCCTTATTATCAGTAAATCAATTTTAGTTGAGCTTTTTTGATATACTGCACAGAACTTTAAGGTCCCCACTACCACCTTAAAGGACCTCTAGGGGTTCTAGAAGCCTGGACAGGGAAGCACTGAAATAAATCTCAGAATATTCTTCTTACCCATTCCTTTGAAACTAGGAACAAATAAACAATGATCTAAATTTTTTAAAACAAAATTTAGAAGTCTTTTAAGTAAAACAACACAATTACCTGTACATACACACGCGCACACACACGCACACACTTGCACACACACAGAGGAAGGCAAAGGACTAACACTGACAATACCATTTTTCCCCCTAAATATGATTTACAGACCACGAAAAGCCTTTGCCAGTGCTGCCCACAGAGAGCTTGTGTATGCGGGCTTCCAGTCCTGATTTTCACTTTTAGCTAAATGTGAGAGAAAGTTTCTAGATTTCTTAGTCCACTGGCTGCTTTGCCTGCAACATAGGATCATCATAGGTGCAATTTCTTAGAGCTATGTGGGACTTCTATGAGTAATTACGTATAATGATTTTAACACACACCCTAGCACATGGCAAGTAAGCAATATATTTTAGCTGTTGTTATTATCATCATAAGCACACACTTTCCAGAACAGCAGCTGATTCCCAAGCTTTTTTTTCCCCAGTGCTCAGGATTCTGGGGATTAAACCCAGGGCCTTCATACTGGGCTACATCCTCAGGTCTTTTTTTACTTTTTGAGACAGGGTTTTACTAAGACACAAGCTTACCCAGGCTGGGTTCAAACTTGCCATCCCCCTGCCTCAGCCTCCCAAAGTTCTGGGACTAGAGGTAGGCACCATCATGCCCAGCTACTCAATATTTTTCATGACCCACAAAAGGAAAATTTACATTCATAAAAACTTTGTTTTGGTTAAATTTCTTATTTCCAGTGTTTATAGAAAAATGTGCATCTCTGCTTTGATCAAACCTAAAGCAGCATGCACAGATTAGGAATGAAGGCAGTGGAGGTGGAATTGCCTCAGTTCAAAGAATTTCTCTAGCACTCAACTTCTAAGAAGATCTCTATATGATCTCAGGTTTATTAGTCACTATTTCCTCATTGGTAAAACAGGGATCGTAACTAGCTCCTGGGGCAGTGGAGATTTAATGAGATAATGTATATAAAACATTTAATCATTTACTATAGTAAATCCCCTTCCCCCACCCAAAAATAGCTGTCATGATTACTGTCCATTAATATATGAAAATATCATTTGCTGAACCTCAAATGCCTGGTGCAAAATATAACACTTTTGAAATCCAAATACATTCTCATTTACTGTGGCAAAGCATCCAGATACACCAAAAATTAGCCTTGGAAATAGAAAGCTAAGAAGAACTATTACTAATTTGTTCATTTTTCTTTTCCCCCTGCACACATCAAATGTAGCTTGATCTTCAACTATGTCAATATACATCAACTGGTTCAACAGTTTTCACAGATCTACTTAGTTATTTCACTGGTTGCTTCCATTAAAGGACTGATTAGTACATAATTAGTAGCTGGCCAATTTAGTCAAAAGCATCAAACTAGTTTATCCTCCATGGTTCTGTTACATCCTAAGATGAGTGGAGAGAGGAGAGTCTGCGAAGGCAGCCAGCACGCATGCCCTGCTCCAGAGCTGTCCGTCACCCTGCTCAGATAACCTCTAAATTCAGGCCTAGGGTCCCATTGCTCAGCCAGGGGACATTTTGCCAACTAATCTCTCCAAGTCAACTCTGGCAGACAGGACCTTTTCCTTCCTTCTTTAAACTGCAGCCTTTACAGACTTGCTCTCTATTTATTTCTCTAGGGGAAACCAAACCCTACCTAAATGATAAAAAGTGGTAAAGTTTCCCCAAGCAGACTGTCTTCCGCACCTTGATTAGCCGAGCAAAATGTAGACATAAAATGCAATTGCTTTTTTTTCCAAGATGCTAAAAATGTCAGCCTTGATTTACCCCGACACTCTGACTGACTCACGGCAGACATAAATCCTTCATGCCCAGTGCAATCATTTTTTTGACCTGCTCAGCGGTGGAGAGGGGGAAGACTCCGCCTTTATCCTCCCGGTGCCAGCACCTTGATCCCAATAACTTTTCCTTTGACTATCCATGTGAGGAGCAAGGGCTAGAGAAGTAAGGCAGAAAAGCACAAGATCATTACATTTTTTCTGAAACATCATTCTTTGAGTCAGAAGGGAGGAGAAGGGGAGAATAAAATATATTTTTATAGGACTATTTCCTCTCACCTGACTCATAACCTCATCTTGCCCCTGCTTCATCTTTGATTAGGAAAGCACAGGAAGGCCTTCCACTTGGGAAGAGGCTGTCTTTCTGTTATAGGGAAAAACTTGATGCCTCTCTGCTGAGTACAGTCCTAGCGTGGCACAGGTGGCAGTCCTTGGATTGTTCGCCTTGGAGTCATGATAATTGCTATTGTTTGTGGATTGCCCAAACATAGCCAGGGGATGTGTCGGTTTGGAGCACGGCCTCTGGAAACTTGGCTTGTGAAACGCGATCCACTAAGCAAATGGGCACTGACTAGTTAACAGGAAGACATAGGGTCTGACCTCACATCTACTCCTTAAAGAGAGCAGATCTGGACCAATCATTTCTTTCTTCATAATGAGGTCCTCAGATCTTTAAAGGGAGACTATGTAGGCCTTTCCCTCACCTCTTCCTTCATAGAGATCTTATATTTCCTAAATGCTTTGATCTCTCCTAAAGAAAAGAGAGTAATGACTTAATAGAACTTTTCTGCTATCCATAGCTGTGAGCCAGTAAGGTGGTCTTTCCCTTCCAAATTCATAGGGTGTACAGAAGAGCTGCCTTTGCCTCGCAGCAGGCAGTATGATATTCTCTCTCCCGCCCTTCACTCATACCCTTCCTCAAGGCCATAGTGGCCATGAGTTCCTGACTATTCTCATTTCTCCTTTTATTTCTGCTCTATGGGATCTTTTAAATCACCTTTCCCTTTCACTGGGATCTTTTAAATCACCTTTCCCTTTCACTGAGTTTCTAGTCTAGGGGTTTCTTAATGGCGGAGACTGTATTCTGTGCCGGCACGTAGTGGGCATGTAATAATGAGTTAAAATGGACTCCTGTCCTCCTGCAGCCCCAGTCTTCCAGCTGTTAGTCAAACCTCTCATCAGAAAGGCCATCTATCTTCCCAGAGACAGACACCTCAGGATTCTCCTTTGACACCTACTCTCCCGCACATCCTAACCGCCCTCTGGCTCTTTGTCTGCCAATCTACAAAGTGACTGTGAATTAAATTTAGCAGCCACTGGAGAAGGCCAGAGGCAGCCATCTACCCCTCCAGGACCTAGCAGGCCATCAGGCTACCTCCTCTAGCGCAGTCTCAAACATCCATGCCCCCCGCATCCTTGCCCATAGCTACTCTGGGAGAACAGAGCTTGGTCAGCCTCTGATTCGCTGGAAAGTGGGGTGCTCTCAGACTTCACAGGTCAGAGCCCTGGAATTCCACCAGAAGAAATACTTCCAAGCCCATTCCCAAGTGAACCTCCTACTTGATCGTCCAGGGAAGGAGGCATTTCAAGAAGCTCAGACCTCAGGGGCTGGGGATTTAGCTCAGTGGCACAGTGCCTGCCTGGCAAGTGCAAGGTCATAAGTTTGATTCCCAGTACTAGAAAAAAAAACAAAACAAAACAAAGAAGCTCAGACCTCTTTGTAACATCAGGAGGAAAGGTAGTTAAGTGGGCACCACAGTAGGCACTTGTGGGCATTTTTATTCCGAGACCAGTTGCTCTAGTAGAGATGAAGAAAGGTGAAGTTGAGAGTCTTTAACTGCAATCCTATCTCTCAGGTTGCAGTTACTCCTAGAAATCTTGTACCTAACCCTCACAGCTTTCTCCTGGCTCCAGCTGGTCAACGGAACGGCAAAGTTGCCAAAGACCTTCTCTCCCTTGATCACTTTTCCCTTAGTTGATGGTATCACAAAGCACCCTGCCTGATGTGGGGTGGGAGGTAACCCTTCAGCAGCTGTGTAGGCTGCAGGTCAAAACATACTTCCATCCAACTCCTTTCTGAAAATCCAAGAGGAAAAAAAAAAAAAATACCACCAGTGCTTTTGATGTTGTAGGAACTGCGTGATATGCTCTGCTAGGCAGCCCCGGCTAGCCAGCCCCTGGCCTTGGAATCCATACATTATTTAATGAGAAGGAAGACATGCCCGAAATGAGCCGGAACAATTGCTTAAGGGAGGTGGGAATGGGGGGAGAGGAAAGATTGTGTATTTTTTTTAAATTTCTCCGACCGTGCCTCTTAGTTTTGTTTCTTATTTAGGATACAGCATTAATCAAGCTAATATTTTACAGCTGGGCTTCACTCTTTAGTCATTACTTTAATCAAACCCATCAGCGAACGAAGGAACACGTTACCAGGTGGGAATAACTGCTACCGCTCGCTGTTAATTACTTTGCATTTTACAGCAATCAGCAGCAGGGGCTGAGATCATAATAAATTCATGACTTATGGGCCCATAAAATCATTACCGTAGGAAAATATGTTTTATCGGGGATTCGATGGGCCGCTGCTCAGACAGAGATTTCTTGAAGGAAATGACACCCATGAAATTAAACTGATCCTTGCAGTCAGCAGAAATGCAAATGCACAAAGAGCAAAATTGCACTGTGGGAGAAAGGGGTTGGGAGCCTGCACCTGCGGAGGGTGAGGGGGTGTGGCCAGTGGGGGCGGGGCCGAGATGCGCTGCAGGGGTTGAGGGGAGCTCCAGGAGATCGCAGAGAAAAGGGACCCCACGACTTGGATCCAGAGGTCTGGCAGAGCAGTCCTGGGCCCGACGGTAGTCTCTAAACCCTCTCGCCCTTCTTTACTTCCTCTAGCTTTTTCTCATTGCCTTGGGTACTCCTAACAGGTGGTCTCCCGAAGCCTTGAAGATGGTGATTTTAAAGGCCAAAGGTCATGTCAACAAATCATCTCTAAGAGAGTCCAAGAGGGAGGGGGCCTCGCTCCGGTGTCCTCTCCCCACCTTCAGGCTGCCCAAATTGCCTGTTTGATGACTGGCTTCACTTTTTAACTGAGGTGGCCCTGCCCTGGCTTCTAACCGCCCACTGCCATCCCACAGTGTGGCTGTGTGGACCTTTGTGCCCTCAGAAGCCATCTCTGACCTGTGGGAAATGCTCTCCAAGGAGGATAATGAAACTCTTGGTGGTGTTTTATTTCGGTGGGGGAGTGCCTACCTTTAACTTTTTCCCAAGATGCACTCATGCCATTTGTTTTGAAGTAATTGTTTCTCTTTACCTTTGCTTCTTCCAATTATGCTAGACAAGTAAAGACCCTTATTTAGTGTTATTTAAGCATGAAATTATAACAGATCCTTTTAAATGCTAAGGAACTAAAAATAAGTCCTTTTATCCAGGCACACCAGGTCCAGATCTAGTAGCCCATTAATTTCTGTAAATCAGACAAGATGAAATTTGAACAAAATCCAAGTGCTTCCGATGAAAGGTTTATTCACCCTTCCCGTGATCACCAGCCTTGTCATCATCGTTGTCCACATTTTTGAAGGGTTGGGGAAGGGTTGTTCTTTCAGCCGGAGTAAATAGCACAGCTGAGAAGAGCCAGTGTCATGGGAAGGTCGGCAGGAGTTTGAGCCCCACTCTTAGCATGAGTTGTGAGTCCTAACGAACTGATTTTACTTCTTGGATCTCAATCATGGACCGTAAAACAGAGGAAATTGTACCTACCTTAAATAAAGAGTTCTTAGAGAAAGGAAATGAGTTCACGGTGTATGTAGACCACAAATTAAACACAAGACAGGTCTTCTGAAGACACTGACCCACTTCTCCAAAATTTTCCACCACCCTACCCCAAGGTGAAACACCCAGCTTCCTGCAGGAAGCCAGGGATGCTGAGGAGCTGCCTAGTACAAGCTGGCCCATGGGAACCCTGCACAACAGCAGCCTGTGAACATGAGATGATGAATAAATGGTGCGGGGCATTTGGCTGTATTCCCACCTGTCACTGTGACTTTCAGGAATATGTACTGCACCCTTCAGCTATTGAGAGATCTTGAGCCTCACAAGAGTGATTTCTTCCAAAGCAAAAGGCAGAGACAGAAGCCACCAGTCTTACTAGGACCATGAGGCTGTGCTGTCCATTTTTCCTCATTATAGTTTATCTGAACTGTATTCATTTTTTGGAAGCTATTGGTAATAAAGAAAAAGAGGGAAACCCCTGTCATCATTTGCCCCAGTGTGCTCTGTCTCCTAACCATGGATGGCTCAAGACATCACCTCACACCACCCACCTGCTTCCCAGAAGTAGTGCTCCCAGCAGAGTTCAACAAGGATCCTGTTTTCTCTAAGCTATTAACTGCTTTCACTGCCATAAAAGTAAAGCTGGACCTGCTCCCCCACCTAGCTCCTCACAGCCTCAGCCCAGTCCACTGACTCAGCACTAGGGCAAAAGAAAGAACTGAGGACCTGTACAAAATTATTTTAAAGGAGGAAACCAAGAAATGCAATAACCTTGAGAGCAGCATTTCAATATGATTGTGAATCACAAGGGAATGAGTTAGAAGAATGCTGACCTTTTAGCCATGTCTGTGTCCTTAAGAAGTTGTATAAGCAAGCCCCTTACAATGAGTTAAAATAAAACAAGGTAAATTAAAGGGTATACGTGTTTTCCCTTTTATATTTCAGGGGCCATGTAAGAATGGGTGTGGTAAAGTGGAAAGCAGAAATGTACCACCATCTGCATAGTGATTTCAACTCCTACCTATGTTGTGTATTAGTTTCCTGAACTTGGAAAGCTCTTTAATTCTCAGGGGACATCTGATTTACTGGGACTAGGTGTCTACTTTTCATGGTGGTTGTAAAGGATAAAATGCTTAATATTTATAAAATATCTGCAACAGGGTGAAGATTCAACAAAATGTCATGGTTATTACTAAATTAGCACACTGTTGCTGAACAGCTACTGTAATGAATGTGAAGATGCTAACCTGAGACAAAACCCCAAAATAGTTTGGGCTGTAAAACCCACCAGTATGTTGTCTCAGAACTCCAGAATCTATTACAGTCCTTGAGCTACAAGTAGAAGACACTTATTCTAGAACACTTCATTGAAAATAAGTTTATTCAAGTAGGTAACAGGTAGATGAGTCACCTGACTTGAAACTCTGAGGGATTTTGAAAGAGGAAATGTTACCTCACCATTATGGTAGGAGTGAAGGAAGACCCAAGTGAAAGAGAAATCAAAGTCGCATGTCTCCCATGTCTTCCCAGGTATGCTAGAAACATATCAAGTCACTGGACTACCATAAATTGCTTAGCCATGTGTTATTGTTTGTGTCTGAATGTCCCCCAAAAGCCTCATGCAGTCATGGGGTGGGCTTCTAGAGTTTATGATTGATTCATGGTCCAGTGTTGGAATCATGGGTGTGAGTGCTATACCTGCCCTGGGGCGGATCGTTTGCATACAATGTAAGGGAGGGAAAGAGGCTGCTTTCTGCTGCTCCTCCCTTTTGCTCTTGCTGCTTTTGCTGTCTTCCGCTGCCATGAACTGTTGCCCTTTGCCATGTGCCACTCTGCCTTGGAGCCAGCCAAGTATGGACTGAAACCTCCACAAACTGTAAGCTAAATAACTTTTCCTTCCTTAATTTTGGGCATCAGGTATTTTGTCTCAGCAACGAGAGAAAAGCAACCAAGACACCATGGTTCTTAAAAGTAGCACGGAGGCATTGTTCTTCCAGTGTCATAGGCATGTGTCATTTTCTGTTTGCTATGTGCCATGTTACCTTCTATGAGTTCAGTGAATACATTGATTCATACTTACTAAGTTTATCAGAAAACCTTTCAGTTGTTGACATTAGTTTTGGTATGACAACAAAATAACTAGATTGAAAGTGGAGTCGGATGACATCAGGTACCCACTGTGTGCCCAGCATTGTACTAGGCACTTTATATAGCTTATCACAATTAATCCTAACAAGCTCTGAAGTGGCTATTGTTATTATTACATGGATAAGGAGACTGGGTTTCCAACTGTTTGCTCAGGTCCCCCAGCAAGAGAATGAAGAAGGACTTTAAAGCTTCCTCACTCTAAGGAAAAGCTAAGGTCGGAAGGAGGATATGTGTCCTAGAAAGAAAACCAGAATACCACTTGGGACATCATTGTGCTAAAAGATTATTTGTTGTTTATCTGAAATTCAAATTTAACTGAGCAGATTCTGTTTCATCTGGCACCTTTACCTTTCAAAGTTAGGTTTTGTTTGCCTTTGACTTTATATGTGGTTTTCATTTAAATGACTTAAACTTATTTGTTAAGTAAAAATGAATGCATAGTGCTTTAGTGTGCAAAGGCACTAATGTGCTATTTCTCTGGGATAATACTGTTGTTTTGCTGCTGCTCAGTGGTTGATCTGGAGGGCCAAACCAAATCACACTGGTGTCCCAAAAAGAGCCTAAAAAGGAAAGAACAAAGCCACACTCTTTTCCCAAAGACTTCTCCATTTTGTGCTGCAAATGTTACATCCCAAACAATCATTATTTTATGTTGCCGTTCATCAAAACTTTAAAGACGTGGTGTTTGAGGTTCTGCCTTGCTTCATAAATAAGGTGGTGTTCTAAACCAAGGTATCTGCCAGGCGTGGTAGCATACACTCTAATCCCAGTACACTGGGAAGCTGAAGCAGGAAGATCTCAAGCTCTAGACCACCCTGGACAACTTAGTGACTTAGTGAGACCCTGGCTCAAAAATCAAAAATAAAAAAGGTCTGTGGCATGAGGAGAGTGCCGGTAATGTAGCTCAGTATGAAGAGTGTAGATCCCCAGGACCACACACAAAAAAGTGTTTTTCAGCTCCAGACAAGATGGTGAATGAGCAGAGACCACTATAATTCCCTTCTCCTAAATCAACCATGAAATAAATGACAGAGGGGCACACAAATGTGATCAAATTCTAACTTGCAATATTGGAGTTGAAAAGAGACCCTCATGCAAATATGATACATGTGACCTGGGGTGGGGTGCCAATGACAGGACTTACTTTGTGGCACCTGGCACTGTCCATTGTGAGGGGGCTTCCTCATTCTTTTGAGCTCCCCTGGGCTAACTGACTAGTGTTTAACCATTGTCTCCTCATAAACACACTGACAGAGCAGACAATATCCCCAATAAAACCTGAGCTCACAGCCCAAACTCCTAAGTACCTAAAGAGTACAACTACCTCCATAGCAAAATAAACTGTATGACAAAAAATATTGGAAGCATGATTACTGGAACAGAAAGACCAAGCGTTTAGAATAAATGTGGCAAATATTCTCCTGAAGAAGCATAAGAAAAAAGTTAAAGAAATGGGAGAAGGTAATAGAAATAAAAAGTTAATAAATGGGTTCAAAAGATAGGGTATATAATAGGATGGATATAGCTGAAAAACAAATTAATAAGTCAAAAGATGAGAAAATACTGCAGGAAAGAATAGAGATGATAAACATAAAATAAAGACTGAATAGTAGGGAGAATAAAAGTAGAAATGCCGCCATTGTATCATAGCAATCTCCAAAAGTACTGGAAAAATGAGTGGATAAAAATATGGAGAGAAATTTCCCAGAATTATTAATTATTAATCTAACAAACCAGAAGAACCCAGAATATCCAACAAGAAATAAGAGAACCTGCCTCTTGAACTACATGTAGAATTATAGATATATCAGAGACAAAAAATAAATTTTTAAGTCTTCTAGAGAGTAAGGAATTAGATTGCTGTTAGGTTTCTCAATAGCAACATTAAAGGAGGAAGAAAATGAAGTGATGTTTTAAAGCATCAAAGCAATTTAAACCTAGAATTAAATATATCAAATTGTAATTTAAATTTGAATGCATCATAAAACATGGTTAGACTCACAGTCCCTTAGACAGTTTACCAAACCAAGAGCCACAATTAGGGCGTATTTACACGTGTACTCAAATAGGGTAAATAATTGCACTAGATACTGGCAAGTGATATTGAAATTAAACTTGATCAGGTGTTTTGTTTTTGTGTTTATTTTCTTATAAAAAGAGAGAGAAAGAAAAAATTAATATGACCCAAAACTAAAATTCTAGGGAAAATCAACAACACAATCTGAGGTAGTGGCTCAGATATGAGAGTGTGCCAATGTATTTGTCTTGTTAGGAGAGAGACTGGTAGAGACAGATATAAAAAAATGAGAGAAAGGAGGGAGGGATGCATGAAAAAGAAGGAAGAAAAGGTAGAAGGAAGGAGGGGAAGCAGGAAGGGAAAAAAGGCTCTTAAAAATTTAATAGAGTTAAATAAATACAAGTACGGGTTTAAAAGCAACCATTAGAAAATCAAACTTAGAAGAATATCAAAATATCCAAGGAAAATAAGAATGGAGAAAATATAAAGAAAAGGAAAATACAATAGAACTAAGTTCTAACAATAGTCATTAGAATAAATATAAACTAATGAAACTATTAATTAAGGTATCATCTCTGATTTTTAATCCAACACTATATTGACTATAATATACACACTTAAAAACAGACATACTAGAAATAAAAGAAAAGATTTATTAATAAAATATAAACCAAAAGAAAGTTTAATAGTGATCTTAATTATCTAAACAAAATTCAGAGCTAAAACTATTGAAAAGAAACAAAGGATAAAAATCAACTATTCATAATAGGGGAAAAAAGATAGTACAAGCAATACACATATTTGCTTTTTTTTATGTCTTTTTTGAGACAGAGTCTCACTATGCAGTTCACTTGGGCTCATTTTGTATCCCAGGCTGGTCTCGAACTCACAACGATCCTCCTGCCTCAGCCTGTCTGAGTGCTGGGATTACAGGCATGCGCCACCATGCCCGACTCACTTATTTGCATCTAACACAGCCTCAAACATACAAAGCAACAGTGGTCTAAACTGCGAGAGGAAAACAGAGTAATGAACAATTGTAACTGTGTTGAATTTATTAGAAACCAATATATCAAACAGAAGAAAATAGATATACAGTATCAGAAACCTAAATAATATAAGCAATAACATCTAGTAAAACACACATATACAAAATACACATACACACTTGCATCCCAATAGAGAATATAGTCTTTAATTTAACCATCTCACAAAATAGACCACATATATATTAGATCACTAAAACAATCTCAATAAATTTCCAAAGAACAGTATCAAAACAGACTATGTTCTCCAACAATGATCAAATAGAATTGAAAATTATCTAAAAAGGCATAACATAAATAACACATTTGGAAATGGAATCGCATTTTATTAAACAGTTCTTGGGTTAAACATGAAATAGAGGAAATTTAGAAACATTCATGGCTGAATGATAATTAAAACACCACCTGTCAAAATCTGTGGGACATTAGTGAAGTCGTGCCTAGAGAAAATTTATAGTTTTAAATAAATTATCAGGAAACATGAAAGTTAAAAACATATTAGCTAAGCCTGCAACTAAAGAAGTCAGAAAAAAAGAGCCTTACAACAAACACAAGGAAATGAAAAGTAAGAAAAAGATAAAAACAGAAAACAATGAAATAGAGAACATGCAAAAAAGAATAACAACTTAACAAATTAAAAAGTGTTTTGTTTCCTAATAAAAATAAGTTCTGAGACCTTTGAAAAGACTCATCAAGCAAAGAAAGAGAAAAACTACATGTTATCCCAGAAACAAGGAAGGGGAGCTTGGGAGGAGAGTGGGGGAGGGGGATTAAGAAAAGTAACAGCTTTAAGTAACTATATTTGAAAACATAATCTGAGGAACAGGAACCTCACACAAAATGTAAGCACCCAAACTGCTGATGTCTGTGGTTTATTGAAAGGAAAGTTAATGCTTAAAATGTTCTTTTCTCTGTCCAATTTTGCATGCTTGTGTCTGATAATCAGAATGACTTATTTGAAGACAACAACGTGCAGTATAAGAACCATTGTTGAATTCCTACCATCTTGTCTGATGAAGCTCTTAATCGCTTCCAATGTTTTTTTTTTTATTACTTGTTATTGTCTTTGATTGTTTGATCAATCATCCATTGTTACATCTGGTGGACTGAGCAACTTCGTTGAAGGTAACAGTATGTAATGTAGCAGCCATTGTTAATTCCTATCATTTTGTTTGGAGGTCTTGTATCCTTTTTGTTATTTTTGCGTTGTTTTTGTTTTTGTCTTCATTGCTGTTGTTTTGTTAGTTATTTCTCTTTAAAATAAAAAAGGATTTGAAGAGTTTAAAGAGGACGATCAACATGTTAAACAGCTACAGAGAACTTTTAATAACTTTCCTATACCTAAACTAGGCAGAGTTCTATAAAATTTTAAGAGATGGTAAGTCCAATTTTAAGTATGGTTTCCAAGAAAGTGAAAAAAGACAGAAGCCCACCCAGGTCGTTTTATGAGTAAAGAATAATCTTGATTCTGAAATCAGATAAACACAATAGAAGAGAAAATTCTGGATTTATTTCACTTATTAGATGCAAAGATACTGGGCAAAATAGTAGATAATAGAATCATAATTGTGTGTGTGTGTGTGTGTGTGTGTGTGTGTGTGTATGGGTGTGTACCATCAAATTCAAGTGACATTATCCAAGAATGCATAAAAACTCCAACAACATAATTTCTCACATTCAGGATGAAGAAAAATTATATAATAATTATATGTAAGTTATTTAAAATCTATTGTATAGTAATATTAGTTGATTCAAGAAAAGCGATTGATGAGGTTTGAGACCTATGATGGATGATGCATTCTCCCATCACTACTATTTCACCTTACTACGAGGGGTCAGTGTTACAAACAAAGTAAAAGAAAAGAGAAATAAGGATTGGAAGACAATGTGATACTCTGTCTGGAAGAACCACCACAATTCCTGTATGCAAGGTGAACCTAAACAAATTAAAACAACTTCTCTAATGCTAGCGAAACCCAACATGAAAATCTCATTTTAAAAAGAAGAAAATACCAATCATTCTATCAACAGCCACAAAGTATCCAGAAGTTAGTATTACTAAAGGCACACAAGACCGATATGGTGAAAATCCAGAATTCTAATAAAAATCATAGAAGAGGGTAGCAGAGACATAATAAAGAGCTTTCATGCTCTTGAATGAGATGGTTTATAATCTAAAGATGTTGCTTAACTCCTAATTAATATTTAAATTAAGCAACTGAATCACAATTTTATGTCAAATTTCCAAGAAACATGATAAACATACTGTAATGTATATATATGGCAAAATGTCCCTATCAATATATTAGTTGTCATTAACAGAAGCAGAACCTGCCCCGTAAAGTGGTGGTATAAGATAACAGGCTTTTTTTCTAAATACCCAATGGCAGTATCATAAAAGCCGATAAATAGATCAAAGGAAATGTCAGAGATCTAGGATATTATGGAAGTATAATACAGAATAAAGTAGTTCTACAAATCAATAAGGAAAATAATTATTTAATAATTTTGACAAAAATTGACCTAATGAAAAATAACTGAATTCTAAATAATACCACATAGAAGAAATGTAGATTATCTTGATGATACCAAGGTATTGTGTTTCCTAAATAAAATTTGGAAGCATAAATCCCAAAGCACTAACTCAATGAATTTTGAGGCAACAAAATTTGGCATTTCAGTGCATTGAACAGTAATATGGACATTTTTAAATTAAAAGATCTTTTACAAAATTATTGGGACAATTGTTTTATTCGCCTCATGTTTAGTTTCACAAATAAACCACTGGCAATTTTCCAAAGAAAATAAAAAGATACATCTTGTCAATGTTTAAAACTACAAAGAATTAATATTTAGAATGTAGGACTTCAAATTAATATCAAGGAGAGAGCACCTCCATTAGAAAAGTGAGCAACTAATATAAACAGTCAATTCCTAAAAGAGGAAATTCAAATCCTGAGAAGCATATCAAGAGACACTTAAACTCATCAGTCATCAGAAAAATGCAGATTAAAGCAATATTGAGACTTCATTCTATGCCAATTAAACTGGCATGAATTAGATAATTAGATAATGCCAAATATTGGGGCAGGGAATGTAGGTTGTACATTGGGATCCCTATGCATTGCTGATGGGAATATATACCAAGGCAGTTTTCAAGGGGTGCAGTCTTACACGATTTACACAACTACATGTATATACCTTGTGACTATCAAAAATGCTCCTAGGTTACATATCTAGAAGAAATTTTCATTCACTGTAAGGATTATTTGTAGCCTATGGAAACAGATGTTCCTGGATTTGTGCAGGCATGAAAACCAGGAAACCTGTACACAGTGGCCTGAACTTGGTCACCTATCACTGGGAATGACTGAGCAAAGTGTGGAAGATGCAACTATGTGGTGTCCTACAGCAGGTGATACAACAGGTAGGGATGTACACACACCAACATGAAGAGATTCTAAGGCATAATTAGTTGTGCAAAAAAACAGAAACATAATGAAACATATGATGCACTACCTTCCAAAACTAAAACCACAACCACACAAAACGGAAATTTCTTTCACGAAAAATAAAATTACCTTATGGGAAAGGAACAATGGAGATTGGATATGGAGATAAAATAATGTAAGACGCCCCCTTTCAGAGTCATGATAAAATTGTTCTTGAACTAAGGCATATGAGAACTTCTACACTTTCCTCCTGAAGGGAAGGAAAGAAAGAGAAAAAGATTTTTAGAAATTGATTTTGGAATCTGTCTTCCTCATTACTGTCATGAGGAGTTGGCAAACTTTTGTTTTTGTTTTTTTTTTTTTTTTTTTTTTTGAGACAGGCCCGCCAGGCTGTCCTCAAACTCTTGGCGAACCTTCTGCCTCAGCTTCCTGAGTGCTAGGATTACAGGTGTGTTTCACCACACCCAGCTGGAAAACTTTTTCTGCAAAGAGCCAGATAGTAAAGTAATTTAGGTTTTGCAAGCCAGAGTCAACTTTGTCATTATAATAGGAACAATATGTACAGAATAAGCACATCTGTGTTTCAATTAAACTTTATTTACCAAGCAGGCAGTGGGCCAGATTTGGCCCACAGACTATTGTGTGCTCACTTACACCACAAAGATCACTTCAAGAAAGTGCATTAAGGAACTCATTGTTATACAGACTGTGTTTACAGATCTAAAAATATGGTCATACAGTCTGAAAAATGCAAATGTACTTTTGTGAACAATGCAATAGAATAACAAACCAGAGTGCCGTTACACAATCCTCAGGTTTATAATGTCTCAGACTCCAGGCATGAAGAGGAGATGGGGGGTGGTCTTTCTTATTTAAACTCTACTAGTATTTTAAATTGCTTCTTCTTGGGAGATACCAAATCCATTGAGAGGTAGGAGCTGGTCAGTGTTCTGGGTTATATTAATAGAATTTTTATATAAGCCAGAAATGACAGATACCAGGATTCCATATTACAGCCTTATAATCCTATAAATATCTTTTTCTTCTTCTGGGAAGTGTGCCTAACCAAAACATATGAAGCAATGTGAAAGGCTAGTAAAAGGGAATAGAGGTTTAAATGTCAGCAGAAAAAAAGGTTCTTTGCTTAAAAAAAAAAAAATCATTTGCACAGCTCTTTGAGGCACCAAGCTGAAACTTTTGCAGTGTGAAGTTCATCCAGAAAATCCTTTTGCAAAATATTTGCTGAATCACTGTAAGGTAGGAATGGTAAGGGATTAAGGCTTATTCAGTTTCTCCTCCCCCACACCTATCTTCCCTAAACTGATTACTGTGGCCCAGAAGCTTAATCCCTGGGTCTGAGACACTGATTCCAAAACCAACACTGCCCTCCCCCCTCCACCATGCACTAAAATGTTACTGGAATATCTCACTTCTAACACAAACTGAGCTCAGTGAGTAAAATGCAAAGGTCCTTCACACAAACATGCTAACCCCCAAATACATCCGGTAGACCCCAATTGTCCTTTCCTTATGTTAGATCCACCAGATCCTTGACTATGTGGTTTCAAACACAGCACAGGTCCCTGCCTCAAATCACCACCCAGTTCAGCCAGTGAGACTCAGGGAAGAAACAACTGGATGGCCATGATTTAACTGAGCATACTTGTGCGTGCCTGTAATAGAGCAGGGAGGAGGGGTGGCAAGTTTGAGCCTAACCTGGGCATTTTAGGGACTTAGTGAGACCCTATGCCAAAAAATTAAAAACAAAAACAAAAAACGGAGAGAACGGGGTCCTGGGGATGTAGCTCAGTGTAAAGGCCCTGGGTTCAATGCCCAGGACCCTCCCCACACACAAAAAAGAAGGCGAGAAATGAGCGTGGGCTGCAGCAGTCTGGGGCGAGTCAGAGCTCCAGGAAGAAAAAAATTAAACAAGGAGGAGACGTCCTGAAGGGACACGTGGCATAATGACTTTATTTTAACAGCAACAAATTTATGTTTAGGTGATGGAATTTACAAAGTTTTAAGGTCTTTCTTTACCAGCTGCTTCCTAACTTTTGTTTTTATCCACTTTTCTCAGTAGAAATTTCCCTGCCACAAGAATAAATGGCATAATCATATTATTTGCCATTCAGGTGTTTTTAAAGTAAAAAATTTTTAACTTTCTTAAACTGTCATTCCATCAAGACTGATAGCTTCATCTCGGCGCTGGATCCACATTGCTTTTTATCCTATATGGAACATACCTGGATCTTAATATAAAGCATATCTTCTCTATGTTGAATATCTTTTATCGTTTGAGATGTTATTTTCCATAAAACTCTTTAAAGTAACTATAATGTGTAACGGAGTCTACATTCAAATATGCCCAGGATTGAGTTGTATTAAAGACCTACAAGCCCAATTTTTCCATCGTGCAATTAGTCTTAAACTTTGCCTTCCTGGGACAGGTGTCATTCATAAGCATGCGAGTGTTTGTGCATGAATGCGTGCGGAACAGCATCAGGAATACTGTTCTGCCTCTCCTATCCATTGCCTTGGCTGCCATGCACTGTAACCACCTCACAGCTGGCTGTGTGAGCAGAAGATGGAAAAGCGTAGGAGAAAGTATATTAGTCACTTTTCTTCTCACTAGCGCCAAATGCCTGACTCACCCACAATTTAAAGGACAAGAGGCTCATTGTGACTCGCAGGTACAGTCCATGGGTTGCTGGCTCCAAGGCAATGTGCCCTGGTGGAATGGACTGGAAGGAGGAAAGCTCCTCATGTCAGGGCAGCTAGAAAGGAGAGAGAGAAGGGAGAAGCCACAGAAGGAGGTAGAACCCTCCAGGTCATGCCCGCAATGACCCACATCCCCCTGATTAAAGCCCATAAGAGCAAGTCAGCTATAACACCTCCAAAATCCATTCCTCTTCCAGGAGCCCCACCTATGGGTGAATGAGGCTCTTGGGGGACATCTAGATATAAACCAGAACAGAAGCCAAGAGATTGGATCGCTGGAGGCACAGAATGGAGAGGGAGCATGATAATTACATGTGCTGTCAATCAAGTGGTACTGATTCTTCTCCCCTGGGGCATACAGTGGAGTGGCATGTCCTCATTCTACTGTTAGGTTAGGGCAGTGGGACTACTTTATGGGCCCTGTGTCACTTCTAGACCAGAGTAACAAATTTCCAATGAGACGTGCAAAGCTATCTCTTTTCCCCCTGGCACAGTGCCACACACCATTCACATGGTGGTCAATCTGTGGGCAATAACGAGGACAGCTTCCCTACCAACCAGTGATGAATAAGTAACTTAAACAAGAAGCCCACTTTTTCTTTGTTGTTTTAAGTTCCTAAGATTTAATAGGCTTTTGTTACCACAACATTACTTAATGCTTAACTGTTACATTAGAGAGAGTACAATGGTTTTATCTGTCCCTCCAACATAACTCTGTCATTCCCCAAGCCAAATGTGGGAGCTCAAAGAGTATTTTTAGAGACTTAAGATGTCAGAAAAAAAATCACAGAAATGTTTCTCCTTCCCTGTTACATATCTACCTGGGAACACATGTGATGTCTTTTTGATCAAGTGAAAAAAGAATGAGAGGGAGGCAGTAAGACAGAGAAAAGAGTAAAATAGTAGTTCAGTTAGCTAAACATTCACTGTTTATCATACCAAGAATGTAAGAGATTCCTGTGGATCTGAAGAGAAAATTTTGACACTTACTCAAGCTAATTCCACCAAAGATCAACAGAACTGCAAAAGCAATGTCCAGGTCATTGGAAATGTTGTGCCAGCCTTCCCTTCATAAAGACCCCCTCAATTTCTATGAATGACTCCTGGGGACCCTGGGCTCACTGCACACTTCCGTTGGCAGAGCAGGATGGTAAGCAACAGTTGAATTTGAGATCATTCTCAATTTGTTAATCTCTATCCCTCTTTCCAACATGCTTGAGAATAAAAGGAACGCAAGAGGGAGGAAGAGGGAAGGAGTTCTGTCCTTTCCTCTCCATGGATTCCTCTAGCTAGACTCAATCCTAGAAACAAGATTAAAAATTAAACAAATCTGGGTGTGGTGATGCACACTGTAATCCCAGCACTTGGGAGGGTGAGGCAGGAGTATCGCCCTGAGTTCAAAGCCATCCTGGGCTCTATAGTGAGTTCAAGGCCAGCCTGACCTGCACAGCAAGACCTTGTCTCAAAAACAAAAATAAACAAATAAATAAATGAGAACATTGGACTTTAAATAACTGAAGTGGCCAAAAAATTATGTGAAAATATCCATGACACCATTATAAAAGAGGAAAGTTATTCTGACCGAATGTAGCTGAAGGCAGTGATCAGAGAAAGAAAAATTGTTTCACGCTTCTCCTGCACTGAGTTTGGAATGTTCACAAAACTAGTTGCGTATCTGACTAACAATAATGATTAATTTTTTCTGAAGCAATCTGGAATTCATACATCCACATGAGTGTTGTCATTCAAAGTAATCTCCGGGCCTACACTCTTCATCTAGTTGCACTTCCATTACTCAGAACAGTTTTTGGAACTGCCTCCAGAGTCGGTTTATGAGCCGCAAAGTAAAATACCTCTTTATAGCCACAGCTCAGCCTTCCGTGGGTTACTGCTTTATTCACACTCCTTCTCTCTTCTGACTTGAATCAGCCGAACTCCACATTCCTCCCTCCCATTCTACCAAATAAGGCAAGTGGATTTCATGCTCTCTGTGAAGAGTCCCATGTGTGCATTGAGGAGAGGAAGGTTGGGAAGATGAAGACAGGATGTTTTATGAAGAACAGCCATTAAGACGTTGCCCACTAAATAGCAATAATTTGCCCGTGAAAGCACTGCTGGATGGTTGTTACACAAGTGAGCCCCAAAAGTTGGATCCTTCTGAGTTTAAAAAGTATTTGGGACTATAAAACAAACTCACTACATTTTAAAAGATCCAAGTCATATACAGAATATTCTCTGACCACCATGAAGTTGAATGAAAATAAGAGAAAGATATATGGAAAAAAATCCCAAAATATTTGGATATCAAACTGAGTTCTAAATAACTCATGGTTCAAAGAAGAAGTCAAAAGGGAAATTAGCACTTTGCATTGAATGAAAATGAAAGCACACCTACAAATTTGCTGGATGCTGCTAAATCAGCACTAAGGGGATATTTATAGCACTTCTACAGTAGAAAAGAAATGTCTTAAATCAGTGACCTCAGTTTCAAACTTAATTCCAACATAAGCAGAAGAAAAGGAAATAAGTTCAAAATGGGAATCAAAAAAATGTAAAACAAGACAACAATAGATAAAAGCCCTTGAAAAGATCAGTAAAAGTGACAAACCGATGCTGATCAGATAAAAAAGGCAGAGACCAAATTACCAACAGTGAGTATAAGATGTCATCATTTAAGATTATTTTTATTAGTATGTTTGCAGGATATAATGATTACACTCATTATGGAGAGTTGGTACACATACGTGACACATCTTAATTCTTTTTATTTCCCTTTGCCCCCCTTTTTTCCTTCCCACCCTCCATCTCTCGGTCGCTTTCCCATTTGGAAAAGATCTAAGGAAATATTATGAACAACTTTAGGCCTATAAATTGGAAAACTTAGATGAAATGGACAAATCTTTTCTCTTTTTTTTTGTCTTCTTGAGACAGGGTCTCACTATGCAGTTCAGGCTGGTCTTGAGCTCACTTTGCAGCCCAGGCTGGCCTCAAACTTGCAACAATCCTCCTACCTCAGCCTCCCGAGTGCTGGGATTACAGGTGTGCACCACCACGCCCAGCATATGGACAAATCTTTTAAAAGAAAATTTCCAATCTCATTTAATAATAAACATTTAAAGTGAATAGACTTTTGCACTTAAAAATCCTCCCTAGAAAGAAAATGCTATATAGCTGCACTGGTAAATTCTTTGACAGAGAGAGAGAGAGAGAGAGAGAGAGAGAGAGAGAGAGAGAGAGAGAGAGAGAGAAGGAAGAAGTGGAGAAGGGGAGAACCAGAAGAAGGAGAAGAACTAGTCTAAATAAATTTTTCATGCTAAGGAATAAATACTCCTCAACTCAGGCTATGAGGCCAGAATTACCCTTGTACCTAAAACAAAAACATTATCACAAGTCTATACCACTCATTAACATAGATCTTAAATGTCTAAACAAAATTTTAGTAAATCAAGGAAGTATAGAATGGATAATACAGTGTGACCAAGCAGAATTTGTCCCTGGAATACGACATTGCTTTAACATTTTTTAAAAAAATCAGTGTAATTTATCATATCAAAAGTTAAAACAGAAAAACCATGTGTTCACCAATATTAGGGAAACTGAAAGGAAAAGAGAATCAGGATTTTTACCTAAATGTGTAACAGATGCCACAGAAAATTCCAAAAAAAACAAAAAGGACGACAACCTTTGGGTTTAATATTCAGGCCAGGTGTGGTGGTGTACGCCTATAATCCCAGCACTCGGGAGGCTGAGGCAGGAGGATCACTGTGAGTTTGAGGCCAGCCTGGGCTATAAGGTGAGCTCAAGGCCAGCCTGAACTGTATAGTGAGACCCTGTCTCAAAAAAGACCAAAAAATATATATATATATTCAGGGGGTTAAATTTTTACTCTTTCATAACAGTTTCAGTGGAAAGGTGGGGATAACTGTCCGAACTGTCAGAACAGTGAGTAAAGAGAGTATTACCCATGAGTGAGAGATTTTGTTTCTACTCAGTCTACAACCTCAACCACAGTGCTTGGCCATAACAGAGAGATACTTCACACTACTTCCTATCTGGACACAAACTACAGCAGATAAAATATCCTGAGCCCTTAGCTAATATAACTTCAGTTGGTCCTTCACAAACTGCGACTATACAAAAAGTGCTTACCCTGAAATATGCTAAAGAATTTTTCAGCCCCCCAATTGTCTTTTGTGACATAGGAATTAAGGGAAAAGAAAACGGATGCTTTAAACCTAATTGATAAATTTAGAAACAAATAAATCACTAGGAGTAGATGGCACCCACCCAAGGGTCTAAAGGAACTCAAGGATGAAATTGTGAAGCTGTTGGCCAAATTGTAACCTTGCAGTTACAAATGGCCCGTGCCACCAGAGTGGCAGATTGCCAGAATGACTTCTCTCCATGACAAGGACTGCAGAAACCTAAGAAGCACAGACAAACAGGCTGAACTTCCAATCCCAGTATATTGTTGTAAACCATAATGAAGTGGGAGCCTTCCACAAAAGTAAGAAGCCTAATCTTTTCTTTGGGGTGTGTCCCTCACTGAGCAGTACAGGAAAGTATAGTGCAAGGAACAACAGCTAGAAGTTGCAAAAAGCACTCTTGGGTCTCTTCTGCTGCTACTGAGCTTGTAAGTACCCTGTGCCTCATTCTCATCTGTAAAATGAGAATATTTGTCCTCTTTGCTTCATAAAAGTATTAGGGGCCTGAGAGGAAGTGTTATAGTCAGGATTTGCAAGGGAAAAGATTTAATACAGGACATATTATTTATCAAATTATTTTATAATACTCACCCCAAAAGTCAAACACAGAAGAGTGTAAGAGATCTGTCCACACACTAGAGACCTGAAGAATTCAGCCAAGGGCCTAGATCCCACAGCAACGTCCTACTGGAGTCCAGCTGAAGACTTAAAGCCCACAGCAATGTCTCATGCAAATTGGCGTCAAGGATCTGCACTATTCAGGCCTAAGGGCCAGTGGAGGAAGCTAGAAAGTCTGCACTGGCAGAGTGAAGGATCTGTGTCAGCAGGCTGAGGGATCTGCCCTGGAGCCAGGAAGCGATGCTCAAGGTGAAGACCAGAGCTCCCCTGAAGAGAACAGCAACCAACCGCAGTTACAGCCAGAACCCAAGCTCCTCCTCCGATAAGAACAGCCAAGTTATATCAGGAAAACCAGCTACGGCAATCTTTTCCAGGAAATCAACAACATACAACCTTTCCCTCCCATTCTCCTTTATGCCTTTGGCAAGAGTCCTCAGGTGGGCACAGAACTACACAGACTCAGTTCAGCTGGGCCCACTCGAGTTGACCATTAATTAGCCCACCACAGGAGGTAGGAGAGATTACTGTGGTTTGTGTCAAAAAGTAATTAAGGCTAAGCAAATCTGTGATGTTTCTGTAGGACAGAGAATAATAATGATGACATCAATAATAATAATTATCTTCTATTAAAAACATGTAGGAAAGAGGCCAAACCTCCAATAATAGTCTCGCACTGCACTCTTGCCAGCTGCTTCCTTTTGTTTCTCTCTCTTCCCCTAATTTTCAGTAGTTTTACCCATCCTTCACCTTGGAGTACTATTTAATTGCTTCTTTGACATCTATGTGTTTTACACACGCCTCCATTCTGAACTCGTCAGGTTTTCTCCCACCACCGTATCCACAATATCTCTAGGAATCTTCCCTGTTTTTGCTAATGGTACCATATGCTTTCCCAGGACCTGGTTCAAGACCCCAAAGCAGGCTTTGAGTTTTTCTCTCTCTTCCACTAAACTCACAAATGTGCATATTCCTGTGAGCTCATGCATGCACATTAATGCATTTTGCAGCTCTTGCCACTTCTCCAACTCAGTGACCATGGAGTCTGTTCCTTCACGTCCCTCCTCTATAGCATTGGCCTAATTCAGAACCTGTTTTCTCAGTATTTTTCTGAATATTCACTGAGAGTTTTCTATGTGCCAGCTCTCAACAAAGATGCTGAGAAGGTGATGGTGTACAAGACATGAGTCTCACCTGAAAGTTTCTCAGGATTGAGTGCTGTTGGAGACTTTTTGTAAAAAAGAGGCCACACGATCCAGTGAGTTTAATGAATGAAGTAATAATGAGTATTGATAGAAGAGGGCATCAATAATAATAAAGTTCTATTAGAAGCAATGCACCTAGTCCAACATATGGTGGTCAGGAGAGGCTTCCTGCTAGATGATATTCCTAAAATAAACCTTCAAAGGAAGGGTATACCCCTATTGCTATGTAGAGGATAGAAGATAGTGTATGGGGTAAAAAAAAGAATTTCAGGCAGAATTGTAGAAAATGCTTAGGAAGTTATACACATCTTAAGTTAACCAGATTTGTGAAGGAAGTAGCTGGCCAGCAGTCTGGAAAGGGAGCAGGAGACAGATACCTGAGAGTCCTGCAAACATAGTGACAAGCTTACACTTAGAAATTATGGCCATGTGGAGCCATAGGATGAGCTTAGGCACAAAGAGGACATGGATTTTTTTTTTTAACAAACTCGTCCTA
Source organism: Chinchilla lanigera (assembly GCF_000276665.1). Taxonomy (NCBI): domain Eukaryota; kingdom Metazoa; phylum Chordata; class Mammalia; order Rodentia; family Chinchillidae; genus Chinchilla; species Chinchilla lanigera. The sequence goes on from NW_004955406.1 coordinate 17,286,397, forward strand.
TCAGAGCCCAGCCCCACACTTCTCAAAGCCTGTCATCCAGCCTCAGAAACTTAGAGCCTGCTGCCAGCCAGCCTTGCCTCTGGAACACACCAACACATAGATGCCTCTCTGTACCATTGCCACCCAAAGACCCAGCATCACTTTCAGGCTGCAGAAAACCTTGTGGAGCCAAGCAGCACTTCATCTCAAGAAAAGAGTCGGGACCTCCTACCTTCACAAGCATAGAGCATTATAATGCCACCTTCCTGAATTGAAGGCTGGCTAAATGTTTCTCCTCTCCTTTTTTGTAATTCCCCAATAGCTTGGCATTTCTTCTTACCTGATACAGCTTCTGGTACTCAAATCCTTGCCCTATGCACTCTGGTCTCCATTGCTTGATTAACCAATTATCTTACACCTTTAACTTCTTCACTGAGTGTCTGTTTACTCTCTTATCTAATGGTCATGTCAACTCATGTTATGCAGAATTGGAAGTCAGGCCCAGAATCCTCTTGCTTCAAACTCCCTGATCATTATCTTACCCTCTGATGCAACCAGCCCCAGGTCCTTTTCCCTGTGACATGCTCAGCGCTGCTTGGCTCTGTTATGTACTACCTCGTGGGCATTGCTCTTCAACTGCTGATCTCTTTGGGATCTTTAAGTCCTGCACACATCCTAAGGGGTGCAAACATATTTTATCTTTCTCAATTCTAAAAATCTTTACCCAGACAGCTGTTTTCACTAAAATCTCTTTCACATACAAAGAGTGAACTGTGTGATCACCCAACATCCTATCCTTCCAGTTTCATCCCTGGATTACACCCCTAATACCAGTGTTCTCTCTTCACTGGGGTTTCCAGTCTCTTGACCTCGCTAGTCTCTCCTCACTCCCTCCCACACCTTCATAGCCATGAGACACACGATGACTGATTACTCATGTCTCTTTTTTGCTGATATGCTATACTGAGTCTTCATAGATCTAATTCATAGAACTAACACAGTTTTAGAAACCTCTGTCCTGGGCTAAATGGGATATACCTGAACTGTAAAAAACTCATGACCAGTCTCTTCATTTTTCAAGTTTCTTTCTACTCTAAAAATTCCTCACTTTCTAATTTATTTTCTTGAACCTTATCTGTGGTCACCCAACTACTTTGATCTGAAATCTTCAAGAAATTCCCCTTGCCTGTCAAAACAACTTCATTCACCTGAGACTTACATTCCAGCGCCTCCTGTAGCCACCTCTCTGTTCTTATCTCTCTCAGTTCCTGTCCATTTTTAGTATCTTCTGATCACCCTGATCTCACTTCCTAGCCATATCACCAACAGCCCACACATCTCTCTTCCTTGATTCCCTGCATTCCCCACACCCATCCCAATCTCTACCTTCCAAAGGGAAGAAATAGACACGTCTAAAAGGTTCTCTGTGTGTGTGTGTGTGTGTGTGTGTGTGTGTGTGTGTGTGTGTGTGTGAAATATTTGCCCTGTAAAATATATCAGAAATTTGGACTTGAATTAGAGTTGTAACACCAATTTCTCTAATTCAGGCTGTGCTTCAGCAAAAGCTTCTAGGGATTTCTGGGAGAATCCAGTGCATTCTACCAGTATATTGAAGGAAGTGCTTTGTCTCCTCTGCTGCTCCTGTCCTGTCAGCAGTGTCACTCACAAAGTACCCACCATATACTCACTTCTCCTCTTGATGAGAAAGCCATTTCCTCATGCATAGCCCCACCCCAAGTCTCCTCAGCTGGTGCCACTCATAGCTGAAGACAAATCACTCAAAAGGGAAGACTTACCTTCATCCATTCACCCTCTGGGACCATGATCCAAATTTAGAATTCTAGGACAGCTTCTGGGCATTACTTACATCCCAACATATATGGAAGACTTAAGTGAAATCTACAACTTGAGTTTCTGCTTGAAGTCTCTTTCTTCCTCAGATTCAGATACAAAGCTATTGAGACTGGCAGGCAGAGAAAATCTCCAAGAAGAATAAACTTCTTTTCTCTGAATTCTTTTCTATTCTCCACTCCTCCTCTCTGTCATCATGTCAACTCTGGAGTTCTATCACTCCAGAAGGGGTTTTGTTTCCTAGTGAAGCTTTCTCTACAACTTGATGGAAAACACAACTCATTAATGCAAAGTCTTTTTCCACCACTGGTGACCCTAAGAGTGTCATTTACTTTGTGAAGGGCACAACTCATCTGACTCACTTATGGCAGAGCTTCTGTGAGAACTTTTAGAGGTGGTACAGAGGTGGAATAAGACAGTGTACAAGCATCTCAAGGGCACAGATGTTCATGGATAAGGACCAGCTCATAAAGACACCTTCAGAGTTGAGTAAGGTATCAAAGATGCTTAATAGTGCACTTGTAACCAGAAAGTAGTTCCACATTTCAACACTGGTGCAGAGGTGATGGTAGGGGTGATAGTGCATCAAAGAAGAAAATGATAGCCTCCTATTCTAGACCCTGAAGATATCAACCTGCTTAAAAGTCTGGTTGGTCTTTCATTGCTGTGCTGATCTTACCTCAAAGAAATTAAGTATTAGTTTATGCTAGAAATCCTCTAAAGTAAGATTCCTTGTGCTTATATTTGAATATTTTCTACTAAGTGAGTTTTAAAATTCTTCTATATTAGGATACTATCCAATATCCATAAAATATCATTACATGTAATGGCATATATAATTTGAACATTTCAAAATCTATTTAAGATACTACAGAAGTTCCATTGCTGTAAAAAATATATTTGCAATGTTAGCATATTATACAGACATACTTTTAAAACATCAGTTTAATTATTCTAAGCCAAGTTTGACTCCTTTTTTTACTGGCATATTTTTGCACAAGATTTAATTTGGGGCTAAACAGTCCAATATAACCAGAAAAGAAAAGGCACCATGAAGCAATTTCATATTTTCAGCACATTATGTCTGTCCATACATTTTTAATATCATAAAATTGGCTTGTTCTGTAATATTTTGATTGGGGATTTGTGCATACTGTTGCCACATTCTTTAAACAGATGTGCAGTAAATTTGATGAAAAAAAAAAATCTTCCACCTGAAACTAGGACACTTGCTCATTTAAATAATATAGAACAACAACAGTCACTGTGGATGTTTTAGAAACACAGGATGTTCTACAAACTAAAAGGCCTCAAAACTTGCAGTCACAGCTTTATTCCCAATTTATTGTGAATCTTCAAAACTTCTAACTGACATATTGCTATATTCCCACAATGAACTCTCTTATCCATATTATCTTGTGTGTGTGTGTGTGTGCATGCACACACACATTTTGTGGAACACAAAACAGTGAAGTAAGAAGGTAGGCCTTCTTTGTCAGAAATTATAGCTCCATGGATGGGGTTTATACTGACCCTGTGTTTAGGGTTATAAATCAATCTTTAAGGTATGCCAAAAAGTGAAAAGAGCTTAGGCTTTAGAAGAAAATATCCTGTGTTCCAACCCTGCTTCTGGAACTTACTGTTTAGAAAACCCTTATCTACTTCAGTAAAATAGAGATCATAAAACCTACTTTATATAGAAGTCACAAAGTTTGCTGAAATCTTCCCTAATGATCAGAATAGTGCACTGTAAACAGTAGAGTCCCTAAATATTGTACTTAGTGTATCTTTATTTTTTGTTATAATTATTGTCTTGATAATGAGTATCCTTGATCTAAAAACCTCCAGAAAATAGAGTGAAGGAATCTCTCTAAATCCATACCAGTCATTATGACAAGAAAGAAAGAAAGAAAGAAAGAAAGAAAGAAAGAAAGAAAGAAAGAAAGAAAGAAAAGTAATGCCCATTCCCTAAAGGTAAGAGAGTACATATGCAAAATAGTAATTACATCAAAACCCTCCCCAAATCCACCACATTCTTCAGGAAGCATTCTTGATGGACATGTCCCCACCACCACAAGAGAAGAAGAAGAAGAAGAAGAAGAAGAAGAAGAAGAAGAAGAAGAAGAAGAAGAAGGAGGAGGAG
>NW_004955406.1:17290469-17543709 GCF_000276665.1 Chinchilla lanigera
GGAGGAGGAGGAGGAAGAGGAGGAGGAGGAGGAGGAGGAGGAGAAATGACCTGTAAAGGAACAGGAAGAAGAGGAGGAGGAGGAGAAATAGAAGGAAGAGATGGAGAAGGAGAAAGGGGAGAGGAGAGTAGAAGAGAGGAGAGGATGACGACGGGAGGAGGAGAAGGAGGAGGAGGAATTCTTGGTGCAGGCAGTCATGTGCCTCACACTGATCACTCAGCAGACTAGAAAGAAGGAACAGAGTACTGTGTTCCAGCTCCACAGATGTTGGTCTCTTCTTCAGTAAATGTATCTATTGCCCTGTATAAGGAGACACCTGGAGCAGACTCTGAGGGTCTTCTGCATGGCAAGTACTCGGGAGTTCCTGGAACATGGAAGAGTGGTAAGAACCCACAAATAAACATCTCTAAGATTTAGAATCCAAAAACTGGAAAATAATATCTTGGGTAAGAAAAGAAGGAGGGAGGTAGATGCCCAGGACCCCAGGAGGGATCTGAAGAGAAATTTGGACCCCTCAGAATAAGTGAAAAGACAGACCTCAAAGAGGTCTCAGAAGAAGGATGGGAAAATCCATACTTCCTCTAGGCTCCCAGCCTCCTGGCATGAGAGAAGAGGACCACATCTACAGAGACACAGTGAGGGTGGGTGACTCCAGAGGCTTCCAGGGAGAAGCACAGCAGTGAAATGGAGCAGTCAATCCTGGGCACTACAACAGTTAATAAGTCCAAGCAGCTGCCGTGTTCGCTGCAGAGTGCTTGGCCAGATGTCATTTTAGGGAGGGGCTAAATGAACCCAGGACTAGGAGCAGCCATGAGTTGGCTTCGTCTCAGGGCTTCCAGTGTTGAAATCCCACAGTGACTGTGGGATCTTTCTTGCTCTCTTTTTTCCTTCCTTTAAAAGATAGAAAATGAGAAAATATGGGCACAAGGTGCAACCTCAGACGTCCAGCTCACCCAAAGCCAATCCAGAAGGCATTGAGATGGAAGAAATCAAAACTCACCCAGCAGAACTTTCTGAAATACTAGTAGCCAAAGTAACAAAGTAGATGAATGACTCCCTAGAAAAATAACAAATCAAAAGTAATTACACTGATAACTAAAGAGATGATGACCATAGGGAAGCACATGGGTAGTAAATCTAGAACAAATACAGATTTAAAAAATACAGGAACTGTAAAAAGTGATAGAAACCATGAATGCCCAACATAAGAAAGTGCTGCATTCTGCAAAACAGATTGAAACAGATATCCAGGAGATTAAAAATTCTACTGAAAGTAGATGCAACAGAATTAAGCAAAGTGAAGATAGAATATCAGATCTTGAAGACATGCTTGCAGTTAGTGATCATCAAATGAAGACTTCTTAAAAATAGTCAGGAACCTTGAAAAATCAGTTCATAGCTACTAGATGATGCAAAGAAGAATAACGTAAGATTAATTAGGAACAATGAAAAGTCAGAAGATAGCAAAAGGACATAAAAAAAACTTCACAAAAGGTTAGCAGAAAACTTCCCAATCATGGAAAAAGAATTTGACATAAAAATAAATGAGAACTCCAATTAGTCATGATCAGGAAAAAACTACACCAAGGCATACAGTAGACAACATTTCAGAAATTTAACACAAAAGCAGAATATTAAAAGTTGTCAGACAAAAGAAACAAATAACCTGTAAAGGAAAACACATCAAAATCACAGTAGGCTTCTCAACACAAACTCTTAAATCAAGGAGGGTTTTTGAAGCCCTAAAGAAAATAACCTCCAATGCATATTGATGCATTCTGCAAAATTATCTTTCAAAATTTATGGAGAATTATATTTCCATGATAAAGAATATCTAAGGAAATTCAAGACCACCTAACAAGCACTTTTGTAGGATATTCTAGAATAGACACTTTTGTAGGATATTCTAGAATGGACAAATCCATTCAATCTCATTAGAATGAATCTACCAGGGAGGCAAGCAATTAAACAGAAGGCAAAAAGGAAACCAACAGGAGGATAATGTGACAAGGATAAGTCAACATCTATGAGCTGTAACCATAAATTTGAATAGTCTTGACTCACCAAACAAAAGAAACAGACTGGCAGAATGGATCAAGAAACAAGATCCAACAATATGCTGCATACAATAAACATATTTAACTCAAAAAGAAATTCATAGACTAAAAGCCAAAGGGTGGAAAATAATATTTCATGTGACAGGAACATGGAAAAAGCAGGGGTAGCTATTCTATTTGCAAAGCGGATTCCAAGCCAGAACTGAACAAAAGAGACAAATAAGATCACTACATACTTGTTAAGGGAATAATACAATAAGAAGAGGTAATGATCACAAATATACACCAAATAGTGGTGCATTCAACCATATAAAACAAAATGGATATGAAAAATCAGATAAGCACTAGTACAATTGTCATGGGGGACCTCAATACCCCATTGTCATTAATAAACAGATCAACTAGACAAAAAAATCAACAAATACTAGAGCTGAACCAAACCTTTAAACAAACAGACTTAATATATATCTATAGAGTGATCTACCCAACAACAAATGCATACATGTTCTTCTCAGCAGCACACGGGACTTTCTCCAAAATAAACCACATACTAGCTCATAGAAAGAGCTTAAATAAATGCAATGGAATTCAAATTATCCCATACATATTATCAGGTCATAAGGCAATGAATTTGGAAATCAATTGCAAGGAAATCCTAAAATGTACATAAATGTATGGAAATTAAATAATACTCTTCTGAACTACCAATGAGTCACAGACAAAATTAAAAAAGAAAACTGACAGTTTTTACAATTAAGTGATAATGCAGTATGACATAGTGGAACTTATGGGACACAATAAAAACATCCCCACAAGGAAAATTATAGCAGTGAATTCCCATATCAGAAAAATAGAGCAAGCTCAAATAAATACTCAAATGTTGAAACTCACGTTTCTAGAAAAAGAAGTGCAAACTGAACCCAAAGCACACAGGAGGAAGGAAATTATAAAGATCGGAGCAGATATTAATGTAATTGAGACTAAGAAAACAATACAAAGAATCAATGAATCAAAAAGCTGGTTCTTTGACAGATTAAATAAAATACACAAACCCTTAGCCAACCATATCAAAAAGCAAAGACACAAATACACACAATTAGGAGAGAAGAGAGTGAAATTGCAACAGATCCCACAGAAATCCAGACTATCAATACCTAATCTGTACTCTAATAAGATGGAAAACATAAAAGAAATGGACAGATTCCTAGATACGTATGAATTACCAAAGCTGAATCAAGAAGATATAAAAATTCTAAATAACTCATTATCAGCTAATGAAATTGGAGAAGTAATAAAAAGGTACCACAAAGAAAAGCCCAGGTCCTGACTGAATTACTGCTGATTTCTACAAGAAATTTAGAGAAGATCTTAAGTGATCTAATGCTTGCTCCTCAAACTTTTAATAAAATTGAAAAGGAAATAATACTCCCTAATTCATTCCTGGAAGTAAGCCTTACCCTGATACAAAAGCCAGAGAAGGATCCAACCAAAAAATGGAAGTCTCTTAGTGAATATAGACCTAAAAATCTTCAGTGAAATACTGGCAAACATAATGCAGCCAATCATCAAGATTATATACCATGACCAAGTAGGATTCATTCCAGGAATCCAGGGATGGTTCAACATATGCAAACCAATAAATACAATACACCATATTAACAGAGCCAAGGACAAAACTATATGATCATCTCAATAGATGCAGAAAAAATACCTGAAAAAGTCCAAAACCCCATTCTTAATAAAAATCCTACAGAAAATTGGAATAGATGGTCTTATCTCAATTTGAGAAAAGCCATATATGACAAACCAACAGCCAACATAACATTAAATGGTGAAAAACTGAAAGTTTTCACTGTAAAATCAGAAACAAGACAAGGATGTTCAGTATAACCACCACTGTTCAATATAGGAGTGGAAACGTTAGCCAAGGCAATTAGATAAGAGAAAGAAACAAAAGGAATAAGGATAAGAAAGGAAGAAACTAAATTGTCATTATTTGCTTATGGTGGGATACTCTACATAGAAGACCCCAAAAACTCCACCAAAAGACTCCTAGATTTAATAACCAAATTTGACTGCACAGCAGGATAAACAGTCAATACTCAAACATCAATAGCAGTCCTGTACAAAATAACAAATTCACTGAGAGAGAAATTAGAGAAACCAAGAAAAATGAACTACTTAGGAATTAATCTAACAAAGGAAATGAAAGATCTACACATTGAAAACTACAGTATTTTGAAAAAGAAGATGACAGAGGATATCAGAAAATGGAAAGGTATCACCTGTTTCTAGATAGGCAGAACCAATCTGTTGTACAAATTTAATGCAATCCCAATCAAAATACCAACAGCATATCTCACACAACTAGAGAAAATAATCCTAAAGTTCGTAGAGAATTGGAAGAGACCTAGAATAGCAAAAGCAATTCTGGGCAACAAGGGCAAGCCAGGGGACAATCCCCAATGTGAAGTTATACTACAAAGCTACTATGATTAAAAACAGTATTGTGCTGGTCAAAAACAAAGACCAAAGGACGAATGGAATAAAACAGAAGGTGCAAAAACAACTTCAAGCACACTCAGCTATCTTATCTTTGACAAAGGAGCCAAACATCTTCACAGGAAGAAAGCCTCTTTAATAAATGGTGTGAGAAAACTGGCTGAAAATTGAACCTAGACCCATATCTCTTACAAAATTGAAATGGATCAAAGATCTAAGGACTAAAATAGAAACACAAACTTCTGGAAGATAGTATGGGTAAAACTCTAGAAGGCATGGTTTTAGGCAAAGAATTTATGAACAAAACCCCAATCACACAGGAAGAATTACAAAAAAAAAAAAAAAAACTAATATCACCTTAAATTTGAAAGTTTCTACACAGCAAAAGAAACTGCCAAAAGAGTGAAAAGATAACTCACAGAATGGAAAAAAAAATTTTACCAGCTACTCTTCATGCAAAGGACTAATATCTAGAATATACAAAGAACTAAAAAAAACCCAGCCCTCCCCAATTTAAAGATCTAAATCAGAAATGGGCACATAAAATGAACAGACATTTCTCAGATGAAGTATTACAAACAACAAATAAATATACAAAAAATGTTCAACATTACTAGTCATTTGAGAAATGCAAATTAAAACAACACTAAGATTCCATCTCCCTCCAGAAAGGATGGCTATCATCAAGAAATTGATCAATTTAAAAAATGATGGTGAGGCTATGGGGAAAAAAGAAACTTCTCCATTGCTGGTGGGAGTGTAAATTGTGGAGGTCAGTATGAGGATTCCTTCAAAACTAGAACTAGAGCTTCCATTTGACCCAGCTATTCCTCTGCTAGGTATCTTCCTGGAAGAGTTAAAAGCATCAATCCTCAGTGATTCACACATACTTATGTTTATAGCAGCACAAGTTGTAATAGCTAAATCTTAGAAAAAAAAATATTCCCATCAAAAAATGAGTAGATAAAATGTGGTATTTATATACTATGGAGTACTACTCTTCCATAAAGTAGGATATATTTGAGTCATGTGTACAAAAATGGTTGCACCTTGAGACCATAACCTTAAGTGAAATAAATTGGACACAAAAGATTAAATATCACATTGTTTCTCTTGTGTCAGAAATTCAAAGAATAAATAAGGAACATAATGGAGGATAAATATTGGGAAGTAGGAATAACATATTCAAATATGAAGTAGGAAGAACATGTTCAAGGGAGGTTGGAGTGGGGAATAAAGGAAGAGAAAAGGAAAAAAAGAGAATGGAAGGAAAATGGACCCAAAGCTTGTACTAATGAGGAGGGGGAAAAAATTGAAAAGCGGGTAGGGGAGTGGGGATTAAATAAGAATTGAGATGTGTTATGCATAGGTACAAATTCCCTGTAAAGAATGTGGTCAATATGTATAACAAATAGGTACTAATAAAGAGAAGAAGGTTTAAAAGCAAAAAGTTTTCTTGAAAGTTGTGGATATAAGTGGGTTTTGCATAACATTTGACAACATTTCAAATTCCAGAAACCATACTCTAAAGCACCTGAAATAATTCAGACATTCTGTCTGATGTTTTCATTAAAAGCTCTATCATTATTAAACCAGGATTAATCCCAAACCTTCTTCTCAATTGGGATTTTTGCTAAATTATTTTCACCAGCATCCAAAGAGGTTGATTAGAGCTCTTCCTCCCCTAGCAAATATGCTAATGAACACCACTAGTCAAATCTCAAAACAAAATACCAAATAGGAGTTAAGGCATCTGGACTATCTGCTAAAGATAAATCATTAAACACAAACTACATCTTAATTTTGTACATGGCTTGGCCTCGGCAAACTTTATTTTTAGAATCATTCTGTTCATTGAGTTCCCACCCCTTACCTCATCTTCCCCTACAGCAGTTGCTCTCCTTTGCTTCCCTGTTTATTCCTGAGCTGTTCATGGAGTAGTTTTCCTTCATCATTTTCACTTCTATCCTCTTTTTCTGTCTGGAATCTACTCCAATCTCCTTAATCAGTATATACGTCACTGAACCTGCCATTGTCAAAGTCACAAGTGACTTCTACATTAACAACTTCAATGTTTGAATTATTCTTTCTTTGCATTCAGAATTTCTTATGTTACATATAGACTATACAAGAAGAACAAATGATTCAGCGATTATGGTGAGAATATATGTATTCTTTAGCTTTGTCCTTGCTCTCAAACTTCAAGCTTCTCTGCTTAAATTCCTACTCAGTATCTCCACAGGTATATCTAAACTTGACATGTTTAAAATTGGTAGATTTCCACAGTTATCCTTTCCCCAGACCTTTTTTCCTCTCTGAATTCTTTCCATTCATTACACTGAATCATTCAGTCAGTTACTCCACAGGGGAAAAGGTATTTCTTTCTATTCTGTAGACCACTTCAAACACTTATCATCCATCCAACAAGCCTATGGTCTCTACCTTCAAAGTACACTTCAAAATAAACCACTTATCACCTCCATCTCTACTCTCACCTAAGCTTCTTAGTAGCTTCCTAAGTAGTCTTCTTACTATCCCTGTTTCCACTACACTTCCAGTAAAGCATTTAGATCACATCATGTCCTCTCCTACTCAGAACTCACCAGTCGGTTCCTCTTTCATTTGCAATATGGTTCAGAGTCCTCCTCAGAGCCCTGGAAACTCTAGATGACCTCCCATCCTAACTCCACACCTTCCTAATCCCCAAACATCCTCCTTTTCCTTGCTTTACTCCTAACACACTGACCTCTTTGTTGTGCTTCTTACACACTTAATGTTCGATGTCTTGGGTCCCTTGTAATTGCTATTACTTCTGTTCTTCTATTTGCTTCGGGTTGATTTTCCATATCATTCACATCTCTGCAGAAATATCTCCTTCCTGATCATTTTACCTAATATTTCTCCCCACTAGTCCTATGCCTTTACCTAGGTCACTTTGTCTTATGCTCCAGATTCCTTTAGGATTCTGGTTGCTCTAAATTATATGTTAAGTTTTGTGAGGAGTCAAGGTCAGAGAAGAATTTTCCAGTGTTTTTATTTGGCGCATAAGCCATGATGATTCTTCTCACAGGAAAAAAGAAAAGAATGACAGGAGTTTGCAGAAATGTGATCAAAGGTCCAGGTGTGAAAGGATATGGTTTTATTCCCTTTCATCCACCTAAACCACTGTCACCCAATCCGAGAACACAAGAATCCCTAGAATATTGGTGTAGACAAAAATTCCCAAGTTCATCAACTGAAATCTGCTTCAGATCTTCATGGAATCAGGTGATCTGATGACATAGACCTCTCTTGCGTTAGCTGCAAGCATAAATTCACTTACATACTGAACAATCATAATGTACTAAGCACCACTCTCAGCCCTATGCAGGAACTGAAAAGAGGCTCATCATGGGGTAAATGACATACCGTTACATTTGTGGGGTGATTTTACCAAGTGCAAATAACAAGTGCTGCAGACTTCCTAAAGGGTTCAACAAATAACAACATTCAACATTTTTGAGCAATTAGTATGGCAGGTTCAGCACTAAATGATTTACAAACAGTGTTTTAGTTAACTTTAAAAGCAACTCCTGGAAATGAATATTACTATAATTCCCATTTGGCAGATGAAAAATTGAGGCCAAGGACACAGAGCTATAAGGATTTGACCTTGTTTCATTGGAAAATCCAAGTTCTTTTCCCTGTGATGTGCACTGAGAGCTGAGGGTGATATTATCCACTATGAGTGTGAGCTCTGACCTCGGGGCAGTCACCAGGCTAAAGCACGACTACTGAGTTACAATTCATCTATTCATAAACATGTATTGAGCATTGACATTATACAAGAAGCTGATGATATGTCATTCTAAATAACAACAGAATAAAGATGGACAGGTCGTAGTCACCATCCTTACAGAGATCACAACTGAGTCAAGCAGCAGACAGCATCATCAAAGTGTGTCTGTGAAGCCACATGTCAGAGTTGGAATTATAGGTCTTTCACCACTGTATGCTTCAACTACCTAAGAACCCATCCCAAGGTGCTGAATCCTCGTCTAGAAGAAGGATCAGTATGTTTTTAGTTGTATGCAGAATGGTCGTTGAATGTTAGGTGGAAGTATGGCTTTGTTAGTCTTTATTTGGAGATTAAATATGATGTGAGGAGATATGTATGAGTTCTAATTTGACAAAGTAAGGAATGCCTAATTTTATATGTCATCTTGGTGGTTTGGGATGGGAATAACATGTAAATCAGTAAAACCTGAGTGAGTGTATTATTTTGCATAATGTGGGTAAGTGAATTAAATCAGTTGAAGCCTGAATAGAACAAAAAAGAATCCATCTATTATGGTTTATATCTAATTGCCACCCCAAAGCATCGCACAATCATAGGGTTTGGGGGAGTGACTGCATCATGGGTATGCAATACTGAAACAAGGGTGTGTGAAACTGGATTAGTCCAGTGATTGATTTAGCATAATTCTGAGTATTGCTGAAAGGATTTACTGAAGACAGAAGACCCATCCTCCATGTGAGTGGTACCAATCAGTAGGCTTGAGGCCTGGATGGAATAAAAAGGGAAAGCAGAAGAAAGGCTGCTGCTTCCTACCTGAGCTGTTCCTCCATGAACTGTTTCCCTTCCTCCATGCCCCTCTACCATGCCCCTCCACCAGGTCTCTTTACCATGCCACCGTGCCTCAGAGCCAGCTGACTATGGACTGAAACCTCTACAAACTGTGAACCAAACTAAACCTTTCCTCCTTTAACTTGTGAGGGTTGGAGGTTTTGTCCCAGCAATGAGAAATTAACTAAGACACCAACTTTCCACAGCAAGAGAGAATGCTTCAGCTGACTGCCCCCAGCCATCCTCTGCACCATCCATCAGCTGCACTGTGTTACCAGGGTTCCCACCCACACTGCAGATGTTGGACACACTAGCTCCGTAACTGCATGACCCAATTTCTCATGTTCAGTCTCTTTTTACATATATGGCCCACCTGGAAACCAGTAAAGTTTCTGAGCAGATAAGTGATTCAATATTCTTTGCAAAGATCACTCTAACCCCTGTAAGGAAGGCAACAAGACCAAGCAAAGGGTCATCTTGGTACTCATGAGGAGATACAGTGATGGTTTTCACTGGACTGTTAGAAGTTGAGGTGGTGGAAAGTGGCCCAATTTGGGACACTATATTCTGAAGACATTGCTGGCTGGATTTGCTTTTGGATTAATTATTATCATTGTAGAAATAAATTGTGACAGAATGTGGTGAGAGCCATAATTATGAAACAAATAAGGTCATAAAGATTTATTAAGGAAAAGAACTTCTCTAAATCACACCATATATTAATTTACAAAACAAGTCTTAACGATTCAAAAAAACTGAAATCATATCTTGTATCTTTTGTAATCACAATGGAGTAAAACAAGAAGTCAACAAAAGGAAAAAAAAATTTCACAAACACAAGGAGACTGAACTATACACTTTTGAATGAACAGTGGAACATTGAGGAAGTGACAATGGAAATTTTTACATTTCTCAAAACAAATAAAAATGGGAACACAACATACAAAACTTGTAAGAGACAGCAAAGTAGTACTGAAAAGGCCATATCTGGGCTGGGGATTTAGCTCAGCGGCAAAGCGCCTGCCTGGCAAGCGCAAGGTCGTGAGTTCGGTTCCCGGTACTGGAGAAAAAACAAAAAAAAAAAAGAAAAGGCCATATCTATGCATATCACCTGCCAAAATTTAACCAAGAATACATTAAAAAAAAAAAGAAAGGAAGCAAATAACAACTAATGAGATTGCATTAGCAATAAAAGTCTCCCAACAACAACAACAAAAAAACCCAGGATCAATGCTTTTACTCTTTAATTTTACCAAATGTTTAAAACATACCAACTCGGGGCTGGGGATTTAGCTCAGCGGCAAAAGCGCCTGCCTGGCAAGCGCAAGGTCGTGAGTTCGGTTCCCGGTACCGGAGAAAAACCAAAAAAAAATTAAAAATAAAAAATAAAACATACCAACTCTTGTCAAGCTATCCCACAGAACTGAAAGGGAGAGAACACTTCTAGACTGATTCTGTGAGGCCAGCATCACCCTCCTACCAAAACCTGAGAAGGAAACAACAGTAAAACTGTATGGCAATATCCCTGATGAATATAGCTGAAAGAAATCATTAACAAAATTATCAAATTCAACAGTACATCAAAGAAACTATTCACCAAGATAAGGTTGGTTTTATCCCAGAGATGCAAGGATGGTTCAGTATGTACAAATCAGTAAGTATAATAATGACGTTGACAGAACAAAAGATAAAAATCATGTGATCTTCCCAATACACATGAAATAAGCATTTGATAAAATTCAATATCCCTTCATGATAAAAGTCCTGAACAAATTAGGTATAAAAGGATTATATCTGGATATAATGCAGGTTATATATTTATGACAAACCTATGGCCAACAACACGCTAAAAGGTGAAAATATTAAAGCATTTCCTCTAAGATCAGGAAAAAGATAAGAATGTCCATTCTCAGTGCAGTATTTTATTCAATATAGTGCTAGAAGTTTTAGACAGAGCAATTAGTCAAAAGATAGAAAGAAAATGCATAACAATAGAAGGAGAGGAAGTCAGATATTAATCTACACATAGAATAATTTAAGATACTACCAAAAGATTATTACAACTGATAAATTCAGTAAAGTAGCAGGATATAAAATCAATCCACAAAATCTAGTATCTTTTCTATTCACTACTAATGAACTTGGTGACAGAGAAATCATGAAAGTAGTCCCATTCACAATAGCTACAAAACAAATTAAATACCTAGGAATAAACAACAAAGGAAGCAAAAGTCCCTTACAATGAAAATTACAAAATAATGATGAAAAATTGAAGAAGAAAAAATGAACTGGAAAGACCTCCTATGTTCATTGGTCTGAAGAATTAATATTGTTAAGGTGTCTCTGTTGACCAAAACTATCTACAAAGTCGATGAAATCCCCATTAAAATACCAAAGATATTCTCCACAGAACTGGAGAAAATAACTGTAAAATTCATTCAAAGGCACAAAAGACTACAGTAGCCAAAGAAATCTTTAGCAAAGAACAAAGCAATCAGCATCACCCTACTCGGTTTCAAAATATATATACCACAGGGGTATGAGAGCAAAAATAGCAAGATATTGGCATTAACACAGAAACAAATATCAATGGGACAGAGTAGGAACCTAGGAAATAAAGCCACATATGTTTTTTTCTTTTAATTTTAAAGATAAAAGAACAAAAACATTAACAAACACACATACATTTAGAAAATAACACAAAAACAATACAAGCAATACAGAATCTTGGACAAGGTGGTAGGAAATTAACAATGGTTGTTGTACTACATATTGAAATCTTCAATTTGGATGCTCAGATAAACAAATATAGACATGTAAGATTCATTCTACACTTAAACATTAACTGTTCCTTTCAATAGAGCAACAAAAGTCAGTACTATCACTATGTTAGCTATCCTTTACAGATAGATAGATAGATAGATAGATAGATAGATAGATAGATTTTCCCCTTCTTTCTTTTCTCTTTTTCCTCATCCCAGTTGTTCTTTCCTCTTGAGCAGTTTTCTTCCCTTTCACAACATCCATTGTACCTCCTAGATTTTATTCACTCTTTCAGGTTCTTACACTAGTGAGATAATACGGTGTTTACATATGCAAGTCTGATTTATTTTACTTATAAGTATGGTCTCTAGTTGTGTCCATGTACCTATAAAAGCCTCAAAATTGTCTTTCTTTATAGCTGAGTAATATTCCATTATGTAAAAATACCACAACTTTTTTATCCATTCCTCGGTGGATGGGCATTTGGATTGCTTCCACAATTTAGCTATTACAAATTATGCTGCTATAAACATGGGTGCACATATATCACTATGATATGATGTTTTCAGTTCTTCTGGAAAAATACCCAGAAGGGGAATAGCTGGCTTGAAAACCCACATATCTGATTCTTGTCAAAGGTGCCAGAAAGATACATTAAAGAAAGACCTCTTCAACAAATAGTGCTAGGAAAACTGGATCTCCACATGCAGAAGATTGAAACTTGACCCCTACCTCTCACCTTGTACAAAAATCAATTTAAAATGGATTATAGATCTACATGTAAGATTTGGAACTCTAAACTATGGGGAGAAAACATAAGGTGAACACTTTAAAACATAGTACAGGCAATGGTTTTCTAGCACAGAAAACAAAAGCAAAAAATTAACAAACGGGATTATAATCAAATTAAGAATTTCTGCACAGTAAAGAAAATAATCAATAGAGTTAAGAGACAACCTATTGAGTGAGACAAAACATTTGCCAACTGTTCATCTGAAAGTTCATATCCATAATACATTAAAAAAAAACTCAAAAAAATTGACACTGAGAAAAATAAGTAAACTAAGTTAAGAAGGGCAAATGATCTGGATAAACACCTCCCAAAAGAAGAAATGCAAATGGCCACAAAATATATGAAAAAATACTCAAAGTTACTAGCCATCTAGGAAATGAAAATCAAAACTACATGAGAAATAACCTCTCCTCAGTTACAATGCTTATGACCAAAACCAAAGCAAAACAAAACAGAGGAAGTGCTGGCAAGGATATGTAGAAAAAAGAACTCATATACATTTTTAGCAGAAATGTAAATTAGTGCATCATTATAGAGAATATTTTAAAGGTTCCTTGAAAAACTAAAATTAAAAGCTACCATATGACCCAGTTATCCTGGGTATATATCCAAAATAAATGAAATCAAGATACAAAATAATACCTGTATGTCCAAGCTTGTTGCAGCATTATTCACAGTAGCAATATGGAATCAGCCTAGATACCAATCAACAAATGAATTGATAAAGAAATGTGAATTGACAAAGAAATGTGGATCCACAATGGAGTATTATTCAGCCATAAATGAGAAGGAAATCCTATCACTTGCCGCAAAATGGGTAAAAGTGGAGAACATTATGTTAAGTGAAGTAAGCTAGAAAGAAAGAAACAAGTACTGCATGTTCTCTAACACATGTGGAAACTAAAAAATTAGCAATTACTAGAGACTGACAAGGGTTCAGGAGTTGGGGAGTAGAAAATGATTTTATGCTATTAGAGCATGCTGCACACATGTATGAAAATGTAGTACTGAACCACATCAATATGTACAATTAGCATGTGTTAATTAAAAATGCGATAATCTAGGGGAGAAAATATTAAGGATAAATCAGTTCCTGCACGAATGTGAGGTTTCAAATGACTTCTCTTTTATTTTGGTTTTGTTTCATTTTCTGTGCTTTGTGGGCTTTTTGTGTTGTTGTTGGTGGTGGTGGTGTTGCTGCTGTTGTTTAAGACAAGGTCTTGCTATGTTGTTCAGGATGGCCTTGAACTCACTTTGTAGTCCTGGCTGGTCTCAAACTCATGGTGATCCGCCATTCTCAACACCCAGGTTGCTAGGAAATAGGTGTGCAGCACCGTGACCAGCTCAAGTGATTTTTTAGTTGAGCCTTAAACAACAAGTGATATGTACAAAACAGAGGAGTGAAAATTTCCAGGCCAACAGAGAGACATTGTAGAGGAACGTGGCCTCAAACACACAGAGCAAACAGAAGACCTGAGAGAGAAATGGCTAGAAAAGTGCATGAGAAGAGTGTGGAAATATAAGCGGGGCTGTCAGGAGGAGCTGTATGCCATTCTAATCAGCTGATAGTATGTGAAATGATTCATCAAAGGAGTGATGTTATTCTGGGCCTTCCAGGCCAATGCTAGAGCCTGAAAAACCATCTCTAATCTCAACTCAAAGTGACTACTGACTCTGAACAGTTCATACTATCTAAACCCAGGAAACAAAATGAGTACTTTCCAAACTAAATTGCATGGGTGTGGACTTACACTCATCATCTAATCCAAAGAAAAGTTATTTAACTCTTGAGATTAGAAAAGCCATTAGACTATTCATCCCCAGAGCTTAAATTTGCCCTCATTGCACTAAACACATTTTTTTACAGTCTGGCAGTGATCTATGCCTACTAAGCATCTCTATCCACTGAGAAGTGATATTGATTTGTTTCACTTTTACTATTGATGTATATGTTCCTATTTGCACCCTTGCTTCTTTATCCCGGTTTTAAAAATATCTGTGGTGGTGGTAGATTTTGGAGCTCATGAGTTATGATTTGGGGACATTTGGAGGAAGTGCTGCAAGGATGGATCACCAATCTTCATTGTGATTTCTTGGAAATGGACTAAGCATGCAATCTTTCCTGGTTTGGCTAGACAAGGATAAAAAGGTTCCAAAGTCAGTGCATAAAAAATGACCCATTACATTACAAAATAATTTAAGGTTTTCTCTTCCTCTGAAAATACCTGAGTATGGATATACTTGCCAAAAATCATCCATCATAAGTCATATTTAAACCAAGACCAGAAAATAATTTCAAAGTTTAGACCAAATAAATACATACAGCAGAAACATAAATTTCCTGGGGAATATGGAGACATTTTACAGCATATAATATGCTCAGTAAGTTTGATAGGATCTGAGATAAGACCTCAAAGGAAGACAGCCTGAGGCCTACAAAATTCTTAGAAGATCCCTGGCTTTCTTCCAGACTCTGTCTTGATCATTTTCTGAAGCTTCTTGACCACCATCTTTTACCAAGACAACAAAATCTATCTTCAATTCCTTTTGAAAAATTCAAAATATTCTCTGGTAATAAATAGTGTTCACTTGGAATTGTGTTTGACAACCCTGTCAGACTCCTGGAATGTTGTGGGATTCCAAATAAGTACAACATAACTTTTCCAAAATGTCACTTTTCTTCAGGGTAGGATTTACTTAACAAGTTACTTAATCATATCTACTACAGAACTCAACATCTAGTTAGTGCTTTCTTAATATTTGTTTAATAAACCAAAGTTCCTTCTACGAGGCCCCAATAACTTAGAGATCTCCACATCTAAAGCAGTGTGTGTCACATTACCTTCAACATTGTTGTTGTTCTTCTTCCTCTTTTTTGCATAATTGTCCATTCCATTTAATTGTAAACTTCAGGAGAACAGGACCATATTTCATTCACAGTTGTATATCCTGAACTGAACACAGTGCATATTATGTGCTCAAAGAGTATTTGTTGAGTAAATGAGAAAACAGAAGAATGTAGATTAGATTAGATAGATAGATACACAGATAGATAGATAGATAGACACTTAGATACATACCTATATACAGACAGACAGACAGGCAAAATCTAAAAGATCAAAGCAAGGTTTTCCTCTATAGGTCAGCTCATGCTAATTTCAATTCTAAAATAATTTTAGGTCCCAGTTTTTAATAGATACAGTGTATGACTGAATGCTAAATGTTTTTTCAGTATTCCCAAGTAATATTTATGTGTCTATAAGTAATGTAATAGTAAGATAATGACCCTGACATTCAGAAAGATTAAACCAAGTGCTCAAAGTCATACTTATAAAAAATAGTAAAGATGGCATCTGAACCCAGGTATACTGACTTCCTACCAAAAAAAAGACTCTGTTCCTCTACTCCATACTATTGCTTTGCTCTTACAGTGGAAGACTTGAGACTACAGTGATATAAATCAGGGCAGAATTCCTGCCCAGCACTAAGATAAGCAGAACAGCATACCAGCCCATGCTTTCCTCATGCCTTCCAAGGCCTGAATCACAGCCATTCCTTTCAGTAAGGGGCAACTGCCCACTGACCCTGCCATGAACACAGAAAGGGATGAAAACCAAGGTAGAAACAAGAATCACTGTCTGAACCCTCTGAAGCATTCCTGGGAGCCAAATGCTATAACAGAGAGGGCCCTGGCTGAGAAGTCAGGAATCTGAGATTCTAGGCTAAGGGGCTGTGTTGCTTTGGTCAAGTCTCCAAACTTCCCTAGATCATTCCCAAAGCCTCTTGCAGCATCCAAATGCCCAATCTCATTTCCACTTTTTGTGCACCCCAGGGGATGTGCCTTTATTCCCAGCTAGCAATCATTTCCTGTCTTGCAGCAGAGGTTGCATTACCTAGGGAACTGCAGTATTAACCAGAGTAACTGCGGAATGGGCTGTTATTCTTTGCACCTCCGGAAAGCCCAGCTAACCACAGGCTTCAGTTAATAGCAACCAGGTTAGGTTCCTTCTTAGGTTAATTATACATTGTGTAGAAAGCATTTCTTTTCATCAGTTCTAAATTTGCTCCCTTTTAATTTTGTCAAGTGTTGCCTCTTTCTCTGATCAGGGGAAAGGGCAGGAGGGAGCCTGCAATTGGCTCACAGCTCCCCATTCATTATCCTCGCCACCTCAGAGCACACTCACCCTTTCCTTTGCTCCTTTCAGAACTAAACATCTCATCTCTCTTGATGAAGATGTCACCCCTTCCCCCATACCCATCTGCTTTGCCCTCCCAGGGACCTTTCCTATTTCTACTGTGTCCTACCCAAGATTAGGTGAGCTGCAGAGTGAATGAAGTGGTCAAGGTGAAGAGAGAGCACAGATTTGCCAGAAGGAATTACTGTACTTCGCATTCACACCCCCGCTCTTTCTCAATACAAATTCCTACCTTGTTCATCTTTTAAAACACCCCTTCTTTTTAGAAGCAAATTCCAGTAGCACATGTGAGATAACTAAAGGATTCCTCTCACTCAAAAGGATGCTGGCAATTAAAGACTCCAACACAACAGTTGAAATATTTCCCTTGAGTGATTCCAGGACCTTAGTTATTTATTCTTCGGTGATCTATGGTGTCATCTTCCCAAAAAAAGAAGGAAGGAAGCTTCTTCTTTCAGGTGAAATACAGCAGGGTGTCCAGGGTATCCAAGCCCAGTAGGCATCTGTGGGCCTGTCAGTTGTCCCTGTGTTTTATGTGGAAGTGGTGTTCATGCCACAGTAGAACTCCTTCGATCGGGGATACCACACTCAACAATGTTAGCGGTTTATCCAAAGCCTCACGTTCTCCATTTGATCATTTCACAAATATTTCTTGAGCCTTCACTATGAGACACTGTAGTAGGCATCAAAAAGACAAAGACAAATAAAACAGATATAATTATAAGAGCTAACTGCACTGAGATCTTGCCAGGCATTCTGTTAACCGCTTCATATGTTAACTCATGCCAGTCTCTCCTTGGCTCTATCAGGAAAACTCTGTTATCCTCATCCACATCGTTTATGTCAGGAAACAGGTTCAGCAAGGTTTCAAGCTTTGTCCTTGGTCCCACAGCCAATAAATTGTGGAGATGGGAGAAAAAAAACAGAAGTTATAAACCCAGAGTGAAGCTCCAATCACTCCCATCCTGGCACTGCCTACCTAGGGCTCAGCCTAGTGATCAGTGAGCCTGCTAAATCCTCCTTGAGATCTGAGCTGGGGGGAAGGGAGGCTTTCTTCTTGCTAAGTGATAGGGATTGCTTCTTCCAACCCCTATCCTTCTACCACATCTCAGCCCCTCAGTGGCTTTTTGGCTGTGCCTAAATCCCACATTAACATCAGAATCCCAGGTTGCAACCATGAAGAAGTTTTCAAACTTCATACGTGATTCTAACATATTTGACATTCAAGACCATGGCTTCACAAAGCCCGCTTGACCCTGACCCACAAATCAAGTGCTAGAATCCAGCCCAAGCAAGGTCCTGGGAGATGTCTGAAGGAGCGATCTCACCAGCCTGCTCCCTGGAAGGAGCCTCCTTTGGGCTGCCTGAAGCTCCTGAGGCAGGAGCAGAGTGGAGATGAGCACATGTGGGTTCCTGAGAATGACAGAAAGAGTTCACACCCAGCAGGTGCTCACTGCGTACCAGGCTCTGCATTGTGCCAACACGTTGCATGCCATTACCTCACTGGGCCCCTCAGCTGCTGTCTGAAGTAGGTACAGTTGCCTCTTTAGTACAGAAGCCTGAGACACAGAAATATTAATTAACTTGCCCAAGGTTTCACATCCAGATAGGATTCAAACCTGGGCTGCCTGATCCCAGCAAAGGGAGCAGTTTCTCAATGACACCTAAAGAAAAAGAAACTCCTAGCCACAGGGGAAGTCAGTGGTCTGCAGACAGTGCCCCAGCTCGTTTACACAGATCCCACACGCAGCTTTTCTCTTCCCGTGCCTGGCCGTGTGACTGGAATCCAGGAGCAGGGAGAGGAACCCCTGCCCTTCCCCAGTGGCGCTGCCTGCCTAATGCTTTGGCTGTTTATTACCAACTCCTCCTGATCTAATGGGAGTTGAAATTTCCATTAATTAACAATATAAATAAATAAATGGGTAGGAAAGAAAGGGAGATGGTGGCGTGGTGCCCAGAAGGCTCTACTAAAAGCAGCCAGTTCACGCTTCATTAGCATCCTTGCTCCCCCTCCAAACCTGCCAGCACAGCCTTTCTTTCAGACTGAGACACACTCGGGCAGCTCCAGTTCAGAGCAGACGCTTTGGTTATAGCCTCAGTGTTCCTGGGCATTTCTGATTGGCTTATCCTGGTCTCTACAAGGCCAAATTTGCCCCACTCTCATGGTACCTCTTCGACTCTCTCATGCTCCTTCCTGCCAGGCCTTCAAGAAGGAAGAACAACTAATTTCCACAGATCCAGTGCCCTTGACGGGAGCCCTCACACCATTACTCTGTCATGTTGTGAGACAGTGACTTGGCCAATTGTTAACATTTTCTTGGTCAATTTCTCCTCAGCTAGGTCTTTACAATCCTGCCCCCAAAGCTCTCCTCTTTAACTTGAGTTGAAATAGCATTGCCAGAAGTGAGCATTTTACCAGCAGGTTGCTGTTGTAGGCCAGAAGCAAATGGTGGAAGGGAGAAATGAAGGAGGCAGAGCAGTGGGGAGTCCATTTCATCAGCAAGTACACGTCGCTGCCTACCACCCTGGATGGCTGGCTGGAAACAAAAGTGGTGAGAACAGGCCCTCCGCTCTCGATGTGATACACTGCAACAGCAGGCAGCATTTAATACCCACACACTGCACGCCATTGACTTTGTACAGTGACATTCATGGGGCATGGGAAAGGAAGAATCCCTAAATGTCTACCTGGTCGGGGTGTGGAGGCAGGATGCATGACTTGTTTCATGTTGGACAATGAGGCTGAAGGATTTGATTCACAGTTGCACTGGCAAAGCAAGCACATGCCTCACTTTGATGTACTTTAGGTGAAACTAATGGCGAGGAAAGTGCTGCAGACAAGTCTGGCCCTCGGTGCTGCTACTCTAGTAGAGAGGAATACACACCTAGAAGCCCAGAATTGTGCTGGCCCAGGAAAGAGTGATAGACAGACCTGTCTGCATCCCCGTGAAGAAATGGGGTTAGCAGCTAAAAGGCCTGAGTGGAGCTGTACTGAGTACTTTAGAAGAGAAAGCAGGCACTTGTAGCTAAAGATTTGTAATCTGATTCCTGACCTCAATTCCTATGGGAGAAAGCATTTACAGCAATTATGTTTCCCAGAGCTGAATGCATAGTCAAAAACAGAAAGATTGTTGGACACCGAGGTAGGATTTGAATACAGACTTTCTCAGCATAGATAATGTGGATTTCTGAGGGACATCTTTAAACTTAGGAGCACTCCTTAGTTTAAAGAAAGACTTGCTCCCAGGGGAAAGTTTGGGAGCACAACCTCTGACTGTGACACATTTTTTAAAAGAACGCAAGGAAGGTAGCAGGGAGGGGAGGAGGGAGGAATGAAGGAAAGAAGGAAGGAAGGAAAGAAGGAAGGAAGGAAAAGAGGACCTAAACATGTGAGCTTTTTGCAAGAAGCACATAGTACGTTTATCTGTTTTGCACAAATAGATCTGTTTTGCACAAGAAAATAGTATATTTTAGTGACTATAACAGCTTGTTATAAAATTACAGTATGAGAGCAACAAAAATTTTGACATTAAGTTGGGATCTTCATACTCTAAAAAACTGGTTTCGCAGATGCAAGCCGGAAGCGCTGTGGAGTTTGAGGATCCGGTAACAACACGGGGAGCCCAGCCCTACTCTTAGCCCTGCCTCCCACATTTGAACGTTGCCATTCCTTTCCTCAAAGGTAAGGATGCGATTCCTGTAGTCTGATGGCTTTGCTCCACAGGGTTGTTATAAATATTGTTGTTTTATTTCGGATTCCTTGAGGTTAGGGTTAAATTGAAAAGGCCATTAACTTCGTAGTTTTGGGGAGCGGGGATGGAAATGAGAACAGGAACATATTTTAGGACATCAGAAAGAGCTCACCCAGCATTTCTAGATTTCTTCCAAGTTTAAGTGCAAATCATATGCTCTTCCACTCTTTCTTTCTCTTGCCCCCTCCTCAAAGGAGCCTGAGAATAAGCCACCCTGCCTGATTGTTTAAATGAGAAAGGAGCTGCTATTCTTAGCCTGGGACCTTCTCTTGTGTTGCTCTAACAATCCGCCTCTCTATCTTTTCCCCTGGGAGCAAATCTTTCTCTAATGGATGATTCTCAGTCCAGTTACATATTAGAATTAACTGGGCTGCTCTTTTTAAAAGTACCAACGCCTGACTCCTACCCCCAAAGACTCTGACCTAATTGCTCCGAAGAGTGACTCAAATATTCAGTGAGGTTGGGGAAAACCATTTCTTTTTTTTTTTGGAAAACCACTTTAACGTATGGAAAATTTAATCGTCTATCCCTCTACTTTTCACATATAATATTATTCTCAGTTCTGCTAGGGTGTAGAGCCCACTTATAATCAAGACCTACTTACCTTTGGTTTGTTTGATATGGTTTGGGAACAGTTTTTAATGAATTCAAAAATTAAGATCTTTGTCTTTTGGTGAGATATTAAAATATTATAAGACCTAACTCATCCCTCCTTCAACAAAACTGAAAAGGGGCAAAGACTATTGGGTTCCAAATATTAAATGAAATATAAGAGCCTGTGAGATTTTCAACTCAGTGTCACACTATGATAGATGCTGGGAACATTCAATCCAGTATGTCCCAGCTACAGGCTGCATCACAGCCACTTGGACCCTGCTCTGTGCTCTGCACTGTACAACCAGATTACCAGGTTCTAGAAATTCTAATTTAAGTTTGGAGAAGAGACCAAGTACCTGAAGCTGTAACAAGTTTGCCCAGAATATTTTGATGCACCGCCAGTTTGGGGAACCGCTTATTTAGATAATTTCTTTCCTGAGTGAAGAGGCAGAATGTCTCAGTCTCTACAACAGTGTACTTCAACCATCCTCTTTTAAAAAGTGTTCAGAGTTTAAGCTGTGTTGATACTGTGGAAGGCCCTTTCCCTGGCGTCTCTCCTAATAGTGTATATAGCACATCCTTTTTCTGATTAGACAGAGCTTATGTTGAAAATTCTGAAATGAGAGCTAGGGTTAAACTTCAGTTAGGACCACAAAATTCTCATTGAAAACAATTGATTTTTAAATGCCAGACTGATATCCAGAGTGGTTACACATTTGAATCAGTAATAAAGTAAAAGGAGATAAAATATTTGAATAAAGACTTAGTAGTTTCACACTGAATTGTCATGAAGGCATCTTACCGGGTGGTTATAGAAAATGACCCAGTTTATTCCTTCTCGCTACCCTTGTGTTAGCTCTTCCATGCAAAGCAAATAAAAGGAAGCTTGAAAGAGAAAAATGGAGGGAGGTCAAAGTAGAAGAGAGTATGAGAAGGAACAGAAAAGACTCCTATAAAAAACAGAACTAAAAACCCTCAAGGAGATTTTGACATCAGGAAATAAAAGAATCACCAATGATGAACCAACTGCTCCACCCCTGAGCACTCAGACTCAAAATCTTAAGTAGGAGGGAAATCCCACCTCTAAAAATACAAGACAGTTTAGATAGTTCATAAATTCATTTTTCCTCAGAGCTGTAGCTGTGCTGTATCTACCATACAGATGTGAAATGGAGCTCTACCACATTTGCCACAGAATTTCTTTGCCAATTTGCTGCCTCCTGCTGCTTCCTGTCTACTGACTACAGACATCTTGAAAGCACAAAGTGGAGGTGAACAGCCTGCAGTAGAGTGACCCAGATATGGGTTGAGGTTAGTGTCCAAGGGGACCTGTTACACACGTTACATACCATGTACTGACATAGGCATTATTTTATTTCATCCTGAACACAGCCCTACAGAAGCAGACTAACGTTTATACTTTATAAATGATAAAATCAAAATTTAGAGAAGTAGTGTAAATAATCCAAAGAGACAGAGCCATGATCAAACCCAGATCTTCCTTTATGAAGAATCCTGCTGTTTCCACTACAGTTCTGCTGCCTTTGAATTTAAGCTTTGGGTTTTGGTCCAATAAAACTAGAATGTCATATTTTTGCCATTAATTTTGAGAATGTGAAAGAGCCATTCACTTCAGGGTGTTATTGAAAGCCATAACAGATTTAGGAGACAAATGCATCAGAGAACATTCTTTATGACTTCCTGGTCTCTTTCCTAAACTTTCCTTGCCCTACTGACACACTCACAATATCCCATAACTAAACTTTTATTCAATATAATTCCTTAGCAACCTTCCCATCACAATGAATTATGTCTAGGGTTACTGCAAATATAATAATAATTATTACATTCACCATTTTTGCCTGCTTATCATGTCAAGAAGCAACTGAACATCTCAGTCATTATCTCACTTAATCTTTACAGTGAAATTTTAAGATCATTTCTGTTAGTAACCCTATTTTATACAAGATAAAACTAAGGTGTACGATTCATATGGCTTACCCAAGATCTCACAGCCAGTTAATGATCATGCTGGAGATTCAGACCTAGCTTGAACTCCAGAACTCACTTGCCTAAGCTAACCTAGGCAAATCAGCAGAAACTGGAAGTTCTCAGGCCAGACTTTTCAGAAATGGCATACAGTCTGCAACAGAGCTCTACAGAAAGAAGGAAGGAAGAAAGGAAGGAAGGAAGGAAGGAAGGAAGGAAGGAAGGAAGGAAGGAAGGGAGGGAGGGAGGGAGGAAGGAAGGGAGGGAAAGAGAGAGTGAGAAAGAAGGAAAGAAAGGAAGAATGAAAGAAAGAAAGAAAGAAAGAAAGAAAGAAAGAAAGAAAGAAAGAAAACAAAGAAATAAAGAAAGAAACAAAGAAAAGAGATAAGATTAAAGCATTAAGACCTAACTTGAGAACAGATCTGGTTTTTATATTTTGTAAGAGGAAATGGATATTAAAAGTTCTTCTAAAAATTTTTTTTTTTTTTTTTTTTTTTTTTTTGGTTTTTCTCCGGTACCGGGAACCGAACTCACGACCTTGCGCTTGCCAGGCAGGCGCTTTTGCCGCTGAGCTAAATCCCCAGCCCTCTTCTAAAAATTGACTTGGAAGAAGGAAGAGAGACCAATAAAAGAACCCAGTCACTCAGAGAAAAGAGTGTACAAGGGATTTATATTTTGTAGCACTTTCTGCTCCAAGAATCTAGCAAGAAGACATAAAATAATGAAATACACAGTTAAAATAAAAGAAATAGGCTCGATAACAAATAAACCACTGCATGGACCAGAAATACAATAGAAATTGGAAAAAATGAGTGGGGCTAAACAGCATCCCATGGGATTCTGAGTCTGGAAACAAAAAAAATAAAATGTAGTTAAGTACTTGGCCGCCTAGCTAGAGAAATATGAGTTGTTCTTAAAAAGCATAGCATATATGTAAATAAAAAATTATCACAGTAAAAAAACATTGCCATTAATCCCCCTCAAAATATTCCCCCCACACTTCAAATACATTTATCCCATCATTGTTGTCACTTTTTGAAGTAACTCTGGAAGTTCTTTTTCATGAGTACTTTTTGTGCATGTACAGTGTGGAATTTTTTTATTTTTTTATTAGTGCATGTTTGCCTGGGCAAAAGAACAAAGCAGAAGATATCACAATCCTGGATTTTGAGTTAAATTCCAAAGCTACAGTGATAAAAACAGCATGGTACTATCTCAAAAGCAGACATATGGATCGATGGAACAGAATAGAGATACAGAAACAACCTCAGACATATTCAGCTATCTGACCTTTGACAAAGGGGCTAAAAACATATGCTGGAGGAAAGATAGCCTCTTTAAGAAATAGTGCTGGGAAAACTGGCTATACTCTTGCAGAATATTGAAGGTAGACTCATATCTCTCACTCTGTACTAAACCGAAATGAAAATAGATTGAAGATGTAAATATTAAAACAGAAACACTTAATCTGATATAAGATAAAACAGGTGAAACTCTTGAAGTCATGAATGTTTTTAACTGCACTGTGATGGCTCCCTCTATGTCCTCAACTAATTCAAAACATTTGCTTTTCATGCTCATTTGGATTTTGGAGAAGAGGTAGAATTTGCATGGTGCCAGATTCAGGGGATAGGGTGGATAAGGCCACACCATAATGTTTTTAGAACCTTTCCTTTCCGTTGGATGGCACTGGGCAATGGCATTGAATGCATTTTTATTACACCTTGTAAAGAAACTCAAAAGAGCACTTCTAGAACTTCTTTAGAAAATAGCAAGAATAATGGGATAAATGTACTCAAAACAAGGGAAAATACTTTAAGGTGATTAATGGCAATGTGTCTTTTCCTGTAATAATTTTTTTAAATTCTTTTTTTAATGCACTATCCATCCAGATCTATGGCTCACCATCACTGCACCTGCCTGCCAAGCGCAAGGTCTTGAGTTTGATTCCCGGCACCAAAAAAATAAAAAATTAAATTCACTGTACTTTTTGATCACCACTTGCAGGAAGGTTTAGACCAGGAATGTAGCAAGGAGATTTACCTGTTCTTCAGTCTCCTCATGTCCTTTCAGTGAGTTGTAGGCCTCAGAAAACCAAAATGTATCTTCTCCATCAGAAATTAAGCTGAGTAGCTCACAATTTGACGATGGGGTCTGTGTTATCATCAGTGTCCCTGCAAAATAAAAGTTATGATTATCTTTAACCCAGGGATCCAGGGACAAGATGGAGAAAATGATAAAACTACTGAACATTAAATGTGAAAGTAAAAGGAGGACAGGGGTTTTTAAAGTGGCATGATAAAACTTCAAAACACGTGAAGAAATCTAATGATGAGAAAAATCACACATTAGAACAAAATCACTCATTAGAACATAAATCCATCCAAGATTAATGTTTTGAAAGTCTGATATGGTCTTTTTTTAATTTATTTTAAAAATAAAAGAAGGGAAATATATTATCAAACAGACATCCATTTACAAAATAGTATAAGAACAGTACAAACAATACAGAGTTACAGACAAAGTAGTAGGAAATGAACAATGGTTGTTGTATTACATATTGATATCTTCAAAGTGGTTTCCCAGGAAAACAAATAAAGACATGCAAGATTGATCAAATAAGTAATCATTAACTGTTCCTTTTAGTAAAGCAATAGAAGATGGTAGTACATCTATGTTAGCTATCCTGTATATACATACATACATAATTTCCCCTTCTTTCTTTTCGACACAGTCTTTAACAGAGCTGTGTTTATTTTTTCTTTAGGAATTGTATTTAGAAAACCCAAAGACCAATAAAGCTAAAACCTGTATTTGAAAGCAGCAAGAAATTATAAGGCCAAAGAAATTGAAGAAAAAAACAAACTCTCAGTTAAAATTCTTATAAAGAGAGAAATCCTTGAATTTAAATCTCAAGTAGTGGAATAAAATCTAGAATTAACATTTAAAGAGATCATTTATATGTTATAACTATATTGAGACATTCACTCAAAATGTATTACAGAGAAAAATTAAAATGTAAGTTAAAAAGCAGTTAAGAAACATAAAGACAGGTTGCTAATAGAATGAGATATGTTCCAGAAAAGAGCAGAAGATAAAAAAACTAAAAATTTTTCAAAATTAAATGGTGTAAGAATCATCAAACTAAACTGTTCTCTGAACACTGGGGAAAAAAGAAAATAAACTCACATCTGAAACTCCCAGTGAATCTGAAGACTATCAGGAAGAAAGGGAAGGAAAAATTAAGAGCCATCAGAAAAATGAGTCAAACTATCTACAAGAAAAGCCTTTTAGAATTACAGCTGACTTCTCACGAGCATCACAGAAGACACGTGACAATGGAATCATGACTTTGAAATGCTGAAGAGATACTAAGATAATCCTAAAATTACAGACCCAGCCTGAAATATTGTTCAAGAGTAGGGACTAAATAGAGGTAACTTTCCATCATGAAGACTACATACTCACTGTATATCCTCATTGAAAGATACAAAAGGATATACTTCAACAAGTAAAGTGAATCCAGAAATAAACATGGAATACAAAAATTGAAAACAGAAAACTATTTAAATCAGTAAATTTAATTGAAATAATTGCCCATAAAAGTGGTGAGTGAATCTAAACTTGTGAATCTAAACCATGCGAGTGAATCTAAACTTCAGACAATAATAACAAATGGGATGTAATGGTCTTACAGTCAATGGATGAAGGGTGCTGGTTCTACATTATATTGAGGAGGAGGCTAAAACTACTTAGCAGCTTGATATTGTTTGTAAATATTTATAGTCCAATGCATGCTTCTAAAGGGCTGAGGAAGCTACCAGTAAAGAATAGTATGATAGTCTTTACCTTCCAAATTAGCATAGTAGATATAAGAAATTGATGGTGGAAAAACAGAAAATTTGCTGATCAACAGAATGCAAAAAAAGAAAAAGAAAAAAATCTAGGAAAAAAGATGATAAAAACACAAAATGTCTAAATATACTGTATACATACTAATAAAGTTTTCAGCATAATGGAGACTGTCATGCTAGAATGTTTTAAATACAACTATTATTGCTTTAAACAGACATATGTAAAGCAAAACAACCAAAAGCTAAAATCTTCAGATAAGCAAAGTACAAATATCTAGTAAATTCCAAAATAACCAAAATTCTCACAGAACAGTTTTTCCAACTGCATAGTTTGATTCATTTTGAATCATAAAATCAAGTTAGTGAACCACAACTAGCATTTTACATGAAAAGTATAATATGAATAGAAATAAACAGAGTAAGACAGAATAGGATAGAATAGAACAGAACAGAATACTAGAGACTCAATTTCACAGTATATCAGAATACTGTAGAATCAGTATCACAGCATATAACTTTATATGCTCCATGCATATAGAATTATTTTTTCATCAAATTTACTTGTGGAATGTGTGTGCATGCAAAAGATGCAATGTAAAATGCATTTCTCCATTTTCCTAAGTATAAGGAAACACAGCCGAGATAAATTATTGCAATTATAATTATACACAAGGAGACATGTTTAGGAATGTTCACTGCAGTACTTTTTTTTTTTTTTTTTTTTTTTTGGACAGGGTCTCACTATGTAGTACGGGCTGGTCTTGAACTAACTATGTAGCCCAGGTTGACCTCAAACTTTCAGCAGTCTTCCTGCCTCAGCTTCCCGAAGGCTGGGATTATAGGCATGTGCCACCATGCCTGGCACTACAGTATTATTTGTAATTAGGAAAAGTGGAGATTTGTTTAACAACAGGATAGCAGATAAATTAATTAGGGAAAATATTAACAATGAAATACTATACAAAAAGGAAAATAAGCTAAACCTATGTCTGTGAACTTGGATAAATCTCCAAAACAAAATAAATAAAAGCAAGATGCAGAAAGAGATAGGTATAAGCTAAAATTTATACAACATTTGGAGAAAAGAAAAACAATGCTTTTTATTATCATGAATATATACGCACACAGCATGTGAAGTAATGGTATTAAAACCTACAGGGAATGATAAATATAAAATTCTGAGAATTATAAACTTTTGGGAATGGGAGTAAGGACAGCCTGGGAAATGAAGTCAAGGAGGGCTACAGGTGAGGTTTCAGTTAAATCCATACTATTCCAAAAAAAGGAAGTAAATAGAGAAATGTCCTTATTTGTAAAACTCAGAGAAAGACATACAGATGTTAATAAATTACTCCTTATTCTTTCATGTATTTTATGGCCAGAAATTGTAGTTTCAAAATCTATGATTTTAATCCCTGCCCTAATCACAGAATCTGAACTACACTTTCAGTCACTTTAGCTTTCATACCTGGGTCATCAATATTTTGGACGCTGACCTACTTACTATCTTACTACAAAGCAAGAGACACAATTTTCCCATGATCTTAATGAGGTGAAAAAAATTTTACCCTGAGTTATGAGCCTCACAAACTTATTTGTATCTGTACCAAAGCAGAGTTAGAACTCAGCTCTGTGTACCAAAAAAGGGGCCACCACATTAAACCTGAATACAACAGAGGTTCCTTTGTGCTTCTGATGAGCAAAAGATGAATGTATCACTTTACTCCACCTAATGAACATTTCAATCTTCTAATAAACACCCTAATAAAGAAAAATTGAGACTTAACTCACTTTTATTATCACAACTGACATGTCGAAAGGTCTTAATTGGGCTGAAAACAGCTTCCAATAATAATACCCTGCTTAATTGATTCATTAAAGGGGCCCCTACTGAGAAAGAAGTGCTGGTTCCAGGAAAAGGAATGAAATAGAGTCCTGGTTCCCCACTGAGTGGCGATGATCCCTCTGCCATCAACACCCCAGGCCACTGAAGAGGATGTTAAGGATATCTAATGTCTGGAATCCTTCTTCTAGTCCCAAAGTGAGCAGAGAACTGAAACATGATCTCTAGGTGCTCACTGATCATATGTGAGGCAGAAAAGACAGCAATGGTGTCTCAAGGAATTCTCTCTTGGGATGAGCTGAATCTGCAAATAAGCAATCAGACAAAGGAATACACTGATGACAAAATTAAAAGTTTTTAGAAGATTGAACAAAAATCACCTTCCATAGTGGTTCAGTAGAAAAAGGAGAAGCAGGTGTAGCAGAGGGAAGACACGAGGATGAGGTGAATGTTATCTGTTTGCAGGAAGGGTAGGTGTGGGCATATTTTATAGACAATAGAGTGTAGCCATTATGGGCATAGTATTTAAGTCAGGCAGTGTCCTGATTGGCCACTTACATCCTCTGTCAAACAAAATGAATTGGGCAGGCTGCCAGCCTATCTAGACATCAGTATCCTCATCTATAAAACAGGAATCATATTCCTTCTGCTGTGTGCTTACCGCAGCAGCTGAGTTAGCTCAAAACCCTCTGGTGGCTTTTCATTGTACTCGTCTCCTACATGATCCACCCCTTCCATTACCTCTCTGACCTCATCCCTCACTCCACTCCCTCAAGTCCCTCCACAATGCCTCTCACCCCTGCTGTTCCTCAAAAGTACCCAGCTAGCTCCCAGCTTAATCTTCTGTGGTGACTATGCCTTCAGCTCCTGTTCCCAACACCTCTCACTCCTTGATCTCCCTCGAGTCTTTGATCCAATATCACCTCCTCTGTAACCACCTGATTTAACCTTTGCTTATTCCAAATACCTTTTGACCCATTCCACTTTTTCTTTTTCCATAGCATGTATCACCTTCTGGTATTCTACATAGTGAATTTATGTCTATGTTCACCGTGTTTTCCGCTGTTGTTTTGTTCACTAATCTATCACAAGTGCCTAAAACAATGAAGAGCACATAGGTGCTTAAATTTTTTGAGTGAAAATCTCATAAGATCATTCTGATGACTAAAATAGATAATGCATATAAGGCATTTAGTTTAACAAAGGCACACAGTAGCATTCAGTAAATATTAACTATTGCTTTCATGATAATCATTATTATTGTGATTATTATTACTTTCCATCCAACATATGGGACATTATTAACTAATTGGGTCATATTTCTTTTAGCAATGGCTCTTGAGAAAGAACACCTAGATTTAACTAGAGCCCTCTGACACTATGCAACAGCTTGTTAGATACAGACACAACTAGCCAAG
Organism: Chinchilla lanigera; assembly: GCF_000276665.1. NCBI lineage: Eukaryota > Metazoa > Chordata > Mammalia > Rodentia > Chinchillidae > Chinchilla > Chinchilla lanigera. Next base: position 17,320,840 of record NW_004955406.1, read on the forward strand.
CACGTAGGTACTGGGTCCTGCAGGCCCCACACCCACTGGCTCACTTTGCCAACATACCCAAGTCTAAGAGCTTCTGCTAGGTCAAGGATGGATAGCATCCTAGGAACTATGCTCTGCTTGATCCTTAGGACTGTTCTCCATGTAAATGTCAACCCCAGGCCTCTCCAGCAATGACTAGAAAGGGTTTTATTTTACATTTAACAAAGGGTAAAGGAAGGAACAGGGAAAGAGATGTCTGACTTGCTAGAGTCTATAAAATTTAAGAGTCTGCCACACTATCTGAAACACGTCTGTTTCTGACCATGAAGAGAAGAAAACAGCAACTATCTGCACACCCCATAACGTCCCAGACACCAGTGAGATGCCTTCTTTGTCAAACACTTAGGAACTTCTGTGATAAAGCACCACCTTGGGTGAATAATGAATGGAGCAGATCCATTAACTCAAAGTTCAACTGTGTCTTCTGTTTCCTTAACATGAAGGAAGATAGGAGCCACCGAGGCAATGAGCCATAGAGCACTGAGAGCCGAAGCCTGCCCTCCACTTCTCAGCTGATAAACCATGTGCAGCACATAGGGTAACCAGGGCACCAAGTGCAGGCTTCTGTGTGTTTACTTTCCCACGGTGCCCAGTTCCCTTTGCCTGCCGCAGATTTCACCTGTGCCAGGGTACACAGGTTGGCGTGACAGTGCACCGATGGCACCATCGATGTGGCCATCCATGGGGACTTTAGAAGGCAGGAGAAGATGGTGGTTCAAAACCACAAGCACCTGAGCAAGGAAGTGCTATATTAAAATCCTAAATCTGCTAACTGGCATCTGCATGACCTCAGTTCAATTACTTTACCTCTCTGGACCTCAGTTTCCACATCCCTAAAATGTGATGGTGATGATTATAATACGTAGCTCCTAAAGTTTCAGGGAAGTAGATGAAATAATTTATGAAATCACTTGATAGTGAGTCTGGAACACTGTAAGCATTCAATCAGTATTACCCTTTGGCAGGCATGGAGGGTCTAAAATGAACTAAAATCTCGAATGCCATTGGATTCAGTGACCCATTCATGGAACAAATATCTATTGTATGCCTTTTGGTTCCCAGTTACATCTAACTACTGAAAATACAGCAGTGAGCAAAGACACTCTGGCTTCATGGTGCTTACTGGTCAATGGGTGATGATGGCCAGTACGTAATGATATAATCAGTACTTACTATGTGCCAGGAAGTGATAGAAGTACTTTACATACATTAACTTACTTAATGCTTGCAACCCCCATTTGAGGTACATTACCACTTATATCTCTGGCTGAAGAAGTGACTGAGGAACAATGCAGGTAAGGAAATTGCTCAAGATAATGAAGCTACTAAGTGTCACAGCCCAGGTTGGAATCCAGTTAGACTGACTTGAGTCTAGCCTTCTGAGCATTCTATATATTGCTTTCTTGCAGAGACTAGATAGGGAGCTCTTTGTAGGTAGAAAACACATCTCATTCGTGTACTATCACAAAACTGTTGGCTTGGGAGGCTGCTCGACAAATGCTTTGTGGAAGAGTGAAGAAAGATTTTCTTTAAGGCACTGGAGCCACTCATTTTGCCAGTCTCTTGACACTGCTCTACAAACCCTGAATACATAATGAGAATATACCGTTCCTCTGATGCATGGAGAATATTATTGATCTTCTGTCCATAAGTCATTAAATGTAAGGCTATATTTCCAGAAATGATGATGAATTTTCCTTGAACCACCTACACTCTACGCTGTTCTCTTTAACTGAAATGGCATGCATTTGAGAAAGGCCTAGCGGGTATTAAACTATATTTTAAAAGTCCAGAAAACATGGTGCTAAGGGGACAAAATGTCCAAAATTCTTGCTCTTTACTTTGGAAACAAATGACACATTGCAACCACACTCAACAAATCTCACTAAAGGCCTGAGTGCTCTAACTTAAACCCCACTAATTCATCACTAGTCTCATGACTATTTATGCACCAACCAGTTGAAATTGAATGGGGTGGCAATTACACAAGAAAAGGATGGAGGCAACTATTACTTTGAGGGAGGCAAAGGCAAAATAAAGAGGATTTCCCCAAGGGATGGAGATTGACAGTGCGGTAGAACTTGCTGTTCTGCTCTGAATATTGCTGGTACACACCTGCAAAAATGATAATTATCATTGTTATGTTAACTGCATTTTGTATATTATATTTTTCTAAATTCAATATGTTATATATTGTGTTAGTTGCCTTTCTGGTTGCTGAGACAAAATACCAGACCCACAAGTTAAAGAAGGAAAGGTTTGTTTCAATTTGCAGTTTGTAGAGGTTTCAGTCCATGGTCAGTTGGCTCCAAGGCAGGGTGGTGTGTCAGAGGGGGACTGCATAGGAAAAACAGTCCACGCAGAAGTCAGCAAGCAGCAAGCAGCCAGCAGCCAGCCTGCCTCCTTTCTGTCCCTTTGTATTCCATCCAGGCTAAGGCCTATTCATTGATTCCATCCACACCCAGGGCTTCTGTTATCCACAACCTTAATCCCAGTATCACACTCTTAATTCACATTCACACACTCTAAATCCAGCCAACTCTGAAAAGCACCACCTATGCACATGAGACTTTGAGGGGACATCTACATATAAGACATAATATAAATTAATATATTTGAATAAATTTTAGATATCAATTTTGTTAATAATGAACATTATTTTTATGAAACTGTCATTTATTTTGAGTTTCCTAGGTTCTGATTTTTTCACATTATCTCATTTAATCCTTGTAATAGCCATGAATGGTGATAGTAGTCTCTACTTGGTAAGGAATAAACTTAGTTGTTTTAACAAAGACACCCAAATACAATGTGGTTTAAATAAAAAGCTAGTCTTCTATTATGTAACAGCCTTGAAGCAGTATTGCATCCAATCTAAACTGCTGTAACAAAGACAAAAAATTAGAGTTTTGTCCCTCAATAGTGCATGACTGTATGGGTAGTCTACCATCACCAAAATGCAGCTTTTATTTACGAGATCAAAGTTTCTCTTCAAATCTCACTTTTCAGCCAGCAGGGGATAGAAAGGAGCCGTGGGAGAATGTGTCCATTTCCTCTAAGAACACAGTCTGGAAGTGGCCTATATTACCTGCATCCCTTTGACCAGAACTGGGTCATAGAATGTTTTGAAGAATAAATTAAAAAAAAAAAAGACAGATACCTCGAGTAAAGTATTTGATAAATGTCCATTTCTTTTCCTTCTCTTTTTAACATCTTGAAAATGAATGTTAGTATGATCATTTGCTAGTATAATCATTTTCATTCTTGTCAAAAAGTCCATTCCATTCCCCCAGAGCAGCGTGGGTGGCAGAGCATTGTTCCCTCCACTGATGTTAGATCCAGCCATGTAATCTGCTCTGTCCAATAGAATACTGGTGGACAGGACCCAAGCAGACTTGGTAAATGTGTTGTTTTACTCAACCAAGCTAGTGTTCCAGATATTCACTATTAGAAGAGCTTATCCCCAAGTAACTGTTCAGCCTGGGCTAAAAGCAAACATATGCAGAAGATCTGAGGCCAAAGCACAGCCTAAAGCCAACTATAGTCTTTGAGCAACCTACAACAGACCTTTTGCAGAACCCAGCCTAGATCAACTGAATAGCAATGCACCAGCAGACCAAGGAATGTGAGCATACATGTGCTTCTTCTACATCACTGAGTTTGAGGATAGTTTATTATCCAGCACTATTGAAACAATCACTCTGTAACACAGAAATTTGTACCAGAAGTGGGGCACTACCACAATGAATACCTAAAATACATGACTGTAGTTTGGGAAGTAGGCAGCAGATGGGGAGAAAACTGGAAATGTGCCTTCCTGCGTTATCTCCATAAGTACTTGGCAACACGTATCTGTAATTATTTAAAAGACAGAAAATATGCCTAATGAACTTGAAGCACTGGACAAGAAAATGTTAAGGCAGGATAGTGATTGTGTAACCTAGTTGCTACTAGCTGAATAAGGGATTACAAGACAAAGTTGAGTTTTAAAGCAAACAGACCAATTTGCCAGAAGAATTGAGAATGAATACAAAAAACTCCCAAAATTTCAGAGCTTGCATGTCTGAAAAGTAAAGCTATTTTTCACCTTACCATTTTATCAGTCTCAAGGCAAAAACTAAATTAAGGGTGTGGCTGTCACATCTTTTATAACAACTTCTAAAAGGACTGAAGGGGTGCCTAGCTGTTCTCTTCAGCCGAACAAAATACTCCTAGGAACACAAAAGGCCTTATCCTACACAGGCCTGATGTATCCAAAGTAGCCAAAAGTAAGACTTAAGAGAAAGAGATGCCTCAAAATGCATCATAGACGTAGCTTCAGCACATAGCATTGTTTGAAATCAAATCCTTTTGAAGTACTTGTAAAGTGTTATCAGCCTTAACTATTTGAGATGTAAAAAGAGTTCTAAAAAGCAGAAAGAAGGATTGCTCGCAAGTTGCTAGGCCAGAAAGTTTTATTCTCAAAAGTTCTCTCCAGAGGTGGCCAGCTGTGGTGAATTACAGAACGGGATGCACTTCTGGAGGCTTGAGTCAAAAGACATGAAAAACACTAGGAAGAGGAGTCACTCACAGGAGCAGACTAAGGGCCTAATCCAGGGGTCAGCCCACCACAGGCCAAAGCAAGGCCTTGCTGCCATCAGATTTACTAAGTGAAGTTATGTTGGAACACAGCCACATCCATAAAATTATGTATTATCCACACTGCTTTTTTCTAAAAAGCTGCAGCAAGGCATCATATGACTTGCAAAGCCTAATATATTTACTACATGACCCTACTTTACATTTGCCAGTTATTAAAAATATCGTCTATACCCAGAGAGTAAAGAAACCTGGCTCAGTTGCACAGCAGGATTTCAGAATGCTGTAGACCAGTGACTGTTTTTCTCCCTTCTTCAAATGAGAGTATTTGCAGCATTTTTCTGCCTCTACTCCACATTACATGTTGAGAGGTTAAAAAGCAAATAACTTGTCTCTTTAGTATCTAGGTGTCTTAGTTGATAGGAGCAATATCAGGATTTTAAATATTTTCAAAATCCTCGACTTCAAAACTGATGTGCATTGAATGTGAGATTTAAATGATTTGGATGGGGTAAGTATATTTTGCGTATAAGAACAGTAAATAAGAGGCCAGATTGTGGTGATTTGTATTATTATTATTCATTTCCCTTCTGCTCCCATGGTAAGTAATAGATGACATGGAATTGGCCAGACGTATTGCTTTGGCCAAAGAAATGGTACCAACATAGAAGGAACAGAGGCTTTAAATATGCTTATGTGGTTCATCTTGGATCTTGTATTCCTGTGATCTTCCATGAGAAGAGCATCCCTTCAATCTGGTCCTCAAAATAAATACATATGGAACAGACCTGAACCAAAGATGCAGCCTTAAGCCAAGTCCAATGAGTCTGGAGTCTGAAGCACAGCTTCTCAAGTGAGCCCAGACTAGATCACATAATTATAGCCAATCTTTAACCCAATCAGTGATAGCATAGTGTTCTCAGCCACTGAGATCTGAGGTTGTTTGTTACCTAGCATTATTGTAACAATGGCTGACTGGTATATAGGGCTTTTATTAAATGATGAGTTAGCTGGAAACTAGAGATTGCATTTTAGTTTGGAAATCAAAAGACTCTTATTCAAGTCTCACCTCTGCCACTTACCTGATATTTAGTTGAAGGATGTCATTATACCTTCCTGAGTCTTGAAGTTTCTTAATTATAAAATGAGGATAATGAAAAGCTAAATGAGAAGGTAACTATAAGATTAATTAAAATAGTATATTTAAATGCTTTGCAAGTAGAATCAAATATACAGTGTTGTTATGGTTGATACATTGTGTCAGTTTGGGGAGTCTAGAGGTTTGGCTAAGTGACTCAGCAGGTCTACATCCTGGGGTGCAAAGGACATGCCCTTCCTGCTCTGGGATGTTGTTCATTGTGTCAATGTGAGAAGTTTAGAAGGTTAACTATGTGAGTGCCTCCCCCCAGCCCACCGTGGGAGTAACCTTCTTACAATATAAGGCAGGGAAAGAAGTTTGCACGCCCTGCCATTCCCCCGTTTGCTCTTGCTGCTTTGCTATCTTCTGCCTCAGAGCCAGCCGAATATGGACTGAAACCTCCACAAACTGTAAGCTAAATAAATCCTTCCTTCCTTCATTTTGGGCATTGGGTATTTTGTCTCACCAATGAGAGACAAGTAACCAAGTGTTTTCATTATTATATTTCCGTTTACATAAAGTTGCCTGATTTTATTTTTAATTGATGGCAGAGAGGGAGTTATGACATTTCTGTCTTCTGACCCCCAAACATGGCCATGCTAGATCTGGAAAGATAAATATCTCTAAGCTGCTAGTATTGTAGTGTTTCTACCACTCTTTCTTGGTTTTGTTTATTTGATTTCCTGGTCTTTCTGCAGTGAACAGGTGTGAGTTTTTAAGAAAGCAAAACAATATAAAGTAATTCTCTTGTAGATTGACTGTGTTACTCAGGCCATTCTACCTACTCAGTCCTCACCTCCCACAGTCTCTCACTTCCTGAGGAACACACTAATACTGATCATAGCAACCTAACTACCAGACCAAAACAAAGTTCTCTGAGCCCACCTTCTACTCTCGGAAGGAGGGAAACATCAGACTGTTCCCCTTTCTGTACAAATCTAAAATCCCTGAAAACCCAACCGGTCAACTAGATTCTCACAAAGAGAGAACTTCCAGAAAGCATTTAATTTAGAACTGTGTTCACTAAATCATTCTCCATGGGCTCCAGTGTGCCATATGAACCAGGAGGGTGTCACAACTTGGTTAGTTGCATTCTTGTCAAAAATGTTTTTGTTTCTCCAAAATGCCAAAAGGAAGAGCACAGACTTCCTAGAAATGGCTTTAAAGTTTCTCTGCTCCCAAGAGTGTTAGCAGTGGGGCACAGACACTGATGTCCACCTGGAGAGGGGGAAAAGATCAAGTCAAAACACTGACAAGATCCGTTTGCTCTACAAAGCCAGCCAGCACAGGTTCCTGGGGAGGATGATTTGAGAAACAAATCTACCCACAGTTCCTCTCATTCCTCCATCCAAAGCTGCAGAACTTACCAGAAACCTCTCAGCTTGCCTTCCAACAGGGCAGCCAAGCTGGCCAAGAAACCACAGCGTGGAATCCTTGATCAGATTTCCCCTCAATACACAGTAGGACCACACAGTCTAGGATCTGGGTTTTTTTGCCATTTCGCCTGCTTCCTAAACGTTTATTGAATAAATGCCAGTGTGATTTAAGTTCTGTATCACTACCCACTACCATCAGAAGCCTTGGATGGAAAACCAGGGGCTTGAACCTATGGAAGAGAGGACGCCACTATCATCCGCACCTCAGGGACTCTGGATGGTCATCGGAATGACCTGTGCTCAGCTGTAAAATAAGGCATGGGTAGGTGATCTCTACAACTCTTTCTAGGCATACAGCTCATCCTCTTACTCATAGATAACTTTCACTTAACGCTCCACATATTACAACTATTTGTAACAACTTTGCCTGCCTTATCCCATGTGATTCTGAGAATAAACATTTGATATTCGATGATTACCTCTACTTTGTATAAAGGAAAGAGACCCAGGGAGGTGCAGGAACGTTCCCAAGGACACACAGAGCTAGACTGAGTTTAGAACCTTAGAAAACCAGCCACTCAACCACTAAGCCCTAAGGTTTCCTCTTCCACACGCAGGCCTCAGCTGGTCAGGTGCCCTTAGGACCACTGTTTCTCTTCCTAAACTGTTTCATTTTCTATGGTAACCAAATATTTAGAAAACTGCTAAAAACGCCTTTGTCAGAAAGAAGCACAGCAGACAGAACTGCATACCTCATACTGGGCAATGAGCTTCCTCATAGCTCCAGACCAGTCCTGCAGGCCAAAACCACTGGTCAAATTGCAGGAAACCCTACACAAGAGAAAGAAACTCAGGAAACAGTCACAAGGAACCAGCCACATCTCAGGCATGTGACAGTTTGCACCATCTATGAGAAATCATCTGAGAAGGCAAAAAAGGACATTGTTCAAGGAGCTTTGGGGAACTGTCAAAACTTCCACCATATTCTAGATCTACGAGGCAGAGGAGCCTATGAATTCTTCCAGTGTTTAAAGGCGTATTTAAGGAAGGCTGAGAGAAGAAGCTTATCCACCAGGAGATAATCGAGCTAAAGCTTCAAAAGAACTTAGTACCTCATTCCCTGGCCTCCAAACATCCAATGGATGGCAGAGATCAATGGCACTAACCAAAGAATTGGGGTCAGAATAAAATAATATTTTTCCAAAAGGAATGGATATAATTTTAGAAGGAGACAGGAAAATTAAATAAAGCTCTAAAATCCTTTTTAAAGTTGTACCTGAGTTTTTTTTCAAATTAAGAAACAGCAATGCAATCAAATGCTGTGCTGGACAATAATTGTATGGTCCTCAGAACTCACAAGTAATAAACATGCAATTTGAAAAGCAGGAAATGCAGCTCATGTTTAGAAAGCAAGACATTGAGGAATTTGGCAGGAGGAAAGAGTAGGATTAATTAACCGCATACAGAGGAAAGGGATCTCTTTTAGACCAGATGACCTTAAACCTAAGGCAGGAAAAGAATGAAGAATGAGATGTGGAAGAAAGTGAGTGGATTTTAATTGCCTCAAAGAGGAATCTACAAGTGGAAATCGAGGATTTCTTTGGTGTGTGTGAAAGAAAGAGTTTTTTGGTGACAGAAAAATAGAAATCAGTGGCACTAGGAGGCTGCTATTCTCACAGCTAGAGGAAGTCCCATGACATCTCATAACAAAGGAGCACAGTGAGCCCTCCTTTTAGTATTGGGCAAATGATCTCCCAGATATGCCTAAGTCTAAACCACACAAAAGGAGCCGGTGATAGAAAGGCAGTTTGCTCTGAGGCAAAATGACATTTTTCACGCTTGAATTACTCATTCCCTCCTCCACCAATCCCCCCTTTGAAATGCTAAATTGTTGGCTCAGTGGACATTATGGAAAAATAGGCAGGTAGAAATTCAGATTTGGTAGAAAGAGCAAACCCATCTGCATTCCTCTGCCTGTCCAGAGATCTGCTGATTGCCTCGCCATCTCCCTCCTGCAGTCTGACTTCTCTGAATCAGGCTCCCAGGAAATTTTGCTGGTCCATCCCTGCCCTGAGTTGAATTGAAACATCTGCTGAAACAGCCTCGGGCCCTCTGTAAACCTGGTCAGCCAGTGCTCGCCAGCTCTGTCCAGCAAAGCCAAGTGCTGCACTCAGGCCCTTGATACCAGGATGGGTCCAGGAGAAGGCACGGTGGATTTAGACGAGCCAGACGCGGGGAAAAGCCATTTTGAATGATTTCCTTGGCTGCTTCTAAAACAGCTGCTTCCTACTTCCCCATCTCTGAAGATCACATCCACCCAGACCTCCAACATGTTAACGGCATGTAACAGAAATATTAAAATTTAACCCTCTGCACAGTGTATGAGGGGGGAGAGACAGGGGCTCCAGGAGGCCTTGCGTGTTTTCGTCGTTCCTACAAGTACACCTCTGGGTTTTTAAAAATCTGTGATAAGATTTAATGGAGTAACAGAACTGGAGATGGGAGGAGAGAGAGTAGATTAAAGAGAAGAAGACAAGAAAGGAGGAACGAAGGAGTAGAGGGAGGGAGGGAGGGAGTGAGGATGGGAGGGAGGCAGGAAGGAAGGGAGTTAACCCGAGGGACTGATAGAATTTCCCCATTGGACTCACAGTATTCCCCTCAGTTTGAGCACGGTAACACTGCCACCTAGAGGCTTAACAGTACTTCCTTGAACTTAGCCACCAGCGTGCAAGTCTTATTTGTAAGTCAGCTCCTTAGGAGATTTGAAAAGGGGAAGTACCTGATAGGGGTGTTGGTGCGCCATCAAGACTTCAGCACCTTATTCTTTCGAGATGACTAGATTTTATTAGGAACCTGCTGTGTGTCACACACTCAGCAAAGTACTAAGAGCACAAAACAGGTAAGACTAGTTTATCTACCTGAGGATCTCTGTCTAGGAAGGAGACTGACAGGTGTGTACATAACACAGACTACGAGAATTGCCATAAATGTTCAAGAATGCTATCACACAGTGTAGGTGAGGGACAGATTAATTCTGACCACAGGGGTTGGGGGAAGAACATGGTCTAGAAAGAACACAGAGACACAGTGGAATTGAGCTGGGTCACTGGGAACCTGGACATTTGAGAGCAGGAATGCTGGCACAACAGGATTACAAAGAATGTGGATATTGCCTGCAGGTGATTGATGTAAAGGATAATAGCCAGAACAATTCCTGAGCCAAATTGTAGAGTTTTAACTTCAAGGCTGAAAGACTTTTTAAATTCCACAAGGAAAGCGCTTTGTAACTGCTTTGCTCATACTGTGACGTTCAGTGCCTATAAGAGTGTTTAGGACTTACTAGTTGCTCAGTTAACATCTGTGAAATGAATGACGATGACAGGGAGTCCATGAAGGTTTTGGAGAAAGAGAATAATTGAATAATATTTATATTTTGGAAGTCTGTAGGGACAGAAAAGGTTAGAAGGTGCCATTAGATATTTATTGCCAAAGCTTAGTGAATCCAGATCTGGCCCAAGTCACAGCAGGGATATGGAAAGGTTCAGATGGCTATGCATGGGTCTTCATCACCAGGTACGGGAGATAAGCTCGAGTGACGGCACTGGCCAAGTGAGGGGACACAGGAGGAGCTGCTTGGGCAAGAAGATAATGAATTCAGCTGGAGGAGTGGAATCTCCAGTTTCCAGATTTATAACAAAGTGGAGCTGCCCAGTGAGCAGTTAAGATACAGGGCGGAGGTAGGAGGTGGGGGGCACACACATACTCCAGATACATACAGGCTCACATGCACTGCACAACACACAGGCATGCACGTACTCAGCTGAGCTGGATGCTACTAGCACATTGTTTCTCATCCTGGTGATAGAGGTAAGGTGTGTCTGCAACCACCTTGAGACTAAACTGCACCCTATCTTCAATAAAGCCAGAAGGCTGGTGGGTACATCTTCAGTACCCACGTCTGGGAAATGAAAAGGGCTCTCAGATTTGAATGAACTAAGTAACAGAAAGTGCTTAGCCCAGGGAGCGGCATAAGTAGTACACAATAAGTGTTATAGTGCACCCTGATGATGTGGCAGAAAGACTCGGGATTGAAGTTCAAAACCAGGTTCATTATCCCCATGACCTTTAACAGGAAAATTGGCCTCTCCCTGTCTCAACGTACTCATCTGATCAACAGGGAGAGTATGATTTGCCATTCCCATCTCACAAGATAAAAGGCACACTAACTAGCCCATAAGCTAGAAGTCAATTCACAAATATATATAATTCATTACATGGAAGATTGTGGTAGGAAAAATCTCTGAACTTCTTCAAGATACTGTGGTTCTAGGTGAGTATGTATCATTATAATATGCTTTGCCTCAAAGAAAAGGAATCTTCTCTGGCCCCACTTAAGAAATTCCTCAATTGTCACTCTTCTGTGTCCCAGACATGCTTTTATCACAGAGCATTTCCTTTATTCCATCTTCAATTGAGATTTAAAAAGAAGCCTTTGAATCTCCCAAGCTAGTAGAACCACTGGGGAATCAAAGCACATTTATTCTTTCTTCTACATGTTCCCCCACACGGCTGGCCAATCAAACGCACACTGTTAATCTGAACTGAAAGGAAATGGACCATTATTTAAAGGAGACAAGGATAACCATCATGGAGAAAGAGGAGCAAATAAGGTTATCTGATTTCTGACACACGAAAGGAGTTTTTTGTTTGCTCTTTGCCTCATCTAATTCCTCTAGAACATACCTGTAATGAAAAGCCAGAACAGACAGCTGGTGGTTGCAGCCCGTGGCTATCGGCCCACCTCTGCAGCTGTGTGTGGCATGGTGGGGGTGGGGAGGGCGGTGTCACAAACTCATTGGGCTGGAACTGAGGGAAATGGTATGTGATGTGACTTTCTTCAGCCTGACTTACAGCGCAATACAGAAAGTCATTTTTGTAAAGCAGATGACCAACAAGCATTTACCTTCAACTTAAATCCTTGCAAGACTATGCACCCACTAACCTATGAGGAGTTCATGCCACCAGTGGGCAGGGTGACTCTTTAGAAGGCTCTTCTATGTTTCACCTCCTGAGACTTCACCCACTTTTCTCAGGGCTTCGCTCTGGCCATACACAGAAGAAACCTCTTTGTCCCCTTCGTCTTCTCTCCTCTGAACCAAGTAGCTCTCTTTTTCAAGATGCCTCGATATGATATATTTTGCTGTCTCAACACATTTCTAAATAAAAGCCACATCTCTGAAAAAAATCTGAGATTTCATTGTTATCGTAAACCCAGGTGGATCCTGTGGATTAACTCTCCAAAGTACAAAGCGGTACTGGACGATTATTAAGTGGCCTCGCTCCGCAGAAGGGCTGCATCTCCATGTGAGATTTCCTGAGCTCTAACAGGCGTGAGGCTGATTGATGAACTATTTCATATGACTACAGCTCCTCTGAGGCAGGACAGCCATAGCCACAATTTATACAGGAAGGTTTGAGGCATTTTCAACTTATTTTAAACAGAATGCAACAGCAGCTCCCTGACCCCTCTCTTTTCTCTTTCTGCCACCTTGTTCTCTCACTGAGTCTGATCCTGGAGACGTGAACCCAGCTACAAAGGCTCCTTCTCCTTTCTCACAAATCCAGTAAGTTGCTTCTTCATCAGTCCTCTCTCTGCCTGTGGATCCACCATGCTTTGGGCTGCTGCCTCATAACTCTGCTCAGGTCCTGACTGTGTTCAGAAACTTTCCATAATTTCCAAGTTACCTGATTTTAAAAGTATATGAAAATCTTGAGCATAATCCTCAATTTTCTTCAACATCTAGCCAGGCCAGATCTTTCTACTCTATTCTCCCTGGATTTTTGATCAGGGTTCTACTAGGAAGCAGATTGCACACACATGAAAAGGGTTCAACTATGCATAATTCACTCGAGGAATTGTGTATAGGATGTGAGGAGTGTAAATGGAACCAAAGATAGAAAGTAAATCTCACCAGGGCCAGTGAAAGTTGCTAACTAACTGCCCTGAAGGAGCAAGGGCTAGGAAAAGTGTTATCAAGTGACCCAAGGTAGTTGGAGCTGGAGCTGGACCCAAGAAAGACAAGCCTCAGACAGAAGTGTGACTAGAGGACTAGCCCCTGCCAAAACCTTGGTCTTCAAGGGATGAGAGAAGAGTAGAGAGAGGACAGAGAATAAATCATCCAACTCCCCTTGCTCTGATGGCTTGCCATGCCTCTAACAGGAAATCCCAAGGCAAGGGAGCTGGTGTGATCCATCCACAGAAGCCAGCCTCCTGGAGTACAGAACAAGGACAAGAAAGGCAAAGAACTGATAGAGCATAGACAAAGAGCACTGGGAGAATTCTACTACTTGTATCCTGTCTTCAGTCAAACGCATGCATTCACTATTTTCTAATCACAAAATTTCCTGATCTTGTGCTTTGGTCACACCACCTCCTCCTTCTGGAGCATCCTTCTTTGCACGAGAGAGTTGTTCAGGGTCATTTGAGAGGCACTGAGGGTTACCCATTCTTTCAAAAGACTGCCTGCATGTGTGGTCCATAGAGATTTACTTAGTGGAATGATTTAAGAAAGGGGAGGCTTACAGCTACTGCAGGCAAAACCTCCAACATGGGGCTCATCCCAGGGACGGACGCGCAAAGAAAATCCGCACAAGCTCTCAATGTATTTTGTTCGTAAAAAGGAAAAGCAAGTTCTGGAAATGGGAATGCGTACCTATGTACAGTGACTCCTGTTCCCCCATCACTCTCAGTACCTCCCACATCTCAAATCACGGGCTCAGGACAGGAACATCAGAGAAACTGAGGCTTCAGAGCCTTGGACCTCTTGGGCAGAGGGCCTGCCCCAGCTACCAGATTTCTTGGCCCTCTGAATTGATCACTAGAACAGTAAGGCTGGCTTTGCATTTAACAATTCTTTTCAGAGTAAAGGTTTTCCTCCCTACACAGTTCTTGCCTTTTGTCAAGAAAGAGAAAAGAAGAAACAACCCGGGGTGAATCCCTTGTAGCAGGAGGGTTGTAGGCAGCAGCTGCAGCCAGGAGCACACAGAGTTTATTTGTCTAAAACCTGCTCCCATTGCACAAAGGCAGGGGCCTCTGCCTCCTGTGCACCAGGGCCACCGTGGGGGCTGGGGCTTCGTTTCCTGTCTTCAGTAGGGCAGGGAAGTCACGTTTTCTTACAAGGAGAGTATGTGGGGCAAGGTGGAGGTCACCCAGGCATGATAGATCTAGAGAATTGGCGATGCTCCTGCTATCATACAGGAGCATGCTTTCAGAAAGAAAAATCATGAGGGCTCAGGAGAAATCTCTCCCTTATGCATTCAGTGAACATTTTCACTTAGACTAGCAAAGCATCAAAGATCATGGACTTTGAAGCCAGACTGAATGGGTTCAAATTCTGCCTACACGATGAACTAGCTACGTTACCTTGAACAATCAGGATAATCTTTCTGTACCTCTTTGCTAGGAGGCTTAAATTAATTAATTCATATTAAGTGATTCACGTATACCTAGCACATGGTAATACCCCTCAAGAAAAAGCAGCTGTTTGGCTAATGTATGTAATAGTGGTAGGCACAAGTAAACAAAACATACATGGGCCTTTCTTTCAAAGAACATGAATAATGATGATAATAGCTAACATTTGTTGGCCATTTACTAAACACTAGGCATTGTTGTAGCACTTACACGTATTACCAGCATTTAATCCTCTCAATGTTTCCATTTTTGTATAAGGGCCTTAGGATGAAAGTTGGCCATATAATTTGGTCAAGGTTATTTAGCCAGTAAGTGCCAGAGGTTAGAACTGAAGGGCAGCAATAAAGAGGTAAATCAAAGGTAAATCCCTGATTAGAGTTGGTGAGAAACACTATGGGGAAGATGTAAAGTATGCAATGGCAGAGCTCAGGGGAGGCCCCACTGAAGAGGGTGGTCAGAGTGTCCCACACCAAGACAGGAAGCCAACAAGGCCATCAGTCATGCAAGTTTCAAGGGCAGAGGATTCCAGGCAGAGGGGACAGCACGGGACTTGATATTGAGGGAAGGCAGAGACTGGGGTGCTCACCGGTCTGAAAGAGGCTAGAATGGCTGGAATGGATGAATGGAGGGGAGAAAGGAGTGAAAGGAATCTGGAATGCAGGTAGAGCCTGATCATGGCAAGACATGCTAAAGACCTTAGCTTCCTCTAGGAAGCCGCTAGAGGGGCCTTATAAAGAAGTGTGGCCTGATCTGCATGTTTTCATGGAGTGAACCTTGAATGAAAGCACTGGGACACTTAAAAGGCAACTGTCACAGTGTTTAGGGACTTGGGCCTGAGACATCTCAAGCTTGTCTTGAATGAAGACTGTGCTGTTTGACTATTAAGGAATAAAGTCATCACTTATATCCCCAGATAGAACTTGATACAAATAGAGGTGTTTTCCATCACCATTGTCATCAACCCTGCCAGAGGCCCTGGGATAGCCATGACTCCACTGGGGCTCCCAGGCAAGGGATTTGCATCCTGGGATCCACCCTCAGTGGCACAGCACAGTGCCTCAGTCATGATGCACACACAAAGACCTACAGAAACCCAGAAAAAAGGATGTACAAATAACCCCAGGCACTTTGAAAAGGAGGCAGAGAGAGTGATTATGGGAATTGCATGTTAGACACAAGAAACAATTTATGAAGCTTCTTTTGCCTGCACAGCCAATAAGAGATGGTGAGCGTCCACTGGCCCCTTCTTCCAGTATCCAGAACTTGGATACACTACTAGACAATACTGAGATATTTATGCATTCATCATACACAAAAATTTTGAGTACACCTGTAGTGAGCATTGGGAAGTAAGAGACAAAAAATACTATCTCAGATCTTGAGGCACCCCAGGCTCCTTACTTTACAGACAAGCAAAAGGGCAATTATAATATGATATTATTGGAGCCAGGATAAGAAGGAGAACAAGGAGCTGTGGAAGTACTTAAGGTGGGCATTTGACCCAGGGTCAGGGCAAGTTCTCAGGGAAGAAAGGTGGAGAAGTGATAAAAGGAGAGGAGGCATCGTGTACAAGACTGGAGAGCACTTCTGAGGCATTAGGGGACTGAGGGCATTCAGAGTGCTGCAAGCTCCACAACAAAGAGGTAAGAGGACAAGAGCCAGACCTACATCAAGAAGAGACTTTAGATTATGCTAAGAAATTAGGATTTTTTCCACATGCTTTAGGGGGCCCTGAAATATTTTAAGGAAACATACAATGGTCATACTTAAAAGCAGCATAGAAAGACAAGGATTGAAGGCATGAAATCTTGGGACAAGATACTTGTAGTAATTCAGATAAGAAATAAAGAGGGTGTGAGCTAAGGCAAAGGGATTGGAGAGGAGGAGGAGCTGGAAAGGTAAAGTCAATAGAATATTGTGATCAACTGCATTTAGTAGGAAGATAGAAAGGGGTTAAAGTTTCCTCTTGTGTGTGGGAAAATAAGTCAATGATAAAAGATTCTGTATGCCACCCTGGAACTGACCTGTTGGATGGTAGAAAAGCACTAAATGTTTTGAGCAGCAGAGTGACACGAGCACAGCTATAATATGCCAATAATCCGTATAACATTGGCTGAGGCATAAATAGTGGCAAGAAGATAAGTGAGGATGTTTGCATGACTGTCTACTAAGGAAGGACCTGAACAAGGACCATTAACATGGAAAGCTGGGGCATGGTAGGCAAATGCAAGCAAAGTCTTAAAGGGATTGTGTCAAAAATAAGTGTTGAAGCATTATCCTTCATGAGGCAGAAGAGGCCTTCCTTCTGCAGTGTAGGGCAATGCAGAAGGAGGTAGAAACCAAAGATAACTTCCAACCAAGAGGAATAAACCTCTGCCCAGGGCTCCCAGGGGCATCCACGGAAAACCAGCTAAGAGTGGGGAGCATACGTCAAACATTTTGTTGAAGGCAAATATGCAGATATGCAAACACGATCTGAATCTATTGTCAAGTATTTAAAGACAAGTAACCAAATGATCCTGTTTGTTAGAAACATGTGTGTGGACTGAGAAAATGCACACCAGAAAGTTCACAGTTGCCATGATGGAGAAGGAGATTCCTAGGTGAGTTTTACTTTCTCCTAGATGCTTTTTTTTTTTTTGTATTTTCTACCATGAACAAGCATGACTTTTGTAATCAGAAACCCAGCAGAGTTTAAAATATATCTGTTAGGATTATATAGCATGGCTGTCTCCCCGAATTGAAGAAAGACCTGTTTTTAACTTCTTTTTTTCAGTCCATTTATGGTTCTGGAGATGCAGAGTAACTTATATGCTCCCAAGGGGGAAAGCTGAAGGTGTGTTTCTTTCCTACCTGGTCCCACCTCACCTAGGATCTTTCCTGCTCAACAGAGTCTTCTCCATCTCCTTCCCCGACACAGAGGGCACAGCCTTCAGGTCCCAGCCCTCCACACCTGAGGCTCCATGTCTGTGTTGTCTGAGTAGAGTGAGGTCCAGCAGGCTCTGCACCCCCGCGCCTCCCCACTGCTCAGCTCATCTCCTTTCCTTCCCGCTAAAGGGAAAGAATAGAGCAGGAGAGCAGCGGACTGCCAACCAAAACCTTCAGGCTATGGTGCCCCACCAAAGCCTATTGTGTTCACAGAAGCTTCTTAAGTATTCCTTAAAACTACAGAGCCTTAGACTCCAGGCTCCAGTTGTTTGCAGAGAATTTCCAATGAAACAAAGGCTCAGCCTTCTCAGTAGGATGAATTCTACCTGTTCGAGGTTGTAGGTAGTAATATAGGAATAAACAGGGAGGGAAAGGGGGAATCACTTCTGGGAAGCATTTCCCTGACCACTCTTTTACTTCAAAGTTAGGATGCCTGGTGCTTCTCCACATCATTATGAATAACAAGTAGTAACAATAAGGTCCCTTTCAGACAGCCTCAAAGGGACGTTAAGATGGAGATATTATATCTTACATCATGACTCTTGGGACACTTGTCCACATCTCGCCCAGAGCTTAGCCCTGACTTTTTCTGAGTTAATAAGACACAGAGAAGTTAAACGAGGTGCCCAACATCACTCAGACATTTATTTTTACTATTTTATTATTAATACCTGCATATTTAATTATCCAAATCCCCAGGGATTCAATCCAAGTGAATCGTGGGTGATGGCAACAGAAAGCTGATCTACAGTGTTTAAAAGTCCAGTTATGAAAGAGCTGGAACTCAAACCCATAATCCCCAAATGCTAGTCTACTACACTTTCTCCTCCAGCACTTTCCTTTTCCTCAGTTGGATTTCCTTACTTATGAAAAACTTCATTTTCAGGTTATTCAAACGTTTCAAATATTTCCTTAAAAACATTTTAACTGCAAAAACAATTGCTTCTAACTCCAAGCACCTGGTATGAAAAGAGCATTCCTAATTCTAGAAGGAACAATGCCTTAAGACCCTAAAAAATAAGCTACTTTTTGCTATATCAGAGACATCTTAAAATGCTAGTAGGGCTTCCTTGGGTTTGCGATAACAGTTACTTATCAGGGAAATGCTCCAAAATCTTCCTCTGATGACATCCATTTTTTCCAAAAATATTGCTAAGATTTTTAACAGAGGAAAAAATGAGATACAGAATTTGAAATCATGATTAATGAAGTGATTAGACTACCCACCTATCACCTATTGTCTTGGCATTACCTAGTCATGGGGTTCTATGAACCTGAAGAGAAACTCCCAAAACAAGTATTTGCAGAATTATGATGTTAATACCCCAAAGGACTCCAAATGTCATGTAGAACAGGCTCTATGTTTTTACAGATTAAAAAAAAAAAAAAAAAAAACCAGAATTGAAGCCATTCAGCAGAGGTGCATCCCCACTTCCCAAGTGGCTATCTACTATCATATGCACCATCCCAATTCAGCTGTTACTTGATTACTAGAAGTCCGGCCATGTGAGAAAGCCCTGGGAAAACAACAGACAAAAGGATCTGTCCAAGGTCTCTGATAAGCTGGGCAGAGGAGTTGAGGAATGAAATAGCACCATGATTTCAGAACTGTATTCTGCAGACACCCCAAGATCAAAAGCCAACAGAAGGAAGCTCACTTAACAGGGTTAACAGTAGGTTGGCTGGGAGGCCACCTCTGGCCACAGCAGCCCAGCCATGGCTGAATGCAGTTGAAATAATGAGCAGCTAAGACACCCCAAGGAGCTCGGGCAGAGGGAAAGCTTGCACTCTCCAAGGAGACTGTGGTAAAACTAGAGAAGTAGGTTTTAAAATATAACACAAATGAAAGAAAATGCCCGCATGTTTTGATTTTCAGCTTTGTAATTTTCCAGCTCAAGTCAGCTCAGGGCTGCCAATTTGCATAAATCCAGGGCTCCTCTCACACATGCAGTGTGATTGCCTTAACAAACATGGCCATGGGCTCGGTGATCTGGGGGAGTATCCTCTCTACCTCCGACGTGAAATGAGGAACCTTAGTGAAGGGTCATTGTCCATAGGAGGGGTGGCAAAGTGGAGAGGGTGGACAGCCAGAGGGGCTCTGGCAACTAGAGAGAGGGAGAGGGGTTCTCTGGGGCTACAAGCCTCTGGACGTTCAGACAACTGACAAATTTATGCATGATAACAGCAAGAAACAGCCCAGTTAACTTAAATCCATGGCTACAATGAAAAATCCTACTGTAGTTAAAAGCCAGCTTCCCCTCCCACCAAATCTTTTTAGAAGAGCTGCTAATACAGAGAAAAAGTGACTGAGTTAAATTTTCTTTCTCTTTACAATTCCTTTCTGATTAAGGTGTTAATGAAAAAGCCCAGAGAGAGAGAGGAGAGAGAGAGAGAGAGAGAGAGAGAGAGAGAGAGAGAGAGAGAGAGAGAAATGGTATGGAAAGCATAAACTGTGTCATCAACCTCAAATAAGGGCGTGCTGATGCTAATGTCAGGAGGGGACAGACATTTACAGACAGTTAAAGAGCTTCCTTCTAGATGGCCATGAAGATTGTGAGGTAAGTGAGGGATGAAGAAGATCTGACCTGGGAACCGGGGAACATGGGCTATGGAGCTGATTCCTCAAAATCTCTGCCCCTCAGCTCCTGCCACACTAAAACACTACATTGGGTATAGTGACTTACAGTTTTAAAATCTAGGACAAAATTCTCCAAAATCTGTAATACTGGATTCTCTTCAGAATGGTGAGACAATCCTACCTATCTCTCAGGGTCACTGTGACATATGCATTAAGTCAGTTATTTCTATCAACAATCCCGCCAGACAGAAGTCAAGTTGATCCCCAGTTTACAGAGAAGTGTATTGAAGCTTGGAGAACCGGTCTAAAGTCACACAGGGACTAACTTGGAACTGAGGCTCCAGTTCTGTTTAAATTCAAGCCTATGTTAATAACTCTGCCTAACACAGCCACTCTGATAACACATGTGCAAGCTCCTGGAGCATAAAAGATTATCAATAAATACTATAATGCCTAGACTATCACTCAGTGTGATGAAGTATTTTAATATATGTTTATTGAAGGGATGAATAAAGAAGCAAATAAACTGTGTCACATAAGCCTGTTCCACTGAGATTCTAGACTTTTGGGAGCTATCCAGTCCTGTAACATAGATTACTGATGGGATTCTAGGGTAAATGTCTTTTCAAAGACTCCAGAGTCAGAGTTGGAAAGATGCATTCATCTAAGTATATGACATACAAGGGTCTGACTGAGACACAGCACCACACCAAAGCACAAGAATGCTATAAGTACACTTTGGGGTTAAGAGTCTAGCTTCCAACTGAATCTTAAAATGAATAAACAGACAAGGAAAGAAAGTCTCTAATTTGCTGACACTTTCCTGCTAAACTAATTTTAAAAATAAATAATTAAATGAGACTTGGAACTCTGAGAAAAGCTTCTCTATATTCATAGTGATTTTCTGAGGTTCTTTTGACTTTACACAACTACACCAAGAAAGCTATTTCAGGCTTTCGGGCTGATATTTACTGATGAAACACTAAGCAGAGTATAAAACTTCATACCCACCATCCAGAGCAGGTAGAACTCTCAGAACAATGGCTATAAACCTCACTCCCCACCCCAAACCCATAGCAAGCCAGGGCTCCATGGTAACGAGCAGGGTTAGAGGTTTTCCAAAAGAGAAAAAGTACAGTCCTTGGAAGCAGTCATTTCTACAAGCTGTAATCCCTACCCTTCTCATCTTCCTGTTCAAACCAGCTGTGTAAGTCAGGATTTAAAAGGAAAAAATGTAATACAGGACACATAATTTATAGAATTGTTTTGTAATATTCACCCAGTGAGTCAAATGCATAAGAGTCCAAGAGATCTGTCCACACACTGGAGACCCAAAGAATCCAGCTGAGGGCCTGGTCCCACAGCAATGTTCTCAATGAGTCCAGCTGGAGGCCTAGAGCCCACAAGAATGTCTCATGCAAGTCTGTATCAAAGATCTACACTGGGAGGGCCCCAAGGTCTGTGCCAGCAGGATGAAGGATCTGTGACACAAGGCTGAGGGATCTGCACTGGAGCCAGGAAGTGACGCTCAAGGTAAAGAAGAGAGCTCCCCAAAAGAAAACCACAGCCATCTGCAGGGACACTGAGGTCCTGAGCTCTGGCAACAATGAGAAAAGCCAAATTCATATCAGGAAAACCAGAGTGACAATCTTCTCCAAGAGAATCAACAGCACACCATCTTTTCCTCCAGTTCTCCTTTTGTGCTGTTGGCAACAATCCTCAGTCCATACCAGCACCATGCTGATTCAGTTCAGCAGGTTGTTATAAACTGACCATTAGTTAATCCACCACACCAGCCTCTTCTCTTTCTGTCCTCTCCTACTTCCGTTAGTAAAGAGCAAGGTTACTTAGTGCAAATTGGCCCCATCTCTACTCTCAGAACCCCCACAATCACACACAGCATCCAATTCATCCAAGAAGTGAGTTCTACTTCATTCTCAGAGTCAGCAAATGGTTTGAAAAATGAAAGAGAGAAAAAAATAACGATAGAAATAAATAAATCACTGCAGCATGGAAGGAACCTTCTCAAAACACATGGACAGACCCAAAGGAGGAAAAGGGAGACAAAGGAATGAAGAACAAAATGTGCTGTCCTCCAAGGCACATAAGAAACTACGCTTGTATGGGGGGTCCAAGGAATATGTTGTTCCAAACTGTTAATCAATGCCAGATACCAACACCAGCAACTGCTAATAATGAGGAAAGAATCACCTCTCCTCAGCTATAATTATTTCTGACACGGGTCTCTAGGAAGAGTGTCAAGACTCAGGTTAGCAGCTCAGTGTGATAATAACCCACGATTACCAGGAATTCACAATGTCTGAAGGAAAAGAGAGTTTGGAGAAAGAGAAGTGGCAATTAGAAATACTTGTCATGGTAATTGCATTGTGAATAGCAGGCGTCCACATTTCAGCAGCCAATGTAAATTTTCTTCTGCTTCACTTTAGAAAAACATCTTCTGGGCAGGTAGAAAAATGGAGAAATACATCAAATTTTCAAAAGTAACAGTGTGGAAAAAAAAATTATTGCTGTCCAAATAATAGTGTGCTAGATAATAAAAACTCTCGAAATTTATAAGGATGAGAGCAGTATTACTTGACCAGCCAGTGAAATTGCCTTAAACCAAGTAACAGCCAACTGATCTTCCTACTCATAGTGGTGACTTCAGTTGATGTTAACATATTGTCTTCTGCCTAGACCAAAACAGCTCTGCACTTTAAATCACTCTGCTTGTCAAAAATGAGCACCTCAAAGGCTCTCCACATTACAGTCGGTCTGATCATGTAAAGGTGAGGAGTGGTCAATCAAAGCCTCCCAGAGTCCAATCCTGTAAGACAGTGTGGGAGTATATTTGTAGAAGCCAATGAATGCGACAGTGCTTCTTTTCTGTGCCATTTGGAAAACTGTGGAAAAACCAGGAGATGCAGACCCTCATTTCCATCTCCAGTACTGAGAGTTCTGCTTTAGCTCTAACACTGAATGGTGTGTTAAACTTGGTGCAGGAGTGAGCATTCTAAAAGGGAACATGATCTCGTTGATCCCAGGCATAATCATCCATCAAAGGTTCCCCATTGTTTTGGGGAAAAGCTATGGTCTCCTTAATATGACGTTTTTAATCTACAAACTCCCCTGTGATCTGATCTTCGCCCAGTCTCATAGTCCAGCTCTGACACATTCACATCACAATTTTTAGCTCCAGTCTATTAATGACAGATCTTGTGACACATCATACTCCCTGAGCCTGCATAATTTTGTATGAGTTGTTCTCTCTTAGAATCTCTTCTACCTAATTAACACTTATGGCATGTTCAGGACTCATCTCTGGAGTCACTTGCGTTCAGAAAACTTGCCTGTTCCCACTCCACACCCACCCTGATAAATCTGGATTTAGGGCCTCATCTGTGGGTTCATACTGTGCATTCAGACTCTGAAATGTTCCTGTAGGACAGGAGCAGTCCCTGTGCACCTACTTGTCAATTTCCCCACTAGACTGTGTGTGACTTTAGGCCAAGGCTTCCCTTTCCTTTCATTTCCCCTAGGTTGATTACCATGAAGAGCCCTTTTGCCAGGCTCAAGTTGAACAGAATCCATAGATGAAGGGAGAAAGTAGTTAGTTAATGAGGGTAGACCAGTTGGTACATTCAGAAATAAGTAAACCTCTTTAACAAGTAATGGTTTTAGCAGCTATAGAGCTTAGAGGTTAAATTCTGTGAGTTGGAAGGACAGGTGCCCAAGTTTTTGCAGTATTTAGAGAGTTTTTAAATGCAGAATTTATAGATGTTAATAAAGGAATTTAGTGAGAGCCAAAGACACATTCTAGAGGGGCAGTGGACTCTGGTGATCCTCTGAGCTGTGCCTCTTCTCTGAAGAACTAATGATGAACTCCCCCTGGGCCTGCCAGAACTTTCTTTTGCAGATCGCATGTTATTCTGCCCGTATGGGTTGGTGCTAAAAGAAAGGTGAGGTTTAATAACTGATTCTCAAATTTCTAGAAAGATGCTGCCCTCTCAGCTATGCAAAATGCTAACTATGGTGCTAGTGTCGCTACAGCACTATGTCCTCATCCTGAGCTCAATGTCTCCAGTTTCTCTGACTAGTAGATGTCATAGGAAGCTCAATATTCCTCCAGGGAAGGGAGGTTTAACAGACTGTTTGGTATAAGAGTATTTTCTTGATTGGTGAAAAAGTCTTTTCCTGCTCTGATTCAAACTTATTTGGACCACATTTGCATAATGACACATTATTCTCTGCATAACACCAGTAAACATCCCCTGGGCAAGGCAATTTGAGAATTGACATTAGTTTAATTACTTGATGCTGGGTGATCTTGGCTAAGGCCAAAAGGGCCTGTGTGGAGCCTGTGACACCCCACCATACATGCCAGATATTTAGTTACATGGAGAGTAATTTACATGAGGAGATGGTGTCCTGCAGAAAAAGTGAGCTAAGGATACAGCAATAGCTCAATAAAGAAAGAAAGAAAATAGAGAGGATTCCACATGCAAAATTTCCAATTGTGCTTTGCCAAATACAGGCAGGGGTGGTGAGCAGAAATGAAGGAGCTATTTTCACAGGAACGTTTGTGATAATCAAGGAAAGAGGACAAAGTACAACCCTGAAACACTTTATTTGCATAGTAATGTCAGGAGACTTTGCAGGTGGAAGCATCAGAAGGTAACTCCCTAGCCAGGAAAGCAGGAATGAGTACCTTCCTTATGGGGAAGACTCCATCAGGAGGCTGGACCCGGAGGATACAGATGAAAGAACCATTCTTGATCACTGTTGAGACATCCCCTGGGAATACCCAGAAATATCTGGATAGTAGGGGGCATGGAAAAGACTTAAATGAGGCTAGGTTCTTGAAAACGCAAGTGAGCTCAAAGTCTTGTAATATAAATTAGCATTCATAAACCAGAAAAAATTAATAGTATCAAAGTAATTTTCATCATACCTTTTGCTATGGTTGGAAAATAGTTTGTCCCCTCTGAAATTCCTGGGTGAAAGTTCATTGCCTGTAGTGACAATGTTAAGAAGTGAAACCCTCCAAAGGTTATTAGGTTGTTAAAAGCGATTAACGCTGGGGGTACGGAGGTAGCCCAGTGATGGAATGCTTGCTAGCATGCACAAAGCCCTGGTTTGAGGGCCCAGTACCACAAAAAAAAAAGCAGATAGATTTTTCAAAATTTATTTTGGATATGAAAAGGGAATATATGAATGGAGGAAGGGAGGAGGGAGAGAAGGGGAAGTAAAAAGGATTAAGATGCAATGTGTGTATACACCAGCTCCTTATGATGGAAGTGTTCATTACGTATCACAAACATTTTCTAACAAATATATAAATAATAATAAATAATAAAAAGAGGATTTAATGCCTTTGTTAAGGGGTACATCTTCATTCCTATGGCACTGGGGTAATTAACATGAGAGTAGATTGTTATAAATTCAGGCTTTCTGTCAAATCTCTTCCTCAGGTGCCCACTTGTCATTCCACTTTTTGTCATGAGCTGCTGCAACATGAAACCTATACCAGAAGCCAAGCAGAT
Organism: Chinchilla lanigera; assembly: GCF_000276665.1. NCBI lineage: Eukaryota > Metazoa > Chordata > Mammalia > Rodentia > Chinchillidae > Chinchilla > Chinchilla lanigera. The sequence continues at coordinate 17,346,494 of NW_004955406.1, forward strand.
GTTGGCACCATGCTTTTGGACTTCCCAGTCTCCAGCACCATGAACCAAAATAGATCTCTATTCTTTATAAATCATGGAGTTTCAGGTATTTTGTTATAGTAACAGAAAACAGACCAAGACTCCTTTCCTAGGCAAAATTACCAAAAGCACCTAGAACTATTTCTGGCACAAAGAAGGTACTTGGTAAATATTAAATTTGTAGCTGAAGATGGGCCATGAGGGAATGTGAGAACAAGCTGCTACGTAACTGATGTGTACTAGAAAGGACACTGCTGACAGCCAATGTTGTAAGGGGTGCCCTCTGCTGTTCCATTTATTCTTTTATGTATTGCTCCTGGACGAGAAACTAATAAATCTGAGATTACCTTGCCCTCCCCTCTGCTAATTGACAAAGTAGGTCTGAGCTAATCCAAATGCCTTCAGGTTCAACAACTGTCCCAGAAAAAAGACTAAGCGGTTCCCTCACTGCTCCTCCTGTCCCCACTGTCCCTTACCTCCCCAACCACAGCACACTGGGGCCTACTTCTCCAAGGTCCACTCTCATGGGAGGACTCAGCATCTGTGACTTAGGAATCATGCAGCTCATCTTTTGTAGCGATTTGTAAATTTTGCCCTTAATGTGGGTGCTGGCCCATCTGCCAGTTGTTTTGTGAAGAGCAGGAAGGAGTGTTTTACAGCTCGGCTGCTGGGAAGCACAGATGTTGCGGGCTGTGTCTTGGTGAGGTGGTAAAGGCTGTAAGGAAGGTGGAAGCATTAATTATCTTCCTGCAGCTGTTCATTAGCCCACAGACGCCTCATCGTGCTGTCTTCAGGACTGACAGCCACACAGCTCCAGAGCACAACAAACCAGATTTGAAGGCGGAAGAGAAGAACTACCTGAAGGTTAAAACGGAAAGCAAGACACAGAATAGCTGGAGATGGCCTGTCTCGGCTTCCTGGGGCAGAGAGCGATCACACGGCTCTTTGTGAGTTAGCCCAGGGCTCAGCCCCAGCGCACAGCGGGGAACCCCCAGCATGGGCTGCACACAGAACTCCTCACCCATGGGCGAGAAGGCCATCTTACAAGGGCAGAGGAACAGGATGCAGGAGCAAAGCGGCCGCCTTTTTAAATTTTAACTTTTAAGTGTCAGTGGAAGATGCTGATTCGACAGCCCTTTCAACTCAAATGCTGAGTCAATTCAGTCTCGGTAGAAGTGCAATTCCCATCAATGATCTGGAGACAAATATTTCAGACCTCAATATATTTAGCCTGCTGAGATCTCACCTTAACTCCATTTTATTTTACTCCACACAGGGGAGATAGAAATGATGGCCTCAAACACTGATAGAGCAATATTCAGATCAGCTCCTGTGAGCTTTAGCCTGCCCATCTTGCTAACATGCACCTGGTTCTAAGATGGCACAATGGGGCCTATACTTTTTTCTCCACATATATCGCACCCTTGGCCCTACATTCCACCCTTTCTGTGAAGTCATGGTGGAAAGATACATTTTTTCTTGCCTCAGCCTCTACTGCATACCCTTGCTCCTTGTGCATGCCATTCATAAAGGAACCAGAAGAATAATCCTGTATGTGGTGCAAATTGAGAGTCTCCGTCTTTCCAGGCCAGGTAAATTCAAGGATGGAGCAGGTAATGGGTTCCCTGTCCAAGGCTTTCAGCAAGACAGGCTTTCAGCTATAAGATAAGGAGAAATGAAGCCTTTCCCTGGAGTTTCACGGGAATATCTGGCAGGGTAGAGTGCAGCCCTTACCTGTCAGGTCTCATGCTATTTCTTAGCACTAGAGATTGTCCAAGCCTTGGTCACCAGGTTGGAGCCCCGCTGTGAGCAGTGAGCCAGGCTATCCCACCGTACCTGCTCTCTCTGCCAGCAGGTCCACTAAGCTTATCTTCCTTTTGTCCCAACTGTCACATCACACATGACCACAGGGATAGTTGTCATACCCTACCCACAGCTTACCACTCACAGGCAGTATTGCACAGCTGTTTCAATAATGATCATTTTTGTGACTTTGATCTAAGTGTTGCCATATGCCCCCAGAGTGACATAAGTCATAGCAGAACCCAGGACAAAAGGAAGCCAAAGATGTCATCATGTCCCTCCCACAAGCCCAGATCCAGCCTAAGTCATTTGAAAGAACTGATTTTCATTTGAAAGATTTCTGGACAAATAGAGTCATGTCCCTTCAGTCAACAGATCCCTACCTTCACCAAAAAGGTTCTTTGAGTCCACCCCAAACTCTCACTTGAAACTTGAAGCCATTTCTCCAAGCACCAATCTGGAAAACTGTGCACGCCCCTATCTCCACTAAGACTTCATGACCTAATTCACACCTAGGCAGACTGAGTGAGAGGCCGTTTCCAACAACATACACAGGACAAGGGATTAAAAGCCCATCTACATCTAGCACCAGTCACTTGGGTAATTCTCTGATCCAAAACTGCTAAACAGAGAGAGAGGATCTGGACTCTTTCAAAAGCAAGGTCTATTCAGCTTTCCCTCCCCCTCGCTCCCTCAGTGGTAACTCACAGCTATTCATTTTTAAGTGGTTTTCTTCATTCTCAGTAGTTCTACTTTGGGCATTTTGCTATTTTTATATTATTTATATGAGTGTGATCCTTTTGTGATGATTATCTGTGATTAATCCTCGCAGCTATGGGAAAATCAGTGTAACGGCTTGTACCACATCTAACAAGAGTTGATGTCTGTGTAGCTTTTTTGTGTTAAGCAGCTTTGCAAGTTCACTTTAATTGACAAGAGAAAAAGAGGATAGGCAATTAAAAAGGTGTTTATTATTTATTTTTAATTTATAATTTATAGGAATTATGTATCTAGTAGACAGATAATAAGGCATGTTTTCAATGTGATTTAATGAAGCCAGGTGGCACAGCAGTAGGGCCCTAATGCCCTCCAGAGAAGGGTTCCTTGTCCTCTCCGACCTTGGTCTAAGCTGACATCAAACTGAAGTGCTCCTTCGCCCAGTCAGCAAGAGGAAAAAGCAGGACATTATACCAGTCCTAAGAATATGGTCCCAGCACGGATCTCAGACCACTGCTTAAAACAACAACCATGGCTAAATCATCACACCCCATTTCTGACAATACAAGATGGGAAGAAGCCAGTTCTTCCCCTATCCTAAGGGTCCATCTCTCCAGACACCGGAAGTCAGACAAACACAATTTGAGTTTAAAGAGTTAAAAGGGAGATTTACAGGACCATATTTCTTTCCCTGAAACATCAGGCAGTTCATATGTACACATTTCTCTCCACTAAGACCTAATTTTCTACCATTTCCCTTGATTTGCAGCTCCTTTTTCCCCATTTCTTTGATTTAATGCCCAATTATTTTTTGTCTCATTGCCAGTAAAACAAAATATTTCATAACTGCTTCTTGGAGGATTTTTGGATACTATTCTAAACACATAAGTTACACACCTCATATTGCAAAATTTAGAGGAATCTAATGAACACCTACCTATGAATTCTACATTTTTCTCAACAAGCTGACCTCAGCTTGACATTTAAAAGCACCAGGCCATACTGTATGAATTCCCAGCATTCCCCTCTCTCAACTTCTACCCAGTAACCTCCTCAGGATCAGCCTAAGAGCAGGAACGTTAAGACCTCACCTCTCCCACTCCTCTGGCCTCCTTCCCCTCCCTCAGGTATGAAGGCTAAGTGGACAGAGAGGCTGGCCATTCAGGCGACTGGCTGGTTCCACACCTGTCTGGCTCCACACCTGCTGCCAACTGACCACACAGCCTTGGCCAGCTCAGCTCACCAATTTGGTCCTTAGTCACCTCGTGTATAAAATGAGCATTTTTGAGTCTAATTTCCTTATAACTATAAAACTCTGGATTTCTTTCTGTGTCCTAGAAACAGGAATTAAACTTCTAGACCAATGGGTCTGGTTTTAGTATTTGAGGAGGGAGAATATTAAACATCAACAGGCAAGTCTTCTCTACTATTAAAATCCTTTTCCCTGTTTAAGCCTCTTCTGGCCTAATTTTTGCATGCATATACACAAGGACAGGAGGACAGAAAGGAATCTTGCAGAACTTGTCTCCAACTTATTTGACAGTCTCACTTCTTTTTCTGCTCATCCTGTTTTGCAGCTCATTGTTCCATTCTCAAAATAAAAGTAAAACTAACTTTGCTTTGATAAGTGTATGTGGGCTTCATAAAAACTGAAAAAATGCTGAGGACACCGTGGTGTATGTAAAATCCATTAGCACTAAACCCACTCAAAATGTGGTACTTTGGGCATTTTGCTATTTTTATATTATTTATATGAATGTGATCCTTTTGTGATGATGGCCCCTTAGATCCAGGCCTGCTACTGAGAAGGGATGACTAGTTATTCAGGAAAAGCTCCCCTGAGTCAGCTCCCAGGTTCTGTCACATTGGACATCAAAGCATCTGAATGCTACCATCCAGAGAGGGCACGACTGGCCCCAAACTAGGTCTCCAGCCAAGGGCCTGGTCTAGGACACGGGTGCACAGAGGATACTTCTTACCGGAGGTAAGCTCCAGAGGAGGAAAACAGAATCCAGGAAACAATGAGATTTAAACCCAACTCCAAAAACCAGAGGAATCAAAGAGGCAAGGAAATCAAAAGTGCAGAGACAGAAAGAGTCCAAAGGGAAATTAGATCAGATTAGGCAAAAAAAGATTGCCAAGCCCACCAAGTCAAGGAATAAACTTGGATGAAACACCAGGCCCAGGTTAAAATTGGTTCAGATCATACTGCATATCATTTCAAATCAGTCCTCTTCTCTGGGAGGCCAGTACCCGCCCCCACCAACCACACCAACACACACACACACACACACACACACACACACACACACACACGCATACATACAGGGCAAAGATGCTCTCTAGTGTTCTGAGAATTCCAATGTAATTTCCAAAGCCATGATGGAATTTGTTTCTTGAGGACAAGCAAGGCCCTGATATCCGGATGGGATAGATTATAGTCAAGAGGATTCTGGAAACAGAGTGATTTAACCACCCAGTGTTTCCCTGTACCTTCATATCTAATTTATCTTTATTTCCTGAACAAAGTAGCTATTCTACAGACACCAGGATGGATCTGATGAAAGCATGTGTGACTCACTCTGAAAGAGGCAATAGAGACTTTCTGTACTGTGGACTTGTGGGGAGCCTAGAGAACCAGCTGCAGAGCACCCAGGTCAGAACCCACCGGTTTTAGTAGAGCTTGATATGCATGGACACCCTGCGGCTACGTGACACATCTCAGCATGGGGAGGTCTCTGTCCATCCTCAGTGAGGACCCTGTCCTCCTCAGCCCCAAATGACACGTTTCCCGAGTTCTCTCTCCTAAATTTGGAAGGGAGACAAGAGGCTTCACCCAGAGTTCAGCTGTGACACTGGCCTACAGGGATGCAGATCTTTCGATTTTTCTGCATAACACCTCACTTTAGATTCTCCAATGACCACACCTAAGACCCAACAAGGAAATAAATAAAAACTGAAACTCATCCCGCAGCAAATGAACAACACAGTCCTGCCCTTTGGGCTTGAAATCTAGAGGAGCAATAGAGCTCCATCAAAAGTTGTTTGTTTCCATCAATTCTAAAAATAACCCATCATGAAACGCTGACCCTCTTTTGCAAGGGCAAATAGTTTTTCACAGCCAGTTCTACAAGAAGAAATGGGCCTTTTACCTTTTTGTTCTGTGTTTTCTGGAAGAAATTTTAAATCTGATTAAGGGAAGGGATAAAACCAAGGAAGATTTCCTCTCTGGTGACTCTTTACTTTTACTATGTCAGGCATAACTATAAAGAAGGGAGTCTGGCCTCATATAAAGGCAACAGAAATTTATACATCCAAATGAACATAGTTGATGGAGTTTTAGAGGACTAATAAATAACACTTCTTTCTTCCTCACCTAGAGATTAAAACCAAATGAAAGAGATACACGAAGAGTCATATAGATAGAATTGAAAATATCACCAATATTATTGACAATGAGATTTTGAATGTACAGCTAAGAGGCTGGAAATTAATCAGACCCACCCATGCAGACCTTCGCAGTAGGCAGGACAAGAAATCCACAGATTGGTAAACCTAAAAGCAGAGACCAGAAGGAGCTAAGCAAAGCAGGGAGAAATCTTTTAGGTCAATATGAAAGTGACAGTGGAGAAATGGACGTGGTTTTCTTGAGTGTGGAATAAACTGATGCTGAAGTTTGATCAATGGTTTTAACCTAAAGGCGACATCCTGGGAATGAAGGTATGGCTGCTTTCTGAAGCTAAAAATGGGGACATCTGAGCTGACAAAGACTTTTTAAGCCACTTCCAAGGATAAGAGGCTGTCTTGCAAATACAACTAAGGTGCTGCAATACTGGGCTTTCTGGCATTTTTCACTTGTTTATGAACAAAAAATACAAAATTCTGATGAAAAATCTTTGCATTAACAATTTTAAATGTACAATTACATATCTGAAGAGGACAGCTTTCAATTCACAAAATTCTGGTAAATTTATGAAAAGCATTACATCGACTGCGTTGTGGTAAAGCTCAAACATGAACATTAGAGATGATGCCTCTAACCAGGAACCCAGTGCTGCCCTACCAACTCCATTACCAGACCATAAAGGAGTAGGCCGTTTTAAACCATGCCTTTGCTTTATAAGAGGGATTGATTGTATTTTCTACCAAATTTATAGCATTCATTGCTTCAATTAATTCCATGAGACCCCTTCCACAAGGCTAGAAACTAGGAAAAGGAATTCAAAAGGTGGGTAGGAAAAGGAGGTGAAGTATTAATACGTTTTTAGAAATCAGAAACCCAAGAGCCAAAAATAGATGCAGGAGAGACATCTTAAAAGCCTTGCTGGTTGAAGAGGTTTTGCCCCTTCCTGGCAGGGAGAAAAATCCCTGCACCAGGAGTCAGAGGGACAGAGGAAAAGGGCCTGAGCAGCTGGGGAGAGAAGGCTGAGCACATTTTTTAAAGATCAAAAAGAAATGGGCTGGGGATTTAGCTCAGCGGCAAAAGCGCCTATCTGGCAAGCGCAAGGTCGTGAGTTCGGTTCCTGGTACCGGAGAAAAACCAAAAAAAAAAAAAAAATGAGGTTGTTTCCTTCGGCCTCCTCATGAGGAGGGCAAGGAGGAAAAGGGAAAGAGAAGTAAGGTGACGGAGCACAGATGAACGACACTGCTACAATGGAGGTCTTAAGACATCTTAAGAAATATGAGACTTACTCCTGTCCCAGAATAGTGACATTTAGGACATCGCTTCCAGGCTTAGTGGGTCCCGCCTGCACTGTGTGGGGAAGGAACACAGAGGTCCCCAGAGCCACATTACCGTAACACACTGCTCTTCTATGGCATCCTGGAGGACTCCCATTAGAACTTCAGACTGTTCGCCCCTCTGCTCTGAAGATATTTTGACTGCTGTCCGGAAGACAAGAACAGCTGGGTTGTTAAAGTCAACAGGTTCCCACTTCCACACCGACCAGATTGTGTCATAATTGGAAATGTAAAATATGCCTTCCGTGGCTTCAACTCTCAAGGCTGGGGGAGATCTGTTTGTTTCTTACAAACCCCAGAAAAGGCCAGCCCTAGTTTTAAGGAAATGCCCTGGTCCTGTTGGTGAGAAGCAGGTCAGCGGTCCCTGCTGGTCCACATAGGATCTGCTGGCTCAGTGGCTCTGTTCAGGAAAGGGGAAGGAAAGGACGACATGAGAATACAGGGAGTCTAGGACATTAAAATGGGCCATGTCAACTGCAGTGGTGTCATACGAAATGTTCTCACTGATCTCCTCCCTGTCTAAAAATTTCCTGGTCCTTCCTTGGCTCAAAGCTGGCTTGTTCTCTAAGGCGTTCCCAGCCTCCTCAAGATTCCCTGAAACCCTCACATCACTGGCACTTTGCACATAGGCATTCCCTGTGGGTCCCCAAGGGCATAAGACTCTTTCTTGAAGCTGCTTTTCCTTCCTGTCCTTCAGCCTCTGTCTCTTTCAATCTGGTCCTGAAGTTCTCACAGGTCCTCACTGTCCTACTGTCCCTTTTAGAGCCCACCCACTTCCCGGTATCCTCCTGGGATCTTGTAACTTGCTCAGGAAAGTTACTATCTTTGACAAAGATGGATCCACTCTGCCCCTAATTTTTGTTGCTGGGTATGTTCGAGGTCTCAGAGTCCACGCAAAGGAGGAAGAACTTTAGGTTCCACCATTCCAGTTTGCAGTCTCATCTTTCCCCAGACACCTAAACAGATCCAAAGCCCATCACCAGGACTACTGCAGAGACATACATTTCTCCTGTTACTGTAATTACTCTACCATGGTTGTCCCTTCCTAACATAAAAGGTAGAAGATTCTGTGAGTTTCTCCTTGGCTTATTTTGGAAGTAAGCAGCAGAGTAAGAGAATTATGAAAAATGAAACAAGGTCATTTTTTTTCTTCCCAGCAAGAGTTCATGTTCTATTTTTATGCTCTATAAGACTCAGCATAGGGCCAGGCACACAGACCAGCTTAGGATATAGCTAAGCCACATAACCAGGACTCAGACCCAGGCCTGCGCACTCCAGACTCTACACTACCTCTGCTCCGAGCCACAGCCTTCCTTTGTAGTCTCCCCGACCATGTCACATTCCCAGCTGCTCCAGAAGATCCTCAGGGAAAACAATTAAGACACTATTAGGTCTGAGGTTGGGAGAGTAGAGGTATTGCGTGCCAGCAGAGATTTCACACCCTGCCCATAAGAGTTCCCAGACCCGTGGGCAAAGAAATGCGTTCCACAGCCTCTTACCATCTGTGGCAATGTTATCAACAGCTCTCTGCCAAGGCATTTGATCCCAGCCAAGACCAAGCCTGTGGCCAAGAAGAAGTGGTAAGAAAGACCAGTCCAGGAACTCTACTTCTTGATAATAATTGGCTAAGAATAAGGACAGGAAACATTAATAACTTCTTTTTTATTGAAAAAACTTATGTCACAAAGTTAGTACAACCAGCTGGAGTCCCACATCCAGACTGACCTTGGACTCTTGACCAGTAGACAGATGCTTTCATGCATATGTTAGCATCACAATTCTTTTTTTCAACAGTGAAGTTTTATGCAGAACCCCAACACAGAAAGCCAATGAAAGTGATGGAAGTGGCAGAAGTGTCCCATTGTCTTGGTCTTCCTCCTTGTTCCCTGTCCAAATCCTCTCTCCCACCAACAAACACCCAGTCCCTGGGGCCCCTGGTGCAGAACATCTGTGAACCACTGCAGCAGAGCCAAAGAGAGGCAGAAAAGTTGAAGAGCAAATTTGTTCTGTATAAGGCCTCTTGAAATGAGCTACTTTCCTTTTTAGAGAGTAAATAATAGGCGTAGGGATCAGAATGAAGGCTGACAAGAAATCTGTCAGCATTTCCAACATCCAGAGTCTTTAAATATTCAAACACCAAGATGTTGAAGGATCTTTGACTTTTCTCTTCAATTTTTTTCTCCAAATGTCAACAAATACTGCTTTTGCTGAGTGAAGAATATGGCCTTGCCTTTTCTGATGAAATAAAAAATAAATGGTGTGAGAAAGGAGATAAGAAAAGTTAGGGTAAACTCTGAGGATGCTTAAGCTGATCTGAAGGAGAGACTGGAGCTTAGGGAAGGAGATGGAAGTACAGGGCCTGGGACGGTAACAGCCCAATGATGGCCACACACTGGCCCCTTCAGTCATGCCCTTCATTTTATAGAGAAGGAAACTAAGGCCATAAGAGGTGAACAGAGTTAGGTTAGATCACAAAGCCAAGTTTAGCAAAAGCAACAAAACTAGAGCTCACAGTTTCTGGTGCATGGACTAATACTCTCTTAATTATGGGCTCCTTGAAAAAAATGAGTTTCTCCCTGAGGATAAACGATGCACAGAGATGATCTAATCTAAAGTAAATATTTGGAGACAACATGGCTAAATAAAGGAGGAGCCTCACTCAGAGCTGCTCAGAGAAATTCAGCTAAAACACAGAATATTGGAATAGAGGTCTTTATCTCAATATGATAAAAGCCACCTGTGATAAACCAGCAGCCAACATTATACTAAATGGTCAAAAACTGAAAGCTTACCCTGTAACATGAGGAACAAGACAAGGATATACATTGTCACCACTCCCATTCAATATAGTTCTGGAAATGTTAGCCAGAACAATTAAACAAGAGTAAAAAATAAAAGGAGTAAAGATAGGAAAGAAAAAAGTTAAATTATCACTATTTGCAGATGACATGATATTCTATATAGAAGACCTCAACAACTGCACCAAAAGACTCCAAATTTAATAACCAAAACTAGATTTAATAACCAAATTCAGTAGCATAGGAAGATACAAAGTCAAAATTCAAAAATCAGTAGCATTCCTGTACACAAATAACAAACTACTGACAGAGAAATTAGGGAAACAACATCTTTCACAATAGCATCAAGAAAAATGAAATACCTAGGAATTAATCTAATGAAGGAAGTAAAAAACTTTTATGTCGAAAACTATAATACTCAGAAAAAGAAGACTGAAGAGGATATCAGAAAATGGAACGATATCCCTCGTTTTTGGATAAGCAGAACCACTATAGTGAAAATGGCCACACTTCCAAAACTGTTGCACTTAATGCAATCCTTATCAAAATACAAATAGCATACCTTGTAGAATTAGAGCAAACAATCCTAAACCAGAGGAGAGCTAGCATAGCAAAAGCAATTCTGAGCAACAAAGGTAAGACAGGAGGCATCACACTCCCCAACTTTAAACTATACTACAAAGCTACCATGGTAAAAACAGCATGATATTGGCAAAAAGAAAAATTTAAAAAAAGCAGACCCAAGCATCAAAGGAATAGAATAGAATATACCAAAGCAACTCCAAACACATTCAGCCACCTTATCTTTAACAAAGGGGACAAAAACTTCACTGGAAGATAGTCTCTTTAATAAATGGTCCTGGGAAAACTGGCTTTCCACATGCCAAAGATTGAATCTAGACTCATATCTCTCAATATGCACTAAACAAAAATGTAAATATATCAAAGGTCTAACTATCAAAACCAAAACACTTAATCTGCTGGACAAAAGAACAGGTAAAATTCCTGAAGTCATAGGTGTAGACAAAGACTTTATGAACAAAACCCCAAAAGAATAGGAAATATTATAAAGAATCAACAACTGGAATTTCATCATTAAAAAGCTTTTGCACAACAAAAGAAACCACCAGTAGAGTGAAGAGACAACCCACAAAATAGTAAAACATTTTTATCAGCTATTCCTCAGACAAAGGACTAATATCTAGAATATAGAGAGAGAATTTTTAAAAATCAAGCCCTCTAAATCTAAAGACCCAATCCAAAAATGGGCATCTGAAATGAATAGACACTTCTGAGAAGAAGATGTACAAACAGCAAACAAATATATCAAAAAATGCTCAACATCACTGGTCAGTCAAGAAATGCAAATTAAAACAACACCGAGAGTCCATTGCCCTCCAGAAAGAACAGCTATCATCAAGATATCAACCCATAACAAATGCTAGCAAGACTGTAAGGAAAAAGGAACCCTCTCCACTGTTGGTGAGAGTGTAAATTGATACAGCCAATATGGAAATCAGTATGGAGATTCCTCAAAAAGCTAAAATCAGAGGTTCCATTTGACCCAGCTATTCACATTCTTGGTATCTTCCCAAAAGAGTTAAATGCATCATACCACAGCAATGAATGCACACTGCTGTTTATGGCAGCACAGTCTGTGAGAGTTAAATCTTGAAAATTGCCCACATACCTATCATCAGATTAGTGAATAAAGAAAATGTGTTTTTGACATACAATGGAGTACTACTCTGCCTTAACAAATTTGAGACATTTTAGTAAATGGATACACCTTGAGACCATGCTTTTAAGTGAAATAAATTGGACACATTTACATATTGCATTGTTTCTCTTGTGTGAAAAACCAAAAAGGTAAATAAGGACCAAAACAGATGATAGATAGTGGAAGCAGGGAGAAAATATTCAAATGGGAACAGGAACAAAGGAGGAGGGAGGGGGAAGGGGAAGAAGGGAAAAGAGACAAAAAGAAAACAGAAGGAAAAATAGAAACAAAACTTTTGTAAATAAGGAAAGGAAGAAGGGCTGAAGGGAGGAAGGGGAATGAGGAAAAGAAGAAGAATCAAGATCTATAAATTAAGATGTATTATGTACAGGTTCAAATTCCCTATGATGAGTTATTACGTAAATAGAAAATGTACCATTGGGGCTGGGGATTTAGCTCAGCGGCAAAAGCGCCTGCCTGGCAAGCGCAAGGTCGTGAGTTCGGTTCCCGGTACTGGAGAAAAACCAAAAAAAAAAAGAAAATGTACCATAAAATTAACTAAAAAACTGAAAACAATTAGAAAATACAAAAGTAAATGTTTATTAAGCCTCTATTGTGTGTCCTTCATTGTGGTGGGTATTGAAGAATAGAGAGGGATGACACACTGTCTGCGCCCTCAAGGAGTCCACACACAGACCAAAAAAAAAAAAAAAAAACTGCCAAGTGCAACACGAATGCCATAACTGTGCTATACGTATGTTTGTTGCCATGAGGCTGTTGGCAGGACTAGATATGTAATTTATAGGCCCAGGTGCTCACAAGGCCCCAGAACTCTGCCCTGCTTGATAGAACTTGCCGAATGTGGCAATTCCTTTCTTTTAGTTACTTTTCCACAGTGACAGGTAGTAGCTCATTTATCTTAGACTTTGGTACAATTTTCTGTAAGGATTGACTCAGGAGTCCATGATGCAGGCCCACACTGCATCACAAGTAAAGACCCTTTACTCCCCTGGCCTTTAGGGCAAGGAGATGAAGGGTCCAACACAGAGCTCCCTTTTATTGAGTTTCTACTGTGTGCCAAGTGTTTCATACTATTATCTCCTTTCCTTCTCAATTGAAGGCAATGAGGTAGTTACTAACTAGTATATTAGTTTTCCTATCACTGAGACACAGTACAGCATAAGAAGGAAAGATCCAATTCAGCTCATGGTTTCAGGAGATTTAGTACATGGTCAGCAGGCTGTAAGGCAAAAATTTCATGACAGAAAGATGTGACAATCAAAACTTCAGAGAAGCAGAGCAAGGGAATAGTGCCAGAGAGGAAAAGGCAAAAAATCAGATAGAGTACCCAAAGTCACATGTCCATGACCCACCCACACACCCATAGTGTGCTTTGCTAACCTTATAGGCATTTCCTAATCCAGTGAAATTGACATATCAGGAATAATGCTCAAGACTAGTGTTGTCCTATTTCCCAGAAAAGGTCACCAGAGCAACCAAAAGTCATATAGTGATATAGAAAGTGTTTGAATCCTAGTACCATCTGGGTTGAGAGGCCTTTACACAGTCTTTTGTACAGTTTGATAATGTTTCTGGCCTTGTAGCTCCCCAAAGATAGCAGAGTAAACAACAACAACACGGTCCCTTTCTTTCCATCTTGGCTACATATCAACTAGCTACCAGATAGTCAGAAAGGACTATGGGGGGCCAAAGTGGTCATGGAAGAAGCATCCTGGAGAGGTCGCTCCTGATCCTGAATAGCTGGAGTGTATTTGTGGCCCAGAAATCTTCCTGCTGTTCTCTGAGTACACACACACACACACACACACACACACGCACGCACGCACGCGCACACACTTAATTAGTAAAACCCATTCCCTGCACAGGCACAAACCACAAATATGACCCACATCAGACTTAGAAATTCAACCAGCAGTCCACACTGATTGACTCTGGCCGGTGTACAGCTGGTGTTGCTTCTGATTTGGCCCCTTTCCTTTGTGACTAGCAGATGCCCATGCCATATCTGTTGGCTAAATATTTTTCACATCCTCCCTGATTCTGGAGAAAATGAGGCTCACACAAGTTAAATAATATGCTGGGAGAGCTTCCACCATCAGATGGCAGAGCCAAATTCATAACCAAGTCTGTCTAACTCCACTGCCCAGTCCTCTTAGGGCCCGTACTCTATATTTCATGAGTCCCTCTGCAGCAGGGCCTAGTGGCTTTCTATGCAGATAGGACCCGTAGTGGCTACCCACATGCACTGGCTCTCCTGTGACAGAAAAGCAATCAACTCTTTTTAGAACTGTGGTTATGTACAATAAGAAAAGAATTCAGAGGAAAGGCAAGTAGTTAATCCCATTTTTGAAAATCTCATAAATTTCACATGAACCATGTAGTTGGGTACAAGATCCAGGCCTTCTTTTATTCTCTGAATGGAATTACTGATTCCTGTGAAATAGCCATAAATAAACATTCCTTCTGATTCCAAACCTTACACTGCTGAGCAACAGGTGACCCTCCTGATCTTAGCACAGTGGACCTGACTAAGCACTGTCCAGATAACAGAGACACTAACTGAAACAGGGACACATAGCTAAGACTCAATTCTCCTGAGAAACAATGCACAGAAAGCAATAAACAAGCTATAGGTGTGAAGCAGCTTTGCCCTGCAGAACCGCCGTGCCAAGGGGGTGGGAACCTGAGGGCTTGGCGGGCCACGCTCCCGTTCACTGCCTCACTAGGGCAGTGGTTCTTGACCTGCGCCCCTGTCAACAGCCACAGCACCCTGTGAGATGGAAAAATGCTCCAGCCCTACTCCAGAACTGCTGAATTCACTGCTTTTGCAGCGTTTTGTTTCATTAAAATGTGTTAATTTACATATTAATGTGGTTCAATGGATCCAGGCTTTAGCAAGCCCCCCACCCCGTTTGATTCTGATGTAAGGGCTCTAAAACTTCACAAATATTCAAAACAGTGTTGGGGAGATCTGTCCCTGAAACCAAGAGAAATTAGGAACAGTAAGCCTTCAAAGAGAAGCATTTCTGAGTAGAAGATGATGTGAGAAAAACATCAACTTTAGATGAGACAAGCATGAATTAGGTCCCAGCTCAGCCACTTATTTACCACGTGGCCTTGAGCAGGTCACTTAACATTTCCCAGAATCAGTCTCATTACCTGCAAGATGAAAAAATAAAACCTAGCAGGGTGTCTGGCATGCAGGAGGTGCTAAAACAAAAGTAACTGTTATAATGATGCTTTGCATCAATCAGCAACTGGTTATGACATTCAAGAGCCATTGAACACCTGTCTTTCCCACAGATAGACAACGGGGACAGCCACACAAAGGAAAGGATCACCTCCACCCTGGGGCAGGGAGAGGCTTCATTGGGCTCTGCACTTGCTCAGTGACAGTGAAGGATCAGTGTGGTCTGAATCCATAGGCACAGTTGGGGAGCAACAGATAGAGAGCCCAGCACCAGATCTTTGCGGACAGAGTGTCACCTGGGAGAAGCTGCCTCATTTTGTCACAGTAATGCTCCCCTAATAAACCACTCCTTTGAGAAACCAAGTGCCACACTACTGCACACTGCAAAACCAATCAAGACTTTTAAGTGCAAGCCTCCTGTCAGCAGAGCAGAGTGAGTCTCTACAAGAAAAATCAGTCAATACCAGGGGCCCATCTGAGAAGGGACAGAGAAAAGGAGAGGACACAAAGCATCCAGGGCAGAGTAGACACCTGGCACCCAGTGAGCATGTCGGGATGGGCAAGTGTAACTCACAGCAGAGCTTCTCGGCTCTAACGTGCATGACGCATCCTCAGGAAAGTGCAGATCCTGATCCGTACCCCTGGATGGTGCCCCATGCTCTGCATGTCTAGGAGCTCCTGGGAGATGCTGAGGCTGCACTTTAAGTAGCTCTTTTGGATACTAATAACACTATTTAACACAGGCTTTTAAAGTCTGGATTCCAATTCTGTTCTAAACCACCTCGTGTGATGTGACAGTGAGGCCTTGAGGAAGTTACTTCATCTCTCTGAACTTGTTTCCTGGCCTGCAAAACGAAAGGCTATGCCTCTTTCACAGAATTCTTCTAGGAATTCCACAGGATAATGTAGAGTAGCACTCAGCACAGGGTCCACCACCTGGTGATCCCTTAGAATGTGGCAGCTGTGGTGTCATTGCCTACAGTAACAGCAGCACAAGGGCAGTGAAGGCTGCATCCTCTTTAGCTGGACACTGAAAGGGCACGGGGCTTGCCAGTGCTTTGATTCTGTTGGTTCTCTAGCCCTGTCTCTGGCTCCTCTGCCTGTCTGCCCTGAAATTTAGGTATTCCCAGACTGGGTCTTTTGTACTCTGCCCTCCTCTCTTCTCCATCTTCTCCCTCTTCTCTGGCCTCCCTCCCATTCACAGATGGAGGTCTCACTTCCAGGTGGTGAGGCCCACATCTCTGCTTATTCCTGACTCCCCTTCCTCACTCTGGTTTGAGTTTCCTTGTTGCTACCTAAAATCCTACCCTCAGTTCTGTTCCACTTGCCTGAAAACAATATCCTCACCAGATTACCCACAGAACCAACATAGCTACCCACCTCCCTTGCTGTCAGTGCTTTTGCTTTCTTACCTTACACTTCCCCTCTTCAAACAGCTTTCAGGGCAAGAAGGAAGGAACATCCACTATGGAATGTCCACAGTGTGCTCCAGCACCTGTCACACCTCACTGGCACAATGGAACCCCCTTCACGCTGCCATTGCCTACACATATGTATCTCTCCACTACCAGCAGGGGACTCCATGGGGTTTGGGTCCATCGTCCCCAACACCTTTGACACTTGTGTTTGGCATATGGCAGCCTAAATTCCAGTCTGACAAGTAGTCATTGTCCAGGACATTCTTGAAGGAGCTATGCACGAGAAGAATGGGATTGCCAGTGCTTTGATTCTGGTCTAATGGGATTGAGGAACCACTAGGCCAATGTCAAATCATCTCCCTCAGGCAGAGCTATGGAGGTCATGCAAGTAGATTGCATGGCCCAAGTAGATTGCATGCCTTCTTGGTTCTTCCAAGTTTGAATCCAGACCTTAGGGTACCTATCACCTCTGGCTAAAGAAACCCAAAATTCTGAGGAGAATCCCTGAGAAAGAGAAAGAAGAGAGGAAGAGGAAAGAGGAGAAGTGAGGATATTTTCTGTCCTTCCATTCCTCTTGGTCTTCCTCAACACTTTAGATATAAATTAGCGTAACCTCTCTCTCAGAGAATAATAATCCTATCTCTTTGGAAGCAAAAGGAGGAAAAATTAGGGTAGATGACAATGTTATTTTTGATGGGAAAAGTAAAATTGGTAAATATTGTTAACTGAATAGATTTTGTCCCACTTCATAGCAATGTTCTAATAACTATGCTCAAGCAATTTAATCATTTAATAAGATGAAGAATAAATTATAAAGTAATCTGTAAGAAGAATACTTAAAGTGAACCATTACTGTCATTTTCATTCTTGGTAATTCAGTAACCTGTTTGCCCCCTCCCCCCCTCAGACTGAGTTATCTGTGGCTTTGGCAGGGGGTGGGAGAATAAGAAATTAAGTTTGCTGAGAAGCTAGAGGCTTGACATTCAAGTTTGACTTTTTAAATTCACAGGAAAAACACTAATCTTGAAAGCTCTGGCTTTCCAGTGCAAATGTGAAGCATGTGAGGAAATGAGTGTTTCAGGACTCCGTAGGGTAGCCAGCATGGAAGGCTGCAGTGTGGAGGGACAGCAGTTTACCTCCACTACAGGAAAGGTTCGAGGGAAACTACAGAAGACGGTTGTACGTAAACCCAGCCTTTCGTCAGGGTTCATGTTCAGGTGGCCGCCTTCCAGAATGCCAAATAGAAACAAACAACCCTTCTCTCCTCACAGGATCCTCAACTACATTGGAAGGGATGCATCACCCACCCACCCCCTCACCACACACACACACTTCTCCCTGGAAATTTCGGAGGCGCCTTCAGGTTAGCAAGAAGTGAGTCAGGCCACAAATTGAGTCGACAGTAGGCAAGATCACAAAGACCAAAGACTGACTCAAGAGGACATACCATGTCCTATAACTGCAGACACTTGCCAGCCAGTGCAAGGAGAACAGAGGGTCATCCCTTCACACAGAAGAAACCCACTACTGCACGTCAGAGGTCAGCCACAACATCACACAAATCACACCACACAGGACCTTCCTTCCCACCTCTTGCCACCATGACCCCGTAAGCTTCTTTCTACACACAGGTGCCACCCAAGTGGGACAGGAAGAAAGAACACTTGAGAAGGAGCAATGGTCCTGATGGGAAGTTTCAATGTTAAAAATGACTGGGTTTTCATTGTTTAAATAATTAATGAAAAAAACCCACAAATTAAGCCGGAATTTTACTAAGCTACTTTTAAATGTCAAGACTGTTTTCGTGATAGCAAAAATGAGACTCGTGATCATCATAGAGAGATCACGTGTCTGTATGTCTGAGTTGGGACTAGGCTGCAAACTCATCACACACTTTGGAACATCAGGAGCAGAACAGATGAAGCATCCACCTCCACCTCCACCACCACCCCTTCATGAAGACCAGAATGGAAAGTCATCGGAAAGTCACCCATCAAACAGGGTGAGTCCCACAACAAACCTGCCTATTCAACAAGCTCTCCAGGTTTCTCTGCTTGTGCCATGGCACTTGGAACTTGGCAGAAGTTTAAAGCAAACCTGTGAGCGTATTCTGATGTCTCGTGAAGAATAGTATAGAGAATACCCAGCTGTCAGGATATCTGTGACTCCTGTCAAGAAGGTTAGGCTCTTAAACTCAAAGGAATGTGCCTTTTATCTCAGGACCCAGGAGGAAACATAGCCCTTCTTCTAATGAGGACAGGAGACCCACTGAGCCAGAAATCCCTTACTTCCAGAAAAGGGCATGGTATTATGGTTAAATCCATTGTTCCGAAGTCCAGATTCGGACACCAAATGAAGAACTTTGGGCAAGTCACTTAACTTCTGTGAGACCAAGATGAGAATAACAAAAGGAATTATCACATCAGGTGTGGTGAGATCAGGTAATGTGTCACTTTCAACAGTTTGACATAGTAGCTTTGTCTGCTACTTCCATCAACATTGCCTGGGAGCTAGTTAGACCTGCAAATTCTGGTTCCTTGGCCCAAGCCAAAGGAATGAGAATCTGAGGGGCTATTATAACAAACTTCTGGGTGGTTTTATGCACACTCAGGCTTGAGAAGCATGGCCCTATACAACCACAGATAAGATGGAAGGCATCCGTCGTGTGTGAGAACAGCATTTGAGGAATAGGGGTCTTGAATCCTTGGCAGCAGAGTGGTTATAGGCAAGTTCTCTTACTCTCCAGAATTAGTGGCACCTGTCACAGATACAAAACTGATGAGAGCATCCAATAATATGCCTGCAAGGGTTCTGCAATGTATAAAGCAAGGAGAACTCTAAGACAGCATTGTCATTACCCATGCCTTTGTGATAGAGCTCTTTAAGGGGAAAACACCCAAATCCTTGGCTTCTCCACTTTGCTCTTGGCAAAACCTCCTACTGCTCTAGGAAGACTGCAAGAATGCTGACCCAGAATTCCCTGCACATTCCCTTAGAAAAACAAGCTAACTCTGACAGCTAAAGCCTCCTCACAGTGTACTGTGAGATCCCCCCCACTCAGACCAGACAGCTCTCCCTTCTGGTTTCTGCAGCTCACAGCCAACCCAGAACAGGGGGCAGGGAGAGCTCCCTGCTCCCCCATGCCTTCTGCTGATAGTGCATGGTTGCGAGGTGTTCCCTGGATCTGAAAAACAACAATAGGTAGAAGCTACAAGGAGCCAGGTTTCGTGTTCAAACAAGGAAGAACACTGTGGGTGTCTGATTGCCCAATGTGGAGAAGCTTCCCTAGTAGGTGTGGGTAAGACCCCTGGCTGGTGGTTCATGAACCACTCACCCTGGGAGAGCTATTTTATCATTTCCCTTCCTGCTCAACTCTTCTAGTTATAATCTGAAAAACAGCCTCCCTCATTCAGTCAAGGTTTGTTCATCCCATACATGGTGTCTGCACTGTCCTCACTACTCAAGACAATCGCCTAGCTCTGAAAGCCTTTCTGTTCTGATGGGCAGTATGGACTTTCTAGAAGGTGAGCAGAGAAGGCCTCTCTAAAGAGGTGCTGAGATCTGAAAGGAGTATCCTGGGACCACGTGATTCCCAAAGGCCACTTTGGTCCTGGTCAGCCATGGATGACTGACCTCAGGGAGAACACACCCTGCAGTCCTCTCCAGATGGGGCTGGGTCCAGGTTGCGAGCGTACACCCCAGACAGAAGCAGGCCCATGCACTGTCTTGTGCTCCAGATAAAATATTGCTTAGGAAATTTAAAATTTTGAAATGATTTAGGAGGCCCGCGATGGGGACGTAATGTGCTGGGCCCAGCTGCATTATGAGCCATCTATCTCCTGTCAGCAAGCAGCAAGAAACTGACAGAATCAATACAAACGCGTCTAAGGACAGGCTGAACTCATTTCCTTCTCCCCGGGGCTACGGGTGGAATGGGTTGGCCATAGGAGATGAATGCTGAGGCTGAGGCCTGATTCCCTATCTGCCCAGCATGGAAGCAGGCTTCTGGGGTACCGCCCACCTCACCACCTGCACTGGTTGATGTAGATGTCTCTGCTAGTGCATCTAGTCATCTAGAACTTCAATTCTCTTCTTTCCCTTTCTGAAGATCTAATAAGATCCCTGGCCTGTGGCCTGAAAGAATAATAATAATAGTAATAGCTACATCATATTTAGTACCTGATATGTACAAGGCATCTTAAAATAATCATCATTATTTACCTTTCCAGAGCCTCAGTTTACTTATCTGTGAAAGGAAGATAGTAACAACTTACAGGATCAATGTAAGATTAAATAAGATACATGGTGAATGCATGTGATGCCGCTGAATTGTTCTCTTAACGTGGTTAAAATAGTAAATGTCATGCTATGTGTATTTTAATTCGATAAAAAATAATACTAAGTTAAAAGGTTAAAGCAGATAAATTACACGGTATAGTACAGCGATGGTGAACCCATGGCATGTGTGACACAGCTGGCTATTTGTTAAGACTGAAAGCTGTAAAAGGTTTTTCATCACTGCTGCAGTACGTAGAAGATTCTCTGTAAGTGGCGGCCCCTGAAAAAGCTGGATGCAAAGCATTCGTAACGAGTAACATGTCCGCAGCAGGAAAACCTTGAAGTGGAGGAACCAGCATTTGAACACAGATCAGCCTGATGCTGAAGGCAGAACATTGTCCTCTGGGTGGCACCATGTCCCAGAAGAAAGGACTGGGGTGCTTGTTTGCTGAGTTCTCCTCGCCACCGCCTCCCTGGTTCCTGACCAGCATCCCAGATGCACAGCTTATATTCCTCTGAGAGGTTAATAAATATGTCACCACCGGGGACTGGCTTTGCTCCTTCCTCCCTCCCACATGGTTCTGTGCACCTGAAGCATATATTAAACACGCTGAGAGGCTTGAATAGAAATTTAATTTTTCTAGCTAAACAATGCCGCGTGCAGCGGGCAAACAGAATTACTTGTTTAATCTTACCGTTCTGTGCCTGCTCAGTTTAAGACAGCCGACTAGCCCCAGGAATCGTGTAACATTTCAAGGTATAGGATACTCAAGGCGCACATCTATAAAGGACCTACTATGTCAAGAAAAGGCCCGTCTGCAGGTCTTTTTAACTCAGAACATTTTCATGATGAATTTATCTTCCTAAGGAAATATAAGGCCATGTCAACCCCTTCACAATTCAGGATGCAGACTTGCTTTCTGTTTTCTCAATCTGAGCCTCAAATCCTCAAGTCTTAGTGTGCCTTTGCTTAATCAACATCTATCTTTTATTCAGGCCTATCATGCAGCTTCTCTTTTTTTTTCCTCTATCATATTCATATATTCAAAAAGCTTTGCTAAACACCCTACTATGTGTCAGGCACTATAGTCCACATGGAGAGATAATTAAGACTATCTAAAATATATAAAGAAATCAAAAAATTAGATCCCCCCCACAGAATAAAAGACCCAATCAAAAAATGGGCAACAGAAATGAATCGACACTTCCATTAAGAAGTATAAATGGCCAATAAATCCATGAGAAAATATTCAGTGTTTCTGGCCATTAGAGAAATGCAAATTGAAACAACCCTGAGATTTCATCTTACTCCAGAAAGAACGGCTTTCATCAAGAAATTAAACTATAACAAATTCTGCTGAGTCTGAAGAGAGAAAGGAAACCTATATTATTGACAGGAATGTAAATTAGCAAAACCATCATGGAAATCAGTATGGAGAGTCCTCAAAACACTAAAACTGGAAATTCCATTCAACCCAGCTATTCCCTTCCAGATATCTTCCTGAAAGAGTTAAAAACATCATGTTACAGTGATAAAAGCATACCCATGTTTATAGCAGCACGGTTCATAACAGCTAAATCTTGGAATGCAGCCTATATGTCCATCAACAGATGAATGGATAAGGAAAGTATAGTATTAATACACTATGGAGTACTACTCTGCCATAAAGGAAACACGAGTCATTTGTAGGAAACTGAATATACCTTGAGACCATAATGTTAAGTGAAATGTTAGACACACAAGCTTAAATACCACATGGTTTCTCTTACATGAGAAACTCAAAATATAAATAACAAGCAAAATAAAAGATAGATTTAGGAAAAGGGTAATAGCACTTTTGCAGAAGGGAAGGGGACCAAGAGATGGAGGGAGAAGGAAGAAGAGGAAGGAAAAGGGATGAAAAAAGTACTAAGATCTGTTGTGTACATGGATCAGGAGTGTAATCATTATGGACTATAAACATGTATTAATAATAAAAAAACAAAGGACTAGGGATTTAGCTCAGCAGCACAGCACCTGCCTGGCAAGCACAAGGTCATGAGTTCGATTCCTGGTACTGGAAAAAAGACAAAACACCAAAAAATAATAATAATAATAATAAAATAAAAAATAAAAAAGAAAGACAGCCTTTACCCTCCAGGGATTTATAGTCTAGCAGACAAAACAAACCCCAAAGCAAACCACAGCCATACAGATGTGGGAATGCCATGATTCAAGGGTGTATTGATGGAAGGTCAGGACAGCATGAGAGTGTGACTGTTGAAACACATCTTCCTTCTAAGCGGGAGACCCAGTAGGTGGAATTAAGGCAGAGCAGTCAAGAATAGGCACACAGGCAGTGCCGTGAGCTGAAGAACAGGATGGCTTATTAGGAAACTGAGTGTAGTCTGACAAAGCAGTAGCAACAGGTGCAGGTGGTGATGATGGTGCAGGTGGTGACAGCAGTACAGGGGTTTTGTGGCCAAATACAGCTGATGAGGTTGTTGGCAACCAAAGCTGGGGGGCTTAGTCAGTCGTGACAAAGGATCTTGAAATTCATCAAGATGATAATCATTAGCTGCCCCTTATTAAAATGTTGCTTTAGGTGGTTCATATATATTATTTCCTCATATCTGTCTCTACTAAGCAGATAATATCCCATTTTTCAGGGAATGAAATCATGGCTCAAAGAAGTAGAGAATGGGGAAGACATAACATGATTTAGTTTAACTTTAGAAAGATTCCTCAAAGGGCGACTAGATTATCAGGATATAAATATGAAGGCAATGAAACCAATTAGAAGACTATTGTAATGGTCCAGGTGCAAAGTATTAATGGCCTAAATTAAAGCAGAAGAAGAAAGATGAGAGAGTTTGGGGGAAGGGGAACAATGAGTGTGTTCTGCATTTCTAGGCTATTTCCTTGAATCTTTGTTTCTAGCGTTCAGTGTCAGGGTATCATCTACGCTTGTTCTCTAAGCTCAGGGACAGGTGAAGACTCAATAGAGAAGACACAGAGACACAAAAGAAAATGCATATCAGCCAGAGCTCTTATTCACTGCCTCTCTCCTTTGAGAGATGTCAAGGACAGAAGAAAACTATTTTCAGTGAGGATGCACTTATTTGGTTTCTGTTTGGGAAAGGTTGTGTCCTTTCACTTTCCTGTATTTTCATAATTCCATGGCAGCAAGACTAAAACCCATGACTAAAGCTGAGAAATGACCCAGAACCATGCTCCGGTAGGACATGAGCATATTTTCATAAATTCAGTAAAGATCTCATTTCCTTCTTAGATATCGCAGTATAAAATGAACTGGGTAAAGAAAGTAATCTCTTTGTATAATACTCTACAAAGAAAAAATAGTGTACTAGGTTACATTATCATCCTCAATTGTTCATTCACTCTTTCTGTAAGAGAAATACACATCTCTGCTCATTGCCAGCCCATTTACCAAAGCTCCTTGCGAGAAGACTGTATTCTTTGACCCACTGATGTCCCATGCACGTGACTTCCTTTGGCCAAATGAATGTGAACCAAAGTGACGTATGCCACATTCTGCATAAGAGCAATTGTATGAGTCAATCATGCCTCTTGTTCATTTCCCAGACATGGAAATAAAGAACAGTTATTCCAGACACTGGCTGCTGCTCTTGCCTTGATTCTTAAAGAAAGAAGTTATTTGGAGCAGGAATGTGGCCATTTTACTTCACAGCTAATCTGAAATGTGATCAGGAAATAAACTTTTAGGGTAAGCCACTGAGGCTTGGAGGCTGCTTGTTACTGCAACATAGCCTACAGAAAACTAAGTAAAGCAGGTCGAAACCTAGCCAAAGGAGGCCCCAAGAAACTGGCCTATGGGGTGTTCATGTTTAGGGCTTCGCTGCCCTGAGTGGAAGTTGTGAAAAAATTACTAGAGGGAAGGGTCACTCATTATTCCAAGATCATGGCCTGTTTAGAGCGGTGAAACAGTCTCCTAGCTGTATGAGCACAAAATCCCTCAGGTGTCTCACGCAAGCGCTTTGGGCATCATGTTTCCATAGGGAGAGACACTGGCAGGATCTCTAAATTCCCTTTATTGAAATTATTCAGTTGAAGTCTAATATGGAATAAACCTAGGAAAAAAGATGGAGCTGGCAAGTTTCATGCTTTAGATTTTATTCATTTACAAACTACCATTTCTCTCTGTAAAACTCCAAGGGAGTTGATATCTGCCACTTAGGCCTCTTCAGGAACCCTTAAAGCAGACCACGGTTCTTGCCTGAGGAAGATTACCTTTCTTCTTATGCTAGTTTATCCAAGAGAGAGAGACAAGAATTTTTGTATTATCCAGAAGACATCGCTAGCAGGGGTATCA
Source organism: Chinchilla lanigera (assembly GCF_000276665.1). Taxonomy (NCBI): domain Eukaryota; kingdom Metazoa; phylum Chordata; class Mammalia; order Rodentia; family Chinchillidae; genus Chinchilla; species Chinchilla lanigera. The sequence goes on from NW_004955406.1 coordinate 17,371,531, forward strand.
TGTTCTATTGGAGGGGTCTCATGTTCTATAGCAGGGGCCTCATGTTCTATTGGAGCTTCCTTTTGGAGATGAGAAAATTGAAGACAGAATGGTACTTATGCAGAGTCAGGCCTGACATAGTACTTGGCACGTAACAGGCACTCAATAAACAGCTTTTGAAGAAATGAATGAATTGAAAACTGAATGAACAAAAGCTCACCTAGACTGCAAAAGGCAGGGCTTACCTTAAGTAGGCCTTGTATGCTGTGTCAGATGCGCTTTTCACTAGGTTGGACTGTGATTTGACCTTTCATTCCTCAATTATTTCAATAGCAATTTTTATCAACCTACTACTGAATGCTGGGTATAATGCTGGACATTAAGGAGATGGCTGGATTAGGGAGGCGATAGCCTCTGAACTCTAAGACTCTTCAGTACACAGTAAGCCCCTTGTCACTCTACCTGCCTCACTAATACTACCTTACATTCAATTCCTTTAATTCAATGACTCTCCTCTCCACAAAAGAAAAGGGACTACTGATGTGCTAGCAGTTTTGAAATGGTTATAGTCAAAATGGTCTGAGGACCTCCTCATATTCTTAAAGACTGATTGAGGGCAATAAAATGATTTTGTTTAATAAGTCTCTTTCTCATTTTCCATAGCAATTGTCAATGATAATGTTATTAAGTATAATCAAAATTTAAAATGAGAAATCTTTAACTCATGTATGTATTCCAACTCTAATAGACCCATCCCATGTTAACACAAAGAATATATGGTTACTTGGGGGCTGGGGATTTAGCTCAGCGGCAAAAGCGCCTGCCTGGCAAGCGCAAGGTCGTGAGTTCGGTTCCCGGTACCGGAGAAAAACCATAAAAAAAAAAAAAAAAAAGAATATATGGTTACTTTTGAGTATGTTTTTCAAGATAAAAATAATCTTAGTACAAAGAGTGTCAGTTTTTACATTTTTAACATTTCTGTTTCTGCAGTGACTGTCTTGTGATAGAACCTATCACGTAGCCTCTGGAAAATCCTTCATACCATGAGAAGGCGGGAGTTAATATCTTAATGTTATTTGAAAATAGTTTCTATCTCATCAACCCCCTAAGAGGTCTTAAGGACCCCCATAATCACTAGACTGCATTTGAGAACCACTACTCTCCATGTAGCTTAATCTTCCTTTGAAAGGGAAAAAAATAAATGGAAGAAATTGGGAATTTTTAAGAGAAAAGCAAATGCTAATGCCTAAGAGTGTCAAACTCTGAGCAGGTGCCCATTCAGCATGTGGCATCAAGCTGGGAAGTAGCTTCCCTCTGTAACCATTTAATGATTTTTCTAAGGTTGGACGGCAACTCTGCAGGAACTTCTAATACTCTTTACATCAGGCCTCATGAGATTTGAGTCAGAATCATTGCTATACCAGTCTTTCCCCTCCATTAATCCAACTGAGTCTTCTTCAGGAGCAAATGACTCACAAGGACAAAGGAAGTTGGCTTAAAGAAAAAAGGTACAATAACTATCCATACCACCAGTTCCGTGGCAAGTATATACTATCACCTGCACCCTAGTGAAGAAAAGATCAGCCAAAAGGTATTTTTAAGCCTATGAAAGCTTTCCTGAGTACATATATTAATCAAAGGGCACACTACTAGTGCCAAAAAGGATTTGAAGAGATTATAAAAATTCATGAAGCACAGAATGCTAAAAAATTCAAATAAAGAGAAAATCAACATCTAATAGTAATATGAAATCGAGGAGTAATAATATACAGAAATGCAAGGTGAAAAGATCTGAAAAATTATTTAAATTATTTTAAATGATGTTCAGATCCCCTTCAACCCTAGCATAAATGGAAACACAATTAATTACAAGTTAATTATACACAAACTTCATCTAACATACTTTTATTGGCACGGACACTAGGGGTCTTCATAGAGGAACAGTTAGTAGCGTAGAGAAAAAGCATTTCTTGTAACTTTCTCCACCCAATTTGAGCACATAACAGCAAGGTCCTTCAATGACAGAGTTAGCACTGTAATACGCTGAGTTTTTAATGATTCTCTGCCATCCCCAAACTGTGGAAAGAACATGAATAGCTTCTTACCTTCAGTGACTCCCATCTTCTCTCTCCAGGTTGGCATTCACCGCCCCTACTGGTTTCCTAAAGTCACCCCCAAACCCCACTGCACTCACCCCCAAACCTTCCATCCCAGCCAGATTGGTGTCAGCACTCCTTGCACTCTGGTTCCTGCCTCTCCACTTCTATGTACACCATTTCTCCTACTGAGTATGTACCCTACAGATATTTATTACTTAGGGCATAGGTTGGCCATAATCACAAAAATACATAGCTGAGTAACTAGTCTTTTCTTTATGCTCTTTCTCACTCTTCTTTTTATAATTTCTTACTATTGGTGTTGTTTTGGAAGGAATAGAAAGGAATAGAACAAATCATGTGAACCTAAACATCACCTGTCAGGTCCGCTTAGTGTCTCCATACACCACACCCTCTCACCCCTTTCTTCCCTCTCCTTAGGTTCCATGGAAAGTAGTCATTCACTCCCTCATTCACTCACTTAACAAGGATGTAAGGGTAAGGTACTTCAAAGAGTCGTGGGAGTATAACAGTGCATGAGAACTACCTCACCCTAGTTCACACAGACAAAAACACAACTAAACAAAGAAACCCCGGTAATAATGAGAGCTATAAAGTCATAACCAAGAGCTAAGGATGAAATTAGCACTTTAGAAAGTGAGAAGAGGCAGGGTGTGGTGGCACATGCCTGTAATCCCAGCACTCGGAAGGCTGAGGCAGGAGGATCATTGCAAGTTCAAGACCAGCCTGGTCTACAAAGTGAGCACAAGGCCAGCCTGAACTGCATAGTGAGATCCTGTCTCAAAAAAAAAAAAAAAAAAAAAAAAAAGTGAGAAGACAAGGAAATCATTTTTGGCCAATGATGTTTAAGCAAAAATGAGTAAATTATGAGTAAATATCTCCCTCTGTTAAACGGAACATCCCTTGTACAGGTGATATGAGAGTTTTATCTGTGAACCCATGGACAACACTTGGAACTGGCCTTGCTGTTATGGTTGATACATTGTGTCAACTTGGGGAGTCTAGAGGTTTGGCTAAGTGACTCAGCAGGAAGCCAGGGTGCTTACTTTGTATACATCCTGAGCCTGTGGAAGAGGAGGGCATGGAGATTATGTGAGAGCTACACGCCCCTTAGGTGGGGGTAGCCTGTTTACAAAGTAAGGCAGAAAAAGAAGCTGCTTGCCACCATTCCTCCAGTTTGCTCTGGTTGCTTTGCCATTTGGCTGCCATTCCCCTGCTTTGCTCTTGTTGCTTTGCTACCTTCTGCCTCGGAGCCAGCCAAGTGTGGACTGAAACCTCCACAAACTGTAAGCTAAATAAACCTTTCCTTCCTTCATTTTGGACGTTGGGTATTTTGTCTCAGCAATGAGAGAAAAGTAACTAAGACACTTGCCTATAGCAATGGATGTAGTAAGGTTTATTATAGGACTTGAATTGACAAGATTTTTTGCTAGATATGTTGAGGGATTTAGAAACAGGCATCAAGAGCACCTCCCTCACTCAAGTTGAAAGGTCTACATGTGGCAATATCCACTAGACAATTAGATTTAAAAATCTAGAACTTAAAGGAGGGATCATGATAGAAGATATGAACATTGCAGAATCAGTGTACATGATGTATTCAAATACATGGGACTTGAATACATTAGCAAGGAAGAGACTCTGGCAAGACAAAGAGAAAAGAACTAAGACTAAGTTTTGAACACTTGGTGGTGGGGTGGAAGAGACAGAGCCAAGGAGAATGAGAGGTATAATCAGTGAGGTCAAAGAGGGAACAGGAAAATAAGTTGTTACGGAAAACAAGAAAAGAGTATTTCAAGTAGGAGGAAATGGTCGACATTGCCCTCAAACTGCTGAAAGTTCAAACAAGATGAGAACAAAGAATTGACCACTGGATCTGGCACCGTGGAGTTCTTGGTAATATCAAGTCAAATGGGGTCAAGGCTTGATTTGTAAACTTGGAAAAGAGATGGGGAAGCAGAGGCATAAAAATGATGTGTCTAGACATCTCCTTGAAAGGTTTAGATGAGAAGAATATCTGAGAAATGGAACCATGGCTGAAGGGAATTCTGCCATGACTGATCACTGAACTTTGCGTTCATGATTTTACCTGGGGATTTTAAACTCAATCCTGATGGGTGTTTGTCCACTAAGAAGAAGCAGGCAATTGTAGGAAAACCCAGGGCCATGTCAGAAGTCTCAGTGGGGCATTCTTCCTGACTTTTCCCCTTGTTGTAGTTATTGTATTACTTCTTCAGCTTTAGTAGGACATGCCTAAAGTTCTTCATCCCAACAGTAAAATAACCTTCTATAAAGTATTCAAGAAATTAAATCAATTTACAACCATTTTTGGCAGGAAGACATGTATTCCATATGTCCTCCTCCTCACTCAGATGCTGCAATCTTCCCCTCTCTCACCTGGATGCAAAGTAAATCATTAAGTTTCAGTGCATCGAAGCAGTGTTCATTTAGACAGACGCTACACTGAGCCAAATATACTCATTTAAACGTCAATAAACCCGACCTCCAACTGAGTTCATTTGTGCAGGGGGAGGTAGGGTGAATCTAAGGCACATCAGAGAACCCTGTTAGCTCTGAAGATGTTATTAAAGAGGAGGAAGCAGCAACCTCCCACCAATAGTCCCTAAATGTGATCACTTTCAATTTGTTCAATTCAGCGGATAAGTGATATACAGAGTCGAGACTTGGAACAAATCGTAACAAGAATTCCAATGCTGTAATGTTCCTGCAGGGACTGAGGGCACACATCCTCATCCCACTATGCTGAATTAATTTGGGCCCGTTGGGGACTGTGCAAACTTCTAGGACCCAAAATCAGCAAATTTGGGATAAATAAGTTCTGTTTCTATCACCAACTGACCAAAATATAAAAGTCCTCCAACCTCCAAATGCCATTTGGGTATTGATTTTTTTTTTAATCTGTGTACTTTATCTAAGGCTATTGAATGTCCACTGTATATAACACCATAACAGGAGAGAATGCAAAGCTAATTCCCCAATCAAGATTCTGTGTAAATGTTATATATTAAGGTAATCATTGCTTGATTTGAAGATAGAGGCTTTCCCTCACATTAGGTCATTAATGACAATAAAGCCCAATGTTCATATAGCTTTCCACAAGAATATTTCAGCTTCAAGCACCTTCTATGACACCCAAAACATGTACTTGGTAAACTTCTTCATTTAAGCACTTTATCAAGGCAGAGGTTGCTTTTAACCTAACAAATGAGCAAAACCAGAACTAAAAGCGTGCTCTTTATCCTTTCTATAAACATTCATCATTTTAAAATAATAGAGTGAAGAGGGAGACAGTAAGGAACTTCTGTTTCTCCGAGTTTCCAAGGTGGCTAGGAGCTGTGTTAGGTCCTCTCCTACCAATAACTGATTTAATCCATCTGCCTCCCACAGAAGTTATTCTCACCACCGCTTATTGGCAAGGAAGTAGCATTTGGCATGTTAAATGATTTGCCCAAGGTCACACATCTAGTAAAAATAGAATCAAGGTTTGGCTGATCCCAAAGTCCATATGCTCTTCCCACCCCACTGGGCAGCCTCTCGCACAAAATGACCCAAAACATATTATAAATGAGAAAGGGAAGGAAGTCAAAACAATTATTTGAAGGGCCTAAACTCTAGAGCATTCCCCCTTACAAGAAATAAATCATGTTACCACACTGATCCATGCCAGTGAGTTAACTTCCCATTTATTCATTATACAAAATAATCTAATTATTTCAAGCCACCAGGGATCACAGAATTACTGCTCCAATGCACTAAATTGCTCACTAGTAACTTAAAAAGCTAAACAAAATGTTTAGGTTATTTGCGGAAACCCATCAGTTTATTAATCAGGGCAGACTCATCCACTGCCTGCTGTAAATTGAGGCATCTCTTTCTACTCAGTTCCCAAAATTTTACACACCCTAGACTAGATGTGCACAGCCTTAATACCATGTAGACTTTTCCCTCAACTTTTCTTAAGAGTGTTACAAGATGGGTTGTGCTTCCCTAATCCTGAAAATGGGCAGAGAGGAGAAAGACAGGAAAGATAAAGAAACACAAAGAAAAAGAGTGCTAGTGGGCTTCATGTGTATAACGCACTATTTCATTTTCACTGTGTTGGTATGTTTAACCAACTCTAATAGACTCCATAAATGCTTTCCAAATCCAGTTTCAATGGTCTATTTGCTGCCTAGTATAGCATATAATCTTTTGCAAAAGTGGTATTGATCTTGTTAAGTCTCCTCATCATCTCAACTTTGAGCATCTCTCGGCAGCATCATTTCTGTGGACAAACCACATGTTCCACTCATACAGCTGCCCATTAACACGGTCTGAGAGTGCTGGCCTGCTAAAATGGATCAGGAGTTAGAGGGATAATCATAATAATAGCCAGCAGGTATGAGATGTACTGTGCTAAACATTTTACATACATTTCTCTCATGAGCCTCACAACAACCCTACGGGGGAAGTATCATTAGGTCCATGTCAGGCCCAGTAGTATGTGATAGCCTCATTTAAAATAGGGAAATTGTGATTAAAAGAGGGTAATTGACACATGCTGATTCACTCTACTCAGAGACACTTTAGACTGCCTTCTCCTTCTGTTCTTTTCCCCCATATTGCCCATCACCCTGTTTTTTGAGAAATCAAAGAAAGCTGTGTAATTGTGTATTTCCCCATTTCATTATCAAGGGCAGCATCCCATTGTATTGCGAATTCTGCAATGAGAGATGAAATGATAGGTGAAGAGTCATTTTGTCCCCTCACCCAAAGCTTATTGTAGAAGGCAATTTTACTCTTAAACCTGTGTACAATCTTTTCTCCCAATCAACTTCTCTCTCTCTCTCTCTCTCTCTCTCTCTCTCTCTCTCTCTTTCTGACACACTCACACACATACACACACACACACACACACAACATATACATACTTACATACACTTCTCATGTGCCCCAGCCATAGCTAAGTCAAGTACACTCTATACCTCCCATCAGTCTGAATTTGTATTCTTCCTCTGTTACAGTTTATATCTAGATTTTCCCCAAGAGCCTCAGGCAATCACAGGCAGGGCTTTGGGAAAGTGACTGGATCATCTGGGCTTATCACTGACTTGATCTTAGGATGTGATATCTGGTTAGAAAAGAGGGGTCACTGGGGACGTAGCCTGGAAGGTTTAATCTCCCTTCCCACTCCTCCTTGAACTCTCTGTTCCTGACCCCATTCCATGAGCAGCTTCCCTTCTTTGCCCCTGTGCCATGCAATCCTGCCAGGTGACCACTGTCTTAACTACTTTCTCATTGCTGAAACAAAATACCTGACACCTAAAGTTAAAGGAGAAAAAGTTTATTTGGCTCACAATTTTTAGAGGTTTCAGTCCATAATCAGCGGGCTCCAAGACAGGGTGGCAAGACAGACAGGCACCACAGAGGAGAAACAGTTCATGGTGGGCAGAAGATAGCCAAGCAAGCAAGGACCCTTTTATACTCTATCTAGGTTACTGGGTGGGATTAGGGTAATGCCAAACCAATTTGAGGGTTGATTTAGTAATCACCCATCCTTAATCCTGGCGTCACACACTCTAAATTCACCCACCTCTGAATAAGTCCCACCCATGACTAAAAGAGACCTTGGAAGGACATCTAAACATAAACCATAACAACCATGGACTGTAACCATGAGCCAAAATAAAACCTTCCTCCTTTAAGTTGCTGGTGTCAGGTACTGTGTCTCAGCATGGAAAAAGTAACAAAGACATCCTCCTACGTAAAGAGTTTTTCCCACCATTGGGACCTTCCAAAGCCTGTTCAGCCTTCAGGGCCCTGCTTCAATTCCATCTCTTTCTCAAGGATGTCCTCCTTTCTCTCAAATCAAAATTAGTCTTCATCCTCCTATTCTTATTCTGCCACTTTAACTCTTTCTCACGGCTGATCTTGTTTTAAACTTACTCATACACACCCCTCTTCTCAACTAAGTTGTGAGTTCCTAAATGAAGCAAGCCATGTCGCAATTATCTTTGCAGCCCTTCTTCTATCTTCACCAACTCTTAGCAGTCAGCCCATTGCTTTGCAGCAAGTGGATCCTGACTGCATGCTGAATGAATTGAATTGACTGTCTGGGGTCCCAGGCAGCTCATTAGTAATTTGGGCCTACTGAAGTCAGAGACCCAGAGAAGCCCCAGCTCAGAGCTGCACCTCTGTTCAAAGGAAAGCTACACTTGCAGAGAAAAGAAATTAAAGTGAGTAATTATGCAGAATGTTGGCCTTTGAATACTACCAAGCATTTATATTCCATTGGAGGAGGATTTCTAATCTTACAGACCATCTTTCTGCAGGAATTCCAGAAAGCCCTCCCCAGTCCTACCTACGGAATATGCTGCTGTCTGCTTTGCTCAGCAAGGAAAATTTGGGAGATCTTAGAAGGATAGCTCTACTGGTGAAATGGGAAACAGAGGGTGTCTTTTGATGTACAAGGAAAGAGTGGAAAGATCGAGTGTGTGGGCTAATTGACAATGCTTGGGAGAAGTTCTGGGTGTGATCCAGAAATTAGATGAGCCTGCTGGCTATTTGGAAGGACTGATGAGAACATGAACCAGCAGATCAGGCCTGGAGAAAGATGAGGGTAAGGGTTAAAGACAAACTTTGCCCTGGTTATTTGCCCGGGATGAGCCTTCTTTGCAAAAGAACTCAGAAGTCAACTCTGAGATAGCAGGAGGCTCTGCAGACAGCCTGCTTCTTGCCCTGTGCTGCTGGCAAGAAGGATTCACAGGCCTGGGGAGGAGCAGGGACCTGCTTGCTTCCCTCTGTGATCCACAGCAACATAGTATGTCCAAGGCAGAGAGGGAGGGGCAGCCAACAGGGGAGCAGACACCACCCTCACCCCCTCGACATTCACACGACCCGAATGTGTCAGCACCACTCATCCCCCCATCTGTTACAATGTCAGTTCCTGCCGGGGCCCCAGGATCCACAGAGGTTGCTCCACGTGTCGCCCCATTTATCTTTGCAGGCGGCAGCACTGATGGGTTTGACAGTTCTATTTGTTATCCTACAAAGCAGGATCCCAACCCCTCAAAGCAAAGGGAAGAAAAGCCAAGCAGGGAACAGAACTGAGTCAGAAACAGGCACTAGGAGAAATTTGCAGGAGGAGGACTGCAATCTCTGTACCATCAAATGGAGACAAGAAGAGAGATCAGGCAATTAGAGAATCAAGTCCTACACTTTACCTTTTGAGAACAAGTGACCCAGCAGACTGTGAGTGTGAGAGGTGTGTGTGTGTATGTGTGTGTGTGTGTGTAAAAAGAGACCTACCATACATTAGCAGTGTGCTTATCTGATAGCAAAAATACCCTGGAGTGCCTTTGGGGGACCAGCCCTAATGCGTGCTATCTACCATATAAACACTTCTTCCGCATCTTCTCCCCGACACACACCTTCTTGGGTCCTCTGTGTGCTGATACCTCCAGCCTCACTCTTAGGCTGTGACATTTACCACAGTTAGTGCTCAGAACACAGATTCTGCCTGTGGGAACGTGCCAGTCCTGGAGCAGTCCTATCCACATCTCTTCTCACCCTCATGCTCTTGGTCTGACACAAAGCCTACCAGCCAGTCAACAAACATTTCACAGGAAGTGGCCATGTAGCCATACAGGTGGTGCAATGCAACAAACATTGACACCAAGGCACCTTGGGCAAACTAGACTCAAGATAGGATGCCCCCAAGATAGGCCTGTGTTCCCAGGTAAGATAATACGATGTCTGTCAGTGATTGAGACCCCTCTATGTATCAACAACTCTATGCTTGGTGTGTCTTTTAATCTGCATAACAACTTTTTGAAGCAGGTACTATTAATATCACCATTTTATAGATGAAGAAACTGATGCACTGAGTCTATCCTTCCCAGGATCTCATAGTACAGGATGGATCCAGGCTTTGAACCAGTTCTGATGCCAATCCCTAAGCCATTAATCAAAATAGTACATTGCCTTCCAAGATAAATGACCAAATCAGTAAGAGCTCCTCGTGGAGCTAAAATGACCAACCACCCTGGTTTTCCTGGGACTGTCCTAGTCTTAGCATCAATAGTCCTATATCCCTGAAAACCTTTTAGTCCCAATAAAACTGGAATGGTGGGTCATCTTCTTCCAATATCACATGCCTGTTCCCTCCTCCACACCCGCATAAATACACCCGAATGTTTCAACCACTCGTGTGACTAGTGCTACATGAGTATAACCAAGTCAGAGATTCTCCTACTGCTTATGTTCGAGGACAGAGGCCAAGCTCCAGGAGACCAGGCCCAGGCAGACCTTAGAGTTTTCACCCAAGGGACAGTCTTCATGACCCTCTGCCTGCTCTGCTGCTGAGCCTAGTTGGGCTGCAGAAAGTCACAGAGAAACCCAGAGAACTTAGAAGAACTGGACAGCTTAGCAGGCTTTCCCACAATAAAATAATTTCATTACTTATAAAATATTCATAAATTGTCCGGTATGCTATGGGCTGTTGATTGATGTAAAAAGGTAACCAGCTGTAATTGTCTGGGAATGAGATGTATTGTGTTTTCGTGGCTCCTTAGCTGACTCTAAATAAATAAATGACTCTGCACTACTGGGCCTTGGGAATCCTACAGAATGAATATTCATAAGAAGAGCAGGGTGATTGGCTCTCATGTTGGTGAAGATTTGGTCAATAAACTTGGTCTTAAGGGTTCACGAGGATTACAATAAGGATTAAATGAAATAATAAGAGAAGGCACCTAAATCAAAAGCAGATATCTTAATAGATATTCATTATGCTTTTGTCATTTTTATTATTATTAAAACCATCTGCAATTTATCATAAAGGCTTTTGCGTTGAGTCTGAGCAGGAGTTAGATGGGATGAATGGCAGCTTCTACATTAAGGGGAGCATCTTGGGCAGGCCATGGGATATGAAGCAATGCTTTAAGAAAGCAGAGTGATCAGATTTATGAAGGTGACAGGAATCAGCAGCACCCTCAAGGAACTATCCCATACTACAGTGAGAGTGTGCGTAGGGACCAGGTGAGGGCAGACAGCAGCATTAGGGAAAGTCAGCAAGCGATTTCTGTTATGGAGCCTGAGGGCAGCAGGACAGGAATTTTGCCTCATCTTCAATTTAGTCCCGTGTCAATGACTGGCAACCACAATAATAATTAAAAATAGTTGTTATATCTCAGCTCTGAGTGCAGCCAAACATTAAGGTGGGAATTTTACATATATCACCACTTAATCCCTGTTTTACAGATATAGAAAGTACCTCTAAGGGCCTAACCTGGCTTGTTTACTGTCACTCAGCCAGCAATGGGGACTTCTGCCAGAGTTTGGGAGCCTTTTAAGCAAGGTTACACTGTCTGGCAAAGAAAGGATTTCTCAACTGATTCCAACCAAGGTAAAATATAGCCTGCAGTGCAGAAATATCAGCCGCTGCCTTGGAGAGTATATGATTTCAGAGGAGGAGTGCCTGATCATGAGCCAGGGGTGATGAGGAACCCCAGCCCTGTCTTCTGCTGCCTCCCAGTTCCATGTCAACCAAAAGGTCTTCAGAGGAAGGAGAACCAGCAGACTTCTTCAAGGTGCCTCCTTACTAAGTCTCTTCATGGGCGGCAGTTGCTAAGGCTTCAAAGGCCGTGCCTTGATACCTGGCCTTCCCCCATGTACTCAAGATGCCCATCCTTCATCAACTGTTGTCCACTACCCTGATTGCATCCCTTCTCCAAGAGTGGACTAGAAAATGGAAAAAGATCACAAAATAATTCCATGGAAGAGGGAAGCCTAAAGTCTTTGTTCTCTGATTCCTAGCTCAGCATCCCCACCAGCAACGTTGAGGGCTCTAGAGGAACTACCAGGCAGGAAAAGAGAGCCCAGGAAGCCTGTCCCTTGGCAATTTCCCAAAAAGTAAAGAATCTCTCTTCAGAATGAATAATAAGAATGTCACTTATTCTCACAAGAATGTGCCCATTCACTCATGGTAAAATGTGGTGCTATACCTTTCAAATAATATTAATATGACCCATCAGTTGTTTAAACACCTCTTGAGACCCATTTTTTAAAGATTTTACCCATTTTTTTCATTTTTATATTGAGCATCCTTTTTATAAATTCACCAAAGTCATTTATAATTATTTTTCATTAGGTCCAGTGGGAGCTAATGAAGAAAGAATACAACATAAGCTTGCTTCCATAAAGGACTAGTCATTGTATATTATTCCCATCTTATTGGGGACATTGAGGTTGTCAGAAAATTTTTAAACAATCTCTTTTTAAAAACATATATTCTCCCAAACATGCTTTGTGTGAATGCCCACTACCTTCCAGGGTAGGTGATCCACAACAAGCCATCATCCAAGTAACCAACAAGGTGAGAAATCCTTAGCCTGACCTTCCTTCTTCCAACCACTAGTCACTTTTACCTAGGCAGTAAGTGATGAGCTGCTAAACTGAACACCTTCTTGCTCAGCTTCAGACCTGAAATGCACTCCAGTTAGCAGAGGTGTTTGAGTTTCACTAGCTTCTGACTTGGCAATAAATGTGATAGGAAAAATGCTTATGCATAAAAGCAGAAAGCTATCACAAATGTATTTTTTAAAAAAATTAGTACACACAAAAGAAAAGTAGAAATTCCATTCTAAGAAGACTGCCTCACTAAAAGGAACAACAGATGAATGCATTGGCCACAAAAAGCCTCTGAGCAGTGAAACAACGAGGGTACAAGTGGTGAAGGCTCACCTCTGTGAAAGAAGCTGACACAATCTGCATGTGAATGTATCATGCTTGGTGTTGTACAACCAGATTCCGCTTCCTTAAAGGATCTCACTCCAAGACCTGTAGAGCTCATGCATTTCTTGGCTGCTCTTCCCCAAGCAGGACCATGGTACCAAAACAGAGAGAACACTGGAGTTGGAGGAGACTGGAGTTCATGTTCTGTGTCAACCACAGTGAGTGAGTCACACTTTCTGAGATTCATTTTCTTTATCAATAAAATGGAATTAACAATATCTTTCCCATAAACCTCAGAGGATTGTTGCAAAATTCAAATTAAAGTTTCAATTTATAAATTATAAAACTGTGTAAAAGTCGTAGGCAGTGATTTTCCTTCATTGCAGCTGGAAAATTCTGTCGTAGCTTTTTGGCTTGGGGATGCATACAGAACATTCTACAGTGGCATAGACAACCCACACCTCACTCTTCAGAATGTATGTGTGACAGGGAGCATGGCATGGGCTCACCTTAATATGTATGATGTTTGCAAAGACAACCATTAATGGAGTGTGTGCGATATTGTACCATACTCATGGGGGCAGATCTTTGAAGGGAAATTTGGCATGTCCTAGGAGATGGTAGAGACTTATCCAATACTCCATAGACACATAGAGATCATTTCAAATACATCTTCCACAATTTTTGTTTGGAAATTTAGTTTTTGTAGAACATAAGGTAAGAAAAAATGGAAGTAGACAAGAGACGGGAAAAGAGGGAGGTGTAACAACTCAGACAACAGTGGTAAAGTCTTCGAGATATGTGTTATCAAGCTAAAGTCCCGTAAACTCCTCCAACACAGTGTGTCCTAAACCAAAATTACCACTGTCCCAACCTCAGTCTTCTCATTTTCTTTTGTGTGTTCAGCTCCCCTGGCAGTTATTGGAGCCTACAGGTATCAATAATTATTTGTTGATTTTAGCTAACACTGAACTAAGTTGTATCTGGTTCAGTTATTCTGGTAATTTAGTCTGAGAAAGTCCACAGAGGAATCAAACTACCCCAGCCAAGCAAACACCCTTTACATTCCCCAGCACAGCAAGTTGGTGACTAATTGAGGTAGGCCATTACCCAGAGTTCCCAAATTTACTCCAAAGCTGGCCAAATATGAAATTTGCCCCAGAGTGAAGTTCTCTTCCTGTGCTTCCCAGTGTAACCCATCCTCAGAGGTGGATGTTTGTGATTTCAGATCCAGCAAGAGCCTTAGCAGTAGTCCTAAGACCAACCATCACCTCAGCCTCTGCCAAGCACACTGAATACATGATTCTCCAATAAATTGATGAGTCAATGTGAACCAAGCTTTGACACATGTTCTGTGTGTTCTGAAACACAAGAAATAAAATTGTTCACACTTTCCAAGCTTTACTCCCACTACTCCACTGGGTCCCCTGGGGAAAAGGGTGAAGGGAGGCTATTTTTGTTTTTTTTGTGCCTCAGGTATAGATAAAGTAAACAGTTGTTTAGTCACTATTCTTGTTGCTGAGACAAAATACCCAGCACCCAAAGTTAAGGAAAGAAAGGTTTATTTGGCTCACAGTTTGTGGAGGTTTCTGGCCATAATTGGCTGGCTCCAAGGCAGTGTGGCACATGGCAGAGGGGAAACATTTCATGGCAGCAGAAGACAGCAAAAGCAACAACAGAAAGAGTGGGGGCAAGCCTTATTCTGTCTCTTATATTTTATCCAATCTACCAGGATTAGGGCAGTCCCAATCCAATCAGTGGACTGATCCAGCAATCACCCACCCTTAACCCAGCACCCTTAATCCCAGCAGTGCACTATGAATCAATCACACACTCTAGATTCAGCCACCTCTGAAAACTATAACTACATGAGGCTTTGAGTGGATATCTAGACACAAACCATACCAATGGGTTTTGAATGTTCAAGACATTCAAAAACTCTTTCACACAAATGACATTCTCTATGGTTAAGTTTTTGAGAAATTGGGCAATTTTCTCTATACATTTTTATATGAAACACAATCTTTAAGGTGTTTTAGGTTTTAAAGTGTCACTTCACATTTCTTACTGCCTTGAATTGACCATAAGCTTTAAGAGGTACCCTAACCCAGTAGTTTGCAAAAAAGACAAGGCTTCATTCTTCCCCTTACTTTCAGGTGCTCCTATCAAAAGGTAGAGTCTACCCCCTCCCCTCATTGAATCTGCACTGGCCTTGTGATTTGCTTTACACAGCAGAATTCAATGGAAGTGACAGAGTACTAGTACTACTATTCTCTTGAAACTAGACCTCAAGATACTTTTGTGCTTGAGTCTTTCTCTCCCTCTCTCTCCCTCTCTCTCTCTCTCTCTCTCTCTCTCTCTCTCTCTCTCTCTCTCTCTATCTCTCTCTCTCTGTCCTTCCCTTCTCGTTCCCCCAGCTCTCTCAGAACCCTGCTGGCTACAATGCAAATAAGCCAAATCTAGCCTGCCAAATGAGACACATGGCCTTCTATTTCAGTTATATATTATCACATAACAAACCACCTCAAAGTCAGTAGCTGAAAACAACAATTATCATTTTCTGCCTATGATCAGCAATTTGGGCAGGGCCTGGCAAGGACAGCTCAGCTCTATTCCACGTGGCATCAGCTGGGAAATCTCAAAGGTTGGGGTGGAGATGGAGCACTCAACAGGTGGGAGTAACCTGACATCTTGAATCTGGAGTCACTCACTCACTCACTCACTCACTCACTCACTCACTCATTCACTGAGCCTTGGAGCTGAAGGCTCACTCACTCACTCACTCACACACCTGGTGGTTGATGCTACTGCACTGTCACCTCGGACCTCAGCTGTAACTGATGGATGGACAGCTATACATGGCTACATAGAATCATAGGTAAACTGCAAAAGCAATGTTATGAAAGGAAGAAAATGGAAGCTTGCAGGTTCTCAGGACTAACCCTCAGATCTGGCCCAGCATTATTTCTACCATATCTATTGGTCAAGGTGATCACAAAGATCTGCCTAGATTCAAGAGAAAGAGACATTTAGGTGAGAAAACTGTCAATGTTACATCTTTGGAAAATATAACCTCTTACACACCCATCACTCTAACCAACAGTTAACCAATTGCCAGACACATGGGGAAGACTATCCAAGACCAAACACACACACACACACACACACACACACACACACACACACACACATACACACACACACACACACACACACACACACCAGCTAAGTAGCCAACTAGCTGTAAACACATGATGAATGCAACTAAAATTAGTCAGGCCTGACCCAAATCAGCAGAGCTGCTCAGTTACCCTGCCAACTGTTGCTGGCTCAAGACGTGTGAGCAATAGCATCATTGGTTATCACTGTAAATTATTCGGCTTTAGGATGGTTTGTTGAAATGATATTAGTTCCACCACATACTAACAAGAAAACCACTTCAGCCTCAGTTTCCTCACCTACAAATACAGTGGTACCTTGGTACTTGATGTAAATTAGTTCCAGAACACCAAACACTACCAATACTAAACAAATTGTTTGAGTTAGAAAGGATAGCAAGTTACGAGGCCATCAACACCAACAAAGTCTAGCTTGCAAGTCAAGTACCAAACAAATGAGAAGTACCAGGACAAAATTTTCGTGCTGAAACTCATCAAGTACCAAATTTGATGAGTTTCAAAGCAGGTGACTATATAGTGATAATAATATCTATGTCATAGGATTACAACTTATTTGGATTTGACGACATAATGGGTGTCGAGTGCCCAGTAAAGTGTTGGCACCAAGTCAATAAATGACTATTCCCTCCCCTTCCTCACACGTGCAAAGCTGGAATGAAGGTCATATTCTCATCATTCGCTGTGCTGTGTAAACCAAGGTCAGAGAATCTTAACTGGATGT
Source organism: Chinchilla lanigera (assembly GCF_000276665.1). Taxonomy (NCBI): domain Eukaryota; kingdom Metazoa; phylum Chordata; class Mammalia; order Rodentia; family Chinchillidae; genus Chinchilla; species Chinchilla lanigera. The sequence continues at coordinate 17,388,261 of NW_004955406.1, forward strand.
CAGTCTCCATTTTGCCTTGAAGAAGGTGACTTTCAAAAATAACTCTCCTTACTAATCAATTAAACTAGTGAGAATTTTCAAAATCACTGAACTATTCCAGCAGAAAGGATAAAGGGCAGGACAAGAGGTGAACTGTATGATCCTCCTAATGAAAATTTCAAGGAGACTTGGTTTATAAACACTGCAGAAATCCATTCTAAACAAAAACATCAGCTTTTCACTGTGACTTGGATATTAGCCAGCAATGAAGGAGAGCTTGACCTGATTTGGAGTTGGTTGCACAATACGAAAAGTGATTTTTTTTCCTTTCTCTGCACCTAGAGCTAATAGCTTTGTTTGTGTCCCTGATCAACAGAAGAGAACACTGGGCTTGTCCCCTTTAAAATCTGTAAATGCACAAATGGAACATTGCTTGTGGTTAACTCCACATGCACTTTGGAGCTGCAGCAGACACAAGCTCAGCAAAAGAAGGGCCAGAATGAATGCATCACACTCCGATACCCCATACCTGTACTCCACAGAGGAAGGGGACACGAGGCATTTTCAAGAGGTGCAGAAACAAAGGATGGCTATCCGTGTATGCTTTAATTGCCCTTGACAGTAACAACACAAGTTTATGTTTGCAGAGGAATTCTCATTCACCAAAGGGCTCTGGGGCACGTGATTTCCTTTTGATTTCTACAACAGCTCTGTGTGACAGACAGCAAGTATTGAAACTTCTGGGATTTGATTCATTTTTTTAATGGTGGCCACAGTCTTAATGAGCTCCCAAACTGGGGAATTAGTCAGAAGTTCAGAGTATGAAATTATACCCAGGAATTTGAACTTACTTATGAAGTCCTGCAGTCTCTATTTTTTAACAGCCTTCTAGGTGGCTCTTTGATAACACTGTCCCCCATCTGACACTCTTCCTACCATGTGAGATCAAAAGATGATGTTCAACACTCATGGTAACAAATACATCCTGCTTTTCCACGACTTACTACTCTTAAGCATTTGGCAATACCATAGTTCACATCATGCCCTCCAGAAACATAGCCATTACCTCACTGAAACCCTTACAGAGCATAGTGTATGCATCAAGCTGGTTCTTGATCTGACTGCTGGAACCCTAGTATTTGGGTTTGGAATGCAATGTTTTTCCTAGAAGACATGTCTTTATAATTCTATGTGACTTCAGATAACGTAAAACTCAAATTGTTTTTCTTTCTTCATGGGCTTACACCACAGAAAAGGATAAAGAAGAAGAAGAAACAGGCAGAGTCATTCCCAAAGTGTGCTTCATGGCAGAGAGGAAACAACAGGCTCTGAACTCTGAAATTAAGGATCACGATCAGGAGCTGGGGATTTAGCTCAGCGGCAAAAGCGCCTGCCTGGCAAGCGCAAGGTCATGAGTTCGGTTCCTGGTACCAGAGAAAAAACTAAAAAAAAAAAAAAAGGATCACGATCAGCTGGTCCAGCTCACTGTCACCCAAGGTGGGGAAACAACAAAACAAAAGGTTCAGAGTCACAGACGATCCAGCCTTGACTAATGTAGTACCAAACCACACAGCACAGCTCTATCGGAATCCAAAAACTTTGAGAGGGCAGACTGCAGCTATTCCTTGCAGAGTTGATCCACATTCTGCCCTATGTGCCCATCACTCTGTGACTCCAGTGAGAAGCTGGCGGGCATCTAGGATGATTATCACTTTAGGACATTGTATTGTGCTTCTACAAATTATTATTGAATGAATTTTTCATGGACTGACAGTTTCTAGCTTTCTATAAAGCCACGTTACCACCCAAAGATATAGCCAACATGCTATTCTTACTATGTTTTTGTCATACACACTCAATAGCTGGTGTCTTAGTCTGAGTGTAGGGCAAGGTCTATTTTAATGATGTAGTCTTAAATGTGAAAATTAAAACATGGCAAGGGAAATTCTATCAGTCCTCCTTAGATCAGCTACAGAAAAGGAGTTTTAACAACACTCTCCACTGCAACAGTACCACCGCAGCACTGATTTATCAGGAAGGGTCCAGGTGCTATAGGAATATCATGCAAGCATCACATTATTGCCACTTCCTCAAAATCTTGACCCAAGGAGAAAAAATAAATCAGTTCTGTCTACCCAGTAGATGGGGTACCATTTTACTCAAAGAGACTCTCAGATTATTGCAGATCCACATTTTGTACAAGTACATGTTTGTAGTACATAATGACTACATCCCTTGTAATTGGTACATGTACATAATACATTTTAATTCTTTTTTTCATTCCCTTTTCTCTTCCTTCCCCTCTTCATTCCTTTCTCTTGATCCCTTTCCTTTTTTGTACATGTTTGCAATGTATAATGTTTACATACCTTGCATAGAGTAGGTGCGTGTACATAACACGTCTTAATTTCTTGTTTCATCCTCTTTCCTGCCTCTCCCTTTTCTCCTCCCCTCCCTCTGTCTCTTGAGCCCATCCTCCTTTGAGAAAGATCTATCTCCCTACTTCCTACCTTTTATTTTGCTCTTTATTTTCATTTGTGTTTTTCATATAAGAGAAACCATATGACATTTAAGATTCATATTTTGAAGTAAGTTTTTGCCTTGTTCCAATGGCTAAGGTCTCCCCGTATATGTTGTTGCACCCATTCTATAAACCCTTACCTGCTGTAGGAACACTTCTTCAATTCCACATCAGCAACAATCATGAGACAGACTGACTAAATGCCCTCCAGTGCCTTTTACCCATCATGAGAACACGGAGAAATGGCATTTCCTACCTACCCTGGCCGGGGCCGTATGGTCAGGTGCTGGTCACAGAACTGTAGAAAGACATGATGAATATTACTTCCAGGCTCGATATAAAACACCCACATAATCATCCTCAAACTACATCTTAGCTCATCAGCTAGGAAAACTGAAGATCCAAGGACACCAAAACCCCAAGAAGTAGAAGAGCCACAGGATAAAACAGATCCAGGGCCCCATAGCAACTCTGGGGGAGAGGCATGCAGGAGAGCTGCACAGTCCTCAGCGGGCTATGGTGTGGGCGAAATGTCATGCTTTCTGGAAACCAGTGAGACTTGCGGTTGTTGGTTACAGCGTGAAGTCAGTTCTAGCTAATATGGTTCACATCTTCATGACTGAAGAATTGCATCTATAAAAAACTTGCTTAAAAAACAACAGGAAACAAGATGATCAGGGGTAAAATAGCTTTTGTGGAACTATTTCTTTAATCTGAAAAAAATAAAATAAAAAGAGGTCAGTAAAACAAACACTAACCAAAAAAAAAAAAGAACCACTCCCTCTGTGGAATTAAATATTTTTGGTACATTTTTGTCTCTTTTATGTCTGAAACAGAGTCAGTTATTTATCTTTGTGACTATTTAATCAAATCCACATCAGTGTAAAATCTGAATGACTCTCGCTGTTAATCGCTTGAATCTACTGGTTTCCCTCCCAACCTCTTTATTCAAAATATTTATCTTCTCATCAGACTCATGGTGCTCCTGGGGGGAAATCTACATCTAATAATTAATAGATAATATCTAATGGCACATACTACATATCATGGACATTTCTAGCATTTTCATAACAATTCTATGAGATAGGTACCAACTTACAGGTGAGGAAATTAAGATAGAAAAAGTTCTTCGTATCTCCAAAAGTCACCCAGGTCATGATTTCTTTAGCCAGGAGAAGGACCCATTCACTCTCACTCTAGAATCTTTCTTCTTATTCATGTCAAATCTGTTCTGTGACTTCTTTCCCTCTTCAATGTGGCTTTTTATGCTCATTTTCTCTAGGTTGTCTGTGAAGATCTCATAGTAACCTTATTCCTAGAGACAGAATTCCAAATCAGGTATGAATGCAGTTACTTTAATTATCTCTATTTACCTCCCTGAATGGATCTCAGAATTGGTCCTTATTTTATTATTCCAAGCGCAACACATTTATAAATGCAAACCAAGTTCTTTTGAGTTATGAATTCTTCAAACTTCTCTTTTTCAAAGGCTTAGCACTCCTAACACTCCTTAATGACTTAAAGGGACATTTTCTTTCTATTTCAAATTTCAAGCCTGCTTACCTTTTAATACATATTCAATATCTAGGTATTATAAGAGCAATAGGATTATTTGACATCCTAATTTCCTCAGGCCTTATTTTAAATGCCTTTGTAGCAAAGGGTGATGCCAGCAGTAGTGTTCATCCTATTGCTTGGCTTAAGAGCATCCAGGCATCCCATTTGTCATGAGACCCAGGGCTGAGCCGAAAAGGAATACTGGTGCTTAGAACCAGACTAAAGTACCCTTTAGATGAGCCACAATGTGCCCCTCAACCCAACGTGCCACCTCCAAGCAAATGTGCACACACACCCTTACACACACATACACACAGACACACATACAAATACCTGCTGGTAAAATGAAGTCATAATGAAGATCCAGGACAGTCCTGAATAGAGAAGGCACTGTGGATTGTACAATATGAGGCACAACCCCTCAGTCTACTATTTCTTTGTTACTGGGGCTGTTATATTTATATATAAACACACTGATGATAATAGATAAATATACACCAATATGCGTACTTGGGTGTCTGTACAGAATCTCAAAATAGATTTTAGGCTAAATTCCAGAAAGATAGATATCACTTTGCCATGGTGAAAAATTTCAAATAAGGCTAAAACAAAAACCTGTTCAACCTTTTGACCCCTCATTCACATCTTGGATATAAAAATTATAAGATTAAGAGAGAATTAGGCAATTTAGGGTTGGCGCTTGCTTTAGTTTGATTTGATTTGCTTTGGTTTGATTTACTTTGCTTTGGTTTGGTTTGCTTTGGTTTGGTTTGGTTTGATTGGAAAGAGCCTTTAGTCAACACTGTCTACATTCTGTGCCCTCCCACTGAGTCATTCATAAGTGGTGTTCTGCCTTCACCTCACACCTATGGAAAGAAGTCAGAAGGACTCTCCAGACAAGGAGTCCTAACCTGAGATTCTTGTGCACTTACCTGACTGTCACCTGGAAAATCTAAAGGCAGAAGATAAGGGCTTATCAGCTGGTTTGGTGGCAGAATAAAAGAGAATTGGTTACACTCAGTATAAATCTCTGCACTATCAGAGCAGAGATGTACTTTCCCTCTAGGGAAAAAAAAAAAAGTAGCAATCCCGTTGGGTGTGGTAGTGCACATCCCTATCCCAGCACTCTGGAAGGAGGCAAGAGTTCAAACCCTGACTGGATAACTTAATGACTTAGTGACCTCCTGTATCAAAATAAAAAATAAAAAGGGCTGGAGGTATAGCTCAGTGTAAAAGTCCTAGGTTCCATCACCAGTACTAAATAGAAAAAGAAGAAGAAGAAACAGAAGAAGAAGGAGAAGGAGAAGGAGAGGGAGAGGGAAAAGAAGAGGGAGAGGGAGTGGGAGAAGGAGAGGGAGAGGGAGGGAAGGAAGGACCAGGAGAAGGAGGGGGAGAAGGAAGGGGAGAAAGAGGGGAGAAAGGTTGGGAGAGGGGGACAGGAAGGGGGAGGGGGAGGGCAACAGATCTCCAGCGTTAAGAAAAGGAAGTACATCTCCAAAGAACCAAAACTTGCCTGTTAGATATTTTGAAGTATACTCTAAGTGAAGCACTTCAGGCATTCTTTATCTCCTCTTCCTCCCTGCACCCACTGGAAAGGGGTCAGAGGGCTGGGGCAGCCTCATCCTTTATTTTACTCACAAAAACTTCTGAGAGGGAAAAGGTGTGATGGTTCCTGTTAGGTGTCAGCTTAGCTAGGCTCTGGTGCCCACTTGTTTGGTCAAACATTAGCCTGGATATAGCCGTGAAGGCATCCTGTGCATGGGGTGAACCTTCATAATCAGTTGAGTTGTTTTTAAAAGATGATTAACCTCGATGTAGGTGGGTTTCACCCAAGTAGCTGAAAATCTTAAGAGCAAAAGCCAAGGTTCCCCACAAAAGAATGAATTCCTCCTTAAGACTATAAAACAGAAACCCGCCCTGAGTTTCCATTCTGCCAGCCTGATCTACAAATTTTAAATTTGCCAGCCCTTATGATCATGTGAATCAGTTCCTTAATATAAACCAACCTCCTAATGATATATAAGTCTGACTTATGCAAAGGGAAACTATTCATAACTAGTTCCAGGCAGCAGGCAAATACATACGATCATTCTGAGTAAAATAGGATGTGTGAGCTCCATAATCAGAGGGATTAGAAGAGCAGGTTGAAGAAAAAGGCGACAGAAGAGGCTGACCACTCCCCTTTCCCTTGATCGTGATCTCCGGCCTAGAATAAACCTGAGTGGGAGAAAGGAGAATTTATTTTAAAACCAAGTTTGAGATTTAATGATGAGACCAGACATCTTAGTTACTGTCCTAAGGCAGTGCTGCCTGGCTTGAAGTAACTGGTGTCAGGTAACTTTGGTGAACACTAGAAAGTCAGAGGGCACGTCTGTGTCTCGTGTGAGACAGAAGACTATATAAGCCACACAGAACGGACTTTTAAAGGCAGTGGGAAGCAAAATAAAGCTTTTAACTGACTCCTTCCTCAGAGGTCTGACTGAGGTACAGCAGCAAACAGTGCTTGCCTCACAGAGGCCCAAGCCTGGGGCCTGTGCAGTGCCTGGGTTCACAGTACCTCAGAGGCAGCTCTGCTGGGCTCTATCCAATGAGATGAGCTCCAATACAGCTCATCATTTTGGCTACTTCCTCCCCTGCTCACACCTCAGTTCGCATGTTTAACCCACCAGGGCATATGGCAACTGTGAAAGCTCTGTAACACATTCAACAAATACTTCACACTCTGAGTATATATTTATTGAGCATCTACTCTGTTCCTAGTACTGTTGGATAGAAGTACAAATATAGAATCTCTGGCTTCAAGAAACATATACTCATATGTAAGCTTTGGGATACCAACCTTCTTGTACTGAATTTTAATCCTCTTATGTATCTATTCTGAGTTAGCCTATATTATAAATTCTGGGAGCTCCAAATCTGATATCCTCTTTTTTCCAAACTTACCCCTGTGAGTTTTGTTCCTGGCTATAAAAATTAGAGGATTAGTTTTGTGGATTGAATGAACAGCCTAATACAAAGACCACAAACTTTAGATTGAAAAGAGTTTTCACTGGAGATTTAAAGTACGTGCAAGCCTAGTTTATTGCTCACAATACTCAGAGACACATACACATATACATTTATTTTTAGGTTTTTCAACTTCCATTCATATGATCTTGTTTTTTTTTAATTTTTTTAAAGTTGAAAGAGAACCTACGAACTAAAATAAATTGCTCTTCCTGAGTAGCATTGAAATTATCCTTTGGAAAAGGCAGAGCACCTCATGTCCAATCTATACAGTTCTTTGAAAACATTTAATTCTGCAAGAGATAGCTCACGAAATGGTTTCAGATTTTCTTTCAGGAAGTAAGTGTTAAGAGGAAGCCAAGTAGTTAATGTGCTTAAGCACAAGATCCATGCCCCCGTGGAGAGAAATGGAGCACTGGGCCGTTTTATTCTGAAGTGCAGATGCAGGTGCTGGTCGATAATATAAGGACTGGAAGCCGATGAGGAGGTTCCCAGGGACTCATAACAGATCAGAGGGAGACTCTATGCAGCTAAGCTGAGCAGAAGGGTCATTGTCATAAGTGTGCTAAAGGCTCTTAGCTCTTATTGACTTATTTTCATGAAACAATGAGCTACCCACAAACACCAGCTCCCAGGCCACCTGCCCCTTGCCATTTCCATTAAGCTGCATTTAGTACTTATTTTAGCCAAAGCCCGTTTGATTATCACTTACGTCTCTTTCTATACCAGTATTTCCAGCACTAAATCAGAAACCATCCAAAGAGGCTTACTTCATAAATGAAATGAAAGTGGGAATGCTATTGTTTATATAAGACCAAATGTTTCTCTGTTTTCTGTCTAGCAGTAGGTTATTGCCCATAAAAAGCAAGCAAGTTTTCTGAAATGAATCTCTGCGCATTTCCCATGAAGGCCCACTACACCTGCCCCATATAAATCAAATTACCTTTAAGGGGCCAGCATGCCTCGAGCAGGCTCCCTCCCCATCTCGCCCATCACCTTATCTCAGGAGAGAGTCCAAGTGTTGATGAGCCTTCCTTCCCTTGGCACCCAGTTAATTCACCTTGTCCCCCAGGACACACGTGGTTTCTGCTTCATGGACCATCTTTGGCACCTACCAGCCCACTCCTGTTTTGCACCGCCGGAATCTCCTGAACTTTATCCTAGATGATACAGATGTAATTAAACCTGAATTTTCCTCTCTCCTTGTGACAACTCCACGGACAATTAATGATGATAAAAGAGCCTGCCAGCTGCTGCCTGACATACCAATGTGAGCTTCCAACTCCGATGAAGATGGAGGGTGAAGGGCAGGTCCCTCTGGCTCCATTTCAATCTGTCTTTTATCTCACACTAGCTTAAAAGTAGCACTTACTTCAGGGAAATTTAGATTCTTCTTCTCCCCTCTTAGAAACACCAAGCAGACAATTGAAGGTAATGTAATGTCTGTGAAATAAATAAGAACGCTTCTGGGAAGAGTAATTTAAGCTTTATCACCAGGACATTAGATTTAAGCTGACCGCCGGAGTGGCGGGCTGTGCTGGCCATCCTGACCCCCAAGGAGAAGACAGGCCCGCCCCAGGGGCTCTGCCACTGGAGACTCTCCGGAGCCTCGTGGCGTTTTCCACAACTACACTGCTGCACTCAAAACTAACTTTGATCACACTTGTCCCTTTCTCCCTAAATTTTAGGCTAAGCCACAGTGACAGCCTGGTGCAATGAAACGCCTGGAAGGAGACCAAGGCTTGAGAGAGGCAAAGGCTAGAGGGAGAATGAGGGGAGAGAAAACAATACAAACCAGGAAGAGGAGATGAGTAAGAGCAGACTGTTCCACACTCCCACCTCCAACCTGCACGCTGAGACCGGGTGGCAACAGCCCAGTGACGCTAGTCCCCTGAGTTGCTTTCTGTTTTATGGTTGGTGTTTGCAGGATTGGAGAATTCGTTTAGATAATTCCCACAAGAAAAAATGCAAATGACTCATAAACATATGAAATAAATGCTCAACATCATTTGTAATCAAAGAAATGCAAATACAAAACGAGAAAGCATTTTCACCTATCAAATTAATGGGGATTAAAAGGAATGCTAATATTCAACAGGAATGGTGAGATGGCGCATCTCTCTCTGTAGAAGTAATTGGTACAATCTTTCTCTTGGCAATAGAGAGCAAAAATATTTTTTTGTTTGTTTTTTCTGGTACCGGGAATCGAACTCGAGACCTTGTGCTTGTCAGGCAGGCTTTGTGCCGCTGAACTAAATCCCCAGACTGAGAGCAAAAATCTTAAAACCACACACATTTCTTGATCCACTAATTCCTCTCCTAAGGATCTACCCAGAGGACATAAGTGGCAATTCAAGCAAGATGGTTTCATAGGATGGCATTTCCACCTAGGAAAACTACAAAAATAAAATATGATTTTGATAAATTGTGTAATCTAATTATAAAATATATAAATAAGTGTAGAAAAGTAGATTTCAACATTTCCTCACAAATTAATGTTATGCAGTGAATTTATATATTTTAAAATCATTGCTAGTTATGATATCATACTTATAAAGTGATCCAATTTTTTTAATTAGGAGAGAGATACATCAAAATATTAAGAGATTACTTCTATGTAGGTGATTTCAGTGGATTTGTTTTTCATACTTTCCAAAATTCTCCACAATGAACATATGGTAATTGGAAAATATAAACAGCAGTGTTTTTAAACATGTCGATAAAAGATTAAAATTATATTAGTCAGGACTGGCTTTATAACAAACAAACTCCAAATCCTGGTGGTTTAAAAATTAAAGGGTTTTTTCTTCTTTTATTTTAAAGAGAATTAAAAGAAATAATAAAAATGATACAGAATTTCAAAACAAGATGATAGGAAATTAACAATGGTTGTAATATTGCATATTATTATCTTCAAAGTAGTTGTTCAGATTACCAGATATAGGCATGCAAACTTGATCAAACAATTAGACATTCACTGTTCTAAAGGTTTATTTCTTACCCATCTTGCATGCCCACTGCAAGTCAGCAAGGGACTCAATCCCATATCACCTCACTCAGGAGCGAAAGCTAAGGGAGGCTCCATCATGTGAAGCATCACTGGTCCACAAGGCAGGGGAAATGAAGTGTGGGGGTTATACGCTGGCTCTACATGCTCCTCACTCAGAGTGGATACCTGGCCCTGACACTTCCATTTCACCATCAAAATCCCCTGTACAGTCAAACATTTCATTGAGCTCAGTCCGATAAATTCTATTTTAATATAATTATGAATAACAAAAATAGAGGCCAATGTTGTCTGTGCATTACATCAACTCACATTTTTCTTTGACAACACATTTAAAAATAAAAGTTAATTAAATGGAATGCTAGTTTGTAGCTTGCATTGATAGTTCTCTCCAAGAGATGCAGTTAATTGTAGAAAATCCCACCCTCAAACCAGAACTCTCAGGTCATTGTTGAATCTTTCTTTATCACTTGCTATATCTAACTTGTCACCACATCTTGTAGATTCTAAATTTCCTAAGTGCCCGCTTGATTTGATCTTTTCTCTCCAAGCTCACTTACCTTCAGGGGTTCATCATCTTCCACCTAAGCTACTGCAATCACCCATTCCCTTGTCCTTTCTTCAGACTTCCTTCTCCGAACCATTTTCCGCCCTGACACCAAAACATACAATCCTTCTTTTAAAATCCCACAGAGACCTTTTACTACCTGAAGAAGTTTAGACAGAGAATGGAAAGTTCTGTCCCTGTGGCCCTAGGCCATAGACAGCTAGGCCTTCTCCAAACTATGTTCAGTGGAAAATTTCTAATGGAGGAACAGTGTGTTCCATGGGCCAGTAAATTCGGAAAAGTCACCTTAAACCCTGTTTCTTATCCCCAGGATTGTCAGCATTGAGAATTCAAGTGAAGTGGTTAGATAAATCTTAGGGCTTAGTCCCCCTTTCCTTCTCTCCCTTGACTACATTCCTCCCTGAGCGACCGCACACAACTCCTCCATGACCTCTCTTCCTCCTCTGTCTCTCTCCCTGGACAGTGAGCCTCTAGCCTCCACTCTGTGCCTCCACACACGAGGCACTCCTAACTCCCGCTTTCTGGATTGCTCTTTAACCAAAGATCCACCTATTTCACTCTTGCTCTTTCAGGAATCTACTCAAAGGCTTTTGACGAGAACTTCCTTAACCTCCCACCCCAAACCACACGGCCTTCCTGAACACTTCCAACAGGCTTTTCCATTTAATTTTCCCTCATAGCACTTAATGTTCATGTTTAAAGTACAATATACTTTAAATTGTTGTCTTATTTATTGTCTGTTTCACAGTAAGCTCCCTGAGGGCCAGAATCAATTCTATGCAGCTCACAACTATATCTCCAGTGCCTACAATAATGCCTGGCACATGAGGGACATTTAAAATACATTTGTTAAAAGGATGAATGGCAAATGAATGGATAGAAAAAAAGTAAACCATACTTCTCAAATTACTTCTAGCACAGATTCCTTTCCCTGGGGGACTCCACAGAACTGGTTATGACCAAGCACCCTCACCCTTGCTGCTCACCTTGCCTGCTACAGAGGCTCTGACTCTGCCTGCATGGCTCCTTCTCTCTTCTTTGTCAGTTCTTAAGAACCACTAACACGGATTGTGAAATCTGACCCTAAATTTCCCCGGTAGACATTTACATACAAAAGATGAAAAATATTTCATTATACCTTCCTTGGAACTCTTAATGAAATCCACTTCATTATTTAAAAAATTACTCACTAAATGCTAGCTATGTCCTAGGTGATCTATTAGGCTGATAGGGCAAAAGGACTAATAGGACACAGGATTTGACCTCTGGGAAGACAGATGTAGAATCAAATAGTTAGAAAATTGTAAGTAGTGGGACAGAGGTATGACCGAGTAGATAAGCAGAATGTTTCACAGTCTAAAAAAGGTCAAAAGATGTTTTCCGAAGTCTTGGCCTTTTGAGGTAAGGCTTAAAGGGGAGGTATAAACTTTAGGTTAAAATCAGGCTTATAAGGATCTTCCCAAACCAAAGGAAAGGCAGTGCAAAAGTATGGCACTATGAGAACAAACTAGTAGCAACTGGGCTCAGTTGGAGGAAGGAAAGTCTTGGGAGAAGAGGCAAGGAGCAGACTGCATCAAGTCAGACCTTGTAAAGCCTGTTACCAGGCTTGCCATAAAGGGGCTCGTGCTCTTCTTTGTTCACACACTCAGTGGAGGAGTGCGTTTACCAAGAAGGATCCCAATGGAACAAGAACTCTAGGTAGGCATGAGATCAGCTGGCTGGTACACAAGGGGTGATCAAAACACATGGTTAATGTTTAAATATTTTAAAATTTGCTATAGTAAAAGTCACATCACCATTAATACCCCTCAAAATATTTCCTCTCACTTCAAAAGCACTCCACAAAAAAAATCATTTTTGCTCATTCCAGAAGCAGTTCTGGAAATCTTATTTCAGGAGTATCTTCCTGAGGTATAATCAAAAATACATTGAGTGCTGCTGCTAAGTGCCATCCAACAGCAAGATAGCCTTAAAAATGCATTACTATGTATCCTCATCCACCTTACTTACCAAATCTGGTACCATGAAACAGTTGGCTCTTCCCCAAAGCTAAAATGAACATGAAAGGTAAACGTTTTGAACTGATTTATGATACTGACACAGCCATAACAGCACAACTGAAGACACTCACAAAAGAGGACTTCCAGAACTGCTTCAGAAAGTAGCAAGAATGATGGGGTTCATTCTTCAAAGCAAGGGAAAGTGTTGCAAAAGCAAGGGAAAAGTAATTGCAAAGCATCTCTGACTGTAATCCAATTTTTTCAGTTTAAGTATTCACCATATTTTTCAAATATGTGAATAAATAAGACAACAATTTAAAGTATATTGTACTTTAAACATGAACATTAAGTGCTGCGAGGGAAAATTAAATGGAAAAGCCTGTTGGAAGTGTTCAGGAAGGCCGTGTGGTTCAAAGCAAGGGAAAGTAATTGCAAAGCATCTCTGACTGTAATCCAATTTTTTCAGTTTAAGTATTCACCATATTTTTAATCACACTTTAGCAATGAGTCCCTTATGTCCACCCTCCACCTAGGCTGGGCTGCCATCCATGCGTACTCAGCCCCACATAGTACTGAGGAAGAGCGTCAGTCTGATGTGTTTATTGATGGGCTCTCTAACAGTGTTACTCTTTCTAACTCCACAGCTGAAGTCACTCACACTGGTGCTGGTGATGCTCAGAATGTGAGCAGGAGAGGAAAGTGACAATGAAGTTCTGGCTTCAGTCCTTCCGCAGTAGCCCTTACAGAACCCCATGTCTAATTATACCCACCTTCCCCAAATCATGCATACTGCATACATGAAGTATCTGCCATGTGCCAGGCAGTTAGCCAACAATTGGTCCAGTCCTAAATCCTAAGTCTCCTTGGTTGTGCCCCCTGAAGTCACCTTTCCTTTCTACATATCTGTGTGTCAGTCTGCTTTGCCCAGCCGCAAAGCTCTTGAAATCAGGAAGAATATTCTAGGTGTCTGCATCTCTCAGATACTCTGCACAATGCCTGACATACACTGGTTCTTTGATAAGTATTTGCTGAAATGAAAGTAATTGTCCAAGAGAAGTCAACCAGAGGTAATCATTAAAAACTGGCTTCACCAAAATCTTTTCAGTTGTGTGTGTGAACCTCATACCTGAGCTGGACTGATTCTACATCTGTCTTTCCACTGAGTCCAGAGGAAACTGGGATTCCCAGACTTCCATTAGCAGGCAGCACAGTTATAACATCAAGACACAATCTGGGGGCTGGGGGTTTAGCTCAGCGGCAAAAGCGCCTGCCTGGCACGCGCAAGGTCATGAGTTCGGTTCCTGGTACCGGAGGAAAAACCAAAAAAAAAAAAAAAAAAGACACAATCTGTTGTCTAATCACCGGTCTGTAATGGTAGGATATGTGCCCAACCCAATAGACAGAAGAAAAACTGCAAAGAAAGCATTTAAAGCTATAAACAATTTTTCTTTATTCCTCATCTGGGTCCTGAGGCCCGTGATTTGGCTCCAATTTTTCATTTGTGGTTGTTTGTTTCAGATAGTAAAACTGTTCCTTTAAAATAATGGAGACTATATCGAAGCTAAAAATAAGTATCAAAAGACCAAAGTCCCTGAGTGGGAACAATTATTGCAAAAGGACCAGCCAAGCTCAAAACAGCTATTAAGGGATCCTGGAACAGGCAAAGGGAGTCTGGCCTCTTGGCTGATGGGGTTATATGGGCAGGTTGACAAACTGAAATAGAGAAAATGTTAAAATACATAAAACACACAAAGCAATGGCATATATGCCCCACTATGAATGTTGCTTTTATTTGATCATTATTGACCACTAACTATTTGTAATATCGTTAGGACACTTCACAAAGTGGGTAGAAAATGAGCATTTAACGTGTGAGGGGAAAACAGCAAGGAACAACAGAAGGAGAGCTAGTTTTGATTTTCCAAAAGGAATAACACAAGGGTCCAATTTCATTGTTAGATATAATAAGTCCCAGTAAGTAAGCAAATGAGAAGTAAGCCAAGCTGATGTGGCTTTACTTCAACACTGTGCTTATTTGTTCCCTGATGCATTCAGTGAAAGAAAGTGACAAAATCATTCCGTGAATTCTGGGTGCAATAGCTACAGGGGTTGTGTAGCTGCTTCAGAACTGCCTTTTCTCCACAAGCGCTGGGCCTGGGCAATTCACAAACACAATCTATACTTATTTTTCAAGAGTTCTCTATGTAAAGACAATTCCCTCAGAAGCACACTCTCAATATACACACATCTTCCTCTTCCTGAGTAAGTATTTCAATATTTATGTTGTTTAAGGGATGCATTCCAATCAGTAATTATTTGATCAATTGTTTTTAAGTGTTTAATGATTTTTCTCATTTTTAATTTATTTAATAAACATTTATTGAACACATTATGTACCAGATATTCTACTAGAAGATTCCAGAAAAATGTCAGTTTCTATATTTAAAAATGTCAGGATCTGGTGGTAGTGTTAGCAGGAAAAGGACATGGACAATTAAACAAGGTAAGAGATACAGACACAGCAAACTGGCACTGATCCCAGCCTGATCCAGGCAAGGGTGAGGAACAGAAAGGCTTTCTGGAGAGAAATGAAGATGGGAAGTAAAGGAAGAACCCCTCAGCAAGATGGATTTGCTAGGACCTGTAGAGAAAATAAGGATCTGTTTATCATCCACAAAAGCAGAAACTAATATTGGTCAAGAGTCAATTCTATGCCAAGCATTGAGCTAAATCGTTTGAATATTAGATCTTGTGGAGGACCTGTGGTTAATATATACAAAACAAAAGGATACCTATATATGGCTGCAGTCAACATAAGGATGCCCCCTAAAATGCCAATATTCTTCTCCCTGAAACTTCTGAATGCTTCATATTGGCACAGTATGGTTATATAGTTAAAAGGGCTGTAGTGGATGGACAACTGGGTCAACTTATAACCCCTAGCTGAACTGACTAAGTGTGGTGCTGGGTGTGGGAGGCCCACCTGGGGATTGTTGCTGGCAGCATAAGAGGCAGAACTGGAGAAGGAGAGAGAGGCTGTTGGGAGCAAAGAAAGCCTGTTGGGAGCTGGTGAAAGCTGTAAGGAGCTGTTGGTTGTTTTGGAGGAGCTCATCGTGCTGGCTTTCCTGATGAACTTGGCTGTTTTCATCCCCAAGGAGCTCAGAACCTCGTTGGCACTGAGAATCACTTTGGTTCACTTTGGGGGAGCTCTGGTCCTCACTTTGAGCGTCACTTCCTGGCTCTAGAGGGGAAGATGGTGCACTGCCTGTCTCCTGGAGAAGCTTGCTGTGTTGGCTTCCTTGATGGGAACTCGGCCATCTTGATCATCGGAGGAGCTCGGGACCTCACTGTTGCTGAGGATGGCTGTGGTAACTTTTGGGGGAGCCCTGGTTCTTCTGAGCATCACTTCCTGGCTCCAGTGCAGATCCTTCAACCTGCTAGCACAGATCCTTCATCCCGCTGGCACAGACTTTCTGGATTCCACCATTGACCTTTGGTCCTTCCCAATGGAGATCCGTGAAACAGGCCTGCATGAAATATTGTTATGGGCCCTGGGCTTCCAGTTTGATTCATGGGAGGCACTGTTATAAGCTCTAGGGTTTCAGCTGGACTCATGCAGGACATTTCCATGGGACCCAGGCCATCAGCTGGATTCCATGGTCTTAGTGTGTGGACAGATTTCCTGCACTCTCTTGTATATCATTGTTTGGGTGACTACTGTAAATAATCTTATAAGGTATGTGTCCTGTATTACATTGTTCCCCATGCTAAATAAGCCCAAACCAACACAGGGGCTTTCTGGATGAAACTAAGGTGACAGATTTCAAGATAGGTCCCGGGATGATCCTGAATTATCCATATGCACCCAGTGTAATCACAAAGGCCCAGGAGTAGAAGAGTCAGTGCAGAGGCAAAGGAGATATTCCAAGCATATCACAGTCAAAGGATACACCTAGCATTGCTGACTTTGAAAATGAAGAAAGGAAACCACAGGGCAAGCAATGTGGATGGCCTCTAGAAGTTCAGAACAGCCCACAGCCTCCAGTTAGAGAGAAAATGAGGGCCTCAGTCCTATAACCATATGGAAGCCAACTCTGCCAACAACCTGTGTGAGCTGGAAGAAAATATGCCCATGGAGCCCGCCAGCTATGGAGCTTCAATTCAGCCACATGAGACAGAGAAACCAGCCAAACCACCGGCCTTCTGATCTATGGATATATATGAGATCACATTTTTGCATTGTTTCAAACCACTAAATTTATGGTAAGTTGCTATGGTAATAATAGAAAACTAATGCAACAGCCTTATCTGATTAAGTGATAAGGCAAAAAATAAGCGGCAAAATATTACTACTGCACCTACTATGGGCCAAGAGCTTTTCAAATTTCTCTTTAATGCTTATAATCATGCAAAGTTGATATTACTCTCTCCGTTGCACAGATAAAGAAAATGAAGCACAGAGACATTTAAATAACTTAACCAAAGTCACAGCTAATAAATAGTAGAAACTGGCCTTGAGCCCAGGCTGCAAGGTGCCAGCTCTCCTGTTCTTGCCACGCTGCCCCCAGGTGCTTCTTCTTCCCATGGGTTTGTGCTGGATCTGGAGCACTTTTTTGTGCATTATCTTAATTGAACCCTGAAATAGCCTCCCAAGCAGACAGGGCAGGCATTCTTCACACATTTTACAAATGGGACACCCAATCTTGGCATAAATTATGATCCAGAGTATGCATATGTGAGCACACAAACTTTCTAACTCCCAACTGCACCCCTGCTCAACCTTAGCGTTCAGGGAAATACCCACTCCACACACAAACTGGGGACAGCCAAGTGCGTCTCGCCTGCAGCCTGTGTGCACACAGGTGCAGAAGTGGGCTGCTGTATTACAGAAGAGACTCCTAATGAGCCCTGGGTGGGAAGTCAATACTTTAAGTGAAACTAAACGCTGTAGCTATCCTACTAGAACTGTGGAAGCGTTCTTTGTTCAATGTAATGATAATTATCAGTAAATGGTATAATTTGACTTTGGTGAAGACAGTCATGTCTTCAGTGTCCTACAGAGCTATGCTGGGGACCAACCATGACGCTTTAAATGCCTCCTTTTTACTCAGTTATTTAATGTTCAATTCCAGAGCCATTTCGTGCCTAGAGGTTCTCAAGAACATAAAATCTCATCTATCAGAAGCCCCCAAAGAAATCTGCTTTATCTGTAGCACAATCCATTTACCAAATGGTCTTTCTGGAATGACTCCATGGCCAGGCAGGGTGCTAGCTGGCAGTGAGGAAAAGACCAGAGAAGTTCCTGCTTTCATGAGGCTTACACTCTCTGGAAAAAGACAAAGAATAAGTGAGTTTAGCAGGGGAATAGGGTCATTGTATTTGAAAGATACAACCAAGGCAATAAAGGGAACCTAGACTCACAGAGAGCCCACCTGAGAGAGCTTTGCCATGTGGTCATCCATGTGAACATGCAAAGTCCAGCCTTAGTCTTGGACAGATCTCAATAGGCAAAGCCCAATGTTTCAGGGAGGTGAAAATAGAAGACGTAATTTAGTTCCTACAAAATATACCTGCTCTACCACTCTTCTCCTTACCTTACGAATTTGGGCTGCGTACTTAACCATCTATGCCTCAGCTTCTTCACAGCATTGTACTGATGATGTAAATTACTGGACTGTCAGCACATAGTTAGTGTTTAATAACTACAAATATTTCTGGCACATAGCTATACCTTGATAAATACTAACTCTCTTAAGGGTGTGTCTGCCCTGAAACATGAACTATGCCCTGCACCAGGTCTACAGTATAAATGTACATTCTCATCACATCATCCCTGATAAGATGATACCCCCTATAAAATGATGGCCTGAACTGAGTCCCCCCAAAATTATAAACTGAAATCCTAAAAATTATACACTGAAATCCAAGTATCTTGGAAAGTGACCTTACTGACAAATAAGGAGATTGCAGATGTAATTAAGATGAGATCACACTTGAGTAGGACAGGTCCCGTATCCACTATCACTCATGTCCTTAGGAAAAGAGGGATCTTTGGACACAGACACTTGCATACATAGAGGGAAGATGACATGAAAAGATACCATCCAGAAGCCTAGGAGAAAGTCCTGAAACAGATCCTTCCTCAGAAGGAACCAATCCTGACAGAAACTTCAATTTGAACTTCCACTCTGCAAAATTGTGAAACAATGAACTTCTATTGTTAAGCCATCATCTTCATGATGCTTTGTTTCATCAACACTAAGCAATGAATATACTTTTCCTAAAGTGTACAGAGTCTATGTTGTCTAACTCCAAGGCCCCAGTATCTAGCAGGATGCCTGACATGTAGTAAGTGCTTAACAAACATGAGTGGATATGAGTGAGTGAGTTTGAGTGAGTGGATAAATATGTGGTGTTATAGCTCATATTCCCAACAAGATGTGCCAGACTAAAGGAATTTGAGACCTCAACTAAGGGATTCAAACACACCAGAGCATGGGAGAACCCACCACTATGGAGGAGACTATTTCTAGTGAAGACCCAGAAAAGTGTTTGACACTGTGATGGAAAGGAAGTCCTGAGAGCCCCAACAGGCAGGGAGCAGAATTCTCTTTAGAGATCTGTTGCACCGGGTGCCCATACCTGTGAGGTCTGTGCCTAGAGCAGCCCTCTTACCACACTGCGTGGAATCAGGCGTCAGTCCCTGGAGAGGCTGCTGGCAAGGATAAACATCATCCCTATTGGCAAATGGGTCTGATGAGCCAACATGCTGTACAGAGAGCCTCAGAACTAGGCAGAGCACAAGCCCAGGCCCACACCTGGAAGGACAAGGGCAACCTGGACTCAGGAGCTCAGAGGCAGCAGGTTCTGTGGAGTAGACCAACATCTAGGCAAAGATGTGGGAGTTCAGGGCCAGCCTCACATGGGGGTGGGGGCGCAAAATCCTGAGCCCACAATTAGAGGTGGAATCTGAAACCTCTCCTCAAAAGAAGCTGAGAGGAGGGCAAAGTCGGCAGAGTAGGCAAACCATCCAACAGGAGGTCTGGGGTCAGCAGAGGCAGAGGATGAGAAAGGAATCTTCAATGTAGGACAGAAGGAATAGGAAGAGTTAAGGTCATGACTGTACAGCAAAAAAGGAGAAAGGGAAAAGAGGATTTTTGTAATTAAACTTTTAATCGACTGCTGACTAGACACTGTTCAGATTCACCAGGTAATTGCTCAGTTCTCCATTTCATTTCATCTGTGTAGCCACAGCTAAAGCAGTCGTTGGAGGGGGAAGGGTGGGCTTTAGAACTGATTAGGGGAAATCGCTCCTTGCAGGCCTTAGGTTATTCTTGTTAAAAATGATGCCAGGAAAATCATAATTAAAATGGGAACATGGTGAATAACAAGAGCCCCTTTCCTTGAATGTGAAATAAATTTTAACAGCTACCTTAGCTAAGGAACCCAACACATTCGACCTTCCAAGAAGGGTAAGCAGAGTTTTCTATCAGAGTGAAATAGAAACTATAAATCAAATGTTTCATATCTAAAGTCCAAGCCAGCTCCAGTGAGTAAAATTCAACTCTCCTACAGTCCTGTGCTTTTTAGCTGGCTGGCTATCACACTTCCTTGACTCCAGAACTCTATGAATCCTGTTTCTTCATCTTCAATCTGTGAAACTACCATCAAGAGCTACAGTCTTGACTACTGTGACGTACTATCCCAGGTAAAGAAGTTGGTCAATAATAAATAAGCCTGAGTGCAAGATTCTATCAAGTGTATACGGTTGAGATGGGATTGTAGAGAGAGAAGTGAGAGGGAAATATGGGAGGAAGCTGCTTTGGGGGTGAGTTGTGGAGAGTTCCTGAAAAAGAGGCTGGCTAAGAGAACAGGGGAGCATTTCTTCAAATGCTAATGTGAATAATCTCATTCTCTTGATTCAAGTACAATGGCAACGTGCCTTCCCAAGCCTAGATTCATACCTGGCCTTCCCATACTCAGCATGGAGCCCAGTGACATCCTTCACTGAGGGAGAACTTAGATCTCCAAAGAAATGTGCTGCTCATAGAAACTGCAGGTAGGTTTTTCTGGGACGCTATTTGCTAACTGGAAGTGCACTCAGAGCTATTTGGCTGACAGAAACCTTCTTCCTGTTGAAAATATAAGAGAATCCTCCCTCAGCGGTTTGGTTCAGAGCACAATAAAATATGCTCTCATGGCCAAAGTCACACTCCACAAACTCTCGAGAGACTCTTTGATCATCTTAATGGTCTAGCTGTAGATGTGGAGCGGCAGGGAGCTTTGGGTGCGGCGTGGCCAGCGCTGCGACGGGAGCAGTCTCAGGAGAACCTGGCTGCTTTCGCAATCAACAGAGAGGGCTTTGCTGACCCAAGCCTGCATCTTCCATGAGGTGAGGCTGAGAGCTTCAGGGTCCCTCCATGCTCTCTCCCAGCTAAGTCTCAGCCTACAGGACATTTCAAAATTATAGAACTTTAATACTTGAAAGTGCAGTGACTGTTTCAGTTATTAAAGCCCAGTCCTTCCTCTGCGGCCACCCTTTCCAGCCACCCCACTGTCCCTGTACTAGGACATCTTTAGCGCCAGCTCAGAGAGGTCTTGGAAAAAATGAGCTTGGAAGTCTAAAAGGAGAACGGACAGATTTCTACACTCATTCAGGTGACACCGGCTGTTTACCTAAGCCATCTGTGTACGGAGACTGCTGATACCACGGCTTTCCCATCCACAAATGCCCCAGTCCAGTATTTCTTAGTCCAGGTTTCTAGTAGAGTCACTTGGGAAGTGTCTGAAAAGTACCAACACCCAGGCCTTAGCCCAGAAATGCCGGCTTGATTGGTCTGGGGTGAGCTCAGCCTGGCAGCTGTGTGTTCCAAAAGCTCCCCAGATGATTCTAACATGCAGCCAGGCGGATGCTCAGGTCACAGGTTGTGCTCCAAGTCCTCTCATCATTCTTCACAAGGAACGATGATTGCTTGGGAGTCAATACCTGACACAGGAAGTCTCATTTATTACTTGCTTTCTTGATTATGTTGTCAGAGGGTAAATTTAAACCCAGAATCTGAAGGTCACTAGAGGTTACCTCAATGTACCAACTGGGATAAACACCATCTATTTGTTCAGAGTGAGCTTCCTGAAAGCCCTAATGGACCAGATACTGTGCTGGGAATCAAAGCACTAGTGTATGCATCAACCAGGTTCTGCATTTATTTTGCTTTCCCTCTGCTCCTTCTCCTTCAGATTTAGAAGCCTGGTTGTGTGCTCTCTCTTTCTCTCTCTCTCTCTCTCTCTGTCTCTCTCTGTCTCTCTCTCTCTCTCTCTGTCTCTCTCTATCTCTCTGTCCTTTCATATATGTCATGTATAATATAAAGCATTTATATATGATACATATACAGAGACATGTTTACCTACAAATCTTATAGTTCTTATGCATCAGTAGCTAATCTCCAACACAGTGTTATGGTCCAGTGTAATGAGAATACAGGAAAAAAATTTGCACACTTCATACACTTCTCTTTCATGACTTTTCATCTCTTGATCAAGTTTCTATTATATTAGCCTAAGGATCTAACTCCTGTTAAATATTCAAGAAGTCCAAATAAAAGACCTTCTCTACGCTCTCTGCTCTGCCCTTTCAAGTGTTTAATTTCCACCAAGCTGTCAGGAAAAACACAATTATGAAACTTCCGAACCAGATTTCATAATTCTTACGTTTGCCTGGAACCTTGGGGAAAGAAGAAAATTCAGCTCTTACAAATGTCCCCATACTGGAGTCTTAAAGGCCTAACACTTAGAAACACTGGAGTAGCTCCAATGAACCAGTATTCTCCCTGCCTCCCTGCCTCTCCCTGCCTCCCTGCTTCTGCTCTGCCCCCTACCTATGTTCACCACCCTTCCCTCTTTCCATTATGTCTGTGTCTATCTTCCCCATGCGATTGTAGCTGACCTGCAGTGTGTGACGCATCTGTTCCTGTATCCCCCTCCTCCAACACAGATTGTATTTAAGAGAGCTTACATGCAGTGAACATTTCTAATGGCTTTCCACTCACCATCTCTAATCTTCACTCAGTCTTGAGCTGAGTACTTTTTTTTTGGGGGGGGGGGGTAACCAGGAATTGAACTCAGGACCTTGCACTTGCCAGGCAGGCACTTGTACCACTGAGCTACAACCCTGGCAAACTGAGTACTTCTGTTACCCATTATATAGATGAGGAAGCTAGAGTAGAGTCTGAACAACCAGTTCACTGTCTTAGTCACTTTCCTTGGCACTAGAACAAAATATCCAACACTTACAACCTGAAGGAAGAGAGTTTTATTTGGGTTCACATTTTCAGTCCACGGTCAGTTGGCTCCAAGGAAGAAACTGCACAGTGGAAGGACCCAGGCAGAGGAAAGCTGCTCCAGTCGTGGCTGCCAGGCAGCAGAGAAGGAAGGGAGGAGCCAGGGAAGGACATACACCCTTCAAGGTAACAACCCCAGTGACCCGCCCCTCCCAACCTGACCCCGCCTCATAACAGCCAGTTTAGCTACAGAGCCCCCGTACTCTGACCACCTTCCAAAAGTCCCACCTCTGAGCATGTGAGGCCTTTGGGGGACATTTTAGATCTGTAATATCCATGTTGTATGCAAGAACCATTAGGCAGAATCCAGATAATTACAGATCCTACTCTCTTAACAACCACTCTACGATGTTAAGGCTTAAACAAACACAGCTGTTTCCAAGGGTTTGCATCAGTAGAAGGCAGCTGTAACACTTACTAGCTATGTGACCTTAGGAAAATTATCAAACCTCTATATCTGTTACCTCATCTAGAAAATGAGACTAACAGCAACACTGAGCTCCAGGGGTTAGTGGGACGATTAAATTAGGTAATGCAGTTCAAGTGCATCGCTCAGTGCCCAGCATTGAGGAAATATTTGATAAAACTTAGATATGACTGCGGCTCCTACTGCTGCTTAAGATTGTCATTAGGAGCATGTCGAGTTACTCTCCTGTCTGAATGGCCATTACCTCCCTCTACAAGGGCAGGGGCAGCAGCTACTAGCTTTCCTAAATAAATTTATTAAGGTATAATTCATACATCATAACATGCACCCATTAAAGTGTCCAGCTCAATCATTTTCAGTATATTCAACCATCAAGACAATCAATTTCAGAACCAATTTGGAATTTAGACCCAATTTGGAATTTAGAAAACAGTTCAGAACCAAACGTGATATTAATTCTAGGAAATTTTTCATCATCCAAATAGGAAATCCTGGATCCATAGCTATTAATCCCCATTTGTCCTAAACCCTCTCTCCCCTTAGCCCTTGGCAACCACAAACTTGTATTCTATGTATTCTAAACATTTCATATAATAGAATCAAATGATATGTTGTCTTTTGGACTAACTTCTTTTACTTAGCTTAATGTTTTCAAAGTTCATCTAGGCTTAGCATCTATCAACACTTCACTTCTTTTTACCACCAGATATTATTTCATTGCATTAGACTTCATTTTATTTACTCACTCACTAATTGATGAATATTTGGGTTGTTTCTGCCTTTTGGTTATCACGACTAATGTTGCCATGAGCATCTGTGTACAAGTGTTTGTGTAGACATGTTTTTAACTGCCTGGTTATACACATTAGGAGTTGCTGGGTATATAGAGTAGGAGTAAGATTCCTCTGTGTTTAAACTTTTAAGGAATTGCCAACTTGTTTTCAAAGGAATTAGCCATGAATCTTACACATGCTTCTAAGTGCCCTGGAATAAGTCATTAAGCTTCACTAAACCTCAGTTTCCTCATTTGCAAAATGAGGGTATTATGTCCCAAAGGAGATATTGTATATATACTAGTGCATCTACTGTCTGAACCAGAGGTGCTTAAGGGACAGGTATTCTGTTGTCCCTTCTGGTGGTTCTCTGTCCCTTCTGGCTTCTCCAGTTGGACTGGAAAGGAAGGACTGTACCGCAGAAGATATGAATGCAGCTCTGTGGTGGTGTTGGGTAGAGAAAATCAAAATGCAAAATCATACTACCTCCCCAAGTAGTGTCACCAGTCTCTAAAGTCAAGAAAAACATAAAATAAACTATTTTCAAGTATGTATATATTCTCTTTGCTATTACAAAATGGACTTTTGCCCAGAAACCACAACAAGCAGAGAAGAAATCAATAATCTATGTTTTATATGCTAATGTAATTTGGTAGAAAATGTACTCCAATGGGCTCTGTTAGAATAACATTGTCCTGATTGCCAGAGTTTCTTACAGACCCCCTCTCCTGAAGGGCCTGCAAAAACAAAACTCAGCAAAACCATTGTCCTCGTGAGCCTAAGCAAAATGTGAGCCTGTCCCATCATGCCAAAGCCCTCATTAGCATTTGTTTCTGGCAGAAATGACTGACAGTCCATCAGTCCCAAATAAACAATAACGTAGCTCTGCAAAAAGAACGTGTTGGGCACTTAGGGGAGTTGTTATTTAGGGTAAAAAATATCCCTTGGGCGGATGCACTTCACCACACAAGTTAGTTTCAGAGTTACTTTGCAAAACCTGGAGGGAGAAAAAAAAGACAAGGAATGCCAGAAAAAGTTGTGCATGCAATATTTGACAGTGTAAGGAATATTTTTGCTTGGGGGGCAATAGGCAGGGAATTTAGAGAGATCTCTTCTAGCATTTGAAAAATAGAAGAATCTCCATCTGTAGCTGCAAACATAGTAATAAGACCAACTTGAAGACTGAATGCAAGTAGGCTGCCCCATAGCTGTCCCCTCCAGCACATGTGGGGGGCCACGGACGGAAATGAAGGATCGTCCCAGGCCTTCTCGCAACAGGCTCCAGCTTCTGCCTCCCTCTGCAGTAATGCTAACTATGGGGTAAGAAAAAGTAATCTACTTTTTTCCCAGAACATTAATCAAACCCATCAGCAAAGCACAAGAGACAACAAGAGAGGGAGAGAGAAGAAAGGCAGGAGGAGAAAAGGAAAGAAGAAAGAGGGAAGGAGGAAGGAAGGGCAGGAGGGAAGGAAGAGAAGGAGGAAGAATGCTTTTTTTTTTTTTTTGGTACTGGGGATCCAATTCAGGACCTTGCACTTGCCAGGAAGGTGTTTGTACACTGAGCTACATCCCTGGCCCCAGGAATTTTAACTGGGGGGTTTCAACAAAAGATTTAAGGAAAATATGTGGAGAATTTGCTTATGATTAGCTGTGGGAAGGTTAAGAGAAAATATGATAACTAAGTAACTAAAAGCCCCTTGAGATATTCTTTATTTGGGAGGGGGAGCATGTAAACTGAGTATCACAGCCTACCCAATTGTAAAGTAGCCAGTTGTTGCTGAGTAAAAATATATACGTATACATACATACCCTGACCACCACCAGATGTGATTCTGCTTTTTCTGAGGCCAAATGTTATATAAGGCAAGTGTGCCATAGAGTCCTTCAGTTACTAAAGTACTACAGTTACCTCATAGAAGCCAGATCCTGGGAAATCTCGACCCCGGGAAACACGACCAAGGGGTGCTGGAGGCAGGAAGTAAGGTATCTGATATTAGAACCAGAGAGTAAGGACAGTGGTCTTGTTGAATGAAACTGGGGTTAGGAAAGGGGATGAACCGGAGGTAGGGGGGTCACAGTGTTCTGAATTTCAAACTGTAAAGCTGTCTCTAAATCTAAAATGCTCCCTGTAGTTGCTGAGGCGTTGTTAGGCTGTCCCCCTCCCCAGACCAAACTACTTACACAGAGGCCACTTTCCATAGCCAAAGGTCACGAGGTTCCAGGACCTTTTGGTGTGATTCCATGAGCTTATACATCTTCCTACTATCACCCATTCATGACACTGTTTGTATCTTCATCTCCTCTGCCAGACTGCAAGTTCCCAGAAAGCAAAGCAAAGGCATGTCTTGCTCCTGGGATATCCTAGGGCCAATGAAATTGGGGCAAATATACCGTGCCAACCTGGATTGAAGTCTCTAGGTAGGTGAGCAAGATGGAATCTCCACACCCAAGAATGGGGTGTACCAGCCAAGGAACACCAGGTCAAGTATGTGGGGCTCGCAGGAGGATCAGTCCTGGGGAAAAACATGTCAAGAATAAAATTTGGCCCCTCAACAATCAATCCTCATCGAGCTTCTTTTTTTCAGAATCGGTGGCTTCTTATCCTTAGAGCAAAGAAATTTTTAGTTGTTACCATTAAAAAGCCCTTTACAGTGATAAAGTATTGTTACTAAGTCAGGAGCCTACATCCTAAGTATGGATCAATAAAAGAATCGAAACAGCCCTGAATTCAAATCCTCGCTTTGCTACCAACTAGCAAAGAGGTAAATCACTTCATCTCTCGGCAAGTCAATTTTCTTATCTGAAAAATAACAGTGATAATAATAGCTACTATTGTGGCATTATGCTGATTAGATTAAGGAATGCAAGACATATATCTGGCAATCTATTAAGTGATTTTTTTAAGTGATAGATGTGTGTATGTGACAAAGTTTCAGCAACACTTAGAGTTATGATTCTCAAATATTTACTAAATTTGCTCCTGTTGTGTCAAGTAATAGAAAGACAAGCTATATTTCTTGCCCTCAGGGAAATCACAGCATATTGAATTAAATAGACCCAGGACTGGCTGTAGCACAGAGAGGTTAAGACACTTGCCAGGGGCCTGCAGTGGCAGAATTGGGACAAAAATACAGATCTGATTAATTCTAGATGCTGCTTTTTCTCATGGCTCACATTTTCTGAAGAGGGAAAATAGGCGTCTCTTTACCTGCTGCACCCTTCTGCGGAAAGTAAAAGAAAAACTAAGACTATTGTCCTCAGAAGGCAAATAGGGTGTTTCCTACTGTGGTTGCAGTAAGGGCTACTACCGAAAGAAAAAAAAGAGGTGAAAACTAAGTTAAAATCAGTCTTATTTAACAGGTGTCTCATGGATCACCCACAGCAGAAAACCTCAACCAAGGAGAACAAGTTGCTGATCTTAAACAAGAGAAGGAAATTTAGCTGGACTTCCTTTTTCCCACTATATCACAATGATTCCTCTTCCCAAAAGAGCAGACTATTGCAAAAACTTGTTTACACAGTGCTAGGGAAAACATTATGTGGATGAGGAACAAAACCATATTTTAACGATCCATCTTCAACTTCAATTTGTCTCCCACTCAAAAGCTAGATGCTGACAGTCCTCTGGGTACAGTGAGGGCTATTTACACAAGGGCTTGGGGGCAACAGTAACTCCGCATGAAGAAGAAAGAACTATTGAGAGGAACCCTGAGGAAAGGTCCCAGCCTAAATTCCCCTTGATAAATACGTATTGAATGTCTACGTGGACTGAAGGGCTGATAGACAGGTGCTCACCACATCTCCTTCACTGTGCATCAGAAAGCCCTGCTTTTTGTTTTTTAAAATGAGTGGCCTCAGGAGGTGAAATGATTTTCTGGAGGTGAAATGAACACTTACAAATGCAATCATGAACATGGGTCTATAAAAGTGTGTATTTTTTAGGGGGGAAATGTCTGAGCACAGAACTTGGCAGAAACAGGGAAGGAGACCATATTCTGTCAGGGAAAATGTGAAGGAAAGGAGAAAGCAGTGGAGTATTCCTACATGGCAAGACTAGGTTGCTAGGCAGCTGGGGAATTGTATACAGGTCCAGGGGAAGGAGCCCTCTGGGGAGATGGAAGGGCAGGGGTTATGTTAGGCCTACAACAGAATTTTACCAAAGACAAAATTCAGGTAAGGTAGAGACTGACCAGGAGCAGAGGGCCTCAGCTGTATCCCCACCTCTGTCGTGTGCTTGCTCTTTAATTCCCAAACAAATCACCAAATCTCCCTGGATTTTCCATTTTCTCCCCTGCAAAGGGGCAATATATATCTCCCAGAAAGAGTGAATCAGTACCATTGAAAGTGACGCAGAAACAGGACAGGGTCCTCAGAAGTCTGGTCTGTGGGAAGGCATCCCCACTGATCTCAGACCTATCTTCACTCGGTCTGAGGCCCTGTCCTGCCCAGGAGACATGATCCACTGTCCGGCTTAGTTTGCATCTCTGTATTTCCAATCCTTTCACAGCTGGACTTGACCAAGTTCTTTCCTTTCCTTGACAGTAGAGATGCTGAAGGGAGAAGAGACCAGGCACTCACAGTGGAATACTGTAGAACTAATTGTCATGTGACCCTGTTCTAGCCCTGGCCCTGTGACATCACTGTCATCTTTTGATTGTGTTCTTATCCTTAAATGAGGGGGTTGCAACCGATGATCTGTAAGGTCCCTGCCAGCTCCAAAGCTCTATGATATCTTGGAAGATTCCTTCCTGAGATTATGGGACAGCTCAGTGTTCTGGCACTTTTTATTGCCCAATTAGCAGCATTTATCCCACATTTTTTGCCAGGTATGTGCTTCTATTCCAGGCATTCTGAGCCAATTCTGCAAATCAGACTTCCTTGGAAAACTCAAATGTTTTAACAGTCTTCAAACATATGACATCAAGCATGCCATCTTCCCTTCATCTACCAGCTTTGCACTGCAAACTTTGTACTTTTATCAAAAAAGAAAGAGAGAAGTACTGAGTACATCTGGCATGATTTGCTTTGAGTAAAAGCCCATCTGCTTATTATTTCTAATTTCATTGTCCTCTAGAATGTTTACAGAAGCCTCTTTCAATATTTATTGCACTGTGTTTCTAATTACTGCTCCAGACCATCTACACAGACCTCGTGAGGTACCAGGGTAGGATGTAGGTGTCTGTCTCCTTTTCATGTGCACAAGCCTTTCCTCTGGAGGCACGATATGGCCCTCGGCCATCATTACAGAGACCCTGCTGCAGAGGCAGGTTCTGACAATCACTTCCTTTGTCATGAGTCTCCCAGGAGGCTTGTGAAGCTGCCTCTGATGAATTTTTGCCTGCCTAGATACCATTATTGTCATAGGTAGGGTGGAGGCAATTACCTGATTTATTATCCTGAGGCTGGTTTCATCCTGGGACCCAGAGATCACTGAAAACAGAAGGTTCGCCCCTGTCTTCAGGAGTCCTGAAAAGATGTGTAAAAGACTCACATCTCCCACATGATGTGGTCCCCAGAAGGCAAGGGATGGGATGGGCTCCACAGGGGAAACATTTCCATCTTAGCCCTTTTCAAAATGCCCTCCAAGAGTCGGGCGTGGTGGTGTACGCCTGTAATCCCAGCACTTGGGATGTGGAGGCAGGAGAAGTGCTGTGAGTTCGAAAGCCCACCTGGGCTACAAAGTGAGTTCAATGCCAGCCTGAACTGCAGAGCGAAACCCTGTCTCAAAAAGGAAAAAAAAAAAGAAATATCTTCCAAAAGCCAAGATGCTAAAACTGTTTACAAATTAAACTCTCATTCCCCAAGTGAGTCCCTATTTCTGATTTCTCCAGGTACCCTCTCTAACTCCCCATGATCAAACAAGTCCTGTTCCTCCCTCTTCATGCCTTCCCATCTGCCCCTACTTTCCATTCCCACTCCGTTGTCCAGTCTTAACCCCATGCCCCAGCAATCCTATTCTTGTAGCACTTCGGTCTCTTTCCCCACTGTGCTTGACTCCAGAGAAAAGACCTAGAATACATATGGATGTCATCATTCCCCAACTCAACATGCTCTACGGGTGCCCCTGCCTGCAGGAGCACCCTTCAGCGCCACAGCCGGCTGTGCATCCCACCCCTACCTCCTCAACTCTCCTTCTGGGCAGACAGGGGGTCCGCTGGATGCTGCACTTTTTGCACACATGCAAAAAAGTTGAAAAAGGAAATAAGACAGAATTTGAGATGAATTCTCACGGCAGACACCTAGGAGGTACTTTTCACAGGGAGCGTTATAGTATACTTCATTCTGATACCCTCCCCCCAGATCCCATTGATAATATCCCAGGTAAGGTTCCCACTTGGGATCACTGCCCCAGTGACTCAAAAAGAAGCCCTATTAGAGAAATAAAAAACAGAAACAACAAGCATTACATAGGAGAGGTGGTGAGTATGAGTTAGAAAGGTTTTGGAATCAAGTACAACTAGATGCAAATCCCAGCTCAGAGGCTCACTAATGCTGTAACATTTCTAAGATTGCTTTCTTATCAGTTATACAGAGTGAATACCCACTTTGCAGAGTTGGTGTGAGAATTAAAGGTAATGTATATGGAGTCCCAACACAGATAGAATTTAGCCTGGCATTTAGCTTCTTGGTCATGGCTGCAGTTCTTCACCAACCTCCAGCCCTAATAGTTTCCACTCCAACCCCAGGATCCACCCCAGACTGGTCCACTCTCTGCTGACAACCAGTGTCACTCTGCCAGCCTTTTGCGGTCCTTTTCTGAATTCTTTCTGGGACTGGAGAGTGCAGAGGGAAGTAGCCTGAGGTCAGCCCAGTGATCACAGCTCTTCCTCTGCAGATCAAAGATCTGCACTTGTTCCCCATTGAGATTCCCCTTGCTTGTAGCTCAACTGCCCCAGCACACGGAGTCACATGGGAGGGGGAGGTTGTTGCTTCTCAGAGAGTGAGCAGAACTGACTCTGGACAGTAACAGCACATAAAAGGCAGGAAAGAATGATGGTCAAGGCAGCCCTTAACCTGGGCTCTGGAGTCAGACTGCCTGCAATTGCCTCAGCCTTTTAGCTTGGTGATTTTGTCCATGTTGCTTCTCTGACTTTGGTGTTCTCACCTCTAAAACAAAGATAATACAATTATTTCGTCAAGTTGTTATGAAGATGAAATGAGTTAATGCACACAAATCACTTAGAAATCTGCTTGGCACATATGAAGTGTTCAATAAATGTTAGCTGGTGTGTTAATGAATAAAGTCCTCCGTAACAAAGTCTCAGGCACCTTACAATCAGGCTGATTGACAAGCAGCTCCTTGTTTGCCAAGGGGCCTCCTCAAAGCACACCGTTTACCATCTTCACCACCATGCATACACAAGCACACACACACACACACACACGCATGCACGCACGCATGCACGCAAGCAGTAATCTTAGGCAAGAGAAGATTTCAATAGCAATACAGAGTACAGAGAAATAAGCAATATAGGAAATGAGACTAGGAAGATGAGCTAGTGCCAGACCACAAAAACATTTTAATTTTGCTAAATCTTTTAGATTTTACCCTAGGGAGAAAGAAGAAACCATGAATGGTTCTAAACAGAGGTATAATGTAGTAATTTGGGTTTAGGGAGAAGTAAGAGGGTTTTCTAATGGAGTGACAAAATAGAGACCATTTAGTTATCATCCTGAATTCGTAATAATCCACGTGAGAGATGGTAAGAACCTGAACTAAGGACTTGTCAGTAGGATCAGAAGAAATGAAGTCATTTTTAAACTAGTTAAGGGGACTAGCTAGGAAAAAGAGGAAGAAAAGACTTAGGTGGATGTCTCCCGGATGTCTATCATGGAAATGGAAAGCCAAGCTTCAACTTGTGAGAGAAATCCTAACAATATTTGGCTTTCCGTGATACTTTTTCCTGGGAATATGATAGGTGTTCCTCATTTGAAGACAAGGCTTAAATAGTACCAGCTGGATAATAATGAAAATAATTTCCACACCCTTAAGTCTCCAATGGACAAATTTTTCATGTAACAATAACTTTGCACTCAACCAAAGCATCTACAGTTCTGTCTCCTGGAAATAACAACCTGGACTAAGGAGATCAGGTGGAATAGACGGAGAAATATACTCAGTAGAGGATAAATTTTTGTGGTCCAGATGGAAAACTGTGATCAGAAGCATATTGAAGAGATGGCTTTAAGTCAGGCAACTACAAAATGAAACAGATGACTGCAACCTGGGGGTGCTGCTGCTAATAAGTACCACTATCAGAGTAACAAGAACTCTGCCTGGGAGCTGATCCCATTTGAAATTCTTCATTACCATTTTCAATTAAAAATAGTCCAACATTAGTTACTTTCTCATCTTGGTCATTCTGGATCATTTGAGGGGTTTTTGATTGGGCTCCAAAAAAGCCCATAGAAGAAAATAGAAGATGAGGAATCAGGAATGAGTTTTGGAGGAAGGAAATGTCAAGGAACGGGCTCTCCACTGGAAGCAATAGGGAGTCACTGAAGGCTTCTGAGCAGGGCCATCAAGAGATGGAAGCAAATGTTTGCAAGGATAACCTGAAAGCCCAGTACAAAATGCATTAACTTGACCAAATCAGCTCAAGCACTAAAATACTGTTGTCA
The DNA here is from genome assembly GCF_000276665.1 of Chinchilla lanigera. Taxonomy (NCBI): domain Eukaryota; kingdom Metazoa; phylum Chordata; class Mammalia; order Rodentia; family Chinchillidae; genus Chinchilla; species Chinchilla lanigera. The sequence continues at coordinate 17,421,058 of NW_004955406.1, forward strand.
TTCTAAAGATAAAGTAAAATAATGTTGTCATTCTAATTAGAACTTTTATTTCCCACATTTTTGCATCTTCAAACTGTGCTCTGTCTAACCCCCAGACAATATTGTTTGCAAAAGGCTCTTAGTTCTCTGTCTCTGTGATTCTTCAACTAGAGGAGAGATAGGATTTGAAAAAGAGTAGACAGTTGTTACTTTGGGCCTGCTGTCTCACAAGTAGGGGGCAGTGGGGCACCAGCATTTAGCTCCACAAGGGCCAATGATGCCAAATATTCTGAACACACTGGTCAGTCCCACACAGCAAAGACTCATCCTGCCCAAAATGTCCCCAGTGCCCCAGTGGAGAAACACAGCATCTCATATTTTGCTTCTCCTATTGATGTCTTCTAAATTTCCATCTGCTATTTATCACCAGGCATCCTGCCAGCTACCTGATTAGCAGGTTAAATGGTAACTCAACTGTCATCAAACTCCTTCTCCTTTTCTGGAGCAACTGGAAGAAAGCCAATGTCCATTACTGACCTAGTCCCATAGCACTTAAGATTTCTACAATGCTTTGCAATAATTTCTATTAGCCAATTCTCATGTCAACACATGAATTGAGTTAGTTTTGTTATTAGTAGTTTGCAAGTGGAGAGACTCAAGTAAAGAAATGGCATCTTGTCCGTGTCTCTTAGATTCAATTAATTCAGATTTGGGGAAGCTATTGTCAAAGTCACAATAATTCCAATCTCTAGGAAATTCACTTGGTAGGGTGCCACTTTTAACTGAATTGTAATATAAATAACCCCTCATTTTTGGAATTTAAATAGTTTGCTGGCCTATTTAGGAAAAGTGAATTTCCTTCCCATTGGTTTTCATTGTATTATTGAAGATATATTCATATTTCTAAAAATCTCTTAGAGAATTACATGTTTTATTACAATCTCTGGCCACTTTCCAGTGTTTTTACATTTTAATACTTATGTTAGTTGCCCTCTTTTTGGAAATATCATGTCTTTTTCATAGACTGAAAGTATCTTGATGGCCAACTGTTATTCTATGTATTCCTCCAGGTACAATTATGGTGCTAGGTCTGTACTAATTACTTAGCAAATATGCGCTGATCAAATGATGATAAAGTTGGTGTCAGTTCCATGGTGCCCAAGGTAGTGCTAATGGGAATTGTGTTCTTTACCCAGAAATCTACTCTTTGAAAAGAATCCTCATAAAACATTACTATACCTTGCAATAGTTAGGGTGCCTCTTGTATAATTAACTTCCTTTCACCAACATCCATCTCTGAGCCATGGACAGTAATCTTACAACTATGGAGTTCCTGATTCTACAGAGCAACTTCCGTCTATTTTCCACTGGAAATTTAATGTGTCAAATAGAGCTGATTACTTGCCCACTAGGGATAGGGTACAGAAATAACAAAATTATCACAATTCTCCACTCCTCCCATGTTCCTAACCTTTGCAGTGTACCTTTTTTTCTCTTCTCATCAAGATGTGGGATCTATTTGCTCATTCCTTTAATTCAGTGTTGTAACTTTTTTTAGCCAATAGAATATATCAGAGTGTGACCGTGTTCCAGTTCTCAAAGGAACTTCAGTGCTTTCACTTGCGCAGGCAGGACAGGGCAAATCAAGCACAGGCAGCCTATTAAATAATGAGATTCACCTGGCCGAGCCTTCCCTGACACCTCAGCCAGTAGCAATCAATTCCCAGAATGTGACTGAGGCATCCTAGACCAGTCAGTCCCTAGTTGACCTGCAGCCCACTGCAGGCACAGAAGCAGGACCAACCAAGATCAAGCAAGCCTGCCCCAAATGTGCACAGCCAGCCAGCTACCCACAGTCTCATGCCTGTTGCTTTCAGGGACTGTCTGGGGATGGCTTGTCATACAGAGCATATAGGCTAACAAATATCCTTAAGAGGATCTTTTTAACCATGATCAAACTTAGCAGAAAACTATCTTCATTTAAATCCTTTAGATAATGTCTAGAAATCTGTTCTTGGGGGATTTTCCCGTTCATTTCTCCAGGATCATCAAAGAATAAGCTAAGAAATGTAACTAATTTTTCATACAGGTGATGTTTTCCTCTTAACATATAAAGTCTTTTATTTACATAGTAATCTCTATTGTAATTTTTCTCAACTCCATTATATGTATATCTATGCTATATACATCAACATATTTTCATGCTGTACTTAAATTTACCTTGATAGTATCAGTAAAAATGCTATCCTATAGGATAATTGTACTACTAAAGTCTGTTGGTTTATTGAAAGGAACTGTTGATGTGTAATTGTTTGATCAATCTTGCATGCCTATATTTGGTTATACGTGCAACCATTTTGAAGATGACATTAGGTAATATAATGACCATTGTCAATATCCTATCACTATGTTTTGAAATTCTGTATCACTTTTATTGCTCTTTATGCTGTTTTCTTTATGTATTTATTTTTATTAGTTTGGGATTTTTTAAATGAAAAACAAAATTTATATGTGTATATGGATAGCTAGAATAGGTGTACTGCTATTGTCTGTGGTTTATTGAAAGGAACAGTCAATGCTTAAAATTTTCTTTTTTCTTGACCAATTTTGCACACTTGAATCTGGTAATCAGAATGACTTATCTGAAAACAACAATATACAGTATAAGAACCATCATTGAACTCCTGCCATCTTGTATGGTGAAGCTCTGCATCATTTCCAGTGTTTTTTTTTTAATTGTTACAGTGTTTGATTGTTTGTTCATTCTTACATTCTTATGTCTGGTGGACTGAGCAACTTTGTTGAAGATAACAGTATGTAATGTAGCAACCATTGTTAATTCGTATCGTTTTGTTTTGAGGTCATGCAACATTTTTTGTTGTTTTTGTGTTTTTTTGAGTTTGTCTTCATTGTTGTTTTGTTAGTTTTTTTAAAAAAAAATTTTTAAATGCTATCCTAATATGCTATACCGTGTTCACTTCAGGGAGTACTGCAGTATATTATACAGTTGCCTCTACATTGTATAGTCCCAGACCAGGTTGCCTTTTGTGCCCACACCTGTGGATATACACTCTGTCAGGACACCTTGTCACCCTTTAAAATGTCATCTGCCATTTCTTGCTACTGTGGTATGTGTTTGTCCCTAGCTTGTCTGTCTCTTTTCAACCTGCTATAGCCACCACGCCATATAACCATATAAACACATTTGTAATTTTAAATTCCCCAAATTTAAAAAAAAACTTTAAGAGGTTATAACACAGAAACATTAGGTAACACACACACACAAACACACACACACACACACACACACACACACACACACAAAGATGTAACACAGATTTATCTCTTACTCCTGGACTCAAGTTATCAGCTAAGATAGATAAGAACCTCAACAATATATGAGATTTAAGTAACAATTACAACACAACAGAAAGTACAGCTATAAAGAAATAAATTGATTGTCCTATAATACAGAATACAGGATAAATGGACCAGAGTGTTGTATGTTTAGTTTTGGCTTTATATTTTCAATTTATTTATATGGGAAGATTTACATATAGAGTTCCAAATTGAAAATTGGATGTATGAGATAAGTGACATGACAAATTGGTGGGTGAGGATTAGTTTAGGAAACATTTTTTTTAAAAAGCTGTATGGAGATAATTTTTAATTTGGGCCCTCTTTTACATCTTATACAAAAGTAAACGCCAAGTATACTAACACTTAAAGATTAAAGATGAATGGGGTGTGTGTGTGTGTGTGTGTGTGTGTGTGTGTGTGTATAAACACATATAGAATATTCTACGGCCTTTAGAGAAAGAAGGATTTCTTAAATGAAACCTCAAAAGCACAGGCCACAAGGCAAAAAACTGGAAAACTGATTATACCAAGTTTAATCATTCTTCCTTTTAGAATGGAAGGATTGGAATGTAAATTAATTCTTAGAATTCTAAATAATACACAGAGATACTCCTCTGTTCAAAATGTAAGTCTTAACTCCCCTCCCCCTTAGGGTAGGTTGAATCTAGCAATTCATGTTCAAACAGTAAGAGTACGAAAGAGGAAAAAAGGTAACTTTCCATTGGAGAACCCTAGCACAAACTACCTTAATCAAGCGCTGAAGGCCAACACCATCAGTGACAAACTCTGATAATATTAGCTACATTTGATAAATTGTGAGAGAACAGCACTTTAGTTCTGTGATCTTTTAAAAAAAATTAGAAGCTTAATCATAAGAAAAAGTCTGACAAACCCAAATTGAGGATCATTCTGCAAAATAATTGACTGGTACGCTTCAAACTTAAGGTCATAAAATACAAGGAGAGAATGAGAAACTATCACAGAATAAAAGAGACTAAGGAGATTTGGTAATTAAATGCCATGTGGTACCTTGGATTAGATACTAGATCAGTACAAGAAATTCAGGGAAAAACAAATAGAATCTAAATGAATTTGTGGTTTAATTAGTAATATTATACCAATGTCAATGTCTTAGTTTTGACAAACATGCCGAGTTGTATAAGATGTTAGCAATTAGGTGAAGGTGATATGAGAATTCTGCAGTATCTTTACAACTTTTCTGTTCATCTAAAATTATTCCAAAAAAATACCATTTGCATCAACAAAAATTGACAAAAATGAAGCCCTAATATATACATGTAATCCCAATAAATTAATGATAATCTCAATAAATTAATGAGAAAGACAAGAAACTCTTGAAATGGACAAGGCTATAAATAGACAAGTCCTGGAAGAGAAATCTAAATGGCTAACAAGTAGATGAAGAGATGCTCTACTTCAAAAAAAAAAAATGTGTTAAATAAAATCAAAGAAATTTATATCAGTTTGAAATATATATATAAATGCGGAGAAACAGGACTTCCAGCATCCTCCTTGTACAAGATGAAATGGCATTCTGAAGAGCAACCTGGCAGCACCATCTGAGATTGAGCATGTTGTCCCCCCTATAGCCTGCAATTCCAGTCAAGGGCTAACACCCCTGAAACATTCACCCAGGCCCACAGAGGAATACGGAAGAGACTGACTAGTCCTCAGGAGTGTTAAGCATCAGCAAAGCCCTGATCCAACAACGTGTGTCTCTCAGTGGGGTGGTAAGCAAACGTGGTAGGTTGTACACTCTGGAACATAATGCAGGAAAATTAACCAGACACAGTTTCACCACCATGGCTAAATTCTAGAAAATTATACCAAGTAAGAATAGCAAAAAAAATTACCATTCATGTAAATTTAAAATGTCAAACATTTCAGTGGTGTGTTCTGAACACATTAGTGTGCATGCTTGCAATATACAGTATAAACATATATGGATGAAGCATAGGGAGAGAAAATACCAAAATAAACTGACACATGATAGAGACTGTGAACAGCTAAATGCATGCACTCCTTGAGAAGATAGTTTCAATTTGCACTGAAAGTCCAAACTAAAGAAAAAAGAGGAGAAGGTTGTGGATGAAGACATGAGGAAATAACCTGCGAGGTAAGTGCCTGAGTCTTGTGTGGATAAATATGAGAATATCTATATTGTCTGCCTAGCAGCACTTTTTCTTTATATAGTGATTACAAAATGAGTCATTTCTTAATGGCCAGATAAGTCATCCTCAAGTATAAAAGATATTGCTGCGCTGGATTTCATTACAATAAGATATACCTACAGTACAGCCTGACCCTCATAAGTAGTTCTTTATGAGACCTTTATGAGTCCCTCCAAATCACAAATAACCACCATGTCATGTAATTTCCCCCATAATATATTTAATAATGAGTGAAAACATTGCTTTCTTTGGGGATCTGGGGATGGGGCATCAGATTCCTCCTCTCACTGTGGAATCCACCACTACACTCCAGCATCCCAGCCAGTAAGTGCAATTCTAGTTCATGCTCCACTAAAAGTACAAATTACAATACATTTTGAAGCTGGAGGGTCATTTGCAAATAATGAGAAATTCAAATTCTAAATCAATGAAAGTCCAGAGAAGACTGCACCATGATGACCATCCCAGTGCCCTGGAAGAGTTACTGCAGCTTTTTGAAGTATTTAATATTATCTCTGAAACAACAGAGGCCATGAAAAAAACCTGCTCATTTTGATTGACAATTTGGCCTGTGGCTCAGACCAGTGCAGCACTGACTCTAAGCAAATCATAGAAGATTAAAATTCTAAAAGAAGCTGTTGATTTCAAAGGTTTTAATGACTCAAATTTTCAATCAGAAGATTTTTTTTTCCAGTTCATTACCCACAGACTCTATGGATCAACCAGTGCGTGCAGCCCATCTTCCCCTTAATTCCTGTAGTAATACAATCCTGTCCATCACGTTATGAGCCCTGAAAAACAAAGCCAAAATATACATGTTCATTTCACCTTCAGTTACCTGGGCAGGATTCCAAAAGCCTGGGAAACAAAGTACAAAACTCCCAGTATTTCAAATAGCTTCAAAAATGAAGCCGATCAAGCTGATGGTTCCTTAACACAAGCAAACTGATAGGCGATTGCACGTGGGCTGGCAGCTCTGGTGCGGCAAATGAAAGACGCATGTGGAAAATGGAAAGAAGAGAGTTTTAGGCTCCAGTCAGGACTGTGTCCATCTCACAGTGTCTTTCTTCCTTGGGAGCCCAGAGACGAAAATAACTTGGCTTTGAAGCACACATAGGCTACTGAGAAAAGCAGCTGACGATTACAAGTAGGCGAGGGGGATAGGGGAATACTTTCCTACTGTGTAAAATTGCATGTTATTGAATTGATTGAGTTGTCATTCAGAAAATGTGATTTTAGAAATGAAGCTAGCAAGGAAATAAATAGAGTAGGAACTGCAGATAGAATTCATCCAAATATTGCTACTGGTGGATGTAAAATAAAGGACTGCAGCTTGTGAAGATAATGTCATTAAACAATGACACTGAGGTCATTCCTTTTTAGCCTTCTCTATAAATTATCCCACTTCTTAGACTGTCACTCGGCAGAGCTACTTGCTCAATGACTGACCTGGAGTTGGGGTCAGCTAGACCTTGGTATTATTAAGGAATCTCCATATTCTGTCCCCAGTGATGACACACCCTTAACTGACCTCTGCAACGTCCTCCATTAAGTTATTAGTTCCTATGGCTGACCATGAGGGAGGGCTACAGAGAACCAGTGTCCAGCTCCAGTGCATCTTGTGAGTTAGATGATAGAACAAAGTATGCTTTTCATAAGGGTGTGGCAAACTCACATTTCATTAGGGTTGCCTTGATAGCCAAGGGGGATGAGCACTGGATTGTGTCTTATATATAGTTGGGCTCTCAATGAATGAAGGAATAATGAACCTCTGGCAGTTTCCTGCAGTAGCAGGAGCCTGAGGGAAAAAACAACAATTAGCATCCAAAGTTGGCAGGTCTATCCAGAGGAATAAAACCCCAGCTGGGGATGGAGCAGAAAGGATAGAGCACAGCTTCCTGGGGGACAGGACTGGCAAGGGACTAACAGGTTTCCAGGATTACAGCCAAGGAGGCTGGGGATCAAACTGGGATTCCAGTTCCAGCCCAAAATGCCAGTGTTGAGTGGGGCCAGCTCCTCAAGCTTAGAGGAAGAACACTCTTCCTCACTGGCACACTGAAGCCTTGGGCAGGATCAGCTGTAGGCAGCAGTGCAGAGGAGGGGCCCTCAGGGCTGGTCCCAGCTGGGCAGGACCCAGGGAGACTGTTGAGCTCACTCTCCAGTTCACATCTCTTGCTTTTACAGAATGCTTCCTGTAGGGCAATTAATGCAACAGCCTGCCCAACTGGAAAGACCACAGACAGGGAAGCTCATCTGAAGCATGAGATTTCAGCCCTGCCATGACCAGAATGTGCCCTCAAACAGGCATTTAATTTCTCCAAGGCACAGGTCCCTCCTCGTAACTGAGGGCAATGGTTAAACTTATTGAAGCGTTAGGGGATAAAAGAGATTACACATACAGAAGTGCTCTGTGGAGCTATAAATGTTAGCTATTTGTGCACTGAGCAGTATTTCATGTTGAATCCAGTGCTGAATTATCAAATCAAATTTTCTGTAATTATAGAAATATAGCTTTTGTTTCTCATTCGAGAAATTTTAAGCATCCAGCAGGCAAAGTAGAGAGAGCAGAAAGGTCTTCCCTGGGCCCCTGAAATGACACTGCAGTTGGCATCTAACTGATGTATCTTAGCAGGGTCTGCTTGAAGCAGTAATCAGCAGCCTCTATATGAAGCATATTTAAGTATCTGCTGGAGGATATGTAAATAAAACCTTCACTAAGGTAAACAGTTGTTCAGTTTTACAGCCTATTCACACATAACTTTTATGCTCCATTATGATATACGGCTTCTGTATGTTGGGAAGTCCTAAAAGTCATTCAGCACACTGTCCTCTAAGTGACTGGCTGCTAAACAGTTATTTACTCACTAGCTTTCACGGTCCATGAAAGCCTTTAAACTGGAACACTGTCCCTAACTACCCATTAGTGATCATGGTAATTCTTCCTAAGGGGATGTAAGCCAGTTATCTTGACAGCCTTACTGGCATGGGGTGGCAGGTTGAATGGGTTGAGGAGAAACCAATGCTCAGCTCAGGAGATTCTATTACATTGTCTAAACCAAAGGCTGTGTTTACCAGTGGTATATGGCACTGTGACAAAATGTGGTGTGTAACCTCAGCACATGGTCCATGTCACAAATATGAAGAGGCTCCAGGAAGGAATGTGGGTGCTTTAAACAGCATTTGTTACTGATTCCAGCAACTGAACCCTCAATACCCACCTCCCGCAGGCTTCACATCACAATGACAGTGTTCAGTCGCTTGACACAATTTCAAGGTTCAGACAAAATCAAGTGTGTGTGTTCTATTTCCTGGTAGCACCTGTGAACACTCTGGGGTGTAAGACAAGTCATTTCACCAGCTTGGGAAGAAAAAGCAACCCACCAGATTGATAGCAGATCGGATCCAAATTTGTTTGCAACACTGTCGTTGTGCGTTTGCAAGGTAGTTTTAATGGAAATTATAAATAGTAATTTAAAAATGTTACAATGGCTGTTATTATAGTTACAATATTAAAGTGGTTATTATAACAAAAATAGCTACAAAGTATTGATGCTTTTTACTTGCCAGGAACTGTGCTAAGTATTGCATGTAAGCATTTTGCAAGTAATATTCATGTGATACAGTGACTCCATGAAATGGGATTTGTTATTTACACTCCACAGAGAGTACTGAGGTTCAGAGAGGCCAAGTAACTTGCCCTAAGGTTACAAAGCAAAAAAACTGAGGCTTAAGGCCGGTGCTCTTGAGCAGTGCTCCATAGCAGTGGTCTTTGAGTTCTCCACACTTTCCATGTTCCCATATTTGAAAATGAACCTGGTTGACATTTCCACCTTCACAGGTGATCACGGGTGATCCAGCCCCACCCAGTGTCCCCACCCTACAGGTGTGGCAATGTGGGTCCTGGGTAAGCCTGTGATGGCATCCCAGAGGACCCTGAGGCTCACTGTAGGAACCACAAAATTGTATAACCCAGCGGGTTTTTTATGTTTAGCTTTCTAACCACAAAACAGTGTTAGCCATACCTAGCTGGTATAAGAGAACATGAGTCCAAGAGAAAGACACATAGCGAAAATGAGGAGCCTGAAATGAAGGAAGAAGCTGGAGATGGAGGAGGAAGAGGAAAAGCAATTGGAAATGAAAAAAGAAGATGTCTTAGTGGAAGAGAACATGAGAGGGAAGAGGGAAGGATTGGAGCATGATAGCAAAAGTCTCTCAGCATCAAGTGGGACTTTGGACTCTGTTCTATCCCCTGAACCAGTGTTGCTTTTCTAACCTCATGTAAATTTCATAACATAAAAATATAATGAATGCTAAAACAGCTGTCAACTAGAAAAAAGAAGAAGCAGTTGTTGGCAACTACAAAGACCAAGTTTTTAAAAAAGAATAAAATCACTTAAGTGTCATATTTATAATAAGAATCATCTTTTCCTTTGAAGTAATGAAATAAGATGATTTTCACATTTTCAAGATATTAATGATAAAGTATTGCATTGAAATTTTGCAAGCACTCAGGCATGTGATCAGGGGCTATGTCTTTGGTGTGTATATTCTTTATTTTGTACACCATTCTCAGTGGTATCTGACCCTTCTCTAACTCAGCAAATATTCATAAATTTGATTGCTGAAGTTTCCAAACAGAACTCCAGCCTCAGCAGGTCACTGGAATATTAAGCAGGGACACTGAGGCAGAAGCCCAATGATGGACCATGTCAGTGGTATTTAAAAAGACTGCCTCTTGGGGACTTCTCAAAGATTCAAGGCTCAGCCAGCTGCAAAAAAAAATGAATGCCAGGCACCTCTCCTGGCACAGAAGAGACATCCACACTGGGTGCCAGGCACTGTGGCGGTGCTGAGAAAACAAAAATAGAGAAGACAGGCTCCTTCCATGAGCAACTCACAGTCGTGGAGCACTTTCCTAACGTCATTATGTGGTGACTGAGCGTGGGAGCGGTGGGCAGGGCATGCGTATGAAAGGTACCCTGAGTCCTGTATTGAGAGGCTGGGTAGAAAGGAAGATGCTGGGTACAGGGCAGAGAGCCTCCAGACAAGTTTTACCTGGTCTTCACTACTCCTCTACAACTGTGCAAAGAGGAAGCCTCCTCTCCCTCGCCCACTAGTAGGAAAGAAGAGAAGATGCTGGGTTTAGTTTTGATTTATTTTCACCATGTTACTAGAGGGACATGTGAATACTTTCCAGGTCTGAAAGACCTGATGTAACTCTTGAGCCTCATCTTATCCTTGCTGTAGCTATCTCAGACCATGTTCTCACCACCTGGAAGCTTTGTGCAGGCTCTTCCTTCCTCTAGGTACATTCTTTCCCTCATTCCCTTCCCCACTTTCACCTGGCTTACTGAGTAGTCCTACATGCAAGTGTTGGCTCAAACACTTCTGCAGGGAAGGCTTCTCTCTCCCAGACCCAGCTAAGTGCCTTGTTATGCACTCCCCAGCCCACCTTTATTCTATTTTCCTAAATCTTATCACACTTGCATTTATTTGTTGCCCCCATCCCTCTAGACCCAGTGGTTGCAACCCTAAGGCACACATGCTGCAGTGGGCTGAAATCTCTAACTTGTTAACCATCACTGCTCTAGACTATGAACTTTATAAAGACAAGGCTTTATCTGCCTTGTTTCCCACCATACCCATAATAGCAAGCATAGGATCAGTTAAATAGCAGATGTTTAATAAATATTTGTTCAATGAATGCATGAATCATGAGCTGCATCTCCATGGAAGAATACATTTCTAGAAACTTCCATTATCCTACTGCTAGTTCCTAGAGGCCAGAACAAAGCCTACTTCATCTTTGTAGGTATATGGCCTTTAGTTGCACTGGAATATTGTAGTCAGTGAGCCTCAAAAGGGGGCGGGAAGGAAGGGAAAGCATCAGATAGGATTTCCTAACTCCCAGCCTTCCCCTCTGCCCAGCCTCAAAGACCAGTTCCAGTTCACCAAATACAGGAAATCTTTCCTCCCCTCCCAGCTGCAAATCAGCTTCCTCCTCTCAACTACAGACTGTAGTGGCTGAGACATCCCGATTTTTCATGTCTCACTCATGAGCTCCCTAATAACAAAAGTTGTGTACTCCTTCCTTTAATCTCTTGGCTCTTAATTCCTAGCACAGAGTCAGAGCTCAGCGCATGTTGACTGAGAGCTGACAAGAAATTGAATTTGTTTCCACAAAGACTTTATATACTCATTTCCTGGTGGACTTTGAAAAACAGGGTAGATTTTCAGGTGTGTGGAAAGCTAAGTGAAAGTCTTTCTGAAAACAGAAAGGTAAACTTCATGAATCCCTGTCCGAGCCTTTGACTCTATGAAAACAAGTGTCTTATTGACACTGAAAAAATGAGAAAGTGCTCTTTTTGTCTTCTTTCATTTCAGACGAAGTCTGGTCTTGTCAGATATGTTCAGGTTGCGGGAGGCTCTGGAATACTAGGCAGCATTCTCCACTCTGACTTAAAGTCCACACAGAAGGCACAGCCTGCTCCTGGAAAGCAGAGGATGGATTCTGCGCATTAGCAGGAAGGAGCCACCGCACAGCAGAGGTGGCCCTGCTGCCCCATAGACAGATCCAGCTTCCATTAGGGTCCATCTATGAGATCCTCATCTCCCATCTACTGGCACATTGCCTGGCCAGTGGATAGATGTGAAACCCTGCCCGCCTCTGCACCAGCATCCTGCCTTGGAGGAACTCTGCTAAGCCTCTCACTTCCTTCCCTCATAGGCAGAGACAGGAAAGGCTCCCTCACAGGGACCCCTGGGTGTGCTGCTAATCCATTTGCCTGCTTCTATGTCACATTTAATTACTCACTCAATACAGAATTATCTGCACTGAGACTCCAAACTAATGAGATACTGTGAAGCCTTCAAATTGGGGATTACAAACTGCGGCATGTTGCACCAAGGTCGGTTTAGATTGTTCTAAAGCTCTGATTACTACGTGATCGCCTTCTCTTTAACCTGCAACCCTTTATATTTTTTCATTTTTCAAAAGAAAAATATTACAGTGTGTTTTGGAGAAAGCAAAGGATGCTGCTTGGTTATTTGTTTTAACTACAGGAAAGCTCTATTGATCAATATCTAAATCCTCAGGACTGCACTGAAGCTAAGTCTCTTGCTTAGTAATCTTCCCAATGGGATATGTCGACCTTTGCCTCAAGTGGATAAGAAAGTATAGCCTCTTGATGGCATTTTGTAGGGAAGAGATGCAAAGGTTGTATAGATATTGTTTTAAGTATATCTGTATTTCCAACTTTTTAATAATCAAAGAGACCCCAAGCAACTCTCCTAAGTCCTTAGCATGTGGAACTCTCAGGAGTAGTAGGATTTGTCACCTCACCCAGAATGCTTTGCATCTCACCGTATTTTCTATGCCCAGGAAATATGGGGTAGTCACAGTGCTCCTTGGGCTTCATACAGTCTGCATACCTGTGATGTCTAGTACAGTAGATGCTACCCACAGGTGGCACACGAGCAGTTGAAATATGGCTAGCCTGAATTGAGATGCACCCAAAATGTAAATATCAGATTTAAAAATTTATAATGAAAAATATAATCAGATTAATAACTGTTTATATTTGAATAAATATTAAACAATAATGTTTAGATCTATTGGGTAAAATCAGAGTTTCCCTGCCTCACACTATTGACATTTTGGGCTGCATAATTCTGTGTTGTGGGAACTGTCTCTGTGTGCACTGTAGATGTTTAGCAGCACACCTACCTTCTATCTACTAAATGCCACTAGCACTCTTCCAGTTGTGATAACCAAAAACTGCCTAATGACATAATCAAGTTACATTGTTAGATATCAACAAATATACGCTGGGAGGTAAAATCTGTCTTGATTGAAGACCACTGGATAGATAAAATGCATTATTAAAATTAATTCACTTATTTCATTTTACTTTCCTAGTGTGGTTGCTAAAGAACTTGAAAATTACACATTGACTTATACTTGTGGCTCGTGTTATATTTCTATTTGACAGTGCTATCCTAAACTGTGAACATCTTGAGAATGAAGAGCATGACTTTTCATTGTTGTATTACTAATGCTGAGAACAGAGTTCTTCAGAACCCAGTACTAGGAAAACAGGTCGACTCAGAACCACAGTGAGTAATGCTTATAGGTAGTGTTGCTAGCCTTGGCCCCTGAAGACACTCAGGAGCCTAAGAGGATAGAAACAGAACAAACACTAGAAGGCATAAATCAGACCCACAAGTGATAAAAGAGTAAACTTGCAACATTCTTGGAGCTGGCAGAAAGGAGTATTCTTAGTAATTGCCATGAAATCTCCAGCTGCCTATGCCAGTTAATCTTGACTGCCAACTTGACTTGGTTGAGAGACATCTAGCAGATTATTAAAGACACTTCCAGATGTCTGGCTGAGTCAGGTGTGACCTTGGGGACAACATTTGGTCTCCGGCTCCTTTCTTTCTGGAGCTCTTCCCTTGTGTTCTGCTTCCTGACTGTCATGAAGTGGAGCAGCTTTGCCCCACCACTCCCTTCTGTCATGTTTCTGCCTCAGAGCCAGCAATGAACTGAATCTTCTGAAACCACAAGCCAAATTAAGCCTCTTTCCTTTAACTTGTAGATGTCAGGTTTATCTGCACTAGCAAAAAAAAAAAAAAGCTGACCAAAATACTGCGCTTGATGCTATATATACCTCTGGATAAAGACCATTTCAGGACCTTGTGTCATCTTTCAACTTAGAAAAGCTTTACTGGTTGTAAATAGTAGAGAATAACATATCCAACATATTATTTGAGAGCACAATAATCTCAATCAGGCCATAAGCTCCCAAGTCCCCCTGACATTTTTTCATTTTCCACTTTCCAGGTCTGCCTTCCCTCACCTATTATTTCCAATCTTGAGTTCACTTTCCCACTCAACACGACCATAGAATCCTTAAAATTTGATGTTCTTAAGGTGGTCAGCATAATTTCCCACCCACCTTCATACTAATGTGGTTGCATCTCCCAGTCATGAACACTTCATTCGTTTTCTGACTTGCTCACCAACCCCAGCTCTTCCAAAAATTAGCGTCTTCCTGGCACTTCTCTTGTTAGTTAGGTCTCAACTATGTACGTGGTTTAATGCCTAAGTCTTCCATTACACCAGTAAGGCTCAGCTCTTGTCACATAACCTCTATCCATATCTTCATGGAAGAAAAGAAACTTTAACATTATCACTTTATATATTTCTTTGACTAAAATGGAAAGAGACCTCCAACTGGCTCAATAAATAAGTGGTTGGAAACTCCACAATTAAAAGTTCAACTAACTCTATCCAATATTGAAAAAAAAAACAAAAAAAAACAGTAGTGCTTTAGTCATGCACACTAAATCCTTACAATTATTTCCAATTACATCATCAAGGATCCAGACACTTGTCATCTTTTTGGCCTTATCATTTTCAGTGCGACCACTTTGTCCTTAAGATTGCTCCCTTCCTAGCCCCAAAATAGCTGCAGCATTTCCAGCTGCCCCATCCAGAGACAGTGTCCAGAATTAGAAAGGGAACTCTCTCTTTCCTGTCTCTTTTTGAAAGAGTGAAAAAAGCCTTTCCAAATTAGCTCTTGCAGATTTAGAATTTATTGGTCAGAACTGTATTATGTGTCTTTATCTAAACAATAACTAGCAAGGAGATTGGTTTAGACCGTGATGCTCACAGCTGTCCTCAGACCAGCAGTGTCTGCACTGCCTAGGAAGTTAGAAATGAAAATTCTCTCACTCCTTCCAGACCCACTAAATCAGAAACTTCGTGTGTACCATCCTTCAGCTGGTGATATTTATGTGCATTAGCTGGGGAACCACTGGCTTAAACCAAGCAAGACCTGCCTCTATTTAAAGCTTGACTCATTTGAAACATGTGGTTATGATGAAGAAGGTGTAGAACTGTGGACAAAAATCAGAGTTCTCTCTTGAAGGAAAAAGGAGTTGTGGAAGAACAGATGATTAATAGAAGAGCCTTCCTGCTTTCTTTGTTGTATACACCCTATACCCAATAACTGTCAAAGATATTTTCAAAGAATATTTTGGGCATCCTTAGAAAAAGTTCAAATAACTCTATACAATATCCAACAAAAAACAGAAGCGCTTTAGTCATGCCCACTAACTCCTTACAACTATTTCCAATAAAAGGTTGCATATTACTCCCATGTCATGGCTTGTATCTAGATGTCCTCCCAAAGCCTCATATGCTCAGAGATGGGGATTTTCAGAGCTGGCTGGATTTAGGGTGTGTGAATGTGAATTAAGGGTATGATACTAAGGGGATTAAGGGTATAGATAACGGAAACCCCACCCTGAGTGTAGGTAGCACCAATCAATAAACTTACAGCTTGGATGGGATATAAAAGGAGAGAGGGAAGGCAAGCTGGTTGCTGCTGTTTGCTGATTGTTGCCTTTTGTCTGCCGTGCCATTCCATGAGATGTTTCTCCACTGTGACGCCACTCTGCGTGCCACCCTGCCTTGGGGCCAGCCGACTGCAGACTGAAACCTCTACAAACTGTGAGTTGAAATAAACATTTCTTTCTTTAATTTTGGGTGTTGGGTATTCCATCTCAGCAATGATAAAGATAACTAAGACACTCCAGGACAAATTCTGTATGGTCATTATTTTTATTTTCACTTTACAGATGGGAAAGCAAATTTTAAAAGGGCAGAATCAGATAGCTAGAAGATTTCAGGGCCAGGACTCATTGCAAATCTGGCCACAGATCTTCAGGAGCAGCCTCTATCAGAATTCTGCTGGAGGTGGAGAGCATGGCCCCCTGCAATAAAGTTTTACAAGGAAAAAGTCACTTGTGTTTCAACGACTTTCATCTGCATGGCCTGTTCTGATGCAGGATGTTGGAATTCCAACTACAGTACAAGAAAATCTGACAGCTAGAACAAATAGCAAAGTTTTCCCCACCACTATTCATTGTACAACAGAGAGATTTTTGCATGCTACTACCCAAGAAAATGAGCATTTTCATTACCCACTACAGCTTTAATGAATGACCTAAAGCACAATAACAGAAATGCTACCTTGATCACATTGAAATGCCTAAGAACATATTTTCTTTTAGAAAGATCCAAAACATTTTTATTTTATTTTTGTGAATAGGACATATGGATGTTTTTTAAATCATAAACATGAAAAAAGAAAAAGTATGCATATTTCACATTAACATAAATTTCAACAGTAGCTTTGCAGCTAGTGGGCTCGGCTGTGGGGTTCTTGAACAGCCATCAAGCCAGAAGCAAAACCCACAAAGACTACATAGTGGTCCAGGTGCAAAAAAACCCAAGCGACAGAGTTGTCATATTTTTCTGCCCCAGGGGTTCCATTCTCCTTGAGCTCTACCCATTCTGCAGCCCTACTGGGAAGGCCATTCTGACCCTGGGAGCAGTGTTTACCAGAACAGCTCTGCGGAGGTGAGACTCCTACAAGTTTCTCAGCCTCTATCACACCCTGAGTCAACTCTGTGAAATCCTGAGATCCTGGGGACAGAAAAAGTCATATAATGGTAGATTTCCAGGAAAAAAAAAAAAAAAAAAAAGAAGACTTTCACTCAGAAAATAGCAGATTTCACAGGAAGTTCCAAATAAAGGGCAAGGGCGTGATGATCCTAAGTCCTTTGCCCTAGGATCTTCTAAGACCGTTATCTCCAGGTTCCCTACACCTGACCCTCCCACTGACTTGGGCTATTCTTCCTGTTTTTGTGGCCAAAAAGATGGCTTCTGAACCCAGTGATTCTTTCTATGTTTTGGAGCTGGACCAGTTCCCCAGCTCAGCATCCCAGCAGTACTCCAGCAACACATGACGAAATTTAATGTGCCTAATCACTGAGTCGTGGTCACCAGGGAGAACTTTCTTTCTGATAAAGAAAAATCCCTGCTCCAGCTCCACCGGGTCCTGGCACATCTGCCAGGCTGTCTCCAGCTGAAGTCAAACATCTTCCTGCGGGAACCCAGGTGGAGGAGAGCACATTCCTACCTCAGCCCGGTAGGAGCACTGAAGTTCAAAGCCCCGGGCAGAGCTCCGCCTAAGCTGGGTTCATGAATGCTTTATTATTGTTCTGCTGAGCAGTTACCCTCATGCCAAGCAAGTCAGAATAAGCTTTCTAAGCTGTGGTGATGGATGTTTGCAGGAACCCGTGGGAGTTATTAATATTCATGTTCCCGTCACACTTTTGCAAGTAATGGAAGCTTGTTTTCTGTAACACATCATTAGGCGAGGAAGACAAGTGACCTCCTAGAGTTTTGAAGCACAAAAGGTGGTCACCCAAAACCCCGAAGGGACTGAGGGAGGAGTCAACAAGGTGAGAGGGTTGCAGGTACTAAACTTTCTCCGGATGGAGACTCACAAAAGATCCTTTCATTGAATGAAGACCTTTTGGGCTGCTACAAAGTGAGCAGTTGCAGAATCGGGGGGCTGTTCTCCCCTCTCACAGAGGGAAAGCAGGACTCAAAAGCATTGTCTGAGATCACAGCTTTGAAAGCATGGCGAGGGAATTCAGGAATTGGAGCTGAACCACCCTGCTTGCCAGAAAAATGCTGAATGAGCCTACTGACTCAGGATCAAGAGCAGGGAGTGCAGTTCGAATGGCTGTAATCAAAAAGACAAAATATTAACAAGTGCTGGCAATGATGCAGAGAAAGATGAAACCCGATACACTATTGGTGGGTATGTAGTATAACCATTATGGAAAATAATATTAAGTTTCTAAAACTAGAACTATCATATAAGCCAGCAATCCCACTACTGGGCATATGTCCAAAGGAAATGAAATCAGTTCCTCAAAGCGATACCTGCACTCCCATGTTTATTGCAGCATTACATACAATAGCCAAGATATAGAATCACCAAGCCATCTATGAACAGAAGGATAGATAAAGAAGATGTGGGATGTGCACAATGGAGTATTATTTAGCCATAGAAAAGAATAAAATCCTGTTATTTGTGCCAACATAAGTGGAACTAGAGGAAATTATGTTAAGGAAAATGAGCCAGGGCACAGAAAGATAAGTTCTGCATGATCTCACTCATATGTGGAAGCTAAAAAAGTTAATCTCATAGAAGTAAAGCATAGCACAGAGCTCACCAGAGCCAGGAAGGGTAGGAAAGAAAGAGGATAGAGACAGAATGAATAACAGGTACTGTAATACAGCTATATAAATACAAAATACAGCTATGTAAAGAAAGACATTCTAGTGTTTACAGCACAGTAGGGCAACTGCAGTAAACAATTTCCTACATATTTTAAAATAACTAGAAAAGAAAATTTTGAATGTTCCCAGCACAAAGAAATGATACATGTTTGAGGAGAGGGAAATGCTAATTACCCCAATTTAATCATATATATATATATATATATATATATATATATATATCATCCCATAAATACATGCAATTATTATGTGTCAGTTAGAAATGTTTTAAGCCAGGCATGGTAGTACACATCTGTAATTCCAGCGCTCAGGAGGCTGGGGCAGGAGAATCACTGCAAGTCCAAGACCAGCCTGGGCTTGAGGGTGAGTTCAAGGCCAATCTGAACTGTGTAGCAAGATCCTGTCTCAAAAGAACAAAAAAATCAAAAAAAATTTAAAAATAAAAATGTTTTAAAATAGCAGTATGTCACATGGCTCACAACAAGTGCATTTTCTGAGCCCAGGAAAGACCATGTCCACAGTAAAATGATGCAGAGAGGGAGGCTTGGGGAGGGAAAACGTGCCTGGCAGCCAGAAGAGCCAGGCAGTGGGGATGCGGCAATGTCAAACATGGTACTCCAAGCTGGCACTGCCATTCCCACTCAGAGTAAAATGCCCAGTTAAAATGCAAACTGTTTGCACTTGCTCCAGAACACGACTCATATTTCACTGGCATTAGATATGTGGTCTCTCTGAAACTATTTCCTGTCCTGCAAAATGGACATAAAAGTCGTACCTCTTTTTGCTGTGGAAATTGAAAGAGTTAATATGCATAAATATGCTTTAAGCAGCACCTGGCATGTAGTACACCTCATTAAATGTGAGCTATCATCTTTATTACTATTAGTATTATTAATGTGTGCATCTTCCTCAGCAGACAGAGTCCTCTGAGAGCAGGATCTGTGTTTGTTTTGTGCCAGGCACAATTTAGTTGCACAATAAATGCCTAGAAAATGAATGGATTTGTAAATGAACGTTACATTCTCAAATCCTGCTGTGGCGGAAAGGCCTCCCTCCACCCTCAGGCTACACGGAATCTTTTCTTCCTAATAACATCAGGTCATTAATTCATTCAACAAATATTTACTGATCCTCTGCTCTGGGACAGGTAGTTCTCTGAAAACTGGAGACATAGCAAGGAACAGAAATGAGAAAGCTACCAGGCCTCATGAAGCCTGCCTTTCATGAGGGTTATGGGGAGGAGACCAAAATTAAGCAAAATAAACATGTAAAATAAGTTTTCCTCAATAATGGTCCATGCTAGGGGGAAAATGTGAGTGGGCAAGGGCGGCAGGGTGTAGGGGGTGCTCAGCTGCACAGAGTGGCGAGGGAAATCTGCAGAGAAGGGACATCTGCGGGCACTTGGAGAGCAAGCAGGTGGCCATGCAGCAGAAGGGGGAGGGACTTCCAGGCAGAGGCAGCAGAAAGCACAAAGATTTGCTTGTTTCTACTGAGCCCCAACAGCTAACAACTCAGGAACATCTCTCACGGCCCTCCTAACACAGAGATAGTTGCCTTCACCCTCTAGGTGGTCAAGGTCAACCTGGGGGACAGATTCTCCCACAATGGCAAGGTGCAATCAGACAGAACAACCCTTCACACTGGGATGTGTATGTAGAATGAAACCAGCATTTGATCTGGTCAGGAAGGACACTCCAGAAAATTCTAGACCTGCTTATATGTCACAAACCTCTTCTCCTCCTAGATCTACCAAGTATATGAAACAGTAGATGTAATTGGCTTAAATGATGATTCCCATTCGTCCAGTCTTATTCATTTACCCTCCCAGCTCACTTCTTTCCAAAGAAGGAAAAACACTGATGGGGTCATCACCCTGTTGTTACTTGAGGAGGCTGGATGGGGAGAACGAAGGAGACAACTGACTATCAAGTATGTTTTCTGCAGCAGATGGTCAGCAGCATGACTGCAGCGATCTCCAGCCTGTCACTATGCAGACTGCCCAGCAGAGCATCTGGCACATAGTAGCTATTCAATAAATGCTTGATGAAAGCCTAAGCGAAAAGCAAAGCACAGTGCGTACATGGGGGCACGGTACTATAACGTGCTCCTTCCCACAGGCCCCACCGTGCACCTCAGTCAGCAGGAGCTGGGTGCACAGAGCCGAAGGTGACAGGGACCTCACATCAGAGGAATGTAATTTTCCTACTGTCTCCCTCATGCCACCTGGCATTTGTGGGTTCAGGTGAGTGGCAGCCCACAAAGGTAGTTTGGGTGATTTTCTGCTGGGTTAGCTTTGTTGCCATTTAGATCAATCATCCCTTTCTGTAATTTTAAACTTTAGCTCAGTGTTCACCGAGAAGATATAAATTATTAAACAAAGAAAAGCAACTCTGGCTTCAGATTGCATGGTAATGAGCATCACCTAGCACTGAGAAAACTCCCTGCATGCAGTCTATGTGACAGCATAAGGAGTTTAGGAGTTGGCCGTAACGCTCCAGTTCTGGCTGACATTAATCTCAGATGTGCCTGAGACGCACCAGAACTGATGAAAACAATTCGGGCGTTTAATACAAACACACACACACAAACACACACACACACACTGGCACGGGCACGCGTGCGTTCACAAAAGGAGAGGGGAAGATGGGAAGAAATCTTCATATAAGAGCAAAGGGAGGGGCTGGGGATTTAGCTCAGCGGCAAAGCGCCTCCCTGGCAAGCGCAAGGTCGTGAGTTCGGTTCCTGGTACCAGAGAAAAACAAAAAAAAACAAAACAAAAAAAAAACAAAAAAAAAAAAGAGCAAAGGGAATTTACACTACCCCTCTTCTGTGTGCCGTGTGCACATGTATGTACATATATGATTATGCATTCTTATGCATATTATGAGGTGGGGCCATTACCTCTGTTTCGCAAATGATGAAATGAATTGGAAAGTGAAATAACTTGCCCAAAGGCACAGAGCAAGTGGAGGCACTGGGCATGGACACTAAGTCTGTCTTACTCCAGTAAAATGGTATGGCACCCTGTGGACAGCCACAAAGTCCACTCCCAAAAGGTGCCATGGTGATGCCCAGGGGCTCTGGGCAGAAATTCAGAAATTCAGGGTTTTGCCTTTTGCAGGATACACTGGCAGGGAGGATGAGCCTGCATGTGTTTCAGTGGTATAGGAATTGTGTCCTCACTGTAAGGAGAGAAAAGAGATTTTTGTGACAAACTAAGCAAAGCTCATATGGTCCTAAAGTACTATTTTTCAATGTCTTCTTAACTCTGGTCCTCCCAGGGCAGCCTTTTAGACACTTTGTTCCATCATTACCATGAAATTTTAATACTACCGATGTACTGTAACATATACATATGTGTGTGCTTTCATCAAGATTAAGAAGCGCTCTCATTTCTGCCTCCCTCCAATCAATTTTCCCTTCCACTGAGCATGCCCACTCCCGAGCAAGTCAAGGTCAGCCTTCTCACATTTGCTCAACCTTCACTGTGGGCTCTCTAAGAGGGCTGAAGACCAGAGCATCTCACACACATTTTCCTTCCTGAAAAGTGGGTGGAACTTACTCTAAACTGTCACATTGCAGAGAAGCTTAATGAAGTCAAGGATCATAGGAAGCCAGGAGAAAGGCAGCATAGAAGAAATGGGGTCTGCTGGGAACAGGGTGTGGCTCAGGTTGGGTCAGAAAGACCCTCACCTCCATGTCAATGTCCACAATGCTCCTCCCTGGAGCAGAGGACCCCTCAGAGGGCTGGCCCAGCATAACCACCCACAAGAGCATGCTGAGGCCTGTCCATGCTCATACCAAGAACCCTAGGGTATTAGTGTAATGGTAAATTTATAAAAATATTATAGTAGAAATTAAAAGTCAGTCAATAGCTTGTGACTATGTAGAGACAGAATATGCTCATGCTGTGTGCCACATAATTAGTCTGCTAAATCCAGTTAGCCTTGACTGTCTGTGTCCAGCTGCTTCTTCCAAATAGCTTGTTAGGTCAATCTGACCACATCTAGTTGTAGCATCTGTGTTTTTCTACTTGAAATATGTATATATGTAGTTTCATTTTGATTTCAAGGACTTTATACTTTATGCCCAGAACACACTGGCCCAGTTCAAGGACGCATTCAACTCTACCCACTCTGCTCAAACCCCCTCCCTCCTGGAATGTTCTTGTCTAATGATAAACAATTTCTTTTAAGTAAACCTGCTTAAAACAAATCTGTCTGACAACATACGACTTAATTCTTGTAATCCATGTAACCAATCATGTAATAATCAGCCATCAGCTTTGTACTTCCTGCTTACAAACTGTATTTAAACTGAACTCAAAGCTGACTCTGAGCTGATGATTTGGAACTGGTTCCCATCAGCCCACCAGCATTACATTAAAGTCCCTTTCCAAAACTCCTCAGTGCAGAGTGTTTTCCTTCTGGAGCTGGATTCTTCCTGCAACATTAGGACAGGAAGGGTCTCGATTCTCTTCAAACAAACCTTCTCACTTTACACAAGAAACTGAGATACAGAGGGAAGTGACTTGCCAAGGTCATAGTGGCCTTATTAGTGGAAGAGAGAAAAGAACCAAGTTTCCTGATTCCCTTTCCAGGATATTGGGCCACATCTAACCTTGGCATATCTCAGCAAAAGACACTGATCAAGGCAAAGTCCAAAAGAGGTGGCCTGTTTACCAGATACTGAAACCAATTGGTAACACATAGGAATCTTCACACCTGTGGCAATGATTGATGATTTTTAGAGCAATGGTGCCCAAGATTCCTGGGCCCAGAAAGCCAGGCAGAAACCCAACCATGCAAACAAGCACAAAAACACTGCATTCCATTCTAGAAGCTGGCACCCAATGTTTCCTGCTAACGAGCAAGAAGCAACACCTACCATAGTCTAAGGTGCTATTTAGGGGACTTTTGGTATCTGAGGCATCTTGTTCAGATTCTTGGAAAAAATATGATAGATAAGCTGTTGGAAGATTAATCCTTCAAGCCAACTAAAATGCCACTTCTTCCAAGAAGCTCTCACCTTTGTTCAGTTAGAATTAAATAGTCCCTCCTCTCATGTCTGTGGCACTATATTACCCTGTGTCACAATCACTATTATATTCACTTTTGCATATTTCATGTCTCCCTTATCAGATTAGTAGAGCTAGAGCTGTATTATATACTGTTTATTCTTGTATTCTGTATTTTATATGCCCCTTTAATACCTACAACTGATACTGCCCCAATACATACTTAGTAAATATTTGTTGAATCAATATTCTTATATAAATTCCATCTTGGGAAATAAAAGATTTTAACCGATCCGGCCAGAGAGGGTTCAAATAAGAGAAGGCTTTAAGCATTGTTTTTTTCCTTTCTAATTCCAAAAATAAATCCCCCTCTTGGAATTCAGAAAGTGACACAAGTTGTTAATACTGGAATATGGGAGAAGAGGGAGTTGAATTAATCAGGCATTAAAACAAAAATCTTTATTTACCAAAGAGTGCTTTGTCCCTCAGCTTGTCAGATGCTTATTAGGATGAAGAGATTCACTTCGTGTGGGTGATCCTTACAAAAATGGGGGAAATGTGGTTGTGAAGGTAGATAAAAGGGTTAAAAGAACACCATCAGAAAGACCTGCAGGAGTCCCAAGTCAGAGTTCTGACAGGTCAGGCAAAATAGGATTTAGAAAAGAGCAGAAGCCTGCATCACAAAAGCCCTCAAACCGCCAGCACAAAAATGAATTTCTGAGCAAGGAAACGCAGGCAAGTTAGGAAGAAAATACTGTTTCAAAAATTCCCAATGAGACCTTTCCTACCCATCTAGACAGACCACACACTTGTGCACATGCAGATAACTGATGAGCACGTTCTGGGACTTGGCCTTCCAATAGCCATTGTTGCCAATTGCTGTGCCCTTTGGTCTCAAGCCACTGCCTGGTGTGATACTAGCCAGAAATTCCAGCTGAGCATCCCAGGACCACGGAAGATCACACTAGCCAGGTATCTACTGAGGCTGAGAAAACAGCCAGACCCAACATTTCTTGAGATCACACCAAAATGCAGCTGCCTAAATAACAGCCCCAGGGCCCGCTGCAATAAGAGTTCCCCTCTGGAAGAGAAGGAGCATTTACACTGCCAGCAGGAAGAGCAGGGCTACAAAGCAGGAAGAAATGGCCAAATAAAAATGCCAAGACCATTAAAGAACTTACATGTTTCTTCTCAGGAATTTCCAACCTTTTTGATACAAAGACTTAGCGAAGTCCTCTGACATAGCTTCTCTCTGTCATTCCAAAGCTATCTCACTGTTAGGAGATAATTAGAATTTATTCGGCATTCGCTACTTACCCAACACAGTTATGTGCAAGTATGAACTCATGTAATCAATGCCAAAAAATTCTATAAGGTAATATTATTACTTCCATTTTATGGATGAGGAAACTGGGGCCGTAGGTTTTAACTCACTCAAGACCACACTGCTCTGAAGCCCTCTTCTCACCCACTGTCCCATGTCCTGCATCAGGATCCCAGGAAAACCCTCTTGGTTTTTATCTCACTTGCTGTCACTAACGCAGAGGAACCCCTCCATCTTTCCATTGGGAGTATGTGTGTTCCTGAGGATTTCACCAATCCAGTAAGCCCAGTGAAATCTTATTCAGCACAAGGTAGCTGAAAATCAGGACTAAATGCAGGGGCAGGCTCCATCTGGGGGTGGGGGAGGGAGCCACGGCTCTTCAAGGCAGCTCACCGCTGGGAGGGGGGCCTGCTGCAGGACACCACTTGGGACACTTCTGGGCCATAATGCCTGCTAGGATGTTCTGTGCAAAGTCCTCCTGAACCCATGACTTGCTCTCTTCTTGTCTTATTTAATCCCTGACCCTATTTCCAGATTGTGACCTCATGTCTGGTTAGTATGACAAATTAACTCTTTGCGTTCACACCAATCCCCATCTCCAATGCTTCAGAAGAATGCCTTAGGTCACCTCTGCTCTAAGCTCTTTCCCAGGACTATCTCCTATTGTTCAGTCAGCCTCAGCATTCTTACTACCTGAGTGAGAAATCTCTAGGTGTGGGACTCAGAAACAAGGACTTGTTCCTCTTGCTGGATACCTTAACCATAACCTCTCTCTCCCCACAACCTTGTCTTATTTTTCTTTGTAATACCACCACCTGGGGTGTCATATCTTATTTCTTTGCTCACTTCTCTAACTACTTACACTAGAATGTAAGCTCTAGGAAAGCAAAGACTTCATCTGTTTTACGCACAGATGAACCTTAGTGACCAGAGCAGTAGCTGGCACATAATAAATGCTCAATAAATATGTGGGGCAAATAAGCAGAGAAGTGGCATGCTGCATTTTGTACGTTTGGATTACGAAGGTGAGTTTGGGGGAGTCATAGAATCCCAACAAAGACCACTAATTTTATAAGGATCTAAGACAGCCATTAATAAGGTCCAGAGCTAGAGCAGATCTTGGGCAGGCATATTCATACCTACAAGCATAATCTAGTGGTCCTCAGTAGCTTGAAGTCACAGGATCCATTTCAAAGGAACTAGCTCATCTACAGGATCCCTTGCCTATATAACAAACATAAAGAAAAAGGAACTAAGGATAGTAAATTTACTAACCCAACAGTAACATCAAGACCCAGCTTCTTTCCATCTTTCCATTTTAAGAGTGAAGGAAGCTGCCCATGACTTATACAGCAGGTTTCTCCTCCTCAGCCATGAGCAGAGTTGAGTCCCATGTCCACTCCTAGCCAATGTCCAGCAGGGGGAACAGAATAGCTAGGACAATCCAAGCTTAGTCAAGATTGGTTCTGGCGCTGGGAGGAACCAGGGACTTGAGACGCCTGAGTAAAATCAGGCTGCTGTTAGAAAGGATAAGTGGGGAGCGCTGTTGCCTGTTGTAATGGGCTGAATGATATGTATCCTGTTTCTAATCCCTGCAACCTATGAATGTTACCTTAAATGACAAAAGGGCCTTACACATGTAATTAAATTAAAGGATCTTGAGATGGGGAGATTATCCTGTATTAGCCAGGTTGGTCCAACATAATGAAAATTAAAAACTCCTGTTATAGGAGGCAGAGGGAGACTTGAGAGAGAAGAGAACAGAAAGCAGCTTGATGACAGAAGCAGAGACTGGACTGACATGGGCGCCGGTCCCGGAAGGCGGGGGAGGCAGGGAAGCTTTCTCCCACGGAGGCTCCCATAGAAACCGGCACTGTCAAAACCTTGATTTTAGCGCCTCAAACTGATTTCAGACTTCTGGCCTCCAGAACAGTGAGATAAGAAATACGTGCTCTTTTAAGTCACTAGGTTTGTTGTAATTTGTTACAGCGGTCAAGAGAAGCTGTTAGGGCTGCAGAACCAACAGTATCTAGCGCAAGTAGACAAAAATTGTTCGCTCTGCAAGAAACTCCAACAAACAAATAGGGACTTTAATAAAAAATTAAAAAAAATAAAAAACATTGCAGTGCCCACTCCCTGCCCCACTCTGGCTTCTTCTGCTGCAGGATGTCAGAGGCTGAAGCCAGGCCCAGCCTGTCTCTTCCTCCTTGGTGTGGCCTCTTTGGTAGCAGTCGCTTTAGGAAATACTATTTCCAGACCTGACATGTAGAAATCATCTTATGTTTTAAGAGCATTAAGTTTCCTAGATTTTTCTTTCTTTCTTGCCCCAGTGGGAGGAGGAGAAAGACTCCATGCCCTGAAGTAGAAATAATTACCTTCAGGACTTTAAGATTGCATCCCACAGCTTATGCCATTCTGATCAAAGTCAGTGAAGAATTAAGAACAAACCGTAGCCCTCTATTCACTATTTCTTTAAATAATCTTTCTGCCTCTCTGCTTGGAGAAAAAAAAATGTTTTTAAACCGAAGACTGGTATTAACCATGCTGATAATGTTTCACATTTATATTCTCAAAGAGCATTAGTATCGTTCGATGGTTAATGCATATGACACTTCTCTCTGCACGGCAGGTCAGTACTTTATTCTCACCTAGCAATGGGGATGCAGGTGCTGTGGGATGAAGCACTCACTCAAAAACTGTCATCCACCAGTCACAAGCCAAGGCTGGAAACCAGGTAGATGGAATCGCAGATCTTCCCAACATATGCAAAACCAGCGTGGGCCAACAGGCTCCAGGAAAGATTGAGTACACCAAAATATTGTATCAATTAACAACATGATTTGTGTGGAGTATTCTCGTTCTTTTAGGGAGATATGGCTCGTGAATAACCGACAGGGAACACAAGACTGTAAAAGAGAGGTGCTACTCTGTGGCACAGACAAGAGGTGCCGCATTAACTCAGAGAAAGGATACAGGATTGAGGAGGTGCACCTATCTGGAATCTTTTTCTCCCCCAGTTTACAGCAGTTGGAATTCTCATAGTTCACAGGAGACTTTGCAATACACAGAGCACGGGTGTGTTGTACATACAAATAAAACAGCAAGTACATGCCTAGCAGAGGAGAATACGTTAGACATTGACAAATCCTGGATTTCTGTTATTCTGACTGACCTGGGCTTAAAAATTCTCCTGTACCTTAGTTAAGGTGTTACTACAAGCCTAGGATTCAGCCCAGATCCCTGCTCTGAAGAGATCACACAAAAAAGGGACTTGTAAGCCAAGCATGGAAGTGCATGCCTCTAAACCCAGGACTCAGAAGGCTGAGGCAGGGGGACCACTATGAGTTCAAGGTCAGCCTTGGGCTACAGAGTGAATTCAAAACCAACCTGGACTATGTAGTAAGGCCCTGTCTCTAAGCTATAAGGGGGAGGGTGGCACTTGTAAGACTTGAAGTATCTTATTTTTGCTGAAATGAGCTGACTTTTTAGGCAGCCCGGTCTCACATAAGGCCCACGGGTGATTTGAGTCAATTTTTTGCAGAAGAGACATAAGTTCAGTCAGTGGTTCCAAACTTTGGAATTTTGCAGACTAATAAAATATCCTGTCTTCCTCATCCTTCCAAAAAATGTGAAAGATTCAGGGATTTTAGGAATTCAGTGTTTTGTCAAGTAAGGTATTTGAGGGGGTATAAAAGAATCTGCCATCTACTATCACCATCATTTTATTAAAGAAATGAAATTCTAATATCTAATAAAGTAGGAGTGAATCCCAAAATTCAAACAGAGAATACATTTAGCTCTACAAAAACTCAAAACCTTCTCCTTGCTTTTCTCACCCCATCGTAGACTGATGGAAACTTGGCAATGTTGTGGCACCGCTGCAGACCTACAGTGGGAAACCATCGGCTTGTACGCTGTACGTGTCTGTGCATATGCTCATTAGTGGCTTAGTGTCCAGGGTCCCATCTACCCTTTTACCTTTGCCTACAAGGACAAAGAAATCCATGCCACAGACATACAAGCCTGGAAGCCACAGAGACACATGAGACTGTGCTTGTTGAGGGCGATCTCAGAGGGAACGCTTGCCTCCACCTGCCTGTCTACTCTTTCATTCATTCAATCATTCATCCGATATTTAAGAAGTACCTAAAGAAGACCAGGAACTATATTAGAAAACAGTGGAGCCAAAAGGAATTTCCAAACCCTAGTGACACACAAATTACGAAATAAGGAGACCAAGTTTCATTAAGATCTGCGAGCAGCAACATCAGGTCCAGGGATGATGGCCCCATGGGGCGCTGTGGGGTGTGAGAAAGATGCGGTAGTACCTGCTGCATCCACCGAAATATTCGTCTTTCATTGTACGTCCCCTGGTAATCATGCTGACAGCAGGCACATCTTCAGATAAGGCAGACAATGATACATTCCTGTTCTAATTCTGGAACTGCTATGCCACCTCATTAATATGGGAAAATGTGTTAAAAAGCTGCTGATAAACAGCTGCACAGAGGCAGAAATAGTGACTCCTATCACATTTGCAAGCTTTATTGGCTCTCCACTGTGGACAAGAAGCGAAGCTTAGCCCGCATATATAAGCTGGGTGATTTGCCGTAATGCTCTACTTTATTGGTAGACATTTTGCCATATCATGTCCCCCTAACCACAGCTTAAGGACACTTCTGATATACACAGCTCTGTGACAGCCTCTTTCTTAGAAAAAACTGTCATGTCACCTCATAGAGTTGTTTTAATATTCCAATTTATCAAAAAAAAGTAGAAGCTTGACCAGCTTCCGTGGTCTGCACAATTTCTAATAACTGAACTTCTACTCACTCAAAGAGCATTTGATTAAGAAAATAGGTACCAGTTACACACAAATCAGCACAAGTCCATCGAGGCAACAGAAAGTACCTTTCTTAAATGGGAGAGTAAAGTTTTATCCTAATCTAAGGCCACACCTAGAGTTAGAGAAGAGGTTTGTCTGAAATGCTGCAACCAGAGCACATTTTCCAGCCTCACAGGTCATACTCTTCAACGCCAGAAAAAAGTCCCAACTCACCTTACCTCGGGGAGGCTCAGCTTCGTGTTTCTCCAGCTACACTACTGGCTAGAGGAAAAGTCTCACCGAAGCTCAATTCCAATTACCTCCTCCCTTCCCCGCCCCTGCCTCCCCACTTGCCGGTGATAGATTGATGGCCTCCTCGGGTGCCTCCTGAGTGCACCCTGTGACCAGGGACAACAGCGCTGAGCTCGCCCAATTGATTTCCACCAGGTCTCTATTCCGACTGGGCCTGTGGCATTGATTTTCATCACTGACCTCCCTTTGACCCTTCCCCCAACAGAGGAATTACAGCCTGTTGGGGGACCCTTCTGTGCTAGACAAATACTCCGCTGTTTTCTGTGTGCTACCAGGTGGCAGCCGCTCCCTTCCTTCTGGATTGAGGATTATGTATTTGTGTGCTTTTTATATTAGACTTGATTTCTTGGCAGCCTGCTTACTTCTCATTGTTGGGGTGGCATGGCAGAGAGAGGAAGGCTGTAACGCTAGGGGCATGTTCTTCTTGATAAAAGGCAGATAATAAAAAGGTGGGGGGTTGACACACCGAGAACAAAACTATATAATTTAACTAAATGTGAAGAACCTTGGATCCTGCAATTATCCAAGCAATGCTTACAACATGGTAACTTAGAGACAGAATTTTCCTTCTGGGAGCATTTAGAGGATTCTCCGGACATACACATCACCTTTGGCCTACTTCCTCTGGACTCTGTCCCTTCTCCCACCCCACAGGAGTGCCTAAACGAGCTCAGCGTCTGTGTGCCCCCTCTAGAAAACGTGAATGCTTCCTGGCAGCATTGAAGGTAGGGGTGGGGGGGGTTAGAATTGCAAATATAGCATTAAGTTAAAGCCCTTGGTATAAAATTTGACCTAATTAAGACACTACAGGGCAAAGCATTCCAATAGCAATTACACAGGTTGTAAAGGGGTGAAGTACCTTTTAAAACCAAGAAACACTCCTGCCAGAAATAAGCGCCCTGGAGGGTCAAATGAGGAGTTGTAAATTCAGGCCGTCACTCGCCTTGACCTTAAATAGGGCACTTGCATCACCATCCATGAAGGCTGCCAGCCTGGAGGCCTCTGCAGCCAGCACTGGGCTCCCTCTTCTCCAGACCGATCTCATCTCTCTCGGGACAATTTCTCAGCTGTGACACTTGCCTCATTTGTAGTCCTGGTCTCCCTCACTTGATCATTCATTCATTCCCAGATTCTGTTTGAGCACTCACTATACTCCAAGACTTATGTCAGCTTCCAATTGTAACAACAGGGTGTGGGCTTTGGGGTGGCTTTGCTGTTTTTCTTGTTCGCCAAGAAAAGAAGTTGAAAAATGACACAGAGTGATCACGACTATAAGGCTCTGATTTGTTCTCAATCCCTGAGTATTTATCCAAATGCCAAAGAAGTAGAAATAAAATCTTGAGCTCCCCAACTCAAATTCCAGGACAATGAAGTTTCTTTGTGATCCCAAACCATGCTTGTAGAACACAAAAACAATTAAAAAGTCAATGACTGTGTCCAGCCCAGCTATAATTTGTGGATATTTTCCTGCAAACAGTTCTAAGGCTCTGATTTGGGGAAATTATTCATTGATGTCTCTTTTGAATACCGAGCTCTTATGAGACACAGGCACTGTGTGAGGTGTTAGAAATACAGAGATCAATAAGTCACATCTTTCCTATCCCTGGGAAATCACAAGTCTATCAGAAAAAGTAAACTCTCTCGTAAACACTTGAAGTAATAAGCAGTATCCCTCAGGAACAAAACCGAAAGCGAGGCACAAAGAGTAAGGCCAGCCGAGACACTATAAGACTAAGGATGAAATTCACCGGTCCTGCTCGGGTTCTCAGAACAGGTGCAGCTGCTTTAATGTGAAGGAATAAGACATGAAGGTGCAGACTCCGAGACCAGACTGCAGAGGCCAGACCCCAGGTCCTGACGGAGAGCGCTCAAACCCTTTGTGCCTCTATTTCCTCACCTGTCAAGTGAGGCTACAACTTTTCAAGTTGTTTTACAGATGAAGGGAGACAAATCTGTAAAGCACAGGCATGATGTATTCCTGGCTCCTTGTCAACATGAGCATGTTATTTAAACTGGGTGCCTTAACTAAGGACACGTAAACTTTCACAACAACGTCCTGGTACAAAAATCTTAGCTATTATTAACGATTATTTTGTTGCCACAAATATACCCTCTATGTTATAATTTTAAAAGCTTCACTTTTTAAGTTATGTTCCTGTATTCAAAGGAAAAGACCATCACTCTGGAAATCAGAACTTTAATTAAGCCCCTTTAAAACAATTGATTATCCTCCCCAGACCATGGCTTTTCCACTGGTAAATTTACCTTGTCCAGAACCTTCCAGATAACCTCCCTTCCTGACGAACAGCGTTAGGGCCATCATGACCCACCAAAGCACCGGAAGCAAGAATAACCTTGGTTTACATTTGGTAGTTCATTAGCCTTCCAATTTGTC
The DNA here is from genome assembly GCF_000276665.1 of Chinchilla lanigera. Taxonomy (NCBI): domain Eukaryota; kingdom Metazoa; phylum Chordata; class Mammalia; order Rodentia; family Chinchillidae; genus Chinchilla; species Chinchilla lanigera. The sequence continues at coordinate 17,453,627 of NW_004955406.1, forward strand.
TGTGAGGTCTGTGAGAGTTAGGACTTTGTTCTCACTTATATGTCCCATGGGACACACTAAATAAATGTTTGTTGAATGAACAGATCCCAAGCATTTAGCTGAGAAGTTTAAAGGCACTGAGAGATTAAATTAACTTACAGTGACAATTTTAGCTATTAGGAGACATGAGTCTGGAACTAAAAGTCTTCTCATCCTTACTACATGCTTCCCATGACTACAAGTCAGCTTTTACAAAGTGATAAATTGGGAGTGATTATTTTCTGTGCAAATAATTCTTTATTTTGGGGATTTGACATCAATTACTTTTAAATTGCAAGCTATCCTAGTGCATTCAAAAATTAATTTGATTTAGCAAAATCCAAAGGTGGATTTCAGAGTATCCACAATTTGTCAGTAATGTATCTGTTGCACACAGCAAATGTGGCTAGATTCTGACTCTAGGTTTTCGCTGATGTGCATTCTGAGGATGACTCACTCCATCTGTGGACTTTGGGTGGGTTTGTTTTTCTTGTTTTCAAAGAAAAGAAGTTGAAAAATGACACAAAGGGGTCATGACTGATTTATTCTCAAATTTGTTCTCAAATCTGATTTGTTCTCAATTCGTGAGTGTTTATCCAAATAGCAAAGAAGTACAACTAAAGTCTGGAGCTCTCAAACTCAAATTATTTTCATTCCAGGACAATGACATTTCATCGTGATCCCAAACCATGCTTATAATACACACACAAAAACATTTAAAAGTCAGTGATTGTCTCTTACCTTCCAAAATCACTCTTAAAACTCAAAGTCAAGGCATTTGATTTCCAAGGACCCAGTCGTAGGAAACATAAAAATTGTCTAAAATTTTCTGGCCAAAAGTTTGTATTTATTGACACAAGATCTGTCACATCCAAGTCTGGTAAGTAAGGCTTTGTGGATGTTGTTCTAGTCTGGTGCATACGGCTCTGTGGTTGTTGTTATAGTTTGGATATGGTTCAAGTGGGTCCCCACCCAGGGATTTATGTGTTGGAAATTTGGTCCCCAATGTGGTGAGAGGTGCTGGGAACCTTAACAGTTGGCACCTAGTGAGAAGCAGTTAGGTCCTGGGTGGTGCTGTCCTGGGAAGAGATTAAAGAGGTCCTCATGGGACCCCGTGAGTTGTTATAAAAGAGCAAGACTGCTCTCCCTCCCTGGCTTCCTGTTTTACCATGTGAGCTCTCCCTGTTACACATACTACAGTGTGACACCATCTGCCATCTGGTGACCCAGCCAAGGGGACCCTCAGCAGAACCCAAATGGAGCCACCCAATCTTAGACTTTCAGTCTCTAAACCTGTGAACTAAATAAACATTATTCTATACCACCTAGATTTAATATTTTGTTATAGCAATGGGGGAACAAACTAATATAGAAGCATTGCTCATGAGATGGCACTGTGTGTGCACAAACCCCAAATCACGCCCTACCTTGACCCCTTCCCTTCAGAGGCGCTCCACTGACTGCAACATTCAGTCTTTTCCTTCCTCCACATCCTATACAGCACGGGGGAAGCAAGAAAGAATTTTGTTATGGCTGTTTGGCAAATCAAAATCTGATCTTTGTCGAGAAAAAGTGTAATGCCTGACACACCATCCTATTAATATTCGTAAATGAGCCAATGCACACAGTCCAGAGACGATGTGGCCAGATTCTGAGGTCCAACTACCTGGATTCTAATTCCAGCTCCATCCTTCCCAGCTATGTAAACTTGGGCAAGATACTTAACTTCTCTTTTCAGTTTTTATTTAATTCATATGTTATATGTTGGAATAACAATACTATATCCTTCATAAAATACATACAATGGTCCTCACACAAAGTCCTCAAAACTGTTATTACTATCATTGTTATTGAAATTCAGAATATTTGACCACTCTAGCTACCCAGAGATTCCAAGAATATATCTTATTTAGTCTCAGCCTCTCATGAGGAAAACTTCATTTTGTAAGACTTCACTTCTTTAGCTGGGGCCTAAGACAGTGGCCTTCTATAATAGGACAGAGCTTCAAGCACAAATGGAGGTGGGCAGCCATTTTACATCTCCACTGGGGACCAGGAGAAAGGCTTAGAGAACCACCCGGGCAGTTGGGTATAAAGTACTTAAAATCACTTCCTCATGTGGGGGGAGCGTGGGTCCCAAGGCTGAAACCTCAAGGAAAGCCATGATTCTTAAAGATTCTTAAAAAGTTGAGTAGGCTCTCCCTCAGATGAATAGGGACCAGGAAAACATCTCATGTTGAAACAACAGGGAGTTTTCACAGGTCAGTCAAGTTAAATTAAGCTGCTGTTGACCTTGCTCCAGAAATATTCTATTATCTAGGGATATAAATACACAAAAAGGATGAAAGTATGGGAAGCAGACTCCTCTACTTAGTGAGATTGTGATGGAAACATTTTAACGTGCTATTAGTCTTTGTTCAAAATAACTTTAAATCTCATTAAGAAGCCATTTCTGAAGGGCCTGAATGAGTGACAGCCTGGCCTAAGTGCTTTACGAGAGCAGGCAGGCGTTGAGGCCCCACGTAGGGGCAACCTCAGCTGAATACCTACGTCTTATAGCTGTTGCTTATAGATCATATGACTGCACTGCAATTTCCAGCCCAAGACAGAAAACCGAAGAGGGAAAAAGTCATTCTGCTATGGGGAAGTGGGGGGGGGGGGGGCGGGGTCAGAAAAGTCTTGTAAATAGAGAAGGGGATTACACACCTATTATACTTCTCAAGCAGAAGAACCGTTTGCCTGTTACCTCGGTAGATAATATCCCGATTTTAGCGTGGGAGAAGATGTAGTTTCTTTCTCTTCCTCTTGGATGCTCAGAGGAAGAAACCAAAATGAAAGCAGCTTTCTAGTGGGGAGTCGGGGAGAATCTGAAAGCTTTGATGTTGGGCGACCTGAAGCCTGAGTCAGGGCTGGAAAGGGAGTACATCTAGGTGACTGAGGAATCCAGGCCCATTCACAGTTTTATAGCCATGTAAGAGGATTAGAGGGCTGGGATGGGGAAATGTGATAAAGACACTTAAATGGAATTTAATGGTTTATTCTCCTTCAAATTACCGAACATTAAGTTTAAATGTTTTCATATAAATATTAAATTATATGTATATAGCAGAATCGCAATTTTGCATACTACCACTCAGTTTTGCAAGGGAAATGTAGCTTCTTTATTCCCCAGCACCGATCTATTTTTCCTTCAAGTTTGTACTCTACTGAGGAGCAGGAGAAAAAAACAAACTTAACAATAATGTTTCAGGCACTTCCCGTGTAAGGAGCATCCTTGGGTCATTCCTTTATTTATTTGTTTTGTTTTGTTTTGGTATCAGGAATCCAATTCACGACCTCAGGCTTGCCAAGCAGGTGCTGTGCCTCTGAGCTATATCCCCAGCCCCCATTCCTTTATTTAAAGAGAATCCTGTTTACTCTCTCCTCACAGATGGCTGGTGGACATAGGGCCTCTGAGCCACACAGTGTGCCCTATTCTTGCTCAGGTTGGTCAGGCCTGCATTTGACCTGTTGTTCTGAGGCCCCACTGGCCCCACCTGACCTCTAGGAAAGAGCACAATTATTGCTTTTTGGAGTCCACATGACACATGGCTCCAGGGAGCCAATGGCTCTGCCTCAAATCACAGACCTGATTATCCCCAAGACACACTGGACAAGTTGCCATGTCAAAGCCAGCTTCCTCCCAAGTCTGGAAGCTTCTCCCAGTACATGGACTACTAACTCCAGTACTTTCCCATCCTGCTTAATCCCCCAAGCCTCCACCTGTACTCAGTTTTTTTTTTTACTACAACTGGTTTTAGTCAGCTGAACTGTAGAATGAGGGTCACCTTTAGCAACACAGCTGATAACTAAAAACTTTGAGAGACCCCACTTCATTAGGCCCCTACTGGACCAACTTTCCTGACCAATGGGCAATGGGATTGGTTTTAGCCAAGCATATACAGATGAATGGGCATATTCTGACTTTGCCAGAATGAAAACTTTCAATTATGAATTAGCATGAATAGTACGAACCTCCTCCCTCTCTAGTACATAAAATAACCGCCCTTTTCCTCCTCACAAAATGTGCTCACTGCTGTGTATTGCTTTGCCTGGGAAGTAAATCAGCTGAGTGCTTCCCAAAAGTAAGCCTCACAGGAGGAGGATATGTGAGCTCAATGTCTGGGGTCTGTGTCTCCCTCTTTGGCCTTCGTGCTCCTCCTCTGCAGCGTCCCTTTTAAAAGCACAGCCCTTGCCCTGTGTCGTTGTTCCCAGGGACACTGCACCTCATGACTCAGCATTGCTGCCAGATGGGATGTAGGAGGAGAAGCAAGAAGGCCATATCTTAGAAGGACCTTTAAATTATTATTCCCACTATAAACTTAGATCAAAAATGAAAAATCCATGCTTAAATTCGGCAGGCATAAGGCGAAAGGTTTTACTTATTAGATTACACGCTAATAATTTAAAACATTTATAAAGTTGTTAGCATGCACCAGTCAATTTTCTAAGACCTTGATCATTCAATTCTTTCAATGTCCCTCTAAGATAGGTATTGTTGTTTTTATTTTTATCCTTCTGAGGTAACCTTGCCCAAGGTTACAAAGTTAGGCTGTGCAGGAGTGAGATCTAGGCCTAGACAGTCTGGCTCTTGTAAGACTCATCTCCTACTATCATAGTACTGCCACTGGGTGTCAGTACTAAAACCAAGAAAGAAAAGGCAACTGCATTTACTGAGGACCTGCTAGGTGCAAAACACTTATGCAAGCATTTTCTAATTTAAACTAAGAGGTGAAAAAACTTTTCAGGGAACAGAATATGCAGCATTTAGTTAGTGGAATGACAAGTTTGTGTCAGAGGAGCTTTTGTCTATGTTTTTTTTTTAACTGCAAAAAATGGTAGCACTAGAATAGACTTGGGAGTTAAGAGAACAGTCCCCAGGTTCCTCATTAACAAAGGGCTTTTTCCAGCTATTCACACCTGCTCACACAATAAAACCATTATTAGAATGACTTCAGGGAAGAGACCATCAATGTGTTTTTCTCCCTGTGCAAAAAATCAGCCAGAGACATGCATTTGCTATAAAATTATCCGGGTTTAATCGCTATCAACATCAGAACCATAGTACATTAAAGTACAAAACCTGTATGTACAATTACACATACAAAAAGTGTTCTTTGTGAGGAGCAATTTTCAGCAAATCTGACAAACAGCAAGAATCATTCCTATTTTTGGTTCGCAAGGAGAAATGGAAATTTCCAAGATATCCCCCTCCTCCCTCTGGCTCCTGTGACCCTCCAAACATCAATTTGCAAAGGCCTGAGGTAGAAAGGGAGGTATTAACAATACCAGGCACTCATTCCTCCCTCTTTACGGAAAGGGTGAATTTTTAGGAAATGTTTTCCACCATTTATTACACTGATGTTCCATCCATCTGCATCATTAGGTTCAGTAGTTACCATGACAATATGATGCCTACAGCAATCTAACTTGATAGCCAGATGCCATGATGTGAAAAAATAGGACCAGCTAAGAAAGTGAGAGAAATATAATTAATCTGAACCACATAGAAAATGTGCACAAACCGGGACCAGGAGAAAAATTGCTGAAATGTCATTGAAGAGGGAATCATAGAAGGGCAGCAATAAACGAGTTTCGGTATAAAAACTTTGCTAACCAGAGTCGTGTATTCGGTGATAAGCAAGACTGAAAAAGAAGTCAGAGTTGGTCTGGAATACTGCTCTGAGACCCTGTTACAGGCCTGGTGGCACCATCACTGACCCCAGCTGTAGGAATCTTAGGGCCCTAACTTTCTTGAGGCTCTCACGCCACCATCGTAAGTGCTGTTGTCATGACACTCTGCTCACTTCCAGGCTGCTACTGTTTCCCAAATTTTCCATCTAATGTAATAAATTCCATCATTCTGAAGTTAAGCTTCAGCCATGTCATGAGAGGTCCTATCCCTTGCCTTCCAGGTGTCAGTGGAGGCTGCAGACCTGTACAACCCTCTTTAGGGTCTGAATATGACAGAGCGGATGGGAGGTTGAGAAAAGGGGAACAATACAGAAACGCTGCTTCCAGGAGACAAGTCTGGGACAGGGGGTTGTTCTCAGCACGGCTGGGTTGGATAGCGGCGCTGAGCCAGGCGGTTTGGTGGATTCAGGCTGGTGGCCGTGGAGAGCTGGAAAAGAAGAGCAACTGCTGCACTAGAGAACAGCCCCCCGCATGACTCTGCCCCACAGTGACTAGTTGGCTTAAGCGAGGGCAAACCGAGCACCTCTAACGTGCTCCAGCTGCAGATGGCTTCCCAAGGTTGAGTTCTAAACATCAGCCTTCACCTCTTGACTATGCTGAAAAGAAATCTGACTTTCTATAGAAGGGAGGCCAAGTGAACTATCAGGAGGGCTAAGCCTGCCCCAAGTCACTGAGGAGCAGGGAGCCGGGCTTCTCTCCCAGTTTACAGTGAGCCCCAGGCCCCAGGACAGAGGAACTCTGCACTCCCACCATGGATACCACACCAGCTACATCTCTGGTATCTCAAGGCCTTTGAAAGGTCAAGACATATATTTATATCAGGCTCATTTACTGAGCGTGTTCTAGGTGCAAAGCACTGCACATACATATCTGTGAGGTAGCTATTAATAACCCACTTTACAAATGCAGAAACTGAGACTTACAGAGGTTAAGTTTTTGCCTAGGCACTCACATGCAGCAAGTGACAAACTGCAGTTATAAATCCAGCCTCCTCAGTAAAGCTCTGTGCTCCTGCCCCGGCCTGGAGTGCATCCTTACCTTAGGAACCTGAGATGGGTTGTAGAGAGGCACTGCCCCTCTCAAGGGGGGAGAGGGAGGCAGGACACCAGGGTTGGAGTAGACCTCAGAAGAAACACCCTGTGATGGAAATATAGAAAATCCAATCCATGCCTATTTCCTAGAATGTCCAGGTCTTCCCTAGGCATCAACTTTGGCCAAGAGAAGTACATGGGAAAGGTTTCTTATAAAACTCTGGAAATCTCCAGCAAACAGACGGCTCGAGTGGGCACAGTGAATACCCGGGCCTGGGGTGGCAAAGCAGAGGCTCAGCGCTGCCACACCTGAAGCAAGTGAGAAGGAAAAGCTGTAACACACCAGGTTGATACCATCATAAAAGGCAATACCAGACACTTTAGACACCCTAAAATATGACAAGAGCATTCAAACCAGGCTTCAAGAAGCGAAAATGCTTTCCTAGCAATAGGCATGAAACCCCTAGCTATGAGGGCAACTCGTGAAGAATTTATCCCAGCCCCAGTCAAGGGCACTAGTGAACTCCAGTCCCTCTGAGACAGGGGAAGAGGTGATCCTAAGGAAGCTATATGGGCCGAGCTGTGTGCCTCCAGAACTTCATCTGGTGAAGACCTGGCCTCCAGTATATTGGAATGTGATTGTATTTGAAGTCAGTATCATTAAACAGGTCATGTGGATGCCTAATCAGACATGGAGGGTGAACACAGACACACAGAGGAGACACGGTGTGAAGACACAGGGAGAAGATAGGTAAGCACAAGCCATTGGGAGAGGCCTCACAGGAAACTTTGATTTTACACTTCTAGTCCCTGGAACTGTGAGAAAATAAATTTCTATTGTTTAAGTCTACCAGTCTGTGGTACTTTGTCATAGCAGCCTGAGGAACTAATACTATAAACTAATATGGAAGCTTTATCCATATTCCCCATGAGGCAGCCGCATCTCCAGGCCCCACATTGACAACTCAGTCTTCACACACAAGCACCTGTGGGAGTCCCAGGCCCCAGTCCATAGGCTGCTCACCTCAAGCCCTGAGAACCCTCCAATCCCAGTGCTCTCAGCTGGGCCTCCACTGGGCAGAGATTCTGGGAGCTCATCACTACCTACAAGGCAATGAGTTAGAACAGCTTCCTCTGCTCAGCACTGAGCAGTATCCACACCGACAAGGTACCACCCAGCCCCAGGAGCACCAGGAGGACCACAGTTGACTGACCAAAGGACATGAGCTTATAGGTACCTGTGCCCCTGGAGAAAGTACCTGGAAGAGACAGGGACTCAAGAGGTAATGCTGGTGAGACGCTCTGGTTAGTCTGGAGGGGAGAAGATGCTACGGGCGACTTCTGCTTTGTAGAGGGGGAAAAAAAGGCAACATTAGGGACATTGGCAGTTACCAACTTCATGCCAACCTCTGGGTATTCCTACACCCATAATGCTGGTCCCCACCCACAACTGCCCCTGGGGTTCTCGCCCCAAAACACCATTTTCCTCCTGCCATTCCTCTGGTCAGTAATCCAAATTAGCTCTGTTCCTAGCCCTCTGCAGTTTAAATTTTTCATCCTAATTTTTAAGACCTTCATAATCTGCCCTCACACACAGAACAGATTTATTTCTCACAATCTCCCAACACAAAGCCTCTGTTTCATCCAGACTGGGGCAGAGCCTGGCACTACACTACACGGTGCTCAGGAAATTTCCTCACAAAGCTCCCGGGAAGGTGCTAGGCCCCGCCCACAGCGTTACCTGCGAGTCGCTGCAGTCTGATGAGGCTTCTTCAGACGGGCTACTGGACGGCTTCGACCTAAACCAGCTGAACCAACCAAATCCTGAGCTCTGAAGAGAAAGGGAAATTTGTTAGGCCTGTAGGTTTGTTTCTCCCCACTGAACATGAGATTAGCCTCTCCCAGTATGGGAGCAGGAAAACGGAGAGAGGAGGACACGACCCAAGTAGAGACTCCCAGTTCTGCTCCACCGCTTAGGGAAGGGATGGGAGGAAGGGGAAGAAAAGAACAAGGCCTCCACCTTTGTGTTGTCTTTCACATCTCCTGACTTTTCACTCTGTGCAGCATTTGAGGAGGGTTTTTTATCTACTTCGTCAGAGGACGCCTCCTCATCCTCCTGGACTGAGACGCTGGAATTTTCAGAGAAACTTCGTGCTCTGGGAGCCAGTGGCACCTGGAATTTTGAAGAGAACTAACATTCATGTAGCGCTTGACAGGTTACAAAGCACGTTCCTTCCACCTGACCACTCAGCAAAGCTGGGGGTACCCTTAGGGGATTATATCTTACTGAGGGGAAAGTAAGGCTTGGCCATAAAAAACCGACAGAGCCAGTCCCAAACGCAGACTTCAAGTTATCCCTAACCTTAGGAAGTTGCGTGTGCTATGCTTTCTCTCTGGAAACCATTTCCAGAACTATTCCAAGGCCTGGAGCCCAGGCATGTAACCTCTTGCTGGGGATGAAGAGGGCCTGGAAGAACCACCCAACACCACCCCCACCGAGAAAAAAACAGAATGCAGCAACCAGGGAAACTAGCTCATCTTAGAACTTACTTCCTGACAGACTCACTCAAGAGCAAGTGTGAACAGTGCCCTCCCCAGAGGACAGCAGAAAATGCCCACACCTCTCATATTAATTTTCCTTTACCATGGTACAATATGATTGCATAAAGCTTACTGCTACAGCCACTTTGAGGTGTGCGACTCGGTGGTGCTATGTATACTCAAAATATTGTACCGCCACCAGCACCTTCTACCTGCAGCACTTTTTCATCATCCCCAACAGAAGCTCTGTACTCCTCAAATATGAATGCCCCACTTCCCCTGCCCCTGCCCCTGGTCACAGCCATTCTGTTCTACTTCCTGGGCTTTCCAGTTTACCTCATCTCAGCATCTCGCACAAGTAGAATTGCTTAACATGTTGTCATTTTGTGTTACATTTACATTTTACACTCTCCATAAAGTATAATTGGCACAAATGCTGGCAAAAATACAGAAAAAGCTTTATTATTTTAATCTAATGAGCATGGCGATTATAAAATGCCAGGCACTGATCTAAGTATTTTCATATAGTGATGCCTTTTTAATCTCTACAAAAGATCTCTGAGACAGGTGTCATTATTATCATCTCATGTGACATACAGGACAGCCAAGCACAGAAATGTTAAAGCAACCTGTCTAAGGCCATACTGCTGGTGAGTGTTACTCAGTGAAAAAGTAAGCACATGAAAATATTAGTGTGTCCTCACCCACCTTACTCATTAGATCTGGCACTATGAGACTTCTGGCTCTCCCCTGAGGTCAAAATGATCATTAACAAATGTTTTGAATCAATTCAGAACATAGAGGTAGTGTGACAGTACAGCTTAAGAGCCTCACGAAGAGGCCTGCCAGAACTGCTTCAGAAAGTGACAAGAATGATGGGATAAGTAGTGTTCAAAGAGGAGGATTCCGAGGAGGACCGATGACAATATGTCTTTTACTGTAAAATATTTTTTTTATTTAAACATTCACCATATGTTTTGATCACACCATATGTATACATGGAAAGAACCAAAATATTTGGCTGTGGGACAATGAAGTTTGGTTCTTTTTAGGATACTTTATTTTTACATTTTTTATAACAATCATGTACTACCTTTTCCCGTAGAACAAGCAAAACAGTAAATCATAAAAGTTTTTAAAGACCTGAAGCTCCATCATTACTTGAAAAAGCTACATGATATAATTCCTCTAACCAGGCAAAGCCAAAGAACATCTTAAGTTTAGGATCAAAGCGGCCCATTTCTGAGGGAAGAGCTGCATTCCGTCAACAGCTAGGTGGAATGATGAATTCAACACGCGCACCTCCAACACCTCACAGCCTAACTGAGAGGAAAAGACAAGCAGCCCCTGCTGCAGCCGTATGAATCTTTCTTTGACATAAACCAAGACAAGATTAAAATAGGTAAACATCAAGAGTATTCTACAACCAGGCAGGGTGTGGGAACATTTGGTGCAACAGAAGGGGCTGCAGAGGGACAGAGGTCCGTGGAGCCAAAACTAAACCAGCTTTGTGCCTGCCTCCTTCCAAGGTCAGAGGCAGGCAGGACTGAGCATAAGAAGAGCACAGTCCCTTTCCCAACGCCCAGCATTTGGTGTGGAAAGAAGCAAGAAGACACAAAGCCCAGCGAGGAAGGGAGAGGAGCTTGCATGTGGCTAAGAAACCAGGGGCGGTTGGAAAACAGCCGAAGCACCTCAGAGTGGGCAGCAGCATCTTTTACGCCTCGTCCTCTCACCTGAAGTGTGGGAACGACACTCTGACCATCATAATGCTGGGAGGTTTCTTGAGACACTGTGTTCTCTCCTAAGGCACCAAACAGAAATAAAAACAGTAAACCTGGAAGTGTGTTTTCCCCGCCATCCAGAGGAAGGTTACTGGGGGCACAGTGGCGTTCCTAGCAAATCAGCAAAGCAGCAGGAGCTCAGAGCCCACGTCCCCCAGGGGGTCACAGTAAATGACTGCCTGGCTCCTTCCACTCCAGCCACCCTGGGACATGTTGCTCAACCTAAGTCTATGTCCCAAACATCAAGGTCACTCCTTAGGAATCTGGGGATTCAGAGCAACATGGATCTAGATCACGGGGATCCTCCACCTTCCCTTCCAGCTCGCCAAGGACCTCATCTTCGAAGGCCTAAGAGCTACTCCTCCTGCATGTTCCCACACTGCTCCCTCACATTCACCCTGGGCCGTCTAAGGTCTGATGGCCTGGAAGAAACGTGGGAACAGGACAGCAACATGATCCCTGCCACAGTTCCTGACTATAAACTCTTGGGTGCAAGACTGTTTCAGAAGGAAGATCAGGCCTGTGCCACAGTGCATATGAGACACGGGTCACATTTTCTTCATGTCTCTACCCTGTGGTTTGTCCCCTAGACACCGTGCAAGCCAAGGAGGGGGACGCGGTGGCCCCGTTTGCCCTACTTTTTAGGGTGCTGGCAAAGAACCAGTGCAGAGGCTGCCAAGGAGGAGGACCTCAGTGAAGAGCGGACCCTCCTCCATGTCTTTCCCCACCTCGGCCCTGCTGCCTACCCTGGGCAGGGCATCTCCCCACCTCCTCCTCTGTGCCAGGGTTCACTGCCAGGGCACCAGCCCACTGGCAGTCTTACCAGAGGCGGGGTGCATCTGCGGTGTCTCCTCCCAGGCCTTTCCTCCAGGAGCCCCCATCACTGCCGCACTGCCACCACCATCGTCACAAGCCCATGGAGGGTGGGTCTCAGGAACCGAGGAAAGAGGTGCTGGCGCCCCGGTGTGCCCTGTACCTCCTTCCACTGGGTAGGGGTCTGTAAGGGGAAGGGGCTGCTGTGGGCCAGGCTGGGTTGGGCCTATCTGCTCAGGAGTTAGCCTCAGGATTGAATGGGACCCCACAGCCTGACGTTCTGAAAGATCCTGGTAGAAAGAGTCTGAGGACAAAGGACAAAGAGGAAGAAATGAGTGCTGGGGATATAGCTCAGTGGCGTAAGCGCCTACCTGGCAAGCACGAGGTTGTGAGTTTGATTCCTGGTACCACAAAAAAAAAAAAAAGAGGAAGAAGTGAGACCTGAAACGTAGCATTTGGGGACTAATGGCCCCCAAAACATTCCTGCTCTTGTCCACTGCGAAAGCAGTCACGGGATCTGGCTGGCTGGCTGATGTGGCTCTCATTAACATAATGACAAGCAGAGATCAATTCCCAGTACCAGAGAGAGAGCAACAGAGAGAGACAGCTCAACAGAGACAGAGAGACAGAGAGAGACAGAAACAGAAAGAGATGGAGACAGAATGACAGAGACAGAGAAAGACAGAGAGAGATAGGGACAGAGAGAGGAGAAGGAGAAGAGGGAGGAGGAGGGAGGGAGGGGAGGGAGGACTGCAGGACCATAACCCCTCTCACCACGGTTTGCAGAAGTATTTCCCTCACTTCTTGTATGATCTCTGAGCCACTTAGCCTGAGAGTTCAGAAGGTAAAAATTACCATCCCATCTCCCATCTAACTCTCCACTTTTTAATGTTGGGGCAAGCGCTTCCTCCCTTAAGAAGTTCTTTATGGAGTTGAATATTTGAGACATAGAAAGCTTTCAGTTTGAAAAACAGAAATGTAGGCTTTTTGCAAATGGGAATAGGAACAAGAAAAGGAGCCGGGGAGGGGAGGGAAGGCGGGTGGAGGGAAGGGGACCGAAAGAACGAAGCTGTGCATGGACAGGCACCAACTCCCCACAGTGAATGTAACCACTGTGTGTTACAAACATGTACTAATAAAAAACAAAATTTTTAAAACCCAAATCAGACCTTAGAAATGATGGCTTTGCTTTTAAAGAGACAGAGCACATTTTCATCAGAAGGGACCTTGCTGCTAAGATAAAGCAAGTTGTGGATGGATGTGGGAAAGGATTGGCCCAAGGTCCCACCTGCTCCATGGAGCAGCAGCAGACAGGGCCATCCAGAGATCCCTCCGGCTCTCCTCACACAGCAGCACCACAGGCCCTGCTGCAGGACTGCAAGGCTAGGAACCCAAACCAAAGCCCTCCCTCGGTTCCCTTCCCCTTGCTCATCCCTGGAGGAAGTGCAGGAGGCTGGGGAATGGCCTGCGGGGAAGAGATGAGAGCCCTTGCCAAACTCCATCGTGGAATAACTTGGGGACAGAAGGCCTGCCCACCGGCCACCCACAGGCATCCTGGGGAAGGAGTAGGGATGCTGTGAAAACACACTGAAACATATTTCCGTCATAGTCATATGGCAAGTATCACTCGAAACTTCACAGCTTCCCGCGACTCCAACACTAACATACTATGTATGTAATCTGCGATTTCTGGCCTCAAGAAATTTATCCAGCTGGGAGCAAGGTACTAACAAGATGAATTAGTTAGCTAACAATGCAGTGCAACCTGTAAAACATTCAGGTGTTTAAAACCTGGACTGTGAGGCAGACTGTCAAAGCGGGGGATTCTGGAGCCTGGCAGGAGCTGTGGGGAGGAGGTTGCTGGACCAATGGATCAGTTGTACAAGGACAAAAGGCACCTGGAAAGGGAAGGGTGGGTGTTCCCTAAATTAGTTTACCTCCTTTAGTTCAATCATTTGGGTTTTTTTGGCGGGGGGGCTGTACCAGGAATCGAACTCACGACCTCACGCTTACCTGACAGGCGCTGTGCCACTGAGCTAGCTCAGTTTTGAGTGTCAGTTCATCATTTTGCATACCTGTTCTTCCTTTGGCTCCTGAAATATCTGAGTGAGCAGAACAAGGATCCCTGATGTCTTCCATTACCTTTTGCTATTCAAAATAAAGTAAAATCCTTTGAAGCAGCACAGAGAAAAACAAGGACTGGGAATGGGGTAGTTGAAGGATTACATCAACAAGAACCTTCCAGAGGAAGTGACAAGGTAAGGGAACCTCGGCCGACTGCTCCCAACCGGGGTCGCACACAAGGGTCCCACGTTCCCAGGTCTGCTGTGAACAGGTAGACAACCACAGCGCCATTCATCGTCCCCAGAGCAAGGGGCAAATGGCAAGGACTAAACTGGCCTCAGAGTCTGCAGCAGAGAGAGGAAGAAAAGGCCAGGTGTGCTCTTAAAACCCTACTTCATCCTTTCTTCAGAGTGGAAGAAAGGAGATGGGGGAGGCCCTGCCCCAATTACTGTTCTGATTATGGCCAGCAGCTTTTGCAGTTGTCAGAACCAAAAAGAAAAGCCCGGAAGTCTTTTAAGCAATTGCCCCACATTACATGAAAGTGACACAGCTCCACTGTGATCCATTGTCCCTCACAGAGACAGGGAACTTTGATGGTCAGAAAGCGCATTCTCTGGGATTTCAGGGAAGGGTGACAAGAATGCTTAGAACGAACGACCCTCCCCTCCCTGCCAGGTCACATGCAAACAGGAAAGGGGTTGCACAGTGGAGAGAGGGGGCAGAGGGAAGCTCAGAGTCCCGCCCATCCCAGACACAGCCTGTGTGTCAGGGGTGACCGGAGATCTCACAGTGACGTGAGCGGCCTGGACTTGCTATGCCTATTTTATGTCTAGGGCAGTGAGGGAGACACAGGCCCCGCCCACTCACCCCCAGCTCTGCCCCACTCACCTCAAGCTCCTGCTGCAGCCTCCGCAGTTGTGCTAGCCAATCTGGCTCCAGGTCCCTGTCCCCACGGCGCCTTTCTAAAACCAGCGGGTCTGACAGCTTCAGTTTCTCTGCGAGCTGGGCCGGGTTCCCAGACAAGTCAGGAACACAAAGTAAGAGGGGCAAGAAGAGAGAGAGTAACCCCGAGACGGGGAAGGAAGTGGGGAAGGGGAGATACAGGGGGGAAAACGAGGAAGATTAAATTATAAAAGTCATCAAGAAACAGCAAATTCAGCAGCCAGCCTCCCAAAATTGCTAGATAAATAAACAATTAACTCATTTTGGTGTTAAATGCTAAACAAAACACAGAAGAAGTGGTGTCTAGGCTTCCTTCCCTTTACAAAGTCCTCTCCCTAATAAGGCTTCTCAAATTTTGGCCTACCTAGGAATCACCCAGGACCTTATTCAGAATGCTAATTCTCATTCCACTGGTGTGGGTAGGTCCTGAAATCTGCATTTCTAACAAGTTCCCAGGTAAGACTGATGCTACTTTGTATTCTGATCTGGATTTGATCTTTACTCCAGTATTGTATCCCAAAACCTTCTAGACCCTTCACCCTGGGGCTCTGAGCTCCTTAGAACCATCACCATATTGCAGGAAATTTCAGAGTATGAGGGCTCAGCACCACCAATTTTATTGGTTGCAGAACTCAACACGAGGGCCCCATCTAAAGCAAAACAAAAATTTAAGGGTAGGCTGCCTTCCGACTCTCTAGCTAATGGATTTTTCTTCAATTAATTGGAACAACTATTTGCCTGATTGCTGTTTCTTCCCCAGGAACTAAGGGATGATATGTTTTTTGTTTTCTTTTTTAAATGTATCCCACATGTGATAAAATATTCCATGCATTTAAAAGCATTTTAATAAGGATCATTTCCTATTTTAATCACTAAAATATGTTTTCTAAGCCTGGCTTTTGTAATTAGAACAGCTCACCATAGCACACGGTTTTACTGTACCAGAAAAGCAGATGCAAGAATGAATTTCCCCGAGTAGCACATGCCGGGCTTCCAGTCCCTCCTCCCCACCACCCCCACCCAGCACATCAGGCTTGTGCGCAGGTTGGGCTTCTGCTTATCACATCCGGGCACGCGTACGTGGTCAAAGACAGCCGTGGGCACGTTTTTCAGCGTGCTCAAAGAAGATGAAATGTGGAGTCTCAGCTGTTCTACCACAGCTTTCTCTGAGCACTGAAGATAAAACACCTGCAAAGAACCTTTGAGACGCTCACCTTGATGAGCTCCACTAATAGCACAGGGTGACTGCTCTGTCCCTGGCTCAGGACAGCTGCACCAATGGCCTCGCAGTAATGCAAGGCCTGGGATGCCAGGCCATAATC
This sequence comes from Chinchilla lanigera, assembly GCF_000276665.1. Taxonomy (NCBI): domain Eukaryota; kingdom Metazoa; phylum Chordata; class Mammalia; order Rodentia; family Chinchillidae; genus Chinchilla; species Chinchilla lanigera. Next base: position 17,469,872 of record NW_004955406.1, read on the forward strand.
TGCCAAACGGGAAGCATAAAGGAGCTTATACACCTGTGAAGAAGAACAGGCCCAGTGACAAGTCCACCCAACCAGGGATAAAAACAGAGAGAAGGAACGTAGATAAAACCTCTTGGAAATCAGCTGACTACCAGCTTCTGCTAACTCCGACTTCCAAATATCAAGGGCCCTGTGCCATTTGGGATATTTGCTCTATGCATAGTACAACTCCAGATCCAGCCTGCAGCTTCTGCCTTACAGAGAAAAAAGCAGGGGTGGCTCACATCGGCTTACTGTGCCCTCCCAGGCCCTGGTCCCCACAGAAAGGCACTGGAGAGCCTCTTACCAGCAGCCCCCATCCCCAGAGAGACCGGTGTATGTGGAGCACAGAACCAGGGCACACATGAAAAAGCAAAAAGAGGCCTGGTACAAGGGGCTTTCGGCCCAGTGGTGAAGGTAGACAAATGCAGGAAACAAGTAAGCATGCGTGGAAGCAGGGCGGACACGGTGAGGTCAGCACGAGGGCTGGGACGCCAGACAGACCCAATCGAATCCAAGCGCCACGCAAACTGTGGCCCACTGGGTACCTCCCTCCCCTCTCTGCGCCTCAGTTTCCTCACTGCAGCCTGGGAACGATAACACCACCTCCCCAGTGGGTGTTGGAAGATTAAATAAGATCATCCACATAAAGCACCTAGAACAAACGTTATGCAGAAGCGAGCGGATAGTGCGCAACCCCTTGAGCCTGTCTCCTCTTTTATAAAGGGGCGTGCGGTGGGTAATCGTGCCTGCTCCACAGAATTAAAACTAATGCACAAGAACTATGGTGCACAATCCCGGCATGGAGAGCACAGTCAATAAAACTGGCTAATGTCTTTACTACCGGCCCACAGCAAGGTGAAGGTAAGAGAGAGGTGGGTGATTAGAGCAGAGAAAGGAGAGGAAAGTGTCTGCAGAGCGGCCACAAGGGGGCGCTAACTTGCTGGACGGATGGGTCTTTGGCAAAACATAAGGATGATGGCAGATAGGTCATCTCTTCACAACACAGTACTTCGTCTCCGAGGTTGTCTCTGTGTGTGTGTGTTGTAGGTTTGTGTGTTGTTAGTATTGCTCTGTGCACTCTCACTACTGCACACTAAAGGAAATACAAAGCACCACCTGGGAAGGCCTCAGCCTTCAGAAGACAATTTCTGCCCAGGTCAGGCTCCTACACACAATGAGGGAAGAAAACGCAGGGCCAAGTGGGTTAAATGTCAGAGCGGGCTTTGGAGCCGGCCCTGTGGCAATGATCTCCCCACTATATGCCGGGCACTGTCCCAGTGTGTGACGGAAATGAACTAGGTTGACCTCGTGCCAGTTTCATTGCACAGCCAGCCCCCCAAACTCCACCTCAGAGTGAGACCACCGGGCCGCCAGGCCAGGCCCGCCAGCAGGAGCAGATAGAAGAGGCTTCACGGTGCTGGGTCTCGGCCCACATGGGAGACGGGATAGGAGGATGACGACAGGTCAGCATCCGTCATCGGGAATTTAAGGTGACAGCAGCGCGCTAAGCAGAGACGTTGAGAAGAGAGGACAGACCTGCAGCTTGGATGCTATTTACAAAGTGAACCCTGAGAGGCAAGAAAAGAAGTTGAAGGCCAAGGACAGCAAGGAGGAGGTGGGGGCCCCCCAGCCCCAGGCAGGGCGGCTGTGAGAGGGCGGCAGGGACTGGTGCTGCTGGCAAGAAGCGTGAGGGGACTGAGGATGGAGGACCCAGGACTGCAAGCGATCTGCACATGGCAGGAACGAGGCAGGAGCCTCCAGCACAGAGGCCTCTGCAAGACTTTGCTTTCGTATTGTGAAATACAGACCTTTAGGGGACATAAAAAGAAATCCTAAACCTTCCCGCTCTCACACTAATGAGGAAAAATGCAGCAGATGACTTAGCCCCAGGTACTACGTGCCAAAAAGCAAAGCTGAAAACCAGGCTGCGCACAGCCGGCTGACACGGCTCAGCAGAGAGCCATGCCTGGGCTCTGTTACCTGGAAAGAAGGAATGAAAGATTTGGGGCGGCCCAGCATCTGGCAGTACTCGAAGATTTCCGTCCTCTGGAGAGCCTCAGTGGTTGCGAATTTCAAGAACTCTTGACTGCAACAAGGAATAAGAACACAGAGATTAGGGTGGGGTGGGATGGGTCCTAGGGGTGGGCAGGTGCCACGGGCTCCGTCTCGGGCTGGTCCTGGCGGCTCCGAGACAGGAAAGCGACTCCAGCCCCAGCATGGGCGTGGGGCCTCTTCTCCCTCCACCACCTTGAGCCTGGGTTAGGAGCAACACAGAGCTCTGCACCGGGCCTGGGAGGTAGAGACACAGGGAGGGGACCTCCGGTCACCTTGCCAGAGGGTGGAACCCCAGGATCTCCCCTCAAGCACACTGACAGTTGGCCTTTGAGCCCTAAAGCCCGGTGTGTTGCAAGAACTCCAGGCCAGCCCAAGCATGCTAGCACAGAAGAGTGGCCATGTGGCCCTTCTGGGTCACGGAGGAGAAAAGGCCAGACGGAAAACAGAGGGAGAGCTGCGCAGAAAACAAGCGGCAGTACTTGGGTTAGGTGTTCAGTCAGCCAGCGAAGAAGCAGGCTGGGTGAATGTGATCCAAGGGCCTCCAGAGTCCCACAGGACCTTGCCAAGGTGTCCAAAGTCACAGTCACTAGAGTATTCCTGGGAGACAGGACATGACCTCCAGCAATTTCCTCATGTGTCACGAACATACGAGGGGAAACGTATTGTCCCTAACACTCTTGTCCACTTGGCCCAGATGGGCCTGGCCGATATGCTAACTGCACACACACCCCGACTGCTGCAGAGAACAGGCGAGGGGATGGGGGGGGCGCAGCAGTGGTCGGCAGCCGGGGCCACAGTGACAAACAGGCACACAGGCTGCGCTACCTCAGCCGAGCCTCTCAGCCTCTATGCTCTGGGACCCCTCCTCCCTAAGTGAGGGTTGGAAATATACCTTCTTCGTTGAGGGAATCATGCAAGCAAGTGGCCAGTGCCATATAAGACCTGTAACCTGTAACTGTTAATGGGAAGGGGATAGAGAGATCCAGAACAGAGAGGACCCGTGAGGGAGCTGTTTATCTGCTCCTCCATTCTCTATTCCTGCTCCAAGCGCTTAGGTGGTTCTCACGGGCGAAAAGCCTGATGTCATGACCAGCAGGGAGTAAGTGACCACAGAGGCTCTGAGGATCCTATACACAGTCGCTGCAGGGGGACTAAATGTAAACTCCTTCCACTCTCCACTTTGCCCAGGCGGGCTCCCAAAACAGGCCCTGGGCTGCCTAATCGAACTGGAACCTCCACGCACAAAAATTTTTTTTTGGAGATGTCTGGTTGTGGAGCCAGGCTGCCACCCCGTGGCCAGAAGGGAACACTACAATCCAAAGGTACCAGCTGGCAACTTCCTGGAGCAGGACGTGAGCCTGAGGCCTCCTGCCCTTATCATTTTGCCCACAGCAGCCCAGGAAAATAATCTGAAGGGAACCTGCAGTAGCTGAAATCTACAGAAAATGAAAAAATCTCTCCATGAATGCAGCAAGGGCTAAAAGAATTCCATGGGAAACACCCTTGCCATTTCCTCCCCGCAGAAGGTCACGTACCTGTGGCTACTGCCCAACAAGACCAGAAGGTCTGTCTTCACAGTGTAGTGGCCGAAGGGCACACGAGCCATGAGATAGCAGAAGTGGGCTGCCTCCACATACCCCTTCGCAGCTGCGGGAAGAGCAGAACAAGACCCAGTCATGGAGCCCACCCATGGCGTCCCACTGCCTACGTGCAACAGAGAGAGATGAAAGAGTGGATGTAGGGGTGAGAGGGGAGAAGCCTTGTGAGGCTAAATCAATGAACTTCTCAGGTCATGAGTCACAGATCCCCCAGCCCAGACCCCTCCCCTACCAGCAAGCTTGACCTCAGATATTGCATTTCATTTCTCTCCAAGCAGAATAAGGCACTATTTCACATTCCCCCTGACGGATTTTTCATTAGGCATTTTCTAAACATTTCAGTCTTTCCTCGGGATGAGAATGGACTAGAGATGCCCACAGCTGAGCACAGACACGGGCTGCTGAGAGTAGCAATTCCCGAACTAGGCTTCTGGAGGCACAATCGCAGCTCCTGCTAACATCAAGTAATACAGGGCTTTCCCAGCCCTCATAAAAATCACCTTAATTACCAAATTGTTCTCCGTTTTCAAGTGTTCTCCTGTACATTTTTATTGCCTCAAAATTAATTCAAGTAGGTAAAATACCTAGCACAGTGCCTGGCACCCAAGCAGGGCCCAAAAAAACATTGGTCCCCTTTGGTCGAGAGTGCTGAGCGAGCTGCTATCCCCCGGCACAACCTTACACACAGCTGTCCCAAGTTTCACAGAGCCCCGTTTCTCAAAGGTCCACAAGGAACACCGAGATTCCTAGATCTTCTTCCCCTTGACCAAGCTTGGGATGCACTGATCTTCTGTCCCTTGACCAAGCCTGAGATGCACTGATCTGGAACACTCAGTAGCCCCTAAATGCTTGTAAGGCTGCACTCACAGAGAGGATAGAAGTAGACTACAGAATTACTAGGGTAGTTCAGGCAAAAATGGAATCTCCTGGCTGACTGGGCCAGGTCCCTGAAGCATTAACGGCCACAGGAGGTGAGGTGTCCCCTGCGTTAATGCCATGTAAAGAGAGTATCACCCAGGGGTAGAACATCAGCTGCTAGGAGGTGGCTCTGTAGCACAGAACACCGTCTCGGGTGCGGCCTGCACGGCTTGCAGTGGGAACTCTAAGAGACAACACAAGCAGCGCACTCCTTCCCCTGGAATTTCTTATATCAAAACATGGAGGGTCCTGGTCCTGGAAAGGCCTGAGCATAGACTCCGGCCCTGCCCAGACTCTGAAAATCTAAGGACAGGTGTGTAAAGCTGGCCGGGAGATGCCCTAGAGAAGGGGGGCAGTGACAGTGCAGGCTTACCCAGCGTGTCCCCCATGGTGACCACTGCACGCTGGTGCAGCTCCGGGTCCCCAGACTGATTTGACAGAATCACGGCCAAGTGGGGCCTCCAGTCTCCCCACTGCTTGTCCCCACAGCACTGGAAAATAGCAGGAAAATCACAGAGACTCACAGAATCATTCAGTACCTGCCCAAAATGTAGGTAAAAAAGGCTGCTCTCTATTTTTGTGGTTTGGAGGAGTTTGGGAAATCCCCGTTATACTGCCTGCAATGCTGCATTTACTGATTTAGAGTTCTCTTTAAAAAGAAAAACTAGAAGGGTAAAAAGGCAGACAGATACCTACAGATATGTACATACATACGTATATACATAAGGAAGCTGGAGATAACTAATTTTCAAATTTCTTCCCAGTGCCTCCACCCCAAAGAGCTAGAGCCAGCACCCCGCAAAATAACACTCGGATATTTCAGTGGGAGAAGGAAGATCAAACGTCCTTATCTCACAAACAGAGGAGACAGTTTCAGCTCATCACAGAAGTCAGGATAACACCGGGCTGCTTAATCTCTTGCCAGATGTCTCCTGCTTTGTGGTCTTACAAAGTCCTTTTACATAAATCCTGTTACTTAACCTTCATAACAATCCTATGAAGTCTTAATTCTTATTACTCCTTAGGAAGCAGAAAACAGACCCTAAAGACCCAGCCAGGCAGCAGAGCCCACCAGGGGGCAGCAGAGAGTCAGTACAGAGAGAAATGAGAAGAAGCCCGTATAAAGGGTACTTCCCTGTGGGTTTGATGGAAGGCAGTACCTCCCCTAAGAGGAGAATTTCAAGGAGGACACTGTCTCTTGGAAAAACAACCTCATGTCATAGAAACAACCCAGGGTCTGGATTTGACTGGAGTCATGCCTCATACTAGCTGTGTGACCTTGAACACGGTTTCTGAACCTTTGTTTCCTCATCTTTAAAATGAAGATCATAATTTCTACGTAACAGGATTGCTACTGATAGTAAAATAAGATAGTGTGTAAAGCACATAGCATAGTGCTTCACACTTGGTTTGTCCTTTATAGAGAGGTACACACAAACACACACCCAGAGGACTATAAGCTTAGCAGAGGAAAAAAGTAATTTGCAAGCCTGTCTAACTGTAATTTGTCACATAGACGGGTAGAACAGGAGGTTGACCTTAACAGCTAACATCTGGAGGTCAAAACTATTCACAATTATTTAGTGTTTGTAAATATCTCAATGAATAAAGATGCTTTTGCCAACCTCATGTTCTATTTAATCCTTGTTTAATTCGGAAAATGCATTATAAACGGAGAAGAAGAAAGAGGCTCAAGAACAAGAAGAGTCACAACAGTCATGGCAGTTCTCATTAGCTCCATGGCTTAGACCATGAACTGTACCCTGTGCTAAGCCCTTCTCCCGCCAGCAATCACGCCTACTAGGTTCTACCCTTGCCCTCATTTTAACACATAAGCCAAGCCTCTCTGCTGGATCCAAAGGAACCAGCAGAAAAAATCCTTTTTTTAAGAAAAAAAAAAAAAAGAACACATATGTCTCTCTAGTTCTGTCCTACTCTAGGTGATTTGGGGGAAAAAATCAGTATATAATGATCTATGAGTAAAGAGAAAAAGCAAGGAAACATTTATGCACTAACATAAGTGGACCAAGCATGGTGATTGGTAGGTCTATATATTCTCTCTTTAATTTTCACAATAACTCTCTTGGTCATGTACCAAAATCTCCACAAATTTGAAAAATGGAGGCTTTGTGAGATTAAGTAACAGAACCAAGTGTGCACACTGATCAGGAGCAGAGTCTAGGTTAAATCTGTGATGAAACCCACATCCGTGTGTCCAGTTGCCACATCTGTGTGTCCAGTTGGAAAAACAACCTGATGTCATAGAAACAATATAGGGTCTGGATTTGACTTGAGTCATGCCTCATACTAGCTGTGTGACCTTGAACACACCACTTTTTTCACCACACCACTCGTCATATGGAACTAAGTCCAGCCTTTTATTAGATGTTAGCATACTAGACATTCTCGTACCCTAAGATCAAACACTGCATTGGTGCATCACTTCTGGCTCCTTGGTTTGCTCACCTAAAAGTACGGGAAGTTGGCTAACTCTACTCAGTGCAGTGACTCAGTGGACCATAAGCTGATTATATCACTTTATATATTTCCCACTTCATAACATGAAACCATTTCACTGCAGAGCACAGACATTTCAGCTGAACTGTGAGGCACACTCTATGTTTTAAAAATAGCCCATTGGCCGGGTATGTTGGTACATGGGTATAATCCCAGCACTTGAGGGGGTGAGACAGGAGGATTATTGTGAGTTTAAGGCCAGCCTAAACTACATAGTGAGACCCTGTCTCAACCCACTCCCCCAAAAATAAAATAGCCCATTGGTTTAATGATGAAGGCTGAAAAATAATAATTTCTCTTTTCTTGGAGTTATCTATAAGCAATATGAAGAAAAAAAAACACAAGTGTTAAGTCCATCTTCATTAAAACTAGTTATCAGAAAAAATCCAACTACAGTTCAAGAAAAAGGCTGCCAGAAGCAATGGAGATTGAATGAAGGTACATCCAAGAGGAAAGAGGGAGATAATGAAACAACTGCTTCTGTGAAGCCAGAGCACAAAGCTGAGTTTTAAAAACCTCAAGAAACATGATGGACAACAACAGGAGATAAATGTGCCCTGCACAGTTCAGGAAAGAAGTAGGACAAAAATCAAAGAAAAAAAGGCAAAAATGGGGGGGCTGGGGATTTAGCTCAGCGGCAAAGCGCCTGCCTGGCAAGCGCAAGGTCGTGAGTTTGGTTCCCAGTGCCAGAAAAAAAAACAAAAAAAAAAAAAAACAAAAACAAAAAGGCAAAAATGGAAAGGACACAAAAGGAAGAAACACTAGGGAAAATGAGGGTAACAGAAAATAGAAATAGGAAGGAAGGAAGGAAGGAAGGAAAGAAGGAAGGAAGGAAAGAAGAAAGGAAGGAAGGAAGAAGGAAGGAAGGAAAGGAAGAAAGAAGAAAGGAAAGAAGGAAAGAAGGAAGGAAGGAAAGAAGGAAGGAAGGAAGGAAGGAAGGAAGGAAGGAAGGAAGGAAGGAAGGAAGGAAGGAAGGAAATTCACATGTGTATGTATAGTTATATGAATTCCTAAAAAACAAAACTAAAATAATGGAATGAGACAAATATTCAAGAAAATTTCCCTGAACTCTGAGAGATGCATGCACATATTTAAAAGTCATGCTATATCCCGAGGAAAAACTGACCCAGTTAGCACCATGCTATATCCTAGTAAAGTTATTGGACTTCAAATATAGAGAAGGAATACTTCAGAGCAAAAAGATCACGTCTTCTATAATGGGAAAATCCTCAAGCTGGCCTCAGCCTTCTCCTCAACCACGTTCAACTCCAGAAGATATAAAGTCTGACTTGTCTGGCTCTGAAGGACAGACACACACCAGAGAAGTTCTTCCCCCAGGGAAAACGGGGTCAGCCCAGCTGTGAGAAGCCTGGAGATCAGCAACACTTCTTCAGAGAAGAGCAGACTCCCGTAGTACTGTGCAAGCCAAGGTCTTTAGAGTCAGACAAACCTGGGCCAGTTATGACCTGACTCCTTCCTAACTCCATGATCTTGAGCTGTTTTGTACCTTTCCATCTCAGTTTCCACATCTGAGGGGAAAATAGGGATAATAACTCCTACCTCCATGTATTAACAGAAATAATATGCATCAGAGCACTCAGCACATGGTAGGTAATTAAGAAACTGTTGTTACTCGTGTTTCACCTTGAAAGCCATCCTTGCATGCCTGAGAAGTCCCCACCCCACCCCCAACCCTTCCTGCAGATGATGGTGTGTGGAAGGAATCCTGCCCTAGAGGGTACCGTGGCTGCTTGTGGAATTCTCCCCGACATGAGCTGGAAGAGGGTCTGCAGGGGGTCGTTGAGAGCCAGGGTGCTGGTGAAGCTGCAGAGAGAAAGAACAGTCAGTGGGGATGAAGCCAGAGGTCTCAGCCCACTGCCAACACATAGGCCTTGCCTATTTCCACTTTATGTCAGTGGCTTCTTTTGGAATGTGATCATCTCTTTGCCCTCTGTTGTCCCTTTACATCCTCCTTTTGGGGAAAGCAGCAGCACCTTCGTTCCATCACAAGCACATTGTTTGGGGATATTTTCTGCAGTTCGGCCCTGGTGCCTTAATTCTGAAGTAACCACTTCTACAGGCCTGCCTCTGTCAACAAAATAACGCACGCACATCTCGAGCTCACGTGGAGCTCTTCTCCGGGGCCCTTCCTCCCCTGCAGCCCTCCTGCACACCACGCCCAAAGCTGTCGCTGTCATCTTCCTGGCTCATCACAAGCCCCGGTCTGCAGAGCTTTCACTGACAAGCACTAAGTGGCCATTTTCAATAACCAAAAAGGCGTAGAACAGGGACCATTAATGATCTTGCTGATGACAAACCATGGGATATGCTTAACAAGGATATAATAAGCTCTACAGCTGATTTGAGATTTAAGCAAACTCGGTAAGAGATATTTTTCACAATTCACTGGGCCCCATCAAAACTCAATGGCCCAAGGCAAAACTCTGTAGCAGAGATGTAAGCTACATGCTGGGGTCGTGGGATGTTCATTTTCAAAACCCAAGGGAAAATCGCCCCTCAGAACACCAGTTCTGAGTTAATAGCACCCTTGCCACAGGAGCTCAGAACACTCATCGTAATAGCACTCCTCAATTCCAGTCTCCGAGCATAATGAAGTGCTCAGCAGGCTTGCTCATCCCCCAGAACAGTGAAGGTGACAGTAATAAAGAGACAGCTGAGGCCATCCTGAAATATGGCCTCCCAGGCAGGGTGACGGCCACAAAGAGCACAGACTGAACTTGCAGTGGAGGGGTCCCTCTTCTCATCCAGCTCTCTGCCTCATGGGACTTAAGGCCAATTCAAACCTGAGTCAGGAGGGTAACCTCTGAGCCTGATCACACTCTAGAAGATAAATGTGTAGAGGTAGCATCCTTCTCGCAGTCCGACCCCAGCCTGCTCCTTACGGGAGAGACCCCATTCACCTCTGCCATTCAAAGTGCTCGTTGGAGCCTAAAGCTTATTCAGAAACCCTTCTTCAACACCCCCTGCCCACCACCGCCTCTCAACACTGATTCTTTTTCTCTGTGTGAGCCTTATCTGGTTCTGGGTTGGTTGCTCCTCTGAGTCCACTCTGGCACCTCTTCTACAGCCTCAATTGGCCCCCACCAAGACATTGACTTCTGATTTCCAGTCCTGTGAACATCTTTTGCTACCACAGCTCATGGTCCTGCTACCTGTATCTCCACCCACCTAAGCTAAGGTGAGGCACCACAGCAACGCTGAGTATCAGGCATTTACTTACTCCTAAAGCTCTATCAGTTGAACTTAAATACCCACCTATTCCTTCACTAATGGAACTATCTAGAAGGGCCCCTCCAAAGATTACTAAAATGCAGGACTTTGTTTTCAGAAATTCTGATTCTGGAGACTATGACTAAAATGTTTCATTCCACTTAGCAAACAGAAAGAATGCCTTTGACACTAGGCTGTAAGAATCTGCAGAAGAGAAATTCTGTCTGGCTCAGAAAAGAGAAATCGGAAACTGTTCGGAGTGTGGGCTTCTTTGTACAAGGTGCATTTTCCCCAGGCTGACTACTGCCCCAGCTTTGGAGGGGAGGCGTTTCTGCTCCCTTAGGCTCCTTTGCAAGTTGGACTCACCCACTCATGACCCAGTTGTAGGTCCTCGGGTCCATCTTGCTGGATAGGAACAAAGCATGACCCCACAAGTGGTTCTTCATCGCCCACTCCAAGGCCTCCTGGAAACCAGAACATCACATCCATTAATGCCTTGCCCAGCTTCCTCCAAAAAGCCAACAAATTCCCCAATGTAGGCGTCCCTGCACCCTCAGCAGTAGAGCCTCAGCTGCCAGGGAGACTTGGAGTCTCCTGTGTGCGTAGGAGGAAGGATGCTCAGAGAGGCAGATTCTCATCAGCATGGTACCTTCCTGCAGGTGGTCCACATCTGCAGCCATCCATTATGCTATTCCATTCCCTTCCCTCCAGGCATGGGTGTCGGACAGCCTTAACTGTCTAGCAGAAGTTACAAAATAATTACAGGAACCTATGTACCAAAAATGAGAAAAACTCTCATCCCACGGAATGAGGCTCAAGTAGGAGTAGTGAAAGAATCTTCACGAGAGGCTATTGAGGTAGAGTGCATTTTTTTTTTCACAACTGTGGCAGAGACTGACGGTTCCTTCCAAAATCCATGTTCTCCTTCCTGAACAAAGAGCTGCACCACATTTTCCCTTCTGCCTGGCAGCTGGATATGGCAGAGTCTAGGCCATGGAATGGAAACGGAAGTGCCAGATGCCACTTCCAGGTCTGGCCCATAAAACCACCCACACCAAGTCCTCCATGTGCTCTACCCATCTGGCTGCTGGAAGGGAGAGGACTCCCGGGAAAGCTCAGAAACTCTAAAAGGGTGGTGCTTCCAATACGCCTGAGTCTCACTGTATCATGGAGGGACTCATATTCTTACATAAATGGCATCCTATGTAAGCCAGTGTACACAGGAGTTGGCCTGCCTACCTAGTGCCAAAGCTAATTGCTGTTAACTATCAAATGCCTCTATAGGTCAAATTAGTAACACTATTAATTGAGTAAGATGAGCTAGAGCTACAAAATTTAAAACACACACACATTCACCTTTTAGTTCAATTTTCAGAATTATTTAGGAAGGACCAATTTATATGTAAAATTTTGAACTGGTGTTAATAAATTTCTTGGTGTCTGCACCCAAAAATGTGATTTATGGGTGGCAAGTCACTGGGGTAATTCCACCTCCAAGTTCTTTGATTACCCCAACATCTTCCATTGTAATCTTATTGGAGAGAGAAAGGGAAAGAAAGACAAAGAACAAATTTTTAAAGCAACAGTTGAAGAATTCAGCCTTACAGCCAAAGCAAGTAAAATATGACATTAAAGATTACTTTTTAAATATATTTTAACAATTTCATGGGTTTTTTATTTGAAAAGGGGGAAAGGGAGTTATTAATGCTTAGCTGGGCATCACCAGTTTATTCAAACATCTGCCCCTCCAAAAATGTTATTTAAAAATAAGTAAAGAAATTGAGAACTTACATTGAAGTGGTCAGTCTTGCACAATTCCAAAAATACTACCCTAGTCAAATGCGAATAGAGATTTTAAAGCTGTTTGTTATCCGGCTCCTCATGACTCACTCTGAACCCCCACAGTGCTCCTTGTACCCCTCACTCACTCACCTTTGGTGCAAGTGTGAAAGGAGATGAGGTAGGTGGTAGAAGCTCAGGTTCACAGTCAGGCTGCCTAGACCTCAGGCTCGGCCCTGTCACTTACTAACTTTCCTAATCTGTAAACACATGCAACAAGCATAGAACCTAACTTACAGAGGTTCTATGGAGATAAGATAATGCATGTGAGATGTAAAGCAAGTATCTGCCACATAGAAAACCTTTTTTAAATCTCTGCCTTTATTATTTCTGGAATGGTCATTGCTCACCTGTCTTAAAGGTAGACTTCATAATTGATTTATCTCTGTATGTCCCACTGAGTTCAGTGTCTGAGAAGTAGTAGCTTCTAATAAATGTTTATTGGATAAAGGAATCACAGGTAAAACTGTAATATATATATTGATTTGAAATGATTTTAATCATATATTAAATATTTTAAACTACAGTACTTTATTACTTTTCCAAAGCATCAGCATAACTTTAAAATTAAACTAGATTTTGTCTGTTAAATTCAGGCAGTCAATAATGCTAAGCACACCTGAGGTACAGTGACAGGAATATTACTTGTAAACAACATTTCTGAAAACTAATTTAGTGTACATATCAGGAAACATTTAAAATTGCATAGTCCATATTCCTTGCTCCATACTCAATAAATTCTACTTCTAGGAATCTATCCTTTAAAAAAATAATGAACATATCAGCCAGTGAGGTACATAATAAAATGTTCACATGCAATAATTTGTAATGGATAGCAGAATTGTAAGAAGCTTATATTTTCAACTATAGTGGATGGACTAATATATTTTTTCCTACTGGCACTACTTGTCAGAGATAAAGGGTTTGTGCGGCAGGCACAAGGCCCTGAGTTCAATCTCGAATGAAACGAAATGGTGCCATTAGAGCACATTTAAAGCCTTAGAGGTACTTCTCCACATAAATCTTAAATCCAAAAAGAGCAATAAACAATTGTACTTATAATTTCATTTTGATTTTTAATATACACATGAGTAGATGTACCAAAATATTAAGGTCTTATCCTTTACTAGTAGGACTGTACTAACTCTATATATAGGTGTAAATGGTAAAAACACCTACAACGGTGTTTTTATTTCCTTCCCCAAACCTTTGTGAATTTCCTTGATGCTCTAAAATGTACTAAAAAATAAATAAATAAAGTACAATGAGTATGTACCGTCCGTATAACTGGAAGAGGGATGAGTGGTGGGTAGGACGTGGTACCTTTTCTGAAACAAGCCTGGGAGAGGGGGATACTCGCCTTCTTTCTCCCATAGTAGAGCAGCTTAGTGAACTTCTCCAAGATCTGCTCGGGTGTGTCCACAGTGGGGGGGATCTCCCCAGTGAGCAGGTTGCGGGTCCCAGTATTCATCACAGGCCAGTGCTCATCGGTCAGGTGGATGAGGTTGGCCACAGGAGGCTGTCGCTTGTATTTCTCCAGTTTTTTGCAGTCTTGCATCAGCAGCTCAGCTATGTCAGACCCCACCATGGACTGCAAGGCAAAAGGAGTCATCCTGGGGGCCAGTCTCTTTCGCGCTCATGTTGCCAACCCAAGTTACAGAAGAAGGGTGCCAGGCATCTCCCTTCTTCCTAAGGAGGACAATCATGCAAACACAAGGCAGTCCTTTCTTGGATTGCTGTATTTCAAACGTCAGCTTTACTGTGATGGTGATTTTCTGCCTGTCAGGACCGATGGAGCTTAGTGGAACCATTCACAGCTTCCCGGTGGTATTATCTGACTAGTACAATAACCCAGGACCTGTACACTAATCCCCAGCCAGGGGAACTGTTCAGCTTAGCAAACTGGTGTTGACATTTGAGCAGTGTTCTCCCTAAGGACAATGTGTTGCTCTTTAACATTGCTTTGCACATCATACCACAACTAAATCTTATCTATCCCATGAGTACTTCAATTCCAGTCCAGCCAACACCTGTCCTCCCACCAAAGCAGGAGCTTACCCCATTCTGGCGACAAAGAAGAACTAGTAGTTGCCAAAGTAGAGCTGAGTCCCTGCTCCCTGGTGTCCCAGATTTGTGGCTCTGAGCTGCTTTCTGCTGGCAAAATGTCATAATATCCACCTTGTGTACATCTTGCCTGTGAAGAGATTTCAGGAAGCAGAGTGAGCAGACAGACACGTTCCCTGTTCAGGACCCAGGTCCCCTACAGTGTGTAGGTGCTGGCGGGGCTAAAGTTGAGAATACAGCCTAACAACCCAGGGCTGGATGGCACACCTCTACCCACAGGATGGTTATTCTCCTTTGAACAGGAAGGGACATCAGAAATTCTCTTAGACCCCCCCCCTCCATTTTACAGCTGACGAAACTGAGGACCAGACACTGGAAGTGACCACACAGAATATCAGGTAAAACTTTGGAATCTGATGACCCTGGGCCCAAATCTGGTCTGCCACTTTTCAGTTTAGACAAGTTTCTTACCTTCTCTGGTCCTCAGCTCTTTCTCCTCCTTAAATTAGGGATAATAAAAGAACCTACCTTTGTACAGAAAAAAATAAGCAAATAGCACAAGTGCAATAGCATAAGAGCAAAAATAAGCAAATGATACACATCAAGTGCTTCATAAATAGATATAATTACTTGCTCAATGTCATTCAATAAGTCAAGTCCAAGTTAGGGCCAAGTGCTTAGTACCCAAGGTAGTTCTGCACCCGCACCCATATACCTGCGTAGAAGACATAGAGACAGCACTCATTTTTACCTAAAGAAGCTTTCACATGCAATACAGGGATTTTCTTGGAAGGGAATCCTCAGGATAAGGATATATTTATATAGTAATGATGATATTTGAAGGGTTTCCACCTGCACAATTTCCCTTGACTCTCACTGCCATGGTGCGGAATGGGTTTTCTCAGGGGGAAAACTAATGTGCAGAGAGGACGAATGGACGTGCCCACCGTGGTAGCACAAGTTAGTAGGATGCCTGAACCCAGAAGCCAGGTCCTCTGACACTCAGCCAAGACTCAGGACAACAAAGGAACACTGATTTTTTGGTTGTTTTTTTAATCAGAAACAGAACTGGACATTTAAAAGCTGTTCCACTTTGGTCCTGCAGAGGGCAGACCTACACACTGTCCAGTAACTGGAAATGATAGTTATATCTCAAAAAAAAGGCACCGCTGCAAGAATGGTTTCATGTTGAGATCCACTCGCCAATGATTTCCAAGGCTATCCTCCACTTTTCCACTAGTATCTATGAAGTGCGTGAAACACTAAAACTTCCTACCATGTAACCTCTACAAAATGGAATCAATTTTTAGATTTCCAAATTAAGCTTATTTTTATTTCTGGTCTTCAAGTATCAAATAGTTTCTCAAAATAGCTCAGGCCACCTCGAGTTCTATTCAGCAGCACAGAGAACTCTGTTGCAACTGGGACAGACATTGTCTTCCAAGGAAACCTAGAACAAAGTCCCAGAGTACTGATGTGGGCAGGATGATTTTCCAGGTTTTAAGAGCCCTTACTAAGCAGCTCTTACAATAATTCACCTGATCAGGGGTCCTGAGAAACTTCTCATTTCCTCTTGGGCCTCAGAGTCATTAAGAATAACCTGAAACAGAAAATCAAATTGATCTTGAAGACTGTTCTACCCAGTGCCCCTGTATCAGATCTCAGGGCTGTGGCCCAAAGGAGTGGGTCTGCGTCTTGTGAGACAGCAGAATAACCAAAGGGAGTATCCCGTTGGAGATGAGCCACTAGCATCTCAGAGGAAACACAGCTCCAGCATCACTTCTTTCAGGAAAGAGCTCACCATTCCTGCATCCTTGGATCCAGGGGCCACATGGCCAATTCCTCACAAGAGTATCCCCTCTTGGAGATGCGCAGGCTCAGGCAAAGGGGAGAATGGAAGTATGTCAGGAGTAATTGGGTAATCAGTGTGCCAGCACTGCCGGTACAGAGCCTTGTTTACCTACCTCCATGCTATGCAGTTCAACAAGGGGCACCTGCCCATCCGTGGGAGAGCTGGGACACACACACACCAGCTGACCTCCTGGTCCAAAACTCACAGACACATGAGGGACGTAGAACTTCATGGGCGTCTTGGGACCGACTGCCGAGACAGCCCCTGACCAGTGGACATTGTTCACATTACTCACGCTGTTTTTCTTTAGTTTGGAAACATGCCACAGACATGTTTCTGTCCAAATTTCCCCTGGGGCCCAGATAAGACTCTAGGTGGGCTACATAATTAGAAGAAACCCATGATCCATGATCTGCTTTGATTTAAACCTCTGAGAATATGTCAGAATATAAAGCAAGGATTTGATAATTTGATCCAAATAATAATGCACCCAGCCTGGATTCTTATTAATAATAAGAAACCAAGAAGTCTCTGGCTGTTGTGACTTCTACGCCCATAGCAATCTCCTACAACAGACAAAGCACTTCTGCTTTGTGCCCTGCTGTTGCCTTTCCCGATTCTCTCTGGTTTTCACAGTCTCTGCCTGTTGCTAAAAGCATCCCTGAATGCCTCCTGGCCCAGCCTGAGAACCAGCTATGGTGCAACCTCCTTTACAAGAGAAAAAGTGGGAAGTGTTCACTTCTGAGAAGCAGCTATGGTGCAATCTTCTTTCTCTTTTACAAGACCAAAAGTGGGAAATAAAGCCAAAGTTGGCTTCTCTGCCAAGAAGACCTGCGTAAGAAAATGGGGCAATCATTCACTGCCACAAACACAAGGTAGAGATGACTCCCAAGGGGCTTGCCATCCAGCTTTTCCTCATTAGTTTCAACCAAAGACAGCGATCACTTTAGTACTCACCAGCCTGGACTGGACTCCAAGCTGCTGAAGCCACAGGATCATACTGCTCAGAGGCGTCTGGCATGTACTGACTGAGCTCATAGCTGCTGGAGCTGAGACCAGACTCACACTGCTGGAGAAGGTTGGATCTGCTGGTCAGTGACTGCTGAAAGTTAAAAAGCAATGAAAACGTATGGGAAGGAGTTTCAGGGAGCTGGTCCACTCAAGTGATTCTTCAGAGAAACAAGAAGCAAAGTCTGAAGGGCTGGGGATGTAGCTCAGTGGCACAGTGCCTGCCTGGTAAGCGCAAGGTCCTGGGTTTGATTCCCAGTACTAAAAAAAAAAAAAGAGGCTGAAGCTCCTGCCTACCATAAAAATGCAAAGTCCCCATTAAATACAGTGAATGTGGTTATGTTCAGTTGGCAGGGTTTTTGTTGAAGGATACATTACGGCCCAGTGCAGGCCCTGGACCTTAAATTCAGATCTCAACTTTGAATCCAACAACCTCCTCCTGTGACTTTGAACAAGTGACTTAAGTTACCCAAGCTCAATACCTTCATTTTAGATAAACACATTTGTCCTGTTGCTTAATCATGTGTTCATTTACCAGCTACATTATGAGCTGCACTATGCTCCTGGTACAGTGCTTCCCCTGGGGATATGGATATATAAGAAATTCATGGAACTTACATTCTGAAAAGATATAAGAAAAATAATGGATTCAAAACTCTTTGTACACTGAAAAATGCTATACACACATGCATGACTGCTGATACTGGCTTGTTGATATTCCTCACAGTAATAGATGCCCTACCCTGGTAAGTGCTACGTATACAGAGAAACTCACCAAACATCATACATAGATAATCAGGGAGAGAATATTAACACAAGACTATCAGACATTAAGAGCTCCTCTCCATAGTACCTTTGCAACTTTTCCGTAAAACTAAACCTTCTCCAAAATTAAAAATTTATTTAAAAAATTAAGAGCTCCATTTTGTGGCGCAGCTGGTACACCCATTATGATTTTAGAGGAAAGAGATGAAAGAGTCAGGAAGGATTTCAAGCCGTGCTTTTCAAACCTGAATTAAATGATTCTAGCAACTTTCCATTTCCTGGTTAAACCAAATTGCTAATGCCCTGGGGTCCCTAAACCCTAACACTTAGTGGCAGCCTCTTCTCAAGGTCAATTTGACAAAAATGCAAAAGGGGCAAGATCAGCACCTCAGACCCATAAGACTGAAGCAGGAAAGCAGGGAAGTGGGGGAGGTGCTGAGAGTGGAGGAGTAGAGTCCTGCAGACAGCTGGCCTCTGGAGACCCCCATCCCTAAGGGTCCTGCCTGCCACTGCTGACAGGGTCAGTTGTGACGCATAGCTAAGGGCCTCCAGCCCCATGTCACTTCAGGTTACCTTATTCTTTGGGGCTCCAGCTGGCAGATTCTCTGGAAGGAGTTCCCCGGGCTGTTCCTGTCCCAAGCTGGAAGCAGGGTTGTCTTTGTAAGTATTCCAGCTGGTAGAGCTGCAGAAAATGACAGCAGAGGTTAGACAGGTGCTGAGCCAGCCAGCAAAGCTGAGTGCTTGCCCTTAGAAGCTGCCCTGATTCTAAGGTCAGCACAGATGCCACAGGGAGAAGCACTTCTCTCCCATTCCCTACCCAATGTATTGATCCCAGAGAAACAGGCACCCCTGGGTTCTAAGGACAATTACTAGAAAAGTGGCCTCAAATCCACAGACAAGAGTTGGTCCCCGCAGTCTGCCAAATGCTTAACATGTTCATGATGGGGCCATAATTCTGATGTTTCACAGCCAGCTGGCTCTGAACCCACTGGTGTACCTGCATGACTGTCCCATCAGGCAGCTTGTACCACCAGGACTGTGCCACGCAGTCTGATGCATGTACCACCAGTGGTTCAAGTTGATGGAAACATGTTAAATGAGAACACTTGGGTTGGTGAATTCTGGGCTAAAGAACCACGTGTGCTTGGACAAAAATCTCTTCCTTGCTCTGCCTTATGCCAGGGTCGTGTTCCATCTAGGGGTCCACAAGTGGGCAGAGGAGAAGCACTCCAGTCCCAGAGGAGAAGCACTCCACCCCAGTCATAAGGACTTTGGCAAGACTACATCCATTCTGAGGCTCACATAGGATTAAGAGCTCCAGTAGCCTCACAGGACACTACCCAGCCCTGGTTGAAGAGCAAGAAGCTCCTCAGAGATAAGAATCTGTCCTCCCAGGGAGAGATATACAGCAGACCTGGGCCATCCTGGGCTACTCCCATGTCTTGTGGCTATAACAAAAGCAGATGGGTTAGTAGAGGTGAGGGATCACCGCCAGGTACCTTAAGATTGGCCTAAAGGAGTCAGAGTTGAATGAATTTTGTCAAACTGGCCTCTCCTTTCACACTTACTGGAACTGGGTCTCATGATTTGCTCCAGATGGACTATTCCAGTTTTCATGATTATATTCACTGAGGTATTTTTGATCTCCATGATCTTCATGCCAGACATAAGGACTCCCCTGCCTTGGTACTGCACCCTCAGAGAAAACAAAACAAAGCCAGGTCACTTGTTGTTTCTGAAGTTCTTTCAGAAAGACACTAGTGAGCTGTGAAGCAGTTATTGGAACACAGTAAGTACGAAAATGTATTTGCTCTGGAAGCTGGAATAAGCTCAGTGGCAGGGTGCTTTCCTAGCTTGTGTTACATACTAGTTTGATTCCTAGCACTGGATAAAAATGCCAAATCAATGAGTCAGAGCTGACAGCACCTCTCTGAGCCAATTAGCATGGCTCTATCCATGTGCTCAATATTGGGGATCAGGGTACATGTGGGTGTGGGTGAGTGGGTGTGTATTCAACACTGAAACAGATTTTCCTTTGTTAGCTGGTCAGAAATTGCCATTAGCCCACACCTGTACCTGTCAGTACAGGGTATCAAACTCCTGTTGGTGGTACATGACTGCCACTGGAGGGTGAAATGATAGATGCATATCACAGCCCAGCACACATCAGATGCCCTTAAAAACTGACTTCACTGTTACTTCATCAGTAACTATAACCACAGCTACGAGGAAGAGGCAGAGGAAAACATGTAGTGCAAGCCATGCACACTACGGTAACACCACCGTAAGTTTCTGTACCGTCATCACATGCGAAGGGAGGCCCTTTCCTCTCTTCTCAAGACATTAAGGAGCAGGCTCTCTGCTGGTGTCTCACCTGCCCAAAGGGACCAGTGGCCTCTGCCCTGTCTGTCAGGCCAGCTGCCCCCCACCCAATCCCGAAAGGCTTCTTGGAGATAATTCCACACCTCTTTCCTCCTGCCGCCGTTTCAGGTATCCACGGTAGTAATAATTTCCATAAACGTATTCATCCCTCAGTGCTGGAGAGTAGTATCTCTGATAGGGATCCTCGTAGCCCGCCCTACAATATTACAAAAAAGTTCAGCCATCTGAGGATGAGTACAGAAGCGAAAGAAAGCAAGGAGCACTGGACAAACTCAACAACCTCAGGGGCCACCCAGTCCAGAATCTGCCTGAACACCACAGTTCATTCTGAGCCCTAGAAACAGAAAATCCAGGATCAGAACAAGAGGAAGAAAGACCCTTGTTAGTTACATAAAAAGGCTGTGATTTTTATTGTAAAACAGTAAAACTCTTTTTTATTTAAAACTCTTTTTTTAAAAAAAAATCTATGTTTTAATTTAGAGCTCTTTTTTTAGTAAAACTCTTACTTCTCAAATATACACATCCACCAATACTCTGCCCAGATATTATCTGAGAAAGCCCTTCCAGAGAAGATTGTAAGAGCCCAATATGTTATTAAAACTTCCATCCACATTATGTATAGCAATGAGATGGAAAAGGTCAAGTTAGACTTTCTTATATCTGATTATTTTTATTGCCTCTGTCCTTTATATGCCTTCCTTTGAAAATTCAGCAACCCAAAAAGAACAAGGAAATAAACATCATGTTGTTAGTATTAATAATACTTTACCAGTTCAGAGGCAAAATTCTGTATGGTAATTATCAAAATTTCAATGCTAAATCTGTAAGTGCATAAATGTCATCCTAACTGGAAAAGCTAGAGTAGAACATAAATGGCTTCCAACATTCCGTGAGATATTTAGTCCAGAACTATTGATTAGAATTCTGCAGGGTCAGAGAGGAATTCCTACTTCTCCAACCTAGAATTATAACGCTGTGGCCTCTTCTTTCTGAACATAAAACCTGTAGATCTATATCTACCTTTGTGAGGCAGATTTTCCTTAAAGTTCTCATTCATTTAATACATTTATAGTGTATGGCCTACCACACTCCAAGAACTATTCTGGGCACTAGGACACTTTCTGGTGGTGACAGTGTTATGCCAACACCAGAGCAGTGTGGCCCAGAGACAATAAGCAACTTATTATAGGGTCCTAAAAAATAAGAAAATCTTTTCCTTAGTCTACATACATGGCCTCTTGCAACCTCAAAGCAAGAAGTTCCCATTTGTGGTCTTGAATTTCTACCCTCTACTCCTCCCCTTGTCCCCAGTACCAGCTGCTTTAAGAAGCTCCTGGATAAAGAGGAGGAAAATTCTATCTTTGGTCTCCCGGGAGAAGACAGGCAATATAGTAGAGTGGAGAAAGAAAAAGAAGTGAAATTAAAAAAAACAAGAAAGAAGGAAAACAATGATCTGTTGATAAGCATCTAGGAGAGCGGGGTCCGTTCCAAGCCCTAAATCCATACCTGGAGTATACGTGAGTGGGATAACCCCCTTCATAGTAGTCAACTCCAGACGCAGGATGAGGCCATTGCCCAGGCCTGGATGCATAGTGGGGCTGCTGGTGGTCTGCCCTGGGGTCCTGCTGTGGCTGTGGACTCCCACGGACATCTTGCCATTGATAGAACCTTTCTCCATTGTGTCGAAGGTGAGGAATGGGCCGATGATGTCCGCCTCGAAGCCCTTGGTCTGAGTCCTTTGATGGTGCTGTGGGTTTCCCCTGTGGCTGAGACGGCCGCTGGGGAACCCAAGGTTCCATCCCGAACCTCTGAATTTCTCTTGTGTTTTGAGCAGTTATGTAGTTATTTTATTTTCCTGCACACACACAAAAAAGGACAGAAATCATCATTTTAAGCTTATATCCAAACATGATGGTTGATTAGGTTTTGTGGTCCTCAAAACCCTGTGTACAGCAAACCTTATGGGCACAAATATAGAAAAAACTGAAAAAAAAAAAAAAAAAAAAAAAAAAAACTTGAGCAGATATATAAAATAAATAACAGGCTCAGCAATTATATCGATGTTGCTTAAGAGATTAAAAGTACATATGGAACAACAGATGTGGGCGGCATGGGAGACAGATAACATTAATAGATGCAGCTACAAAGTGCTATCAAGGAATCCTAATTAATGTTTCTTGATTTATCCCACCAGCAAATATTTATATAACACTTACTATGGGTGTGCTGAAGTATCATAGAAATAGAGTTGGCCTTGGAGAGAGCTAGAGCAGAGTTCAAGTCCTGACTGTGCCACTTACTAGCTGGCTAATTTTTTTAAGCCTCAATTTCCATACCCATAAAATGGAAATCGTAATCACTACTTTGTAGAGTTACTGTCAGCATTAGAGAGAGATATGGAAAGTGCTCCCAAACATTGCCTGGTATAAAGAAATTATTCAATGAATACTAATAGTTTTATCAGAGATAAAGTTTAAGGTGCTCTGAGTAGCTGGAAGATATTTCCTAAACAGACAAAAGCTTCCATTTGCCTCTCAAAAGACACATTTTTTTGAACCCTTACATTAACCTTCTTGAAGAATGAGACCCTATAGTATAAGCATTCCTCTTCTGGACAGCCAGTAGATGTGAGCCTGGGATTGTGGGTGTGAGAAAATAAAGACCTAGGTCTGAAGAGTTCTTCCTAGCTGGAGATTTTCAAAGCTAAAAATCTTCCTTGCATTAAGGAAGAATAAGGAAAATTAAACAATTTTCCCCATTTAGTCCTCAAAATGGGAAGTAGCTGCAGGGACTGATGACCTTCCAAGCCCCTGTGTCCATCTCATCAAAGAGCCGCTGCAGAGGAAAGCAGGCTCAGACCTTTCTCCTGTTCAGGGAGCCGCTAGGGCATTAGCTCACACAGACTAGGCCAGCCCCGGCTTTCTTCTTCCTTGGGAACTACCTTACGTTGCAAGATTCTGATCAAATCTATCAACTTGTTCCCATTCCTGAAGCTCCCAGCATCATCTAAAATAGATCAATCAGAACAAAAGGTCAAAAGGGTATGTACCCAAACCAAAACATTGCTGTGCTTAGACACACAGAGCCAGGGTCTGGCGCTATGAGCCAAGAGCTATGAGGCAGCAGAATGCACAAGAAGAGCAGGGAGCAGCTACCTTCCACCTTCACATCAGCCGCAACCCAGGAGGCCCAGGGAAAGTCAGGTCACTTTCTCAGAAAAAGCCAGATGCGATGAGAGCCTCTGTCAAGCAAATTCCAAGAAAGACCCAGAGCCCCAGATTGCAGGGCAAGGGAACGTGGGCTTTCCTAAAGACTAATGCCCTAGCGGCTCCCTGAACAGTTTCCCCGGGAAACTCGGCTCCATTGGGACACAGGTAAGCAGAACCAGAAGAGAGCTGCTTTCCCTTTGTCTCGCAATTTTCACCAGCCAGCTCATCCCTGACCACAACAGCACAATGCCCCATCTCTTCACTGGAATCACATCATTTTGTTGCCAAGACTCACCAACTCCAGTAGGTTAGACCTCAGGCAGTAATATATCAAATTGAAAACACCTAAGATTCTCCGAATGAAGGAACTCTATCTATAACGACAGAGCAAGCACACTCCAGCATTCACACAGGTGATCTTCCCTGGCCCCAGCAAAGCCGATGGTGCCTTTTCTAATCTGCCAACCCAGCAAGCACAGCTCAAGGAAGAGAAAGAAGCAGCTAGCTTCCCCACACACCTGCTGCGGTGGCTTCCCACCGTCCTTCACGCCACTCCAGGGACGTGCCCAAGAGTGCCTCCTCTCCTCCAGAAGATTGTCAAAGTCCAGGTGCCACATCTACCAAGACTCACCTGGCCCTCAAATCCATAGCCAGTTAATTACCTTTGCAACTGCCAGGCCTCCATGGAGCTGATTCATGAGGGCAAAGTTCAGCCCTGCCACCTCCAGCTGGGACAGTTTTGATTTGACGTATTTGCTCAGCACCTTGTGAGAGGCTGGTGCCTCTGTTTGCCTGGCTGTGGGCTGAGCCAGTCACTCACAGGGGAACGCATCCAAATCCCCACAGCAAACAAGGAAGAGAGACACCAGAGAGAGGAAACCCAGGAAGCCCTGAAGGCAGCCTGGTCTAGTGAGAAAAGCTCGACTTTGGGATGTGAACCTGAGGCTCCACCCCAGACTGCTCCTATGATGCAATTTCTCTGAGTCTCAGTTTCTTCTTCTTTAAAATGGGAATAATAATAACACTTAACTTATGACAATCACCATGTGGATTAAATGTTAGTGAAGCAGCACATGATATGTAAAAGTATGATCTTTTCCTTTCAAAAGAGCTATTTCCACTAATCCCGTTAGTGCGGTACTCACGGGTGAAGAGTAAATACCTTGATTGCCTGGTATGAGTTTTTCTCTCTCATGTTTCTCTCCAGCGGATTCTGATTGTACAATCAATTCTGTTATCAAGCTGGAAGGAAGATTTAAAGACTCAATATTGAACTAGTGGTATTGAAAATTTTTCTGTTATAGCACGAAAGTAATTTTTCACATTTGAAAAATACATTTCTTCAGCATTAAGATAAACAGGGAGAAGCGTATGCCCACATGCATGCATATTTTAAAAGGCTGTCTGCTCTTTTATAAGCCCAATAGTCTATTTTTTCTTTCAACAAACTCTTTACTGACTTCCTGTTATGTGTGAGGATCTGACACACATAATATGACTGACACCATTCTTGCCTTCAAAAAATTTAGAGCAAATTAGCCTATATGTAATGGCCACTCCAGGTAAAGCCACCACTGTTGGGTCTCATGGTGAAATAAGTAATATAGCTGAGCCTTAAGATTTTCTCTCAGTCCCTCGTCTGACTCCTTCTGCCTAGCAACCAACTGTAGAATTCTCAGACTCCAGGTAATGGGTTCTTACCTCACTGCTAGGACATGAAGTTTGGCTCATGAATGGCTGCCCTGCTGTTTTTAATCCTTCTGGGAAAAGACCCTGAAAAAGGACACAAACAATGACAGTAGGAATCAAAACATAGTTGATGATAATACATAATATGATTATGACCTGAAATCAAATTATGTGTTCTGAAATATCACAATGTCAGTCATAAAAGTCTGATCTAATTCTTTTGGCTTATAACATGACATTAGACTTAAATATCACCTGCATTGTTAGAAAGCTAACTTTGGAAAGAAGCTGAGAGGCTATTTTAGCCACTCCACTTTTTTGATGATAAAACTAAAATCCACAGAATTGAAGTAATTTACCCAAGATCACAAAGCTAAGCAGAAACCCAGTGAGAATTACACTGGTGTGCTCCAGCTGCCTTCCACAGGGTTTGAAAAAGCTGATCATTAAATATTCAGGAATTGTATGAGCCAGTTAGTAAACCACAGGTAATCTGGAACCTGCCATGGTGGAAATAAATATTCACACCACAGAAACGGAAAGAAAAATACTACAAAGCAAGCTTGTTGTTGTTTGTTTGCTTTTCAGAAAGCCAGTTTACCAGCATAACCCTTTCATTCCTAAATTGATGCTCCTTCAGTTACAGAATTGTCATTCTGTTACTAGCCTTCAGTGCACATTTCTAGTTTAAATATCTGCCCTGGCTATCCCAAATGTTCCTTTTGTGACATCCCAAAGCATCTCTAATTATCTCAAGAGTTATTATAAAACTCTTCAAACACTCACCAACCAAAATTAATTTTAATTAGTTTTAATTATTTTAGGTAGATATATGGCACACAACAGTTATATAGGTCACAGAATGAAATAGATTGTGGTGAGATTTCACCACTCCAAAGCATTTGGGATTTAGCAATCCCTCCCTTCCTCAACTGCTTGCATCTACAGCTGCTAAATCTTTCAGCCTGGTAGTTCAATTCTTCCTGCGTTCTACACCAAATCTTCTCATCTAAACAAAACATTAGAAGTTCAGTCCCACCGGAAGACAGGCTAGAATCAGTCTTGCCACCCTAATCTCTCTTTGCAGTGCTCTTGCATGATCTCATGAGCTCCTCCAGCCCAAACAGCTATATTCCTCCCACTATCCTGAGATAGTGTCCTACCAT
Source organism: Chinchilla lanigera (assembly GCF_000276665.1). Taxonomy (NCBI): domain Eukaryota; kingdom Metazoa; phylum Chordata; class Mammalia; order Rodentia; family Chinchillidae; genus Chinchilla; species Chinchilla lanigera. Next base: position 17,496,186 of record NW_004955406.1, read on the forward strand.
CATGTCTGAGTCCTGCTCTGCATCTTAACTATTGATCAAATGAACCAAACCACTCTATCTAGGCTCCTACTTCAAATAGGACTAACTGCCCGCCACAGGGTGAATGTCTGCCCTTCACCTCAAATTCATAAATTGAAATTCTAACTCCAAATGTGATAGTATTATGATATAAGAGTTTCAGCAAGTAATCAGATCGTGAGAGTGGCACCCTTGTGAATGAGATTAGTGCCCTTATAACTCCTATAGACATTACGCAGGACAGCTTCTTCCTGTCTTTCTGCTTTCTGTCATATAAAGATACAACAGAATACAGCGATTTGCAAACCAAGAAGCAGGTCCTCATCCTACAATGGGTCTGCCAGCACCTGATCTTACACTTACAGCTCCCAAAACTATGAGAAATAAATTTTGGTTGTTTAAGCTACTGAATCTATCGTATTCTGTCATAGCCACCTGAACTAAGATATTATCCCAGTCTGACATCTTTCTAACAATAATATCACTGCTGATGATGTGATTAGTCTGTAGCCAGCAGACTAGTGCTGATGAGTGTGACTATCCACCTAAATCCAGGGCAGATTTACCAGGAATCCTTGAGCACCATAGACAAACACTAAGAGAAACAGTATTTTTAATGGAATAGGGTCACATGAATTGATACTCTGTTGACTATAGAAGGTGAGGCAAAAGGAAAAGTCAAGGATAATCCCAAGTTTTGGGGCTGTGAAGATGAAAACACGGGGTCTGTTTTGGATGGTAATCTTGGGAGAAGAGCCAATATGGAGTGGGGAGAAATAATGTAGTCAGTTTGGGTCATGCCAAGTGTGAGGGTCCTGTGGGACACAGAGGCAAGTGTGCTCAGTATGTAGTTGACTATAATGGTCTAGAGACCAAGAGAAAGGTCTAAGAAGAGAAGTGATGATGGATAATACTGCCAAGAAAATCTTAGAATTAGAAGACAAATCCAGGAAGGAATCCTGGAGAGCACCAACATGTAAAAGCTGGACATAGCAAGAGGAGCCTGTGAAAGGTACTGAGAAAAGTCAGACAGATAGGCAGAGAACCTAGAGAACAGTATCCCAGAGACCAGAGGAAATAATGGCTTCAAAGATAGGAGTGTAGTCAACAATGCCCAAATTAGGAGCAATGCTGAGAAAGGCAACAAATAAAAGCGACTATACTCTAGATCCAGTGGGATTTGACAAGCAGAAGGCTTGGTGAACTATTTCAGTAGAGCCAAGGTCAAGGGAGTGAAGGACTAGACTTAGAATTAATAGAAGCAAATGTTAAGTAAGGAAAGGAGGCAATAACTACAAATTACTCTTTCTACAAGTCTAGATATGAAGAAAAGGGCTAAGGCTCCTGTGAGGCACTCAGGTTTGAAAAGCTGGTGTAGGGTAGACAAGAGAAAAGAGTTCTGTACTGATTGATGTGGACGGATTAGAGATACAGAAAAGAAACATAGTTCTTGAAGGGACAAATCTCAGAGAGACTGGTCCTGTGGAATCTAGCGTATGGGGAAAAAAAATCAAATCTCACTAAGAGGAGGAGTCACTATTCCTCTGAGAAAGGGATAAAGAAGGTGAATGCAAGGTTAGATGGAGGCAAATTTGCAAATGAAGGAAGCAGAAACAATTCTCTGCAGAGTAGAATTTCAAGTTTCACTGGATATCTTGGGCATTTGGTGAAGAACTTGAGAGACATCGTGTAAGTGTAGAACGGTCAATGTGGAAACTATGAATCAGCCTCAGTTAAGAACATGGCCTCAAATAACAAGTGGACTAGAATGTGTCCATTATTAGATAGGTAGGCTGACTTTAACTTTAACCTCCACAGAGATATCAACCTTTTGTGCTTGGTTCCATGCTATATCCGCAGTGCCTAACACAATGCCTGGCGCATGGCAACAGCTCAATTTATAAACACCTGGAATGGATAGCAGCAACAGCTTGCACTATATGACTGTATCCTATTGTTTTCAGGGTGTGAATATGGAATTAAACTGTGAAAAGGAGTTTCCAGAGAGAGCAAAAGAGAATATTGAGGCACTGAGCTGAGGGGCTGGCCACAGAGGGGATAAAAGGATCTCAAATGGGACACAAATGAGACAGAAACAGACGCAAATTATCTACATACCTTGTTAAGTCAAATTCCCTATCTAAAATTAAGAAACACACTCCAGCAGTACAATGAAATAAAAACATTACTCCATAATAGTAATTTTTAAAACTCTCAGCCAAAGTGGGAGCGACTGGGTAATCTCCACACCTGCATTTTCAGCCCTATCTGATGCATTATGACTCTTTTCAACCCTCACGCATCTCATTGTCTGACTCCAAGAAGGTGTCGAGGGGGGAAGGCTCACTGGGGAGCAGCCTCCTGACTCCCAGCAAAGCCATGCCCCGGAGCCCATCTTGGAGACATGCATCTTGTGGCCTCAACCAGTAATTGGCCACCAAAACTCTCACCCTTCCCTCAGGTGAGCCGTGTGGCAGCCAAGATTCAAAGCAGCATGTGCAATCAGCAGTTCCAATTATCAGGACAGGGAGTGCCAGAAAAAACAGTGCCAAAAACAGTTAGCCTGGCACAAGTACTATAAGCCTCCAGTGCCAGTCCTAGGACTGTTATTCTTATGGCAGTCGTAGGAGTAAGGGTTTGGGCACGATGCAGGATTCCTACATGACCAAGGAACTCTGTGGATAAGCCTTAACAAATGACTGCTTTAAGAGCTCCCTACCTGGATGCCTGTATTCACCTCTGCTGCCAAGAACTACAGAAGAGCTTTATCATTCAAGAAGAATGACCCCAGGCTTCCTTCTCAGCCCTGGGTGGCAAAGAGAGCCTGACTTCTCCTTTCTTCATTCCTCCCATTTTATTGGTTTCCCCTGAACCAGGATGAGCAGGGTAGCAGATGAATGCTACTGTGACTTGTGACCCCACATCAAGCTCCAAGTTGCAGAGGTGACTCACACACACACACCTGCTAAATGAAATAAAGGACCTTTGGAGTGTTCTGCCAGTTGCACGTGAGGATGTACATTTCCTGGAGGAGAGGTACAACTTGGTGATCCTGGAATAAGGCTGCCTGGATAAGAATTCCAGCCTCCCTATCTGGTGGCTATGTGAACTTGCATAAATTGTCTGTGTGTCCTTTTCCTCATCTGTAAAACTGGGATAATAATAGGGCCTCCTACGTCACAGAGTTATTATAAAACAAAAATTATGTTAAAAACATATAGAAACTTGCCATGTGATTAATGCTCAATAAATGCTAATAGTTACTAGTACAAGGAGTACAGTGGGGGCTGGGAGACTACTCAGTTGAGTCCGGACAGCACACCAGCGCCACTCCTCATTCCATTGTTCCAAGACAGGCAAAAAATAACAAAGACCCAGGAAATACTTGAAGCTCTAGGTCAGAGCACGCAAGAGCCCAAGCTCCTTAGATCTCCTGGCCTCACCTTTATTCACCTTTTTCCTCACTTGAACTTCATTAAAGGTTCATAAATATGGACTGCATATCATGTTTATAATTAAACGATAGTGAATTCTGGGAATGTCCTATACAATAGAAGCCCCTGAAGATGACTCAGCACCCTGTCAATCATTCCTGTCACTCTTACCCCAAAGGCCAAATGACAGGCACAGGGATAGGTTGTACATTTTTTAAACTGTGGCAGCCTGATTTATCTGTGTGCTGTGTACTTTTTACTTTCCTGTCATCCTGATACCATTTTTCTGTTCATTGCTTGTTTTTTCTGGCATGGTCTTTCCCTGATCATGTCTTCAATAAATGTAGCTGCTTCTCCTTTACCATTTGATGTGCACTTGCAGTTCTTTGTTGTACACGAGAGCCTGGAATTTATCTGTCAGATCCACCACATGATAACAGTTATCATTTCCATGGGTAGTGCCTACAAAGTCACTAGTACGGTATTAATTGACCATCTATTATACTTGTGAAATCTATACCTCTCTATTGATATTCAACAAAGTATCCCCTTGAGCCATGAGAGCAAGGAAAATAGAGAACTGCCACATGATTACATAGAACAAAAAGAATGAGTGAAGGTGAGAACATTAGAATGAGCAACTTTAATAAGATGTAATCTGCTGCCTTTCATGCAGGAGCACTTGTAGCCCCAGGGATAGTGCATGATGCCACAGGGTAGACATCCATTTCTTTTTATAAATAATTTAAAATAGAATCTTAATGTACAGTAAATACATATATTTTAATCTATTTGCATTAATTTTTAATTCTTTTTAATTAATTTTTAATTTTTAAGATGCAACATCAAAGAAATTTCATTCATACACACATACCCTGCACTCCCAGAAGTCATTCCATCCCATTTGGTGGCAAAGTTTTGTAAGGACAGGAGTCTGTAGATGAGAAAGTAAAATAGGGGCCTCTTTAGGTCTTCTAGCTAATCTTGGCGAGGAGTTAAAAAACAAACTGAGATTCCCCTGGAAGCAAGTTAAAGATGGGGGAGGGGGGGTTAATATATATATATATCAGATATTTAAAGGCGCCAAACAGCCTTAAGACTTGCACCAAGGGACCAGAAAAGGAGTTGACAGGCAGGACACAGAGAGACAGCCAGGTACACCAATGATAAGTTGCCCCCACCTCCAATAAAATATACAAAAAGCAAGGGGAGCCAACTAACTTTAAGGCAGTGTGTATTCACACCTATGCACTGACTACACACTTATATACACGTGCATTCACTCTAGAGTCACTATATTATTCACTCTAGGTCATTACAGAATACAATAGATATCCACACACAGCCTTACCAACTCTAAGCTAGCCATAAATAAGATACTTCCTTGCCAACTAGTGGCCCAACTCAAAGATAAGGCCTTAAAATGTACAGCAACAACAAACAAACAAGGGGCTGGGGATTTAGCTCAGTGGCACAGCGCCTGCCTGGCAAGCGCAAGGTCATGAGTTCAATTCCCAGTACCGGAAAACAAAACAAAAAAGACAAACAAACAAAGCTACACATAGACCACCAGAAAAAATGATGTGAGGCAGAGGTGCCCAAAAGCCAACCCAGCTATGGCAAGTTCCAGGTAGAAGAGAGTCACCCACACCCCATATAAAAACAGCTAAAATCAAAGAGCCCACGGGTCCTCCATCTTTCCAGAGCGTCCTACCCTGCTTCTTTCTTATCAGGGTAGCTCTCTATCTTCTCCTCTTTACAAATAAAGCGGCTTCCTTTCCTTAAACTCTGTCCCTCTAATCTATTATCAGGGCTGAGTTAGGAGCCTGGTAGGCTGCTCGAACAGCAGAGCAGCGGTGCTTGCCCTCCAGGTGCAGTTTGAGAGACACATTCTGAACGAGGGCAGACGTGGAGACACACAGAGCCAATGAGCTGGAAGGACCCTCTGGAAAGAGTTCACCCCCCGCAGGTGAGGCGGTGTCTAAGCCAGCAAGGCCCGAGCCAAGACTGGCTTGCACGTTTATTTACAGATCCTCAGCACAGCGAGCTCTCCAGAGCTGGATAAAAACTATAAACAACACTCTGCAGGGGCTCCAGGAATCCCATAGTCTCTCCGTTTAACTGGGACAGGTGGCATTTTTGTTTATGTTTATGCTTGTATTTCCTTATAAAACTATCTGGATCATTTTGAAGAGTAGCACCACTCCAGAGGAAAGGAAACAGAAATGATGAATTTTGATTTAGTTCTTACTGTGCTGTTTCCCAGCTGTGTGCCTTTGGACAAATCCACGCTCTCTATGAACCTCAGATTCTTCACCTTTAAAATGAAATCTCAAAAGCCCTTCAAAGGGCTGCGATGTGGATGAAATGAAATGATGAATGGAAAAAAAATCACACAAGGAAGGGCCTATTAAATCCAGGAGAGGGTTTTCAATGAGTCTTTGACTTTTTCTTCCAGGTTCTTTACATTGTTAAAAATGTGACAAGCTAAACTGTACACAAAGCCAATGAGTATGGTACAGCATTGTGGTTAAGAGCACAAGATTTATAGTCAGAACCTCTACTGACTGGCTGTGACACTTTAAGCAAATTACTTATCTTCTCAGGCTTTATTAAATGAGTATAAAATTGTAGATATCTTCGTAAGGTTGTCATAGAATAAATGAGATAATGTACCATTCCTGGAATATAGTAGATGTTCAATTAAAATGTGATGCATACATGAATGACCTTGGGAAAGAACTGAGCAAAGTACCTGCACGTAGGAAGTATTCAACAAAAAATTGTTATCAATGCTGTTGTTTAAAAGAGCATAGAAAAAGTTATTTTCTAGGTTGTCCAGGGTACATATTCTTTTTCTTTTCTTTTCTTTTCTTTCTTTTGTGACACTAATGGGGATTGAACCCAGGGCCTTCCCACTAGGCCACATTCCTAGTCCATTTCATTTTTTATTCTGAGATAGAGTCTCACTAAATTGTCCAGGTCTCAAACATTCCCTACTTCAGCCTCCTAGAGTGCAGGATATGTATTCTTATTTAACTTTTCTCCTAGCAATTCATATTGAACAGTTACCTCACCTATATTTTATTACTGACTTATAATCTAATCTGAGGTTATTGGTTTTAATATTTATTCTGCTTTCTCTCTCATCATAATAATTCACTATAATCATAGTTTTTCCCCAGAGATGCTTGGCCTTGGCTTGTTATTTTCATTACCTGCAGCAGCAGTAGAGCTTGTCCATCTTAAGAGCAATAAAAGTAAGACCAGAAAGGGTAATATATTTCACCAAACTCACACAGTGCATCAGCATTAGTCATCAAGTGGAGGAAAGTCAATCACAGGACTTTTAGTCCAAGGTTTTTGTTCAAAAAAGCATCCTGCTTACTTATAGCCGTGTAATCTATTTAACATAAAAATACAGCTATTTAAAAATAAGTTCCACGTGAATTCAAAGATTACAACCTTCAAACTTATCAGCCTATATAAATAGACTCATTCAACCTGGTGATAGATAGGTAGGTATATTTAGTTATAAAAATAAGAAGGCAAAGAGTTCTGCATTTCCTCCCCATCTCATTTTGTCAGCCAACAAAGTTTTATACCACTTCATGGTGTTCTGCTCCTCTGCCCACTGTTCTGTGTACAGAAATAGCCCGTGTGTGTGCAGCGTGAGGCATACACGTGTTTCGGTGGCGCTCACAATCCCCTGTTCTCTCCGTCTGGGATAAGTGCCTGCAGATGGAGCGGCGCTCCCCAGGAGAGCTGCTCTAATGCTGAATTTAGCACATTGGGCAATTTCCATAGGAGCCATTTAAGATGCCAGCACCAAGTTCAAACTCCAGCTTCTGAAGGACATCAGAGGGCACAGGATGATGGAGAAGTTTCTTTTTAAAGCACTCAAATCTGCAGTCACTGGAAAGGAGATTGCCAAAGTTTACCGTTTTCTGGGAGCCTCTCATAAAGGTTCTCTCATGCTGAATAATTACTTCTTGCCCTCCCTGACTTTGCCTCTGTGATGCAGTTTCTGTACAGGCCTACTGCAAATATTTCCTTTCTACTGAGGATATACTTCACATGTCCTATGACACTGACAACGCTGTGACATCATGCCCTAGTGCTGGTCCCATGTCAATCACTGAACAGAAGAGATCACTGACTGAATCCAACCGGGATATAGCCTCACCCCTTGGACAATAGAAAAGTATTTCTTTCATTCAATAAATAATATTTCAAACACATATTAATCCATTTATTCACTGCAATAAAATTATTTTTCTCCCATATAAGCAGATTCTCCATAGCTCCTATAAAGAAGATGCTAAACCCCAAACTACAGGAAAGGCACCCAAAAGGGTTTATGCTATTTAATGACCAAGAAACAGGTGGGGAAAATGAGTGTTTTAATCACTGTTTATTTATTAAGTACCGGCCATGTGCTAAGCATCATTTTAAGTGTGAAGTTTAGGCCACGCAAAATGAACAAAATGAATTTATTCCTTATCTTCTAGGAGTTTTACTGCCTAATGGAACACAGACAAGGTAACAGGTAATTCCAACAGGATGTACCCATCGAGGATGACCATAAGAAGCAGATGAAATGCATCTCGCAGATGTCAATCCTGAGCAGAGAAGGTTTCGCAGCACAAAGGATAGAGGATAGAGTCTCAAAGGATAGAGTGCACTGTTCTGGCAGAGGGGAGGGAGAGCGGAGAGAATGTGCCCTAGGACAGAATAATGGGTACAACGACAGATCAAAAGCGAGGGAAAGGGCCGGAGATTTAGCTCAGTGGTGCAGCACTTTCCTGGCAAGTGCGAGGTCCTGAGTTTAAGTCTTGGAACCAAAATAAAAAGTGAGGGAAGGCCTGCTGCATTCACAGCCTCATCCATGGATTAAAGTTCAGTGGTTTGAGCCTAGAACACAAGGAGGAGAGCTGAGAACCGAAGTTGAGGTTGAGGAGACCATCGTGGCAGCCTTGCCTGGCCCCAGAGAGAGGTGTGTACACACCAGCTCTCCCCAGTACCTGGGCTGTTTATACACACATGTGGTGAGTATCTGCAATTTCTGCCTGTCCAGTATCCAACCTCTAGCTTTGGGCAATAAATCACCCATTTTCCTTTGGTGAACTTTCCTGCCCCCTCCACATCCTGTGAGGGACCCACCTATCCCTTGCTCTAAGGATAGTGTCTTCGTTACCTTTCTCTCGTTGCTGAGATAAAATACCAGACACCCAAAATTAAGGAAGGAAAGGTTTATCTAGCTCACAGTTTGTAGAGGTTTCAGTCCACAATCAGCTGGCTCCAAAGCACATGGCCCAGGGTAACAGTTCATGGCAGCAGAAGACAGCAAAAGCAGCAAGAGCATAAGAGAGGAGCAGCAACAAACAACCTCTTTCCCTCCCTTACGCTGTATGCAAGTTACCCGCCCCAGGGCAATTGTGACACTCACAACCATAATACCAGCATTGGATCATGGATCAATCATAAACTCTAGAAGCCTGCCTCACGACTGCATGAGGCTTTGGGGAGACATCTAGACAGAAACCATAACAAATAGGTATAAAATTCAGACCTGTTTAGTAATTCTTGCATCCCCCTGACCATGGTGATTAATTCAGCAATCCAGAGACATGTCTAAGAAGCATGTGCCTGCAACTTACACTTGAATTACAGAGGGAAAAGAATGCTTCCCATGGGGATGAACGAGAAAACAGAATGTCACCCTGGAGCTGCAGGTGGCTATCTGTCCCCCATTTATTCACTCAATAAAAGTTGATTAATTAGCCATTATATGCCTGCTGTAAGCACTAAGAACACAGAAATAAAAATATCATTATATTTCATATGTTTTCACCATCAACTAAAGAGGAAAATAAAGTAAGCTAATGTCTTTAATTAAGGGTGGTGAGTGTCAGGGTGGAGGTTACATAGAATAGTATGTATGCCAGGCAGGGTAGCCAGCTTGGCTTCCTGGGGAAGAAAGCACTCCTTGAGCCCTGTTGGATAATTATAATTGAATTGGGCGATTTGGGAGGGGGGGAAGGGGAGCTCCATAAGAGGGACCTGTAAGACCCAAGTATGGAGGAGAGGGTCAGCTGGCTGGGTTCTGGTGACCCACCATGCTCAGGCAGGCTGGAGAGTAGTGCCCATTCAGGGATGTGGGAAAAGCCAGAGAGCCAAGCTGGGCCTGCAATATGGAGGCTTTGGATGCTTAAAGACCAGGAGAGATTGAAAGGAGGTAAATAACATCATCCAGTGGCATTCTAGGAAATCACCCAAGTCACAGTACAGAGAAGGCTTTAGGAGTGCCAGGGTGGAGGCAGGGTGAGCCTTAGGAGCCAGATGCCATTGTGCACCTTAAGTCAATGCAGGCCAAACTAAAGCACCGGAAGGATGAGCAGGCTGTGGGTATCTGATTCAAAAGATGGCAAAGAGACAAAATAAATAGGATGTACAGTTTATTTGGATTTACACAGTCAGGTTGGTGACTACAGAGGGTGATGGCTCTGATCAAGACTGGAATTCATTTCACCGGGAGAAGCAGATTTTATGAAGAAAGATCAGTTCATGGGGCTGTGGTGATTGAGATTCCTGCAGGACAATGTACTGCAGATGCCTGAGGCAGTGACTATGAGTGAGGATCCCCAGGATAAGTTTGAGATAACACTCATTCACAGTGGGCAGTGCTCATCTGTTTATCCACTGCTTCTTTCCCGAAGATTTGCATGTGCCTTGATTGAGCATTATCGGCATACACTTTATCATTAAAATTATGGCTATGAGTGAGATTTTCAGGGATGAGCACAGGATTCAAAACAAGAAAGCAACAGTTTAAAGCAAAAGGGGAGAAAGAGAAGTCAGTGAAGACAGAAGGCAGAGCCAGAATAGCACCAAGACCACCAGGCAGGAGGGAGTGTCAAGAAAAAGAGGCAAGGAGAGATACAATAAGAGATGAAATCTATCAGAATTGAAGTGACCACGAATTCCATAGGGTTTGAGGAAAGGTGGGGGAAAGAAGAGGACAGTGAGGTGGAATTGTGTTTATTCATTGGCTGGACTGCTGGTCGGTATAAAATGGGAAAAAAGTTGAACATATTTTTACTTAAGATGGAAAAAACAATATAAAGAAGAAGCTGAAGATTCAGGAGGAATAAGAGAACTGAGTGATGAGTGTGGTGCTCTCTGAGGTGGCTGATAGCGATGGATGATCTAAGAGACCCGAATCAGGTGGGATGGTGGCACATGCCTGTAATCCCAGCACTTCAGGAGGCTGAGGCAGAGGAATTTCCAGTTTGAACCCTGCTCAAGCCACAGAGCAACCTAGTAAGATCCTGTCTCACAATTTTACAAAAATGAAAAGGGCATGCAATGTAGCTCAGCGGAACAACCCTCAGTACCAGAAGAGAGAGAGAGGATCTGTCCCAGGTCAGGAGGAACACTTCTGCCTTTGGGAAAGAAGGAAGTAGCAAATGATATATGAATGCCCATATAGTTAATTTGGAAAGTGAGACAAGGTTGATGGGAGAAAAGTACTCATGATTATTATGTTAAATCTACTGTATCTATTTTCCCATTAAAACATGCTATGAGACACAATTTCCAAAGTCAAAAATGACTGAGTAATGGTGATGGGTCCCAGGAAGTTAAGGTGCACACACAGTCACTAAGGGTGGGTATCCTCTATTCTATTTGAAACCACAACCTGCCTTATTTTTTGATTCAGATTTCTTTTGAACTTAAGCCTGTTGGTCACCCTTATTTTAAACAACTTCATTTTCCTTAGTATCCAGTTTTTGTGTCTTTAACTTTCAAAGATCAGCAGCAGTGAAGATACCTGTTCTGACCACTAACCATTTGAAAAACAGAAGCCCAAATGTTTAAGATGCATGGATATGGAATCACTATCTTTAAGACATCTTTCTTGGAAGCAACCTTTCCTCCTAAAAAAATCATATTACAGGGGGCCCACCTAGAGGGATTTCTTCTAATTTCAGAATATCACAGTCTGATGGGTCCTCTTTGGTGACAGGTGAGACCCATTGCATAAGGAGAGAGCCCATCCCCAAAACAGATGTGAAGAAAATCCAGTGCCCATTAGGGAAGCTGTAGAGCAAGAGGAAAGCTCACATGAGGTGAGGAATCAATTACTGAAGATCTTATCCATCCCAATGTGCTCATTTTATAGCACATAAGCTGAAGCTCAGAGTGCCATATGGTTCATTGGGATCAGCGCCAGAATCCAAATCCAGGTCTCCAGTCTCTCAGCCTCGTGTTCATCCCTCCTCTCATAACATCTGTTTTTCCTGCTGTGTGGCAAACTCCACAGGGCCATCAGCATCTTCCATCTTGCTCATCTAGGTATCCCCAGCACGGAGGTGGTGATCAAAAATATCTGCTGGTCAATAATTTAACTGCACTGAGGATAGATCACTAGTGGTTACTTGTAAGGTTTCGTGCAGACCTGAACATCACAGTAGAGAATCTCAATGAAAGAAAAATCATTACCAACCCATAAACACACAGTTTATGAACTCTGAAAATACCAGGAACTCTGGACATGACTTCCCAAGTGGAAGCCTTTGGGAACAGCAGTCATAGAGCCACCTCTTGCTAAAAGGAGCTGTGCCAGGGTTTTATTTCTCATCTAGCTGGCAAAGCACCACACCCCTCGTCATCTATAGAGCTTGAGAACAGAAGTTTTCACATTGCCTCTAAGTCAGCTTTAACCAGCTTGAATCCTCCTTAAACTATTTACCAGGCTCTCTCTTCCAAACACTGTAATTGCTAAGCATCCTTTCATCTTACCATAATCAAACCTGCCTAAATTTTTGTGTCAGTAGAAATCACATGCACGTTAGCCATGCATTCCAGCACACAGGGGATAGCCCCTGCCAGGATATGCAGGCACTCTGCAGAGCTAGGATTTGAAAGCTACATTAGCCAGAGTTGAATTTAGTTTTATTTTGAACAAGACCTTGTAAGTTCTTCATTTTCCTGAAACTATGTGCTGGCTTAATGCCTTTCTCCTCTGGTTAAGACCACATGCTTCTCAAATGAATCGGCTAGAAAGGTCTCTAGTGGGAATTTATTCTCTCTTAGCATTCTTGAGTTTGGAGCTGCTTTGGATTAATTGGTTAATGGTGAAAATAAGTACTTACATCTTTTGCCCCTAAATCAGGAGTTGCTGTTGCTGCTTCTGCTACATCCCACCAAGGCAGCCTGCTGTTACTCACAGCTGGCAGACACTGTAAACTGTGATGCCACGTCAGCCACACAGAACCTGTCCGTTTCAGTAACAGTTTCCTGACGGAATGATTTAGTGTGTAGCTCCAAAGGCTGGAAACATGATCTGACTGCCATATTGAGAAGGTCTACTTAAAAGAGGACACTACTTGCAATTACAAAAAGAAGCCACACATACCCCTTTTTTAATAATTGAAAATTCCAAGGAGAACACAAATATATTATATTGACTTACTAAAAAATGATGATAGTAAATTAGTAGCTGAGAAAACAGTATCAGGATCAGAAATTAAAAACATATAACTTAGGGACTCAGCATTATGGATGTTAGTTCACTAAAAATTTTTGAGCTTAGGATGTCAAAAACTGAAAAAAGTTTTGTTCATGAATAGAGAAGTAGTTGAATATATTATGGGATATGTATGTTGTGAAACATTGGGCTAATAACAAATAATAAACTAGAGTTATATCTTGATGTAGAAAATTTTCTAGCTCATATTATTGGATAAAAAACATATTAGCCCATATGCCATAATATATGTACATAATTATATGTAAAAATTATACATAAGCATGGATGTATTTATATAGATGAAAGTAGATAAAAGATACATACCTGGCAGTTAATAATACTTTCTTTTTAAAAGAGACAGTGTTAAAGGAAGTACTGGTAAATGTAGAAGTAACTTTTTTAAAAGGCTTTTTTATTGCGTCCTATTCCTATAAAATTGTCACTTCATGAGTGGTGTGTATGCGTAAAGAGAAATATATATATAAGTACACAGAAATGTTAATTTGCTATTTTAAAATTAGAGGGATTACAGATGCCTTTTATTTTACTCTCTATACTTTTTAGTGTATTTCAATTTTTTAAAAGCAAACCTATTTACGTAATCAGAAGAAGCTATGAAGGTGTTTCTGTTGTGTAGAAACTACTGCAAGTGGTAACTTGCCTGAACTCTTACTTCTGATCCCTCTGCTGAATCTTAATTGGATATCGGGTTTTTCCTCTCAGTTCCAAACAAACTCAAGAATTCTGAAGATGTTCTTCTGCTTATCTGGAACAGACAAGCCATGCCAAAGAGAATGTAAAACACTCATCTAGCCCAGATCTCACACCGCCTGCCCCTCCTCCCTCAGGATTGTTGTCAGAGGTAGGTCACCTCTTCATGTCTTTTCATGACCTGTACTGAAGCCAGAGAGAGCACAGGCCCACACAGACATGCTGCCGACAGATAGCGCTCATGCTGCCACAGACAGTGCTGCCAGGGCTGCCTCAGAAATCATTTGGGAAAACGCTGATTGAGGAAAGGAAAAAAGGCTTTAGAGGGGCTGGGGATTTAGCTCAGCAGCAAAGCGCATGCCTAGCAAGCGCAAGGTCGTGAGTTCGGTTCCCGGTACCGGAGAAAAACCAAAAAAAAAAAAAAAAAAAAAACAAGGCTTTAGAATTGACTAGCCGATTTCTCTATTTAAACCACTGAGCCAGAAATTGGAAAATAAAACTCTTATTAACTAATGACCAAATAACCAATACATTTTATGTATTTAAAACACAGAAGTGGTCACTATGTACTTCCCAGCTACATTTTTTTAATTAAAATTAAGAGACGTATATGGATATATTTGCATACTAGCTTACCTTAATTGTATGAATAACAATATTTTAATTAGGATAAGTTAGAAAATTCATGATTTTAATCCACCATAAGGGCTATGTATCAAGTAGAGACATGTATGAATCGAAGTTATATATTGTACATGTGTATGTCTTAACTAGATAGAGGAAGCTCTGAATTTCAAACTTAAGTAGGGAAGAAGGCTGATTTCAATAAATTTTCTAAACTATAGAATTGTTCTAAAATATCTTTAAAAAGGAATGTACTTTTACTTTTAGCTAGAAATATAATCCAAAGTAGAGTCCTGAACTTCTTTATCCTGAAAGGATTTTGTCATTAGTCTATACAGTTTATTATAACAAAATAAACTAGCCTAGACTGGCAAAATAAGCCTAAACTGGCTGGCTTATAAACAACAGAAATTTATTTCTTACACTTCTAGAGACTAGGTAGTCCAACAGCATGGCACTAGCACATCTGGTGTGCTGTGAGGGCCACTTCCTTCATAGTTCATTGTGTTTTCACTGAACCCTCACATAGTAGAAGGGTCAAGACTGCTCCTTCCAGCCTCTTCTGTAAGGGCACTAATCTCATTCGTAAGGACTCCATCTTCACGACCTGATGATCTCCCAAAGGTCCCTATCTCCTAATATCATCACCCTGGGTGTTAGGATTTCAAAATATAAATTACAGGGATACAAATATCATACCATAGCATTGCTCTCTAATTCATTACATCATTTTATACAGAAATAATTGAAGAGTCAAAGAAGATAAATGATTGCCTAGGGCCACACAATAGAACTTGGGACTTCCAGATCTCAGAAATCCACAATATTTTGTTGTGAATAATAGCAGATCTTGCTGAATACAATTTACCATAATTAGGTAAGACACATATTCTAACAAATCTAAGTACTTCCTTAAATTTATGCAAAAAAAACAGTTAAATATGGCCTGCGTTAGCCATCTTGTCTTGCAATAGTTAAATACCCTTTATCTTGTTACTAACTACTCAACTAGATGAAATGAGGGATATAAATAGAAATTCATAACAACAGGATGTAAATAAATGCCAAATATACAATATCAGCAGTAAATGCTATGAAAGGTCAAGAGACAAATCCAAATTAATTTCAGAAAGTGGGATGAGAAGACAGATCAATGAATAAAGGAATAGTAGGGAATTTAAAAGCTGAGGTGCATGTTATCTGTGACTATTGTACATGTTCTTAGAACACTTCCACTATTCAGGTTATTGTAAACGATATTGGGCCTTAGTTTATGGGGAATTTGTGACCCTGATCCTACGACAACAATATAATTTCATTTCCACATATTTCCCTTAGTTAAAAAGAGACACATTGGGAAAATGTGCAACAAACATGCATCCATATATTTAAAAGCTTGTATTTTCTTTGATTCAGACATCTTGGGTAAATTGAGGAAGCTATTAGGGTGGTCTTCACATCCTAAACTCTTGCATAAAAGGAAATGCAATGACTGATAAGCTCCCCAGTGCCTATCTTTTGAGTCTCATAGGTATATCCTTTCAAGATCATCACTTAGAGGCATTATAGTGACCTCACTGAACCAAAACTCATTGTATAAGTACTGGCCATCAATGGAGTATGACGGTGGGAGAAGATGGGAGATGGGAGAAGGGGTTATTAACACTAAGAAGCTTAAGGATGCAAGAGGCCAAATAAATACATCATCCATACCAGTGGTCCTCAAACTTGGCCACATACTGGAATGAGCTGGGAGCTCTTAAAAAAAAAAAAAAAATATATATATATATATATATATATTCAGGGTCAATTGCTTGGGAACAGGGGGAGGTAGAGAGAAGAGATGCCCCCAGATAATTTTCTCTGAGATCAAACTCGAGATCAAGCATGCTAAGCTCTACCACTGAGCTATATCCCCAGCCTTAGTCCCAGAAAACTTAAAGTGCAACTAGGATTAGGCGAGAATTAGGGGAGTGGTGATGCAGAATGCCAGTGAGCAAGGAGAGCCCCAAGCTTCACTGAAAAGGAGGAATAACTGCAGGATATAGATGACTACAGGATGGCAGGTGTCTGGGTATTCTGATGGCCTGTGCCTCAAAGATGGGGGCTGGAGTAGGGGCAACAAGAAGCAGAGGGTTAAGGAGGAATAAACTCTAGGAGTGGCCGTGATGAGCGGAGAGGACACCTACCCCACCATCGGGCCCCGGCTCAGTTGAGAAATGTCCTCTCTATCCCCAGGAAGGACCAAGGGTTCGCTCAGAGCAAAACCTTGTGGGCCACATTTATAAAGAGGTTGAAAATACAGAGGAAGGATTTATGAGTCAGAAGAATGGGAGATGAAGTCAAATAAGGAGCTATTGGTCTAGGCGTGTAACAGTGCGGGAATTAATACTTAAGACAATCGTATGATGGGATTAGTACCAGGGCCCTTCAGGGCAAGTCAGTAATCGATTCTAACCAGAGCCTCCCTTTGTAGAGCCATATTTTACTTGATGACAAAGATTTGTTCTGCATTTACACAAACCTAGATGTTACAAGTCACTCATTCAACATGGCCTCAAAAGAGTTGGTAAACCCAAAATATGTGAGACTGTCACCAGCATAACATGGCATACCGTAGTCAACCTTTTATTATAAGAAGTATACTCCAAAATAACCATAAAACGTATAGCATGGTGCCTACATAAACCAGTAACACAATCATGCATTATTATTATCAAGCATTTACTGTACATGATTATACCTGTTATACTTTTGTACATTGGTAGTACAATAGGTTTGTTTAATCAGTGTCATCATAAACACATCAATAATGTCTGTGCTACCATGACGTTACAGTGGCTACAGAGTCCCTGGCAATAGGAACTTTTTAGCTCCACTATAATCTTATGAGATCACTGGGATATTTATGACTGAAGCATTGTTATGTAGCACACGGCTATATTTTATTTAAGCTCTTAGCCAGTACGTCAGTTTCCTGTGGCTGTCAAAACAAATTACCACAAACTTAGTGCGTTAAAACCATAAGAATTTATTCTCCCATAGTTCTTGAGGCCAGAAATCCAAATCTGGGCATCAGCAGGGCTCTGGTCCCTCTGAAGATTCTGGAGAAGAATCGTTCCTTGCCTCTTCCTAGGTTCTGGTGGCCCCCAACAATCCTTGCATCCTTTGACTTGTAGTTGCATTTCTCCAGTTGCTGTCTCTGCCTTCACCTGGTTATCTTCCCTCTGTGGGTTTTCAAATCTCTCTCTCCTTATACGACACCAGACTTTGGACTTAGAGCCCCACCCTAAGTCAGTATGAGCCAATCTTAACTTCATTACATCCGCAAAGATTCTATGCCCCAATAAGGCTATATTCATAAGTACCAAGGGCTAGGATTTTAACAAATATTCTAGCAGGCACAATTCAACCCACAATGGACAGCTCATGGAAATGATGTGCCACTGGGTCTAGTATTCTTACACAAAGAACATAGGCTGTTTGGGCCACTATGAAATCCATCAAAATCTGTCACCTCAGCCAGGATTTTCTTAATGGGTTTTCTTAATAGACCTTTAATAGACCCCTTAAATGGGCTTTCTTAATAGACCTCAGGGTCCAAGCAGAAGAAAGAGTGGTCTGACCAGGTGTACACCTGCCTGACCAGGCAGACATGTGTTTTCAAACCGGCATGAGGAAGAGAACAAAGCTGATTCAGGGAAAATCCAACCTCATAGTGTCCAAACAATACAAGCAAACTTTCTTTCCAGGGAAGGTCAGCAGTATCTTCCAACATACATATAGCACATATTTGATGAGCAGCCACAAATTGACAAGATAATGAGAGCCTAAAAGATTTCCTGCTATCTCACCATTAGCAGAGAAACTGGAGAGATAAAGACAGAGAAAGTGACCTGTGTTGTACTACAAATCCCAAATTCAGTTAAATGGATAATGCACTCCACCAATCAATTATAAAGGATTAAGTGCCTAATATTGCAACGCTGACACAAGAAAAATAAAATGCACAGCACCATCCTGCAAAACATTTATCCACCAGATGGGGATGTGAAAAAACTAGAGCCACAAAATAAAGACTAGGTATTATTAGTTATTAAGTTATATAATGTAGACAGACTCAACATAAAAATTCAAAAATGGGAGAGATTAATTACTCCAAGCTTACTCAAACTAGACTTTCTCAAGTTTGAAAAGTATTTCTTTTTGGCCCATTCTTTGGGTTCCAGTCACCAGGTTGGCTGCACCCTGATCCCTCAGCTCTCATCCTTGAGATTCCCAGCATCCCTGTCTTACCCAGGGTCACAGGTAGCTTGTAAATCAGAAACCAAACCCAACTCTTTCATCCCCAAGTCGCAGGCATTCTCTACAGCTCATGAAAGGATAAGTAAGGTTTGGGAAAGTCAGGGAAAACAAAAAAGTATCTCTTATCTGCGGGAAATAGGATTAATATTTTATTATTATATTTAGTTGGTTGGCTCCTGAGAGCCAGCCGAAGTCCCCAGATAAGAAGCTGCTGTCGTTCTCTTAAAATATCTGCTCTTAAACTATCTGGGTCAGTGAGAAGAGGATCACAAGGTCTCCTTGTGGTTATTTTTAACTTATTTTAAAAAAAGGATCTTTAAAGGAGAGGATTATAATTAAATAAATAAATCAGAAATGGTATAAGCTGAAAAGGCAGCTGTTACACAGGAAGGGCCTGGTTATCGACCCTGACATGGGAGCTGCAAGGAGGGGTCCCCACGGAGTCACAGGGGTTCCTGACTCCATTAGAACTGGGAACATGGCCTGGAATCCACGTCAGAAAGTCCACCTAAGACAGGAGCAGGGAGAGAAGTCAAGACATACACAAGCGCTGTTCCACTGGCCCACAGAAAGGTTTTGGTCTTCATGCTTTCTTCAGAGGAAGAGGAAAGGCACTCAGAAATGCTGTTCTAGCTTCTACCCCTGACTTCTATCTGTAATCTTCAGAACAAAAGCAAGGAAAGGGAATCTTTTAAGTAATCGCCCTATGTGAGCTGAAAATGGCACCAATGGGACATGCAAATGCTGTTTTTCTTGAGAAAGATATTCTGAGTGCTACTTCATGGCTTTTGAGGCAAATCAGCAAACTTCCTGCGCAGCTTTCAAAATAACACAAAGCCCCCAGGAATGAGGAAGGAATCCCAGCTCTTACAAATATGCCTCCCAGCACCTGGAAGTGAGAGCTTCCTGCAAAGCCTCGCACTAGGCTGTGTGTCAAAGGCTGCGCAGGAGAAAGGAGGTTCCCTTGGTCTGAGACCAGACAGGCACAGACCTGCCTTGGGCTCCAGGGAGGGGAAGCAGTATGGGACGCAGGCTCTGAGCCTGAGGAGCTGTCTGCCTGGCTGATTCCCTGAGATGCAGGCCTAGCTGCATCGTTCACTAAGTGCCTATTGAACATCATCGAACAGTAAGACTAATCTACACAGGGCAACAAGGCAACTATCCAAATCTATGGCTGTTTGAGGACTGGATTACTTGGTGCAGGAGTGCTGAGGAGAGCAAATCAAGGTGAGGTGTTTTCACAAAGCCATGAGGCTTCAGTGAGAGATCTGCTCCTCAGCACAATGGGTGCACCATAGGCACAGTGGTGAGGAGAGGGCATCGTGGGCCCCATCATCCCAAACCCAGTAGTCTAAAAGTCTCCCCAGTGGGTACCAGCAGGTCATGACAAAGCTGGCACTCCTTAGGGTCTACAATGTACCTGGTAGTATGCATCTAACCCTCACTGCAGCTCAGTGATGAGGGAGCAACGACGGCGCTGTTTTACAGACTGGAAGCTGACACCACTAACTGGCTGTGAAATCAAAATCCAAAGCCAGTGTTGCCTGGTTCATAAGCTGTTCTCTTTCCATCAGGCCACATGGAAAATAAGGCCTGTGTGTTGGTATGAGTTCACACTTGAAAGACAGATGGACTGGGTCATGTGCTGTGGAGGAAAAGGAGGTGTTCATTGTCAGTTCTATCTTCTTGCTGTACCAGGCCGAGGCCAGAGTGCCAAGCAATACACATGCAATTCAGAGGGCCCTTTGGGCAAGACTTGCTCTATCTCCCCCGATCTCCATCAGCTTTCCCGCCGTAGCGGACTGCAAGGGCCATCCTGAAAGGAAATTCCATGGCCATATTTTCCTCTCTTCTTAAATCCTAAATCTGTGAGAAGCCATAAGACACTAGTCTCTGTAGTTTCTTTCATTTGGCCCCAGATCTACTTTTTTTAGAGTTCCTAAGAACTATAAGAACCTCAGATTCACCTCAAAACCAGAACTCCCCAATCTTGGAAGTGGCATCTTACCACCCAAACAACCAAATACGAGGCAATGCTTGGAGAGATCTCCTTACGTGTAGTTTTCTCACCAGACCTTCCCAGAGTTGGGGAACAGTAATGAGACAAGTATACGCACCCTCCACCGCCCCAGAGCCCAGGGGCTATTCCTCGTCCTCTGTCCTCTCTTCCTTCTGAATTACCAAATACGGATCCTAGTGAGGCCAGAGCCAGGAAGGGAAGGTGAAGGTCCACCCGCCTGGAGGGCATAAAACTGGAACTGCCACAGGCAGACTTCACAAACACAACCTCTGTTATCCAGCACTGGCAGAATCACTTCATTTGTGTCTCTCAGAAGTTAGGCAGCTTTCACCTTATCACCTGTCCGCCAACCCCAGCTCCTGCCTTTTTTTTTCCAGTACTGAGGACTGAACCCAGCTTTGTTTTGTTTTGTTTTTTGTTTCATTTTGTTCCATTTTGGTTTTTTAGGCAAGCTTTTGCTAAATTACCCAGGCTGGGCCTAAGCTTGCAATCTTTCTGCCTAAGTCTCCCAGAGTGCTGCAATTACATGGCTGTGCTTCCGCATCCAGTTTTGTTTTTTAACAGATGAGTGAGTACTCTCCGCTCTCTGACCTGTCCAATCTGGAATCCTGCTTTAGATAAAAATGTTTAATGGTCGTCCCCCCACACCATTAACAGTCATCCATTATAATGGAAGCTTAAAGGTCATTCCTATGGTGTTATCGTCTAAGAGTAGAGAAATTTGACCAAATAATTCTAGTTTCATTTTATAGTCTGCTGTGAATCCTCTAACAATATAAATCTTCCTCTTGTAATATTTGATTTTGGTCACAGTAAACTCGGAAAGTAGTAAGTTCTATATGCTTACTATTCCTGTGTTTAAAAAGTGCTATTTTTACTTGGCCCTAAAAACTATTCCTTTAAAAAGATAAAGTTATCCTTAGTTCTTATTCTCTGGGATTTAATAAGTTCATTTTTATCCTATGATTTTCATTATTTTACAAATTTCAATCATTTTTCTCTTTCAGCCTGTGTCTTTCTAGAATGAAAAGCCCTAATTCTTTTATCATCCCTCACCAAAAAAAAGGCTCTCTACCTTCTTGATCAAATGAGTTGTCCTTCTCTAGACCTTGCTGGACTTTGCAGGTCTTTGAAGTACATCAGATCACCAGGCCCCCATCACTTTAAGTATTATTCTATATAAAAGAACAGGATGACTTCAACTAAATTGTAAAAATATTTGAGAGATATTTTAAAAATCAAACAATTCTATCACTCTGTGTCAGCCCAGCATATGCTGAAAGAAATATACAATTTTGCTTCAACTCTCAAATAAATTTAAACACACTAGCAGTAGGCAACCTTGTAATCTATTATGAAAATGACAATGTACAAAACACTTTTATGTCTCATCATTTCTACCAGCAAAGTAGGAAAGCATACTATTACTTTTACATTTAACATAAAAAGAAAAAGATGAGTCTAGCCCAAGATCAAAGAGCTAGAGCTAGGAATGATGGCACATGCCTGTACACCAGCACTAAGGAAGCTGAGGCAGGAAGATCACAAGTGTGAGGCCAACTTGAGCTACATAGAGAATTGAAGTCCAGCCTGGACTGTACAGTGAGACACTGTCTCAAAAAAAAAAAAAAAAAGAGCTGGAATTAAGAGTCCCAGTACCTTGTCCTGCAATGAGAGGATGGCGCCTTCACCACAGGGCGGTACAACCTTCCTTGTAACTACATGTTATTTACTTTAAATCCCAAACTATACCCTGAGCCTCCTTCGGTGGTCCACAGCACAGCCATGAAATTCTCTGTAGTTCTACTAAAAAGACACATGGTCGTGGCTGGTCTACACCTTTCGCCTGTCTCATTCTGCACTCTCCATGGCTCATCTCAGCCAAACCCAGGGTGTCACTATCACCTCCATGCACATGACTGCCAGATTTGTATTTCTAGGCCACTCCTCTCCTTGGAACACAAAATAGTTATTCGACACCTCTTAAATATCTCAGTGTGTACAAAACTTCATCTTCTGCACCAATGTACCCCTCCCTCTCCACTGCCAAAATCCAACTCTACTTTCCTCTTCCCATTTCATTTCCTTCTCCTTTCCGGCCCACTCCACACACCCAATCTAACACTGTCATTGCACTTTTATCTCCTGCACAGCTCTCCCGCCTTTACATTTCTCTCCTTCTCTGCCACGACCTTCATACTCTAAGCTACCAGGATCTCTCATTTGGACTTGAATGGACTCATTGGTCTGTTCCTTTCCTGTTCCCTCTCCACCTGCTGCTGGGGACAGTCTTCCAAAATGCCATTGTAGGGCTATCAGCCCTTTCCCTCTCACACTTAGAACACTTCAATGGCTTTCAAGATAAAGTCAAATCTCCCACAACTTCCCTACAAATCCCTGCCTAATCTGATCCCACCTTCAGCTTCACCCTGAAACACTTGCCTTAATTTCTGAGGCTTCAGGCCCACTAGCCCTTTTTAGCTTCTTTTACTCACCATGCTTTCATAGCCAGTCCTAGAACGTCCCTCTGTCTGCCCTATTTAAATTCCCAGATCCCTCCATCAGGGAGAGGTTCAAGAAGCAATCTTCAGGGGGATCCTTCTTGACCTCCCTGAATAGAGTCCCCCATTTTACCTTACTTGGTCCTATAGTTGAGCATGGTTCTGTGAACTTCATTAATGTCTATGTCCCACTAGATGTGTAGCTTTTGCTCACTGTTGTATTCTGGATGTGCATGAATAAGCCCACTAGTAAGGATGTGATTACATACAACACACGTCCCTACTCCAGGACACCAAGTGGCCAATAAGAACAATGAAAGTGCTCTATATGTACTAGTATGGATGATCTCCGTGATGCTACTGATTAAAAATAGCACATTAGGCCTGGGGAGTAGCTAGTTCAGTGGTGCTGTGCATGCTTAGCATTTGGGAGGCCGAGGTTCCATCCCTATCACTGCAATAAACCACACAAACCAAGAACAACACATACCATTTTTAAATTTATATATATATGCATATATATACACATATGTGTGTGTGTGTGTGTGTGTGTGTGTGTGTTCTGCAAGACTAACACCAAGCTGCTTCTTGCAGTTTCCTTGGAGAATGGGAATGACACAATGTAGGGGAAAACGGGATAATAACAATTTCTTCTTCTAGGTGGCTGACTTTTCAGTAACCATATAATATTATTGTAATTACGTTAACAGTGCATTTTAAAAATAATGATGCAAGTCACTAAAGCTCAGGAAACTGACTATTTTTAAATATAGTTTTAAAAAGACCTCTGATTCCTCAACAATGATAAAGTTCCAGGAAGCAGCAGGTGTCCAATTCAGACCTTCGATTTAGCAATAAGCTCTGACGATGAGGAGAACAACTAGAAATGTCAGGGTTCATTTAAGTCTTCTGCTCACTTATTTTATGAATAAAAAAGATGTTGGAAAATCACTGCTCTTCAAAGCTCTTATACAATCTTACAAGGAAAAACAAAAAAATAACAGCAAGAACTTTTCTTAGTCTATGAACACTTTTTATTAACTACCGGTGACTGTGTGAAACCCCTCTATTTCCTTTCACTTGTCCACAAAGCTTTCATTTTTACCATAGCTCAAGCAGAAAAGATAATTTTCTAAATTAGTGAGAATTACAGGGGAAAGAGCAGGGTCAACTACACTGGTCGGGTGAGGACGGGTTCATTCCATGACTGAGGACAGAAAAGCTCAGTTCGGTTGTTGAGAGAAGAGTGTGCGGGTGGAAAAGCCCACAGTTACTGAAAAAGGAGAGGCAGGTGTGTGGGTGTGATCTCTCCAGCAGGCAGCCCACAAGAAGAGCTGAGAAAAGTCTGTGACTATAGAATAAATACTGTCACTGGGAGCCGCACTGATTCTTTTTTCAGACTAATGGCTCAGATGGTAGAACCAGCAAACAATGACTAAACTATGAGTCAAATGCTTTCAAATCAAATCATTCCACTGAAACAGGAAGACAGGCAAGCAGAGAGCAGGTCATCAGGGGTTCCAACCAATACTTGTTAAAGCTGGAGAAATGCACTCTCCTTAATGATTGCCTTTTTCCATCTAAAGCATTTTGACATTAGTGAACTAGGGACATTCGATCTTCATTGCTTGTGGCACCTCTGGATCAGCTCTGCACAGTGAAGAAGGCAGCTTCTGGCTGGGCTCCCATGCTTGCCCCAATCCTCAATTGCCTCCTTCTCTCTCAGAGTTCATCCAGCAAGTCTTTGATGATGCCAAAGGGAGTCAAGTAATTTTAAAATTACAGACCCTCAAAGTTGAGTTTCTTGAGATTTTTGAAAACCAACTTTCATTTAAATATAAAAATAGCTCCTATGCAGATGAGGTGGGGCTGGGAAAAGGGAGCGGGGGGTGGGGGGAAGCATATTAAAGGAGTCATAGGGAAGCTCCCAGGAAGCACAAAAGCAGCAGCAGCTTGTCCTGTGGCCATCATGGAAATACCATGTGGGCCCACAACAGACTCCTGAATGATTTCTCTGATATTCCCACCCCCATACTATTCTCTAAGTTTCAAGTTCTTTCCCCAAATGTTCATCCTTTTTTCTAAGACATATTCTCGCTATGTAGTTCAAGCTGGCCTTGAACTCACTATATAGCCCAGGCTGGCTTCAAACTCACGGCAACCCTCCTGCCTTAGCCTCCCAAGTGCTGGGATTACTACACCCAGCAAATGTTTACCCATATTTTACAATTCTATTCTTTTTTAAAAAATTTCTTCTGCTGAAGAGATTCTGAGGAGACAGGTATTTTTACCTATCAGAGAACTATAAACGTTTTACCATATTTACTGGGATAGAACCTCATAAAGAATAAACAGAAGTATCTGCATCCCTCTTGAGTCAGGCACCTGTTTTTATCTTAGCCCCATCTCCTCCTTTTTTGACAATTATCAGCCCTGCATTAAGAGGAATAGAGTACAGATGGGCCTCAACTTACAGTGGAGTTATATCCCCATAAATCCATCACAGGTTAAAAATACTGTAAGTTAAAAATGCATGTGATACATCTAACCTCCCAAACATCATAGCTTAACAACAGAGTACACTGTAGAACAGCTGTCCACAACCTTGTGGCACCAGGTACTGGTTCCATGGAAAATAATTTTTCCATGGACAGGGTGAGAGTGGAGGTTTGTAGATGGGAGGTTAGGGATGCAAAGTGGTGTTTCAGATGATTCAAGCACATTGCATTTACTGTGTCTCTTATTTCTAGTATTTTTACACTGTAATATATAATGAAATAATTTTACAACTCACCATAATGCAGAGCTGCTAGCCACTCTCTGATAGGGTTTGCTATTGACTCTACAAGCAGGTGAGTTACCATGGTCTCAGTGAAAACCCCTGCTAATGTTAATGTGTACTTGCATCCACTCCCCAATACTAGCATCATCACCTCAGATCATCAAGCATAAGATTTTCATAAGAAGCGTAAAGCCTAGATCCTTCAAATACACAGTTCACAGTACGGTCCACGCTTCTATGAAAATCAAACACCACCATGGATCCGACAGGAGGCAGAGCTCCGGCAGTAATGTGAACAGCTATAAATATGGATAAAGATTCGCTTCCTTAGCTAACACTCACTCACTGCAGTGCAGCCCAGTTCCTAGCAGGCCAAACACCAGTAGAGGTCTGGGTTTTGGGGCCCCCTGCTGTAGAGTATCCATTATTCACCCATTGGAAACAAGTGACTCCTAACTGTACACTGCTAACTCAAAGACCAACATGTAAAGGCTTCTATAAAATGTATACACTGTATCACTTTGATGCAGTCATAAAGTGGAAAGATCCTAAGTGAAGACACCATAAGTCATGGACCAGGACCCAGCAGCAGTGTAGGTCCACAGACCATAGACCAGAACAGAAACTGGCGTTTCCTTCGACCTGAACTTAGCACTGTACACATATTCTCTGTTTTCCTTCCTAACTTGATTCTCTTAGAAGTGAGGGTAACATTCCTTTTTGAAAGAAAAAATTTTAATGATGGCAAAACACACAGTATTTACCACTTTATGTTGTCCTCTTTTCATTGTAACCTTTCTAAGTATAAATAGTTCAGTAGCATTAAGTATATTCCCACTCCAGTGTAATCATAACTTTTTCATCTTCTCAAACTGAAACTCTATAGCCATGAAGTAACTCCCCATCACCCCCTTCCCCAGCAATCACCATTCTAGTTTCTGCTTCTACAAATCGGAGTGTTTTAGATATCTCACATAAATGGAATCATAGAATATTTGCCTTTTCTAGTTTTGGTTTATTTTACACAGAATATCTTCAAGATTCATCCATGTTGTAGCATGTGTACGAATTTTATTCCTTTTTAATTGACTAATATTCCAGTGTATATACATACCATATTCATCCATTCACCTGTCAATGGATATGTGGGGTATTTGCAGAACAAGATATTTTTTACTTAATGCTACAATTAAAGATTTGCAGGCAATTCAAATTCATTCAATTTATTGCATATTTACCCAGAGTAACTCACTATGTTAGGGAGTGTGAAAATTCACAAAGGGAAATCAGAGTAGTTGCTCTCAAGGAATTTACAAAACCCTGGGAAAGGAGAGAAAGAAGTGAAAGTAACCAGTATTTGCTGAGCACTTACTATCTGCCAGGTACATTATCCAATCACTGTATGTACTGCTCACAATAACTGTGAGAGGTTAATAGTCTAATAGCCACTTTAAAGTGAGAGAATGAATACACAGAACTTTTAAGTGACCACCTCAGGCAAGGCTGAGATTCCAACTCACATCTTGAATTCAGATGTGTTCATTGTGATCATTCCACTACACAGGCTGTTCCCTGTGATACGAGTTAGATTGTAACCGACCTAGGAGAAGAAGCTACAGAAGTAGAAGAGGAAAACAAGAGATTATGACTCAGGATTAAGGAACATGAGGAATGTAACCTTTTGAGATCAGGAAGCCCTGTGCTTGACAGGGATAAAGGTAGAGGAAACTTCATGAGCGACAAAAATGAGGAAAACGGGGGCTTTCTTAGGGACTGGTGGTGTTGTAGACCACGATGCTGGAAAGTACAGAGGAGAAAAACCATCATCACAGTGCAGGGCGGGCTCAAGGGGTCTGAACTCCACTGTGTAGGCACTGGTGAGCCACTGTAGGTTTATTAAGACAAGATATACTCAGAGCTATGGTTTGGGAAGATCACCATGGCAATAATGTATAACAAGGATGGAGCAGATGGGGGTAGTTTAAAGATAGGAAAACCAGTTAGGTGGTCACTAGAGATAGCAGATGAGACACAGGCAGAACGGAAAAGAGGACATGGAGGTAAGAGATATTTTAATAGTGGGAATGACAGACAAGGCGACTGATACATTTTGAATAAGGTGGCATTCTAGTTTGCCTTGGACATATTTTCTTGGTGTAATTACTAATAGCACCTTTACTCTTAAAAGGGTCCAACTTTGGATAACAACCTCTACAAACATATTAATTATAAGCAAGAAAAACACAGCACTAAAAGTGACTGCAAGATTTTAAACCTGTGTTAGTAAGACAGTTGATAACACCTTTAAAAACCCAGAAAGGAAATCAGGTCTGGGGGAAACATGAAGCGTGTAGATTTGGACATGCTGAGTTTGCTGTTGGGGTGAGAGCTTATTTGAGAGACAGAAGCACCTTTCCTGTGGATTTGCGCTGCATAACATGAAGGAAGGCATCATTGACCTAAAAAAAAAAAAATTAAGGGAGATATGATCAGATTTGGCATATATATTTTTTCCAAAAAATCTCTGTTGATGGTTAAATTATTAGAAGAGCTAACTAAAGTATTAGAACGTGTCATCAATGAATTGTATATAACTATGTCATACTAACTAAATAACCAATCACTACAAATGTAAAGGAAAACAATAATATTGAAAAATAACCCACCTGCAGTACTTTTCCCTACCTAAACCTTGGATTTTCAATGCTGTCAATGTGGTTGCCAGCAAGTAAACCATCCACAGGCGAGGCCTGGTTCTATTATAATAATTCTGTTCCAGCTGTTCCATTTCAGAAGTGTTCTAGCTTTTTAAAGAATGGAGCCTCTGGCAGAAGAATCAATATTTTAATTTTATATGATTTTCATCTTTTTATTAAAATTGCCCTATTTCCTAATCAACTGAAATTATAATCTATCAAAAATCCTTTTTCAGAAATGCAAAGTTATAAAACAAATTAAAAAGTGCCTACAGTAATCAAGGCAGTGTGATATTAATGAAAAAGTAGAAAAATAGATGAACAGAATAGAATACAAAGCTCAAAAATAGAAGCATGCAAATACAGTCAACTGATCTTTGACAGATTAAAAGCAATTCAATAGAAAAAAGATAGTATTTTCAACTAATGGTGCTAGAAAAACTGGATATCCATGTGCAAAAGCTGAATCTACAGATGGGCCCTACACAGACCTAAATGTAAAATGCAACACTGTAAGAAGAAAACAGAAAAAGTCCAAGTCACCTTGAGTTTGGCAAAGAGTTTTTTGATACAACACCAAAAGCACAATCCATGCAGAGAAAATTTCTAAATTGACTTTATTAAAATTAAAAACTTCTGCTCGATAGAAGACATTGTTAAAAAGATGAAAAGACAAGGCAAAGCCAGAGAGAGAAACCTTTCTAAAACACACACAAAATGCTTTTATCTAATAGTGTAACAGGAAATTCTTAAAACTCAACAATAAGAAAACAACCCAATTAAAATTCAGGTGAAAGATGCAAAAGGCACCTCACCAAAGAAGATAATACAGATAGTAAATAAGCATAAGAAGATGTTCAATGTAATCTGTCATTATTGAATGGAAAATTAAAGTAATGAGGTGCCACAACACACCTCTTAGAATGACTAAGATCCAAAAAGCAAACATCAAATGTTAGTGAAGATGTGGAGAAAAAGGAACCTTCACTTATCTCAGGTAGAAATACACGGTGGTAGAGCCCCTTTGGAGGACAGCTCAGCAGTCTCTTATAAAACTAAACATACCCTTACCAAACAATCCAGCAATCACACTCACAGGTATTTAGCCACATTAATTGAAAATTTATGTTCACACAAAAACATGCACACAAATGTTTACAGCTCCTTAGTCACAATTACCAAACTTGGAAGGAACCAAAATGTCCTTCAGGAATGGATAAACAAACTAGTATTCATGCAGTGGAATATCATTCAGTGACAGCAAGAAATAAACTATTAAGATACAAAAGACATGGAAAAAATTTAAATGAATATTGTTAAATGAAAGAAGTCAGTATGAAAAAGCCATGTAACACAGGATTCCAGCCACATGACATTCTTTAAAAAACAAAACTATAGAGACAACAAAAATATCAGTAGTTGACATATATTCAAGAATGAGGGTGAGGATGAATACATGGAGCCCAGGGCATTTTTTTAGAGCAGTGAAGCAGTTCTGCATGATACGTGGTACTGAATACATGACATTATAGATTTGGCAGGACCCACTGAACAATACAAATACTGAGGCTTAATGTAAACTAGGATTTTTATTAATACCAGTAATGTATCAATGGTGATTCATCAGTTATAGCAAATGTACAACAGCAGTACAAGGTGTTAATAATGGTGGCAACTTTGGGTGATGGAAGAGGGAATATATACTGTCTGAATTGTTCCTATACCTAAAACTGCTCCTAAAGGGTCTATTAAATTTTAAATAAATGACAACTGCAAGAAATGAAATTAAAATGCAAAGAAGAATGGAATAAACAAAAGTTTACTATTTTCTAATCATAGCAATAAATAAGAAAGGTCACCAAGACTGTGAGATACAAAATTAGTTTATAAAAACTATTCACATTTCTCTAAGTCAGAATAAGTAGGACATGTAACAAATACTCCAGAAGGCAACAAGAACAATAAAGTACTTGTAAGAAACATTAAAAATAATCAACAAGACTTTATGGGGGGAAAACTTTAAACTCTATTAAAAAAAGACATGAAAGACCTGACTGCATGAAGATATGTCCCTGTTCACAGATGAAATATTGGAAATATCAATCTCCTCCAAATTAATAAATAAAATTGGTACAGTTCAAGATTTCAGCCTGTTGTTGAAAAGCTACTCTAAAATTCATCTAAAAGGATAAATATCTACAAATATCTAGATATAAGACAAATTTGAAAAGAAAGGCAAGAGTAATCCTTCCATGTATCAAAACATACTTAAAATCGAAAACTAGATTACTATAAAGAGGAAAATTAAAATTAGTTACCTGATTCATACCCAATACAAAGGTGACTTCAGATGTATTAAATCCTTAAATTTGATATAAAACTATAAAGCTAGCTGGGTCTGACAAGCCACACTTATAGTCCCAGCTACTTGGTAGGATGAGTCAGAAGGAATAAACCCAGGAATTCAAAACCAGCCTGGGCAACACAGTAAGACCCCACTACAATAATAACAACAAAAACTGTAACATTAACAGAGAAAAACATCACTGTGACTCAGGTATAATGAAGAGCTTCTGCAACAAGTCTCCCAACAGTGTAACTGCAATGGTTGATACACTGTGTCAATGTGAGAAATTCAGAAGCTTAACTAAGTAACTCCGCAGTTCTACATCCTAGGGTGTAGATGACATGTCCTGGGGCAGCTGTTTACTCCAGAATGTTGTAATGGTTGATTCACTGTGTCAACTTGAGAAGTGTAGAAGTTTAACTAAGTGACTCAATAGGGGTCCGGGGTCCTCACTTTGTAAACATCCTGAACCAGGGCAAGAGGCTCCCTGGAGATGGTGTGAGTGCTAAACCTACCCTAGGGCAGGTTGCCTACTTATAATATAAGGGAGGAAAAGAGGTTTGCTTGCCCCCTTTTTGCTCTTGTTACTCTTGCTGTCTTCTGCCACCATGAATTGTTGCCCCTCAGCCATGCCAACCTGCCTTGGAGGCAGCTGATTACAGACTGAAACCTCCATAAACTATGAGCTAACTAAACCTTTCCTTCTTTCATTTTGAGCATTGGGTATTTTGTCTCAGCAATGAGAGAAAAGTAGCTAATAACCATAAGACAAAATGCTGCTGTGCTTGATTACACTAAACCTAGACAAAAGAGGCAATAATGTGATAAAATTGTTAGAAATCTTTTGCAACATCTCAAACTATGGGCCGGGGATATAGCTCAGTGGCATAAGCACCTGCCTGGGAAGCATGAGGTCCTGAGTTCGATTCCCAGTACAAAAAAAAAAAAAAAAATTTCAAACTAACATCAACAACCTGGCTACTCAAAAGATCATAGCCTTCTGCACCACTAGGGGCTGATCAGAAATGCATACTCTTGAGTCACTACCCTCATTGAAATCATAATCTGAACCTCAACAACATCCTGGGTAATTTTATTCACCTTAAAGTTTGAGAGGCACAGATTACACAGGAAACTTTTGCAAATTGATAAAAAAAAAAAAGATAGGACTGCAAATAGAAAACTGCATAGGGGAATTAAATTGTAATTCAAAGCATTAGAAATCAGAATGGCTACCAAAAATATATCTGTATGTAAGATTAATTTTTAGTACAAGGGATTGAACCTAGGGCTTTGCCCATGTTAGGCAGGTGCTCTACCACTAAGCTATAGTCCCAGACAGCTAGAAAATATGTAAAAAAGATGCTTAAATTCATAAGAAATCAGGAAAATTCACATTAGAATAATAAGATGCCACATTATACCTCATCATTTGAGCAAAAATCAGAAAGTTGAACACTGTTACATATCAACAGAGTGGCAAATAAAAATTCTCATACATTGCTGGTATAGACAAAAATCGATCAAGTCATTCTGGACAGCAAATGGCAAACAAAGCAAATATATATCTTATGAACCAACTATTCTACTCCTCCAAAGAAACATTTGCACAAGTCCCTAAGAAGGTTGTTTATTATCACACTGGTCATGCTGGTAACAGAAGCAAGTCAAAGTCACCAGTGATCAATAGGAAATGGATTTGTAAACTACGGTAGGTGTGCACCATGTACTACCACGGAGAACTGGAAAGCAATCAACTAGATACAAAGAATAGCAGCACAGATTTTTAAAGACAGAACTGGGTGAAGAATTAAGGAACAGAGCACGGTCAAGAGCATACCACCAATTATTTAACTCAAAAATAGATTAACACACAAAATAATTCTGTGTTTTATAAGAAAATCTAAAGCCAAAGATATGTATCAAACATGTCACATCTGGCCTAGTGCAGTGGCACACACCTGTAATCTCAGCACTTGGGAGGCTGGGGCAGGAGGATCACTGCAAGTTCAAGGCCAGCCTGAGCTACAGAGTAAGTTCTTGGATTACATAGCAAGAACCTGTCTCCAGAAAAAAAAAGTCACAGACATTGATTCAGAAAGGAGGAGAAGAGTGAGGAGAGGCAGTGAGGATGAGGCAAAAGGGAATAACAATGACACTCATAACTATTTGGGCATAGAAACAAAAGGTGGGCCTGGCATAGACCAACACTGAGAATGTGCTTTGAAACCAGGATTACTCCTAACCTACCCTTCTGATCTGAGATCCTCCGAAAAAGTATACCAAAAATAAATAGAAGCAGAGAAATAAATCAATCATGGCCCCTCTCTGCAGCATGAAATCCTGGTTTAAAAAGCATCTGCCTTGTAGGACTTTGTGCCTTACACAGATTTTTTTCCAACCTAAGCAAATTTAGACTTGCTCTGTAGAGGTGGAAGAGGTCTAAGATGTTTGGAACACCCACACACACATACTGTCGATGATCTCCACGTGATTCACAGCTGTATCGCTGTCCCTGGCAGCTGGAAGTCACTTATTCCCAGAGATTTGTCATAGCCCAACAATAGAAAATACTTGAGAAAATAGGTGTTATTCAAGATAGTGATACTTTTTCACCTAGGATCCTTGGGAAATGAAGGATCCCCAACAAATAAATGTTAACATGAGAAGAAAGTCATGCCTGCCAGTGCTAAAACTTATTTTTAACTATTGTGCATATAAATCTTTAGGTACCACATATTTGCATGGCTTCCCTAAATGATACTATGATGAAAGCATTTTTTTGTTCCATGTCTTGAGAACCTCCTAATTCCGAATATCCACTTTCTGACCTTTTAATTCTCAGATGTTCTGCCACCTCTCTCTGTCCAGTTGCCACTCCTGTTGTGATTGTATCTGCTTCTAAAAATAACTCAACTCTGTCCCTTTCTACCTGGTGGCTTCTGTTTGAACTAGGAAAACAGAGAACCAGTGGCGTGAAGGACTAGAAGTTTAATAAGAGTGATAAGGCTCTGAGGGGAGAGACTAAAAAGTAAAAGTGTGGCTTTAAATAGGTCTTTGGAGGACTACTTCGGAGTTCCAGGGACATTTTTCTCCTGTATTCTACAGGCTGCCTTACAGAGAAGGAGGCTGCACCATGCTGGTGCCTAGATACAGCACCCTGTTCTCTGCCTTCAGGTGGATGAAGCCATGATTAAATTTTATCTCTAGAGATATGTAGCCAGAAGTTTGAAGCAGGGAACGGATATTACTTTTAAAGCTGAGGATATAGCTGATGGGCAAAGCTCTTATTAAACCCGCGTGAGACCTTGGGTTCAATCCCCAGTACCACAGGAAGAGAAAAAAGTACAGTAGAAGGAAATACATCGGTCCTGTAATGGGGTTGTGATTGGGTAGCAAGAATATTGCTTTTGTTTTAGGATGTGAAGGTTCTGCTATTGGAATTTTTAATTAGCTCATCAAGCAGGAATAATCAGAGTAATTATAGTTTCCTGAATATATCATGCTGATTCATGCTTCCCATTAGAAGTTGGCTCTCTGCCTATCACAGACTATCCTGAAGTCTTTCCAACCAAAAACTAAACTCCTTGAGGACAGAACTAAGTTTCACTTTTTATTGATTGGCATACAGAATGCACTCAGTGAATGTTTGATGAATAAAAGAGATTCATGAATATAGCTGAGACTGAATGGGATTACTGTATTTACAAAAGATAAAATCCTCTATTAATGATACCCTGCTGTAGCTGAATTATATTCATAGATCATTATTTTGATACAAGGTTATCTAAATCTTCTTTTAAAAGTCAATCAATTCATTTCACGAAAAAGGAGGTAAAGATGGCAAATGAGCATATAAAGATACTCAAGATGATTGTTCATCAGGGGAATACAAATTAAACTCCCAATCAGAAATCACCGCACACCTAATGGAACGGCTACATTTAAAGAGAAACTAAATTCTGACAGATGCATAACCTAGCATCAGCATTGTTGAGAAGAGTCCACCATGCGGTTTTGGTAGGCTCACATAATGAAGTACTACTCACCAATAGAAAGGAACAGAATATTGACACATTCAACAACCTGAATGAACCTTGTAAGCATTATGCAAAGTAAAAGATGTCAGACTCAAAAGGATACAGGCTATAGGGTGCCATTTATGTGACATTCTGTAAAAGGGCACAATTACAGGAAGAAAAAGCAGATTAGTGGTTACCAAGTGTTTGGAGTAAGAAAAAAAGACTGATTACAAATGGGCATTAGCGAATCTTCTGGGGTGATGGAAATATCCCTATATCTTGATTGTGATAGGTGGCCACATGACTGTACTCCTTTGTCAAAACTCAAGAGAATTGGTTGAGGACATTGGCATTTGCCTGTAGTCCCAGCTACTCAGCAGGGTGTGACAGAAGGACAGTTTGAGCCCGTGAGTTTAAGGCCAGATGAGCAACATAGTTTCAAAATATGAAAAACAAGGCTAGGAACACAGCTCAGTGGTAGAGGACACCTCAAGACCACTATGGTTGGAAGGGAGGGAGGGAAGGAGGGAGGGAAGGAAGAAGGCAGATAGGCAGGCAGATAGACAGTCAAGGGAAAGGAAAAACATAGAATTGTACATCTAAAGAGGGAGTTTTACTATACGGAAATTATATCATAATAAATCTGACTTCAAAGGAAGTCAAGCAATGTGTTCTCAACACAAAAATAAATCTTTGAAATTAAGTGTCAGCTTAGGTTCCACAGAAAATAAAGCCCAACCAAAACCTATGCCCTAATGCTTCATTGAGGGTTGCAGTCCCAGGAAACCAAGCAGGAGGGAAAAGGAGAACTGAGTTAAGGAAAGAAAGAAACTATACATGGTATGTGATTGGCCCTGCATTGGTCGTAGCTTCTGAGGGACATGCAGCTAGCTACTGTTCACCAGGGGTCTCTACCAATAGGTCATATGAAACAGTCAACTGGAAAGAAAAAAGTGGGCAATTTTACCTCCCATCATTCATTCATCAAAGTTTGCTAACAGGGTGAGCACCCCACATTTCTGGACTGACTTACCCAGCCCCTACCCACAGCTTCTGGGGAAGCCAGAGGCTTCGACAAGTTCATTTGGATCAAGCCTCTGCAGTAGAGCTGCAGCAGCTCTTGCCTGACCATCCCAGCAGAGGTCGTGCCCCCAAGATCAGCCCCCACCCCAGGAAAGCAGGAGCCAGTCAGTGCAAAGGAGATAAATCATAGCAACAGAGCCCTGGGCTTCAGATGCTGTCCCCAGAGAAGTGTGACAAGCAGCCCAGCGGCCAGGTCCCGGTCAGGAAAGGCCAGAAATTCTACAAAGTTGGTCTGGAAAAGGGGGTTATAACTCAGACACCACCTGAGCCAAAAGAGTAACTTCATTTTTAAGGCTATGCCACAGATACACAGAAGAAACTTCAAGCAAGCAATTTCTAGCTACTAAATCTGTTTGTATGGTGATCTTGCCTGATTTGTACATAATAAACAAGTTCAGATGGGTGAGATTAAGTACTGTGTCAGACCAAGATGTGTGTGGGCAGCTTCAAAAACAAATTCTGCACATCTAAAAATGTCATCCTCTGAACTGATATCATGGGGCCAATTCAGGATCCACTCATCACAGCATGGATATAGCCCTTCAGAAAATAATCAATTCTACTTAAAATTCAAAATCTGTAGACTATCATTCTAATCCTGCCCTCTAAGACGTCACTGTAGAAGTGTGATAGTTCAGGGGCACAGAAAAGGCTCAGTTCTGTATCTTATAATAATGGCATGTTATGGATTAATAATTAGTAAATTAACCATGCCCTTTTACATGTATTATCTTATTTAATATTTATACCCACCCTACAAGGTAGGATAAATTACTGCCCCATTACAGATGAAGATCAAAGCATAAAGATGTATAATTTCCCCACAGCCAGCATGTAAACTCTGGTGGTGTGACCTCAGAGCCCTCTAATTTTAATCATTCAGTAGAGATATATCTATATATATATATGCCTGCCAGAACCAGTATTTCTGATGCTATATATATTTTATGAGTTCACTGGTTATTTTCCACGCATGAACTGGTCTGACAAATAATTTT
This sequence comes from Chinchilla lanigera, assembly GCF_000276665.1. Classification (NCBI taxonomy): domain Eukaryota; kingdom Metazoa; phylum Chordata; class Mammalia; order Rodentia; family Chinchillidae; genus Chinchilla; species Chinchilla lanigera. The sequence goes on from NW_004955406.1 coordinate 17,533,262, forward strand.
CTAGTACATTAACTAATTTACTGAAAAAATATGACATAGGCTTTACAGTTCAATGAAATTAATTATATATTCATTCGGCCACATTCATTTTAAAAGAACAAAATATATGAATTTTGGTACTTTGCACAAAAACAGAAGTGGTCATCTTAATTACAAGATAGCTCCTTCACATAGACGATTCTGTGACAGATGGATAAACCACATGCTATACAGTGAGGTTTGTAATAAGCAATTTCTTGTTTTGTTTGAGGAAAGAGTTTGACACGGCCAGGAGAAACTGGATTCTGGCATCAGATCAACGAGGCCTGGACGCCAGCTCTGACACTTACTACGCAGCATTAGACAGCTTGTGTAAGTCTGATTCCTTCAACTGTAAAATCTAAAAAAAAATGGTTTATAACTCAGAGTTTTCTGAAGGCAAAAATGAAATAATGTATGTAAAGTGCTTATTGTATTGTTATTCCTGTAAATAGTTTGCATAGTGAAAAAAACAGAAAGAGAAGATAGTAAAGGGATGGTGTGCAAAAGAGACGCTGGAAACAGAGAAAAAGTTGGGCTTCCAAAGCCACCCGATAACACCGAAGTCAGCACACTGGGGAGAACAATAAAAATCTCATATGTGAATGGGAGCTGACAGGAGGTTAATAATTCTGCAGTTAATTCCTGTTTTATAGGAGCGAGAACTTCTATATGGACACTCAAACAATAATCCCACTCTGGCTTTTTCTCACACTTGTTGTGGTTTCTACGTAGATGTCCCCCCAAAGCCTCATGTACACATAGATGGGGCTTTGGGAGGTGACTGATCATGGGGACATGATACTCATGGGTAACTTAGTCCACTGAGGAGTTTATAGCTACATGTGATGTTGGGAGGAGCCTGGTCTGAGGAGGAAGGTCACTGGGAGAACTTTCTCCCTCCCCTTCCCCATCCTTCTCCTCCTCCCTCTCCCTCTCCCTGTTCCTCTCTCTGTTTCTCTCTCTGTTTCTCTCTCTCTCTCTCTCTCTCTCTCTCTCTCTCTCTCTCTCTCTCTCTCTCTCTCTCTCTCCCTGTTTCCTGCCTACCATCATGCTATGAGCAATTCTCCTCTGCCATGCCCTTCTGCCTTAGAGCCAGCTAACCACAGACTGAACCTCTACAAACTGTGAAGCAAAATAAAGCTTTCCTCCTTCAAGCTGTTGGTGTCAGGTATTGTATCCCAGCAGTGGGAAAGTAACTATGATAACGCCCGAGCAGCACCAAAAACACATCAATGCAGAGAAAAGATAGGTCAAAATACCACGTCACTTCTCCTGTATTGCCTAATTGTCCTTTTCCTCTACCAACAGCTAGAGCCTCAGGTAAAGCAAACCTCACCTCAGAAGTCACATGATGATAAAAGCCACAGGACAGGATGGGTCTTAGAAATTAAGAGGTGGCTTGCAGGTATATTATCTAATCCATAAATCTTTTCTTAAAAGAAAAATGAGGAAACAGGGCTGAGCAGAGATAAGTTCCTCAGGCCAGCCCAAGAAACACTACTTTATATCTGCCCCCCCACATTCTCACTGTGGCTCCTAAAGCATACTCCAAAGCCCACCAAAAAATGTCCTACCCCTTCAGTCTAGAGCTGCAGAAAGTGAAGGTCAGAACAGTGAGGGGACATCCACAAAACTACAGGGCCACAGGGGCAAAGCTAGAACTAGAAAGTAACCAGTCTGCTAATGGCCAGTCGCGTCCCTTTCAGCGGTGCACACTCTCTTCCTGACTTCCACAGACAGAAAAGATAAAGGAGGAGATACACTGTGTTTCAAAAGACTGCCTCAGCACAGGAAATAAAAGCACTGAAGTGGAAGGTTGGTAAGCCCTACAGTCTGGCACAGGCAGCTTGAGCTCCACTAATCTGCATTTGAAGAAAACACTGCCTCCATCTATGGCTGACTACAGCTACTAAAACGGTTTTTTGAACATTAAAAGAAATTAAGCCAAAAATAATAATAAAGAATTCACAGTGAATGCCTACAGACCCACAGCTACAGCTATATTGCATATGCGTGCACACAATTACACTTTGGGGGAAGTTTAAGCCACATTAATGAGACTGTGAAAGAATGGAAAAAGGGACTGAATCGCCAACAAAATTAACTACAGTGACTAATGGATGAATTATCGTCTCATGGTGCCGCGCATAATTTAGCATTCTGCTCGCAGAACCCCAACTCAGATCATCTGGTTGTACTTCAAAGTGTCTATATTTAAAAATCAAAGTTCAAGTCAAGCATTTCCTTCTTAGGCTTGAATGTTGTAGAGTCCAAGGTTCATATCAACACATGTAAATTATTTTCTAAAGTACCATAATTTTCCTCTACTTGAGATACTAGTGATATAGCCAGACACCTCAAAACTGAGTTTCCCACCAGGCCTGAGTCAATAACCAGACAGCCCAGAAGAATCCTGAACCTTCAAGCCCCCCTGGGTAGTGTTGCATTTTCAGTCTATGAAAGAGAAATTATTGTATATCCAGGAATAAATGAACCAGTAGTGTGGCAGATTTTATTTTCTGTTTTTAACTGTACCACATTTCTTAAGCTAATCTCACCTCCTCCAGTTTAAACACCTTTCCGACGTATGGCTGTATGCGCCCCTGGTGGTAGTACTGAAGTGCTGAGTGTAGGCTCTTGGAAAAGACTGGAAAGTCCTCGAGTTGGTATCGACCCCAGTACAGGCCCATGGCAGAGATGTTCTTCAGGAGGAGCAAGTTGGCAGGCACAGAAGCAATGTTTCCTCCAGCAAATCCTAGCACCACAATCCTGCCCTCCCATGCCAGGCTGAAGGGAAAGAAGAAAAGCAAAGAAAATTATAAGACGTGGTGGATCATCAAACTCATTAGGATGGCTACTATCAAAAAATGCAGAAAATTTAGGTGAGGATGTAAGAAACTGAAGCGCTCCTACACCTCATACACACTGCTATGGAAAACAGTATGAAGGTTCCTCCAAATTTTAATTATTTGCATACCTACTAGATTCGTAGCAGCATTAATGAAAATAGCCAAAGGGAGAAACGAGCCAAGTGAACCTCAACACATGAACAGATACACAGAGTGGAACACTATCCAGCCTTAACAAGAAAGGAAATCATGTCACATGCTAGAACATGGTTATCCTTTAGGACATCATGCTAAGTAAAAGAAGCCAGACACCAAAAGAAAAAAACTCTCTGATTTTATTTATATGCAGTATTTAAAGTAGTCAATTCACAGAAACAGAAAGTAGAACGGTGCCTCCCAGGGGCTGTGGGAGCTGGAGGGGGAAGGAGCTGTTTTTGAATGCATGTCCGTTTCAGATTTGCCAGATGAAAAGTTCTAAAGATTTATTCCACAACAATGTCACTGTACTTAATGTACTCAACTACACACATGAAAGAGGTTAGAGTGGTAAATTTTATTTTATATGCTTTTAACCACAATAAAAAGGAAAAAAATTTTAAAAGCTTTACATTAATTCATAGAGGCAGAAAGTAGAAGAGAGATTACAAGGAGCTGGGAGAAGGGGAAAGAAGCAGTGAGTGTTTAATAAGTAAAGAGTTTTTTTCTGGGAGATGGCTACACAACATTGTGAGCATGGCACTCAATGGCACACCCATAATAATGACTATATTATAGGGTATATATATTTCCCACAATTATTTTTAAAAATCAACATGGACTAACCCCACAGCTGGGAACTCATATTGACCTTAAGACTGGGAGAAGTACACCATCCTTTACTACATTGGGTTCCTCAGGAGAAAATTTTTTAAATAAGTCATGAGCAAAATATTAAGATGACAGAGGAACCACCCAGTTTTATGAGAGAACCCACTTTAGAATCAAAAACCTTGCGGAAGGAAATTGGACATAAACAAGTGTCACTGGATATAGGCTATAAACAAGTGCATGCTTTTTTACAGCGAGACAACTGAGTTTGAAGATTCTGAATTAGGCAGCAGAAATATGAAGACAGATCTTGGGATGAAAGATCATTACTTTCCACAGACTTATTTTAGGACTCCTTTAAGTTCCAGTACTACTGTAGGGAATTATGAAAAATATACAAAAATTCACAAGTTTTCTATAGCCCATAATGAAAAGTACCACACAGTGAACACTACATGAGCTGTAAAAACAACTTTTATAAACATCTCTGATACAAATACAAAATTATTTGAATTTTTTTTTGCCTTTCTTCTTCCTAAGGGAAATGAGACGCTATTGTTAAAACACCATTGATCCAGAAGGCAAAAAGAGAAGGGTAAGTTCATTTGGTCTGTATACTCCTTCTTTTGCTCCTCTAAGCATAGTGCCCGGCACTGTTCAATGATGATCAAACACGTCCCCTGCCCGCCTTCCAGCTCAGGGGCTACAGAACCTCCTGCACTCCTTCTGCTGGGAGGCTGCTCTCTCTACTTCTATTTCTTCTGCTTTAAACTAAGATAAACCACAAAATGATGCCTGCCAAGATGACATGAGAAATGAAACCAATACCCTCAGAGGACTCCAGAATCCCTGGTTGAAAACACAAGGAGACCTGGTAGGATACAACAATCCTACTAAATCTCTAGTGATGAATTTTTTAATAAAACAAGTCAAGGAAATATACCACTGGCTGCTTCAAAAACAAGTAAAATCAGAAGAGCCTGTATGTTGGTGCAGTGAGCTGGGGAAAGAGGAACTGCCACCCCAGTAACTCTAACACCTGAACAATGATCTCAAAAATCCCCCACATCCGCGTATATAAAAAAGTTAATGGAGGCCGGCATAGCTGAATTTAACACATGTATAATTTCTAAAGCATTTGCCACTGCCAAGTAGAGTCTGCAGTCATTTTTTGGGTATTTTCCAGTTGGATATTTTGTTTTTCCTATATTTAAGCATTTCCTGATTTTCTCTGCTTCTATTCCTTGTCACACACCCACTCAGCTATTCTTGTTGGTGCTGATGCTGACAGGAGAAGTGAACAGCAGAGATGAGAGAGAAGCAAGGCCCAGAGGAAGACAGAGATGCAGAAAGGTTGGGCAGAGCCCCAACCGCAACCCACTATGGACAGACAGCTGCACTCACCTGCGGAGAGCCTCTAGGAAGATGTCTCCTCCCACCATGTCGATGGCCACGTTCACCCCACCACTGCCCACGAGCTGCTGCACTGCCTCCTTCAGGCTGCACCGACTGTAGTTCACACTGAACTGCGCACCCCTCTGCATCGCCAGCTTGCACTTCTCATCACTTCCAGCTGCAGCTATTACCTGAATAAAGAACATAAGATTTCTTAAGGTCTAGGACAGATTCCAAGAGGGGGTCATAGCTGACCCACCCATTTATCCAGTCTCCAGCCAAAGTGCTACTTGAGGAATCTAATATGAGCTTGTGGCCAAAGCATCAGCCTCAATCCCATATATCAGGCTCAACTCACAGGTCATCCCACTGGTCCCTCCACACCCTACTGGCTGTAAGATTTATATCTCTAGAAATTCTGGAACTCCAACTGGTCTAGCTAGGAGACAGTTCAAGAGACAGTACAAAAGTACCATTTACTGAGCACTCACTACGAGTTAAGTAGTAAGGATCCAAGCTGGACATTAAGCTTAAGAGTCAAGAAAACAAGACACAGTAGTGCAATGGGGAAAAGACAGAGAGCTCCACAAGTACAGACAAGATCAATATCCAGGCCATCTTCACCGTGATGCAGGTGAAGGCACAGAGGGTGGCCCTCCCATTGCCTTCACTGCCACTGCTACAACCCAGGTGAACTGCACCAGAAAGTGCAGAAAATACCCCTCCTCTGCTGCTGCTGCCACAACTCAAGTGAACCTCATGGGAAGGCCCAAAGACCAGAGGGAGCTCCAGCAACACAGGAGTGTCCCAACTAGGGCACACAGGATGATAGGCAGGACTAGTGGCATGAAAAGTCCAAAGCAACAATAACAATATGAGCCAACAGATGGTAAATTAGGTGAACCAGCATTGTGCTTGGGGACAAAGACACCCAGAATAGAAGTAGGTGGGCAGGGCTGGCCTTGTTCTCTCTTTTTGTTGTTGTTTGTTTCCTTTTTCTTTCTTTTTTTCTCTTTTTCTTTTCCTTTTCTTTTTTCCCTCTTTCCTAAATGGCTGGGGAGAACTCCAGCCACAGAGAACTAATCCTATCTCCCAAGCCCAGAAACCAAGTTTAGTCAATCCCTTGCTTACTCCCTCATTCTTTCTCTTTTGCCCTCTCCTCTAGTCTCCCAAAGTCTGTGTGATCATCCTTTGTCCTCCAGTCTTGCTTCTACTTTCTTTTCAATTATCTTTATTTTATCCATTATCATTCTTACATCTTTCCACTACAGGGTAAAACCACTCTACCAAGAGGAAACACTTTGAATACAAGTTCCCAATTTACCATTGGCTCTGTTATATAATTATAGATATTGCTCCTGTGGTTTAAGGTACAAAATTACACCCTCCCACAGTTTGTCAGTTTCTAAACTGTGCTTGATGCTATTGTTATTGCTAATTATACTACTTTAGCTAGGATGTCATATCTGTTCCAGTTATTCTCCCTTCTGTAACAATATTGGGAAGCTTGGGGGTGATAACCTCATCACAGCCCTGCACTAAAGACCTGGGGACTAAGCCAAACAGACACCAACATCTCACTCTCAATTAACTAGGAATGATCAAAAGAGATAACGATGGGCACTACATACTTATTAGGGGAAAACTACAACAGGAAGAGATAACAATCATAAATATATATGCACCAAATGTAGGAGCACTCAATTATATAAGGCAAATATTAATAGACATGAAAAATTAAATAAGTAATAACACAATTGCAACAGGATTTTAACACCCCATTGTCACAAGGAGATAGATCAACTAGACAAAAAATCAGCAAAGAAATAACAGAACTAAAGCAAACATGTGAACAAATGGACTCAGTAGACCTTTACAGAGTATTCTGCCCAACAACACTGAATACACATTTTTCTCAGTTGTACATGAGACGTTCTCTAAAACAGACTATACACTAGCCCACAGAATATGCTTAAGTAAATACAAAGGAACTGAAATTATCCCATGCATACTATCTGACCATAATGCAATGAAATTGGAAATTAGTAACAGAACAATGTGCAAATCTCCATAAATACATGGAAATTAAATAACACCCTTCTGAACAACCAATGGGTATCAGATGAAATTAAAGAAGAAATTAAACAATGTCTACAATCAAACAAAAATGCAAATACAACTTACCAGAACTTGTGGGATGCAATAAAAGCAGTTCTAACAGGGAAATTTATAGCAGTGAATTCTCACATCAGGAAAACAGAATAAGCACAAATAACCTAATGCTGCACCTCAAGCAAAAGAGAACGAACACCAAGGCAAGCCCAAAACCCATATAAGGGAGAAAATTATAAAGATCAGAGCAGAAATTAAAGCAATTTAGACTAAGAAAACAACAAAGAATTAGTCATACAAAGAGTTGGTTCTTTGAAAAAATAAATAAAATTGATAAACTTCTAGCCAACCTTATCAAAAAAAGGAAAGAAAACACTCAAATTCAAGCAATGAGAAATGTAAAGGAATGGTTTCTCTCCAGATCCAGTGGAAACTCAGAAGATCATCAATACCTACTTCAAAAATCTTTACTAGCATAGGCTACAAAACACAGAAGAAATGGACAAATTCTTAGAAACTTATGGATTACCAAAGCTGAATCTAGAAGATATAAAAATTCTGAGTAGCCCCAATATGTTAATGAAATTTAAAATGTAATTAAAAACTTACCAACAAAGAAAAGCCCAGGTCCTGATGGATTCATGACTGACTTCTACAAGAAATTTAGAGAAGATTTAAAACCAATACTCCTCAAACTCTTTAATGAAATTGAAAGGGAATCAATTCTCCCTAACTCATTTCTGGAGGCAAATATTACCCTGATACTAAAACCAGATAAAGACCCAACCAAAAAAGAGAACTACAGGCCAATCTCCTATGTAAAAATCCTCAGTAGATGCAAAAATCCTCAGTAAAATACTAGCAAACAGAATGCAGCAAATCATCAAGAAGATTATATACCATGGCCAAGTTGGATATATCCCAGGAATACAGGGATGGTTCAGCATACACAAATCAATAAATGTAATATACCATCTCAACAGAGCCAAAGACAAAAACCACATGATCATCTCAATATATTTGGAAAAAGCTTTTGATAAACTCCAACACTCATTTATGATAAAAACTCTACAGAAAATCAAAATAGATGGTCTTTACCTCAATCTGCTAAAAGCCATCTATGACAAAGCACAGTATCATATTAAATAGACAAAAACTGAAAGCTTTCACTCTAAAATCAGAAACAGGGCAAGGATGTCCACTATCAACACTCCTATTCAATATAGTTCTTGGAACATTAGCCAAAGCAATTACACCAGAGAGAGAAATAAAAGGAATAAGGATAGGGAAGGCAGAAGTTAAACTATCATTATTCACAGATGATATGACACTCTACATACAAGACCCCAAAAACTCCACCAAAAGACTTTTAGAATTAATAAGCAAATGCATTAGCACAGTGGTAGTAGCACATACAAAGTCAATACTCAAAAATCAATAGCATTCCTGTACACAAACAACAAATTCACTGAGAGAGAAATTAAGGAAACAACACCTTTCATAATAGCATCCAAGAAAACGAAATACTTAGAAATCAATCTAACAAAGGAAGTAAAAAGTCTGTACATTAAAAATTACAGTACTCTGAAAAAGGAGATCAAAGAGGACATCAGAAAATAGAAAGCTATCCCTTGCTCATGGATAGGAAGAACCAACGTTGTGAAAATGGCCATACTGCCAAAACTGTTTTACAGATTTAATGCAACCCCAATCAAAATACCATTAGCATACCTCACAGATCTAGAGAAAACATTTCTAAAATTCACTTGGACACAGAAGAGACCTAGAATAGCAAAGGCAACCCTGGGCAACAAAGGTAAGGCAGGAGGCATCACAATCCCTGACTTGAAATTATAATACAAAGCTACTGTGATAAAATCAGCAGGGTACTGGTTAAAAAAAAAAAAAACCAGACCTGAGGATCAATGGAACATTAGACAATGCAGACACAACTACAAACACAATCAGCCACCTTATCTTTGACAAAGGGGCCAAACATGTTCACTGGAAAAAAGATAGCCTCTTTAATAAATGGTGCTGGAAAAACTGGCTTTCCACATGCCAAAGACTAAAACTAGACCCATGTCTATCACCATGCACTAATGTCCAAATGGATCAAAGATCTAAATATTAAAACTAAAACAGTAATTTACTGGAAGAAATAGTAAGTAGAAATCTGAAAGACATACGGGTAGGCAGAGAGTTCACAAACAAAAACCAAACTGCACAGAAGTACTTGAAAGAATCAACAATTGGTATCTTATCTTATTAAAATGTTTTTGCACATCAAAAGAAATCACCAACAGAGTGAAAAGAAAACCCACAGGGTAGGAAAAAATTTTAGCCCATTGGCCCTCAGACAAAGAACATATAAAGAATTTAAAAAATCAGACCCCCAAAATTCAAAGACCCAATCCAAAAATGGGCATCTGAGATGAATACACACTTCTCAGATGAAGAAATAGAAACAGCAAATAAATATATGAAAAAATGTTCAACATCCTTGGTCATTCAAGAAATGCGAATTAAAGTAGCACTGAGATTCTATCTCACCCTGGAAAGCATGGCTATCATCAAGTAACAAATGCTGGAGGGGCCATGGGGAAAAAGGAACACTTCTCCACTGTTGGTGGGAGTGTATACTGGTACAACCATTGCAGAAATCAGTGTGGAGATTCCTCAAAAAGCTATATTAGAGGTCCCATTCGACCTAGCTATTTGCCATCTGGGTATTTTCCCAGAAGAGTTAAAAACATCATACCACAGTGTATATGTGCATCCATGTTTATAGCAGCACAATTTGTCACAGCTAAATCTTGGAAATAATCCCAGTGCCCATCAACTGAGGAACGGATAAAAAAGATGTGGTATTTTTATACAATGGAGTACTACTCAGCTATGAAGAAGGAAAAACTAGAGGCTTTTATAGGTAAATGGATGTAACAAGAGACCATACTCATAAGTGAAATAAATTAGACTCACACGTGTAAACATCATATTGTCTCCCTAGTGTAAGAAACTACAAGAATAAATAAGACCCAGAAAGAACAACAGATATTCTGAAAGAGAAAAAAAATTGCTCAAAAGGAAAGAACAACTGGGATAGGGGAAAAGAAAAAAGAAGGAAGGATTCCCAGCCGAAAAGTGCACACAGAGCCAGGTAGGCCCCATCCAATCCCGGAGGCCAGGACGCGAGAACAAAGACCCCGCGGACATTGCAGACTGAGTTGCTAGGCGCAGGGAGGCCCAGGGGATGGGCGGGGC